>NC_133294.1:13234090-14434090 GCF_005239225.2 Populus alba | reverse complement strand
GGTGCCAGTTCTACAAGTATGGATGAAGATGATGACCTTGATGGTTCTAATGAGGCGAGCCTTTAAGTTTATGATATATTTATTCCTTGATGTGATGTGATGTGATGCTATTTCTGCGAATATATCATCTTTGTTTTCTTAAAAGTTTCACCTTTTCCCTTTGATGCTCTACTACTACACCAATAAAATAAGAATGAACAGCGTACTTGTGAAAGGGTTATTCAGTTAATATGGCTTGGATATGTGCCATTTAAAGCCTTAAATGCTGCATGAGCAAGGACGATTGCAATGATATAGAGAGGATAAAAGAATAAGAGTTTATAAAAAGATCTGGGTTAAAATCAAGGGAAATGATTTGATTTATATCTCCCCATTTTATGTCCAATCCAATCTGATAATAACACGATATTCAAGGAAGTAGATTGACCTTTTGATGACGATAAAGCTTAACCTTAATTTCCTGGTATCGACATGCTTCCTTGGAGATACGTTCTCGAGCCTTATGATAATGTATTGCGTATTTGGTTGGCTTTTTCCCATTCCTTATTCTTCAATTCAAGTGCAAATGATTATTGGTCCACTGTCTACAAAATGTTATTAGAGAAGGACGAGAATGGCATAAAGAAACCCAAAATCTTGCCTTATAAATTATTCTTTCGTTATGTAGGTCTGCATTGATTCTATATTTCCTGAATTTGAAGATGTGGGCATGTGCCTTTCACAAGCAGCCAATTCCATTGGCTTGAAAGAGACACCCCCTTTTGAGGTTAATCTTGGGGATCAATATGAATGGGTTCGGAAAACTCAGGTTGATTTTCTTTTCTTTTCTTCTCTCTCCCAGCTGTAAATAGTTCTTGTTTTTCTAGATCATTCAATTGGCATTTCTCATGTTGCTTCTTTGTCTTCTTTCTCTTTTTTGGAATTCTAAAGTAAATAGTTAATGTGAAAGCTTTTCTCTTTCTTGATTGTTTTTTCCCAACTAAGAAGTTTTCTGATTGGATTTAGGATGACAGCCCTGCATTTGCATTGAATCAATGAAGATTCTTATCGTGCAAGTACTCTGTCTAAGAAATGAGTTAGCAACATTAATATCTCTTCTCCAAAGTCAGTAGCTACAAGGACAAAAAGACACAAATGGCTCTTGATGGAACAGAGCAGCCTTTTTTAGCTTCCTTGAGATCATAAGCAAAATAACTCGATTGAATTCAACCTTTCCTGATTTGCCTCAACTTGCAAGTGGAATAAAGAAAAACAAACTTAACAAGTGATTGGTATCTATATAGTTCTCCATCTCCTACTTTCTTGGGTTAGAAAAGAATTTTCTATATTTAATCTTCACCAACTCAATCTTTGTGGAGTCCACAAAGTTGTAATGGTGCAGAATAAAAGATGCCTTTTTTGGGTGACTAAAAGGAAAGTCCCTGTTCCTATTCGAGGACTATAATGAGATGGTTTCTGGCAATATAGTTTTACTCTCTCTGCATATGTGCCTGCAGCTTTTGTCAATGGCTTTATATTTTGCTAGAGCATACCTTACCTTCACGCCCCCCTGACAAAACATGATTTATGCTGAACTTCTCACAATCAGTTAATCACTTGAACTTGTCAGGATTTATGTGAAAATATTGCATGTATTGCTCTTATTGTTCCTAATGAAGCAAAGATATTGACCCGTGCTGATAAATTCTTATCTGTTTGCTGTATTTCAGTGGCAATATAATAAATAAATCATTTTTTATCCGTTACAGGAAACATTTCATCCAGTTGAAGTAACTGAAGGACTTTGGATTGTGCCCGAGTGGAGATCTCCCCCTGTATGATTATCCCAAATTATCTTCTTTGCAGGTTTTACTTGAGTCATTACTTGCCATATATAGGCATCTCATTTACCCAAGCTTCTAAGAAACCCAAAATAAGATTCATGCATGTGTCACGCACTCAATCTTCAAGTGTTGAGTATTTAGTTGCATTCTACTTGAAATTTGTGCTGCCATTTTAGGAGACTCGTTAGATGGCTACATATTAAAGTTCAAGTTACTGCAAAAATAATTTCTTCCATGTTTCTGCAAATCTGATTTTCACTACGTAAAAAGAGAAAGTTGTATTGGTAGTAATGGAATGGATATAAAATGTTTGCTTTCTCCCAACAGGATGTTCAAGCAACAAATATAATCCTGAATCCTGGATTAGCTTTTGGAACCGGGGAGCACCCTACTACTAAGTTATGTCTGTTGCTACTAAAAAAGTTAATAAAGGGCGAAGAACATTTCTTGGATTATGGCACAGGTTCTGGAGTTCTTGCAATTGCAGCACTGAAGGTAATAAAATTCATTTTATATTTTAACCCTTGATTATGAAATAAATTGGAACCTCGTCTATTAAAGATGCCAATGAGAGATTTGAGATACCTAGGTCTGGTCTTAAGATTATTAGGCTGTATCAAGCATAAGTGCAACCAATTAGATCACAAAGCAATGGCAAATTTTCAGTAGGGTAGCCTCATATAGTCTCTCTTGCAAGTTAAAAGAGAAAAGGTCATAACCAGCTTTGGTCCCATCAAGGTGGTGTTCTCAAAGGATCAGCATGTATCTGATTGAAGGGGAAAAAAATTCTTCAATTAAATTTGTGAGGTTCCTTCCATGCATCTAATTGGCGGAAGTATCCATGCAACTGAAATAACAACTAGCAAACGAACTTCTAATTGCAATAGGTTGTTCGACCTTAAGTTTGTTGTGCTTATACGTGGAGTGGGCATCACTCAAACTATATCCTGAATAATTTGTTTAATTTTCTTTTGTTTGCTCCAAATGCATGGATCAGTCATGAGTGGTGCGGTGCCATCACCACACATATGAGAACAATGAGCACACTTTCCTATTTCTTAACATGCATTCCCTGTTTCTTGGTTTTTTTTTTAATTATTATGTTGGATATGAAAATTTGACATTATGAATTTTTATCTATTTGTTTTTACAGTAAACATTCTAACATGACATTCTAGTTACATATCATTTACGATACCAACTGATTCTTTATTTCTGATTTGTCATTATGACTGGGAATGCAGTTTGGTGCTGCTTTATCAGTTGGATTTGATATAGAACCTCAAGCAATCATGTCTGCACGTCATAATGCCACTCTGAACAGTATAGGACCCGAGAAAATGCAATTGCACCTAGTTCCTGGAAAAACCTGCTCCTCCTTGGATGGAAGAGAAGATGAAATGGTGAAAGAGCAGAGCTGTTACGGAACTGGAGTCATCTCTGGAACAGAGAAATATGATGTGGTCATTGCTAATATTCTCTTGAATCCTCTCTTGGATTTGGCAGATCATATTGTTTCTTATGCTAAACCTCGGGCAGTTGTTGGCATTTCTGGTATTATATCCGAGCAGGTATGATTCAGAGTGGCTAGATACAGTCGATTTCAGTCTTATGGTAATCCTAATCTTAAAAATACACCAGTAACTAAAACTTGTCTTCACCTCTCCTATAAACACAAAGTAAAAGATCATATTGGTGGAAGCTGGCATAGCCATTTTTCCCATTTGCAGATAAGTGATATCCCTTGATGAGATAACAGGAATTGACATCCATGTATCCCATGTATAGGGGATCTTCAGGTGGTTGACTATTTAATTGCATGTCAGTCAGAGATGTGTGTGACCTGATTTAGTTTGATTATGTCTTCTATGCAGTGCTCACGTATTGTTGATAGGTATTCAATGCTCTTGGAAGACATATCAGTGTCAGAGATGGATGGTTGGGCCTGTGTAAGTGGAAGGAAGAAAATTTAGTTTAATAGAAGTTGAAGAAGATCCTAGACACTGCTAAAACTATGAGCATATATACACCACGGGCTGAATTTGAAACTAAATTGTCGATAGCTGTGATCACTCTCAAGTCATGACGGTCCGGTGGAATTCTGAAAGCCTTGTTGCTAACATCATTCCATCCTGGGACGTGGAATATTGTGAAACTCTCTTGTGGTGCATCAAACCTGAGAAAGGGTTGCAGTTTTTCTGAGGTGATATTTCTCACCTTGTGTTTAGTCTTTAAAGTACATTATTGTCTCATTAATTGATCTGGGTGGGTCTCAAAGAATTGCAAAATCTTTTCAACTAGCATAGTTCTGAAGAAGGTTAACTGTACAGATAGCTGAGATTAAATTGTCCATTTCATCATCAAGGCTTTCGGGCCCCTTTTCTAATTTCTCGTTGCCCCTTTATTTTGTTGAATTGCTCAAATATAATCTTGTGGATCAAATAAAAGTTTTGCTGGAGAAGCATTTTCCATGGGCGCTGTAAGATGCATCTTATTGATCACAATATTTTAATTAACGAATGGTATTGGCAATAACGCAACTATGGTTTGGGTGGAGCACATAGCATGTATCCAGCTCTTTCTTGAAGAATTGATAATTGATTAATCTTGGAGCAGTAGGTATTTTACTCCTCCTTTATTTCCATTAAACCACCCGTAAGTGATAAGGATTTTAAGAACTTTCCTTATACAAAACAAAACAAATCCTAATCCTTGGAGGAAAAGGAACCCTTTACGCATTGGACTTTACACGGCGTAGGCCCTCTCTATATATACACATGCATCTTATCAAATAATAATCAAAGTCTCTGAAGCTCTCTCTCTCTCTCTCTCTCTCTCAGCTGTCAGCCCTCTCTAATGATAGTAAAAACTCTTCTGGATTTTTGAGTCCTTTAATACTTATCATAAGCTTATTCTAGCCATGGCGTGCTATCGATGTGATGTTGAATACTATGGCGATCATATTTTTACGACTGTCACAAAATCAGCCTCTGTTGTGGATAGATGGATCGACCAGATAATGCATGTGTATCAAAGCAAATTGAGTAATCTTATTATTGGCCTTGACACCGAGTGGTTCCTCCCTGCTTATCCCGGCGATTACCAAAAGATTGCCATCTTACAGCTTTGTGTCGGTCGTAGATGTCTTATTTTCCAACTTTGTCATGCAGACTATTTTCCTCAATCACTGATTGATTTTCTTGGCAACAAGAAATATACTTTTGTTGGCAAAGAGGTGAGGAACGATGCGTCTAAACTCATGAATGATTATGGACTGAATGTAGGCCATTGCAGGGATGTTGCGTATTGGGCTGCGTCAAAACATGGCGGCGAGGAAGATTTCAAGAAGTTTGGATTAAAGCGTTTGGTGCTTAGATTTTTGAAGAAAGAGCTGGAGAAACCCCTTAAAATTACTTTGAGCCGATGGGACCGTAAGGAGCTTAACTATCGACAAATAAAGTATGCTTGTCTTGATGCTTTTGTCTCCTTTAAACTTGGAGAACTTCTTAGCAAAGACTAAGTCTTGACTTTCAGAAGGAAACCTAGAGTACTCTGTTATGTGGTCAAAAATTTACTAGACTTTGTTGTTTTGATAGCTGAAGTATTAGAATCTATTATAATAAAACTTGAAGGAGTTCTTGATTTTATGCCATTCTGTTGTTATTAACGATATGTACTCAAATAATTAAAAGAATAGTTTTCTTTTCTTTTCTTTTCTTTTTAGAATAAACGGATCAGTCGTGAAAGCATAAAAAAAATGATTTATTATGGACGAGCCAGACCAAATCCCAAAAGGGTTTTGGGATTAGTGTATGTTAAAAAAAAAAAAAAAAAAAAACTAAAACCACGACCACATTTACTGTAACACTTTTGTCGGAGCACAAAACTCTTTGGGTTTGGACTCTGTGGGTTGTTTAATATATTTATGAATAAGAGAATTTGAGGTGTTGAAAAAATATTCAATTCTTTGTTGATGTTTGATTTTGTAAGTTATTTTTTAATTTTATTGATTTAGAGGAATTAAAGCTTTGAAAACTATTGAGCACCTTTTTTTGTTCTATTAGGGACTAGTTTATAATTTTGATTGTTTTTCTTTTTTCTTTATACACGCATACTCTTTCAAATTGAGTTGATAATTTATTCTTCTTGCTTAGATACAAGGGTCTTGCAACGTCAAAGAAAATTTATGGTACTCCGTTGATATTTAATTTGTAAACATGTTAATTTAAAATAATAGAGCTTGATCAAATCTAATTATAAAACAAACATGAGGGAACTAAAGTTAACATGCATGGTTCAAATGCATGGCCAGAGAGTGGGGGAGGCCATAACGTTCTTGCGGTGCATATAACCTATTTCAATGGCTAAACTCGCCATTACATGATGGCAATCGATACGGCTTAGCGTTCTCTTCCTGAAAAAGCAACATATGTATGTTCATTCCCGATAGTATGTCATTGATGTCATTTTCTTTTTTCTTTCCCTCTTTTCTCTCTTTTCTTCTCAAATTTCTAGTTGACCATTCCAGATTTCATAGCTTTCAACGGTTAAAATGCATGTGTCAAAAAGTAAGGGAGGCCGCAACGCTCTTGCGGTGCATGCAACCTACTTCAATGGCCAAACTCGCCTTTACATGATGGTAATCTATATGGCTTAGCATTCTCTTCCTGAAAAAGCAAAACGTGTATGATGATGTCATTTTCTTTTTTCTTTCCCTCTTTTCTCTTTATTATTCTTGAATTTCAGGCTGACCATTCCAGATTTCATAGCTTTCCTTTCATTTTATTGTCATTTAAATTTGATCCTCCTTTTATTTACTAAGTTTTTGTTCAGGTTTTTTTTTTTTTTAATTTGAAATTGTTTTCAATTTCATTATTTAATAAATAAATTGTAGGTTGTCCTTTATTTTATTTTTAAAATTTGTCCTTATTTTTTTAATCCTTATCATTAGTTTTTGATCTTTTTTTGAAATTGATTTTTTTTTCAATTGCATTCTTCAATTAAAAAATGTCAAATCTTCTCTTATTTGTTTTGATTTTTAATTTGGTTCTCCTTCGTTTAGTTGCTATTTTTTAAAAACATTTTCTAAAATTAATTTTTTTTTCAATTTTATTCTTTAACATGGGGTTAGTTGAGAATTGAATTTCATGTTTTTTCTTGAATATGGGTGATCTCGGTTTCATGACTCAAGTCGTAGATTTTAAAACTTAACCCAGGTTAACATTATTATTTTTTATACTAGGGTTAATTTTTTTATACTGATTTTTTTTTTTAAAAAAATTTTCATCCTTCCAAGTTTTTTTTTTTTTTTTTTAAATTAGGTCTCATGATTTTGTTCGATTTCCTTTAAATTCAATTATTCTTATCTAATTACCAGGACCATATGTTTAGTAGATTAACCCAAGTTGATTTTAAATTATTATTTTTTTGAATCGTTACTTTTTAATTTAATATTTTCTCAATTATCTGATTAGATTAGATGATACCATCTTATTTAACTCAATTAAATTTATAATTAGAATCACTTTTTTTTTTTTTTAGAATATGCTTACATCACCTAATTATCTTTTATTTTTTTATATGAAAAGATTTTATTCATCCGATCTAGCACGGGACCACGAATCTAGTTTACACTAAAGGAAGAAAGTTACCACTTCAATACTTTTTATACTCGAAACTCGAAAAAATAGAGGTGTTATATACCCAAATCTGATTTTAGACTTGGATTAGTCTTATATCAGATTGAATGGAAATTTGTAGTTTATGGATTAGGCCTCAATCATAATTGGATTTGACTAAAATCTACAGGTAATGAAATAACCTTATTAAGGCTAAATTCTTAGAATCCAAGTTATATGCTTTAAAAGAACACCAATGTTGGAGATCTCAAAGTTATTAGTTTAAATTCGAGTTGGATTCTTTAATTTCTTTAGAATTAGTTGGCAAAGAATCTAAAATAGATAATAATATGCAAAGAATTCAAGTTCATGCATTTCTAATGATTTTTTGTTTAAACCAATTTTTTTTTTATCTCACATTGAAAAACATAATTTTTTTCTTGAAAACATAAAGTATATGTATTAATGAATTTCAAATCCCACACTGAAAAAATATAATTTTTTTTTTGAAAAACTTAGTATATATACTAATAGATTTCAGATCTCACATTGATCTCACATTGAAAATATATAACTTTTTTCCATAGAAACATAAAGTATATATACGAAAAGACTTTAGATCCTATATTGAAAATACATAATTTTTTTTTATAGAAACATAGAATATATATACAAAAAGGCTTCAAATCTCACATTGAAAAAATACTATGTTATCCCTTTAAGTTGAAGTATTTAAATCAAAAAGTTTTTTATCCCTATATTGAAAAAAACATAACTTTTTTCTTGAGAACATAGAATATATATTAATGGGTTTCAAATTTCCCATTAAAAAAAAAAAAAAAAAACATTGCTAACTTATTGCCTTGGCCGATCTCTTATTAAATCCAGATCAGTCTAGTCACTGGATCAACCGGGTCTAACCCATTGGGCCGGGTTTCATAACCAGGAAATACAAGAACTTCATTTAACCTCACATATATAATTTTCATATTCAATCAATAAAACTTTAAAAAAAAAATTATTAAATTTTTCTTAAGTTTACATTTTTATATTTTTTAAATATATTCACATCAAAATTTATCAATTAATTATTATTTTTTTATAAAACTTGTGTTTAAGATAATTATAAATTTTTTTTTAAGAAACAATAATTTTAAAAAAAAAAATAGTCATATATATCTTAATAATCTATCTTTTTTCTCTTTACAAGAAAAATCAGCCACCCACTTTAGTTTTTAGTTAGCATTAACAACTTTTATTTATAATTTATTCATTCATATATTTTTTAATTTAATTTTAATTGATCTCTATTCCCCAACTAGAGCAGTAGCTCTAGATGAATATTAAAGTTAATAAATATTATAAGAAATTTTAATAAAGAGATGTTCCCACAGTAATTGTATGTAGTCTTCGGTAGTTCATCAACTAATGGAGTTCCACAAGCACATTACAAACATCTGTTTTTAATTGCCAGTGAAAATTACGGGAAATAAATTGATAATTGCATGTTTGACACCTCAATTAATTTAATTAAAGCAGGCACAGCAACACCCGTTATTTTCTGCTATCAAGTTTGATATTCTTTTAAAAATTCCATGCAATACTAACTACATGTTTTGGCTCTAATTTTGCATGTGATCTTGATCTTTAATGCCCCTTTTACATAGCAAAATTTGGAACAATTAATAAACCATCGGAAACAAGAAATAAATCCACCATTAATTCAAATATCAATGTTGTTTCAACTAATGTTCAGTTGCTGACTAAAGGTCAATCACAAATTAGTTTTCAAGGTTCGTACCTAGCTGTGCTCCTATTATTAGAGGCATCAGCAAAACCTTCACATGTGGTGGTTTTCTTAGAAAGTAGATATTGCAGTGCAACATAAACATCACCGCTTGAGTTGCCTCCTAGCCAAAGCAGGGGTTTTCTTAGGAATGTAGACCTTGTAGTTCACCTGCCACCAAAAATGAGAAAATACGAAACTTTCAGTTACTGCAAATACCTTGATGCATAAACAAATATATTTATATGGCAATTTCACAGCTTATAATATCAAAGAAACTAATTTAACCAACCCAGGACAGGTTCAAGCACTTACCTGTACCATTTCCCCACCCCGCATCACAGACATTGTCTTCTGTTCCAGCTGCGTGCCTTCCTTGCCTTCATCTTGTGATTCATTCAAGTTAATATCTCCTGCTGCAGATCCAAGGCACGAGGAAGGCTCAGCAGGATAAGAAACAGAGGAATCATTAGCTCTGTCATCATTGTCAGTGCCTCTGGGAGGGGTGACAGTGTGATCACCATGTATGGCATTCTTACATACTTTAATCCCACTCACCAACTTTGCCTGACTGGCTTCCAGGGAGGCAGGTGTTTCTTTCAAGGTGACACTCTTACCAAAGCTAATCCCAATCGACAACTTTGCCTGATTGGCTTCACATGAAGCAGGTGTTTCTTTCAGGGTAACACTCCTACCTATGCTAGTGCCACTCGCCAACTGTGGCTGATTGGTTTCTCGTGAAGCCAGTGTTTCTTTCAGGGTGGTAGTAACATTTGATAGTGCTTTCCTCGATGCTGATGTAATCAACCGTGGATTGTTTTTACTAGAACTAGCAAATGTACTAACCTTTTCGCTGCCAGGAATAGCCACCTGGTCAGGTGGATGAACATTATTCTTAGCAGACCAAGATTCAATGCCACAAATCCCTCCATCAGGAATCTTCTCGTTTAGTGATGAATGAGCAGAATCTTCTCCCGCCATTCTAGTACCAACAACCTTGGGGATTTTAGTTTGGCCTAGTTCAGGCATCACAGAAAATGGTGATTGGGCAGCACCATCACACTTATCCTTCTGAATAACAGCACTCTTTGCATTTGTTTGGAACCCTCCAAGTCCACTTCGGAAAGTTTTTAGATTTTCCAAAGCCTTTTGTCTTAAAACTGTCTCCAAATCATCAACATTTGCAGTATTAACAATGACCCCCGAAACATCATTCTGTTCCTTTTTAGTATCATTTGTCCCAACCCTGTCAACGTCATAGCCAGGCTTATTTCTAGTATGTTGACCCTCTCCAACCTTGTTACTTTCTATGAGTTCAATGGCTTTACTATTGGAAGCAGCAGCATCTTCTCTTTTCTCATCCTCTATAGGCCTTTCCTCCATGTTATTTAGCCCATCATTACTATCATTGCTTCTAGAAGAAGGATAATCATCATGATCATATGTTATCTCCTCTTTATGCTTATCCTTGTCCAATTCTCTGACCTCGCTATCCTCCCCAGGAAGAATAATAATGGACCTCAGCCGCTTTGAGGTGTTCTCACCAATCATTATGTTTGACATCAAAAAATCACTACTATCATCATGTCTACTACATGAAGAACAACTTCCTGATCTGTATCTCCTCCTTTTAGCTCCATTTCTAATATTCTCTGATTTTCGTTTTTCATCATCTCTTCTTTCATGCCTGCCCTTACACCTCTCATATTCACTCTCATCACTCTGACTCTGACAAGTTGAACAGCTCCGAGACTCACCACTACTAGAACTAACACTTGAATCTCTCCTAACCTTCTTCTTCCTCCTCTTCTTTGTCTTCTTCTCATGCATTTTCTTCCTCCCACCATTTCTTTTGGACCCTTTTCGCTTTCTCGCACGAGGAGTCTCCTCACTGCTAGAAGACCGAGCCCTCTTTTTAGTCCCCTTCACATCCTTTCTAGTGCGAGACCTAGACCTTCTCCTTCTGAAACTATCCTCAGAATCAAAAGATGAGACAGACAGTGAACTTCTTGAATCATCATCTGAATAAGACTCATCACGACGCCGCAGCCTCTTTGATTTACTTCTCCTAGTATCTTTTTTTTTCCTTGCACGACCCTAAACGAGCAACATATATTACAGAAACACACAAAAACGGAATGAAAAGAAAAGGGAAACACCAAAACAACAACCTCAAAAAACAAAAACCTAAATGTTAATAATGCACATGAAATCCCAAACAGGAAAAACCCAATTGTCAAAACTTAACCAACAACCTAATAAAGTACATAAATTTTAACAAGCCAATTGAAGTTGCAGGTGAAAACACGAAACTGAGCAAAGAAATCGAGAAATGCAAACAAATTTATTAAAAAAAAAAAAAACTTAATAGCAAAGAAGAATTGGATACCGAAACGAGCAACATAAATTACAGGAACACACAAAAACGGAATGAAAAGAAAAGGGAAACACCAAAACAACAACCTCAAAAAACAAAAACCTAAATGTTAATAATGCACATGAAATCCCAAACAGGAAAAACCCAATTGTCAAAACTTAACCAACAACCTAATAAAGTACATAAATTTTAACAAACCAATTGAAGTTGCAGGTGAAAACACGAAACTGAGCAAAGAAATCGAGAAATGCAAACAAATTTATTAAAAAAAAAAAAAAAAACTTAATAGCAAAGAAGAATTGGATACCGAACTAGAGAATAATACCTGAGAGGAATATTTGGAGCGTTTCTTTCTGATAGAAGAAGAAGATTTTCCCATGATGGGCCAATCCAATAATAACCACCTGCAAGAAACAAAATTGAAACTGATAAAAAGAGGGGGAAATGATGATAATTAACAATATGAATGAAATCTTTTTGATTGCATTGAGATTGAAATGCCAATAATAATAGCAGTAATGAAGGGAAGGGAGAGATTGGAATTTATTTTTTTGAACAAACAACAAGTTTGGTTACTTCTTTCTTTCTCTGATAATTTGCTGCGGATGGGATTTTGATTTATTGGCATTGGAGAGAGATTGGTAGATGCTATATTTGTGTTATTGTAGACGGCTTGTCGTTTGTTCACGAAAGTGTCCAAACGAGGAGTCGTTTAATTTACTTGGACGGAGAGACGCTATTTTACTCGACCTCGATGATACTTGCTCTAAACCGATTTCAACAGCTCTTTTTTTCTTTTAATATAACTAATGAATTTGATATAAATATAACCAAATCTAACTTTAAATCAAATCCAAACCCTTCAATAAAATTGATATTAGTATTTTGAAAAAATAAATTGCACAAACTTCAAGATTATTATCAATAGAAGAAAACACTAGTGAACCCTCATTTAGAGATTCCTCTAGTTATTTAATCCGTGTTATTCCACTAATAAGATATTTTTCTATAAAAAAATTATATATATATATAATCTTTTGTAATACATATTTATTGCAATTGTCATCTGTTTTAATTTTCATAAAAAGAAATAAATCAGATGATACGTCACCTGCTAAGATAGACGATGAGTCGTTTGATTTTGTCCAGATTCCAATCACTTGATAAACCTATTAATAGTCTAAAAAACCCAAAAAAAAAATCAAAATCTAAAATCAACTTGAAACAAAAATCTTCTCAAATTTAAATCTATATTTTAGGCACTTTCAAGATAAAAAAAAAAAAAAACACATAATATGAACTTCACTCCAATAAATAAAAACCATGTGACACAAATATTGATTGTTTTTCTCTTTCTACCACAAAAATTCAACAACTTCTCTCTTTTTTCTCTCAAACCAAGGTTCAAAAAATAAAAAATAAAAATTTTATATCAAAATTAATTTGAAAAATTATTAACAAACAAAAGATGTATAATTTTTAAAGTTTAAGAATTGTATTAAACTTCTTGTGTGAACTTTGAAATCATCATCCATTTATAGCGCTTATTCTGGTTTGGTCTCTTGTTTTCTAATTTTATCATTGTTCAATAAATTTGATTCAATTGCCCTTGAATTTTGCTAAAAAATGATGCAATTACATATAAAAAAGTTTGAGAACTAATTTGAAAACAAAGCAAAATTATAAACATTTGGTCCACAATAAAATATGTGAGAGGGTGAATATTTTATTTTGCACAATGAATTGCTCACGTCTTTAAGATTTTTATTAATGTTAGCTCCTCTATCATCGTTTTCTCCCTTAAAAAAACCAAATAAAGTAAAAAATGGATACTTTAAATTTAAATAATCATATTGTTAATGTTTTAGATAGTGCTAGATAATTGGTTCATACTGCATTACGGGTTGAATTAATTTTTTTTAAAATTAAAAAAAAATATAAGTGTTGCTAAAATTTTTTAGTTGAAAAAATTTAAACCGCGTGAGAATTAATCTGATTTGACTCGATTGTCTTGGTGGGTCCAAAAACAATCTAAATGATCAGTAAAAATATAGTTTGACCCAAAATAAATATTTAAGATAAACCTTTTTTTATAAACATTGAGACAATAATATATTAAATCGATTAAAGTTAACATGGGTCAACCTGTCAATTCACATACGAAATTATGAGATCATGGTAACTTCATAGAAAACAAATTAGAATACATTATGAAGCTTATTTTTTAATAAATCTAATGTTGAATGATGAAACTAGAAAAAATCAATTAAAAAAAAAAACATAGAAAATAACATGAGTCAACATTTGTTAACATATCAAACCCACAACCTGGATCATGAGATTAAGATAAATCAAATCAAAACAAATTACAAAGCAACTCGAGTCAACCTGAGTTAACCTATCAAACCTATGATTTAAGTAATGAGATGAGGATGACTTTGTAGAAAGTAGACCAAAACAAATCATGAAGCCTAATCCTCAATCAACCAAATATTAAAGGATGAAATTGAGGTATAAAAAAATTAATTAAGAAAATGGGGAAATCCAAGTTAATCGAGTTAATTTATTAAATCTACATTCTGAATCATAAATCTGGTATAACCTCATAAAAAGTAAATTAAAAAAAAAATTATGAAGTTCAATCCCCAGTAAATCTAATATTAAAGGATGAAATTAAAATTAAAAAAAAAAACGTAAATTAAAAGGAAGAAGAAGAAGAAGACGATATTCCAGTAAATAGTTTTGTATAAGGAAAGGTATAGTAAAACCCTTTCTCCTTTAGTTTTTTTTTTTTAATTTAATTATATATAAAAAAAAGAAAGAGATAATTGATCAGAAAAAACAAAATAAAATAGGGATGAGAGAGAATAAATTACCAAAAAAAAAAGTTGTTTTATCATTGGTATATATTACAATTGCAATGTTTAAAACAATAAGTATAGATCATTATTCTCGCTTTGACCAGTAATCTTTTTTTTCTTAACTAACTTAAAATAATAATTTCTTCATCTAACAAATAAAAATGATTTTAAATGATTGTAAGAAAATAATTCACTTCTAAGAAGATAATATAATTAAATTATGATTTATTTGGTCACTATATAATTTTTTTAAAAATATATTTAATAATAAAATGAATCATATATCAAATAAAAGTATTTGCACCATTACAAAGTTAAACTCTAACATAGTTAGAAATACAAGATAAAAATTTCATCAAAAACACACTTTTTTTTTATTATTATTATCATTCAATGCTCAAACTCTTCATCATTAAATCTAATTTCTTCGAAAACATGAACAATTTCCATTTCTCTATAATATGTATTTTTTAAATAATTATATTATTTTTCTAATAATAATATTAATTTTTTCTCCATATCAAAGTTTTCCCTTATCAAGAATGCTTTCCACCCTCTAGTAAGGACATGAGTCTTGGACACCCAAATCTTGAACACCATCTCAAATTCCTTGCCATTAGGGTCATAAGTAATAACATTAATTCCTTCAGCAATTTTCTCATCTTTATTAAGCAAAGGGTAGAGGTAGTTTTGTGCAGCTGCTTTGTTCATTGACAAACCTGCTTTGATCATCCCTCAAATCACTCTCTGTCCACTGTTTTTCAAAGGGCTTGCAGATGCACATTGACAATTTCCTATTAGTCTATTTAACCACCGTGGAATTGAAGGGACTTCAGAGGGGACATAATCGTCGATAAGCTTGAAAGCTAGTTCTAAGTTTAATGGTGGCGGCGACTCCTGGCAAGTTTCTATCAGCAGCATTAATGTCGGGTTCATCTTCTTGATCATCGAAATGGTTTCTTCTAACCACAGCTCCAGAATCCCGAGTTGGAGAAACTCTCAGACGCTTCCTGCTGAAATGTGAGCTCTGGTGCCTCTTTGCACAACAAAGGATATTACTTTTCAATTTATACAAAGCCAAATCAGTTTTGTAACTAACCCTTGCGTGCATCAGATCGGAAAGAAGCAGAGCTGCTGCTCCTTGCTCTTTGAGTTCTTCAGGGTAGTCCTCTTTGTTGATTTCTTCAAGCTTCATCAACTTTTATGCCTTCCTTTCCCATGATTAAATTTCGAGAGAGACTAGCTTCCTAGAGTTTAACCAAGATAAACTATTTGGCTATGTAAAAGATATGACTAAAAATAATAATAATAATGTTAGGAATTGAAATGAAGGGGAAAAAAAGATCAACTTCCTAAATAAAACAAAAGGGAATTGAATTTTGTTTATTTGTTTACCCTAATTGACTCTCCACTTATTAGGAATATCTCATTGTAATAAAGCTTTATGAATTTCATTAGCTAAACTAATATAAATTGTCAAGAAATTGTTAACTACAGTTGGTAATGATAATAGTGTAGTTTTCCTAAGCCAAAGATTATATGATAATTAATGACCCTATAAGATTGGTAATGATAATATATCATAATATCAAAAATAATTTTTATAAAAATAATAAAAAATATATATTACAACCACAGCACTTCAAAACACCCTCAAAATTTGAGTGCTAATCTACTACTTTTAAAGTTCAAATACCCTTGGTAGTCAACTCAAATTGGAACTTTAAAGGCAGACCAGAAACAATAGAGACCACTACAGAAAATTCCATCTGAATTAAAACAAAACAGTTGCATTCATTACAATTTAGATGTCCATCGGAATTAAAATAGATTACTGGAATTCCCTCAATATATAATTACTGTAAACACTCATATACAGAAGGAGTGCAGTGTCTCCTTTCAGACTTTATTCAGCACAACTACGTACAGAAATGAAAATAGATCTTAAACATCTCCAGCGTCACTCATTCAGGATGGGTATCAATAAAGAGTTCTGTTGAGAAGTCCATTTCACCAACGATCCTCCCCCTGTTTGATAGACATGCATACATGAAATCAATGACAGTTAGAATATTTGAAACAAAGTTCATAGCTTGTACCTTTCGAGGACAAACTTCCCTTCTTTGTACTTTTGACTCATCTCATGTGCTGCCTCCTGTTCAGGAAGGAAAAGGCAAATTAGGGAATCTAATCAGAAGGAAGATTTCACCTAAATAAGAAACAATGAAAACAGAAGCATTTACAGCCAAACCCATATTTCAAAGGGTTATTTTTAGGGGTCAAGCATTGTGTGTGTCAAAGAGAGACATTACATATTTCCAGCCAATAATTCCCCCACAACAGCAACAAAATATGTCAGCTACAGTATGCAATCCTGAAAGCATCATTCTCTCCTCTAACACTCCCACAGTGATGTTCACCCTGAAATCACAAACTCCGTAATGTGCATCAATAGAAGAGATAAGATAGGAAATACTCAAGATAAGAAAAAATCATTTCCCCCCTATCTAATCACTTCACTTGAAGAACTTGATGATGAAATTTGTGTGTGGGCGCATGTGTGCAGATAAAGGGATCACTGTCAGGCATAATCTTAACACCAGTGTTTTGAAAGGACCATATTGCACGATATTTCTCATGGTTGGTGCTGCTGCCCATGCAACCATTTTTATGGTAATGAGATTTGAGTGTGTGCACGCGCACAGATAAGGGGATCACTGCCAGGAATAATCTTAACACTAGTCTTTTGGAAGGACCATGTTGCACAATATTTCTCATAGTTGGTGCTTCTACACATGCAGCCATTTTTATGGTAAGAGACTATGATATAACTACTCAATACAACAATTTGTCAGATTGTGTCCTTAGTCATCGCAATGCAATCATATCACATCTTGACTGGGTATACATATTTTCAGGCTTTTACAGTTTTGGTTGTATATTTACATGAGCATTTTAGGGCGCCTTCATTGAAGGATTATTTAATGCTGATATGATCAATAGCATCCAAGAGGATGAGCCCTGATTACATGACCAAAATCTTCACCGCTAATATGGCATTCAAGTTCTTGTCAACTCTCGTATAAAAAGATGATCAAGACCTTGAGTCCTGAGCAGTGATCTGTTTCCACAAGAAAAGATGGTAGCAGTGCTTAAATTAAATATGCTGGGAAAAAATAAATCATGCAGGGGAAGATGGTAGCAATGCCTCAGCAGAAAAACTTGATATCAGGACATTGTACAGATGGTTAAACTTTATTTATGGAGTTATTGGCATTTTGATGGTAGCAGTGCTCTAAATGGTTCTTTTAGTGCCTGATAAATGACACATTCAAATTTCATGGACTGAAGAAGAGAGAAAAACATGAAATTTGGAAAAGAAGATATGAAAGAGAGAAGCTACAATGAGAACACAAATTTGGAGGAAAGTATTTTCAATGTGAAATTAGTTACAACTGCTCAATGATAAAAATTACAAGCACTTTTCTGTCAAACTTGGTCCTTGGACATAAAAAATAAATCCAAATTTGGCATCCAATCCAAAACATCTGAAAAAATCTTTAAAATCCTAACAAGTTAATTGCCTAGTTTTCTTATACATCCGACCTTGAGGATTTGGAAGCAAGTTGGGAAGAAAAACAAAACCATTAAATGAATCAATCTATGTCCAGACAATACCATCCAGATCCATATGGGTAGAATCATCCATGCCTACCCCGATATTTAGGACAGAATAACATTAAATATAAATCAGGACAGCCTGATAGTAAACCATCAAAGAAGAAGATAATGCAACTAAATGGACGGAGGCACATTTTCCATCTGTCATTCATTCTTAAGTTGTTCAAGGGATCATTTTATCTTCTTCTATTGTTGTCAATAGCTTTACATTCTCTCACTATTCATTAGATTTCCACCGTCTTCAACACTAGTGCTTTGTGGAACAGGTGTTTAAAATAAACTTTTGCAGGTAAAGTTTTTTATTTCTTCAGCACCAACAGGAGAAGTTATATATCAAGCAACACAATGCCACCTCATAACTTTGAAACAACATCAGAAGAGAAAATTCCTGATGCTGTCATCTGAGGTTTTTGCTCACAAGAGTTGTACTAATTATCATTCCATTCCAATGTGATTACTCTGAAAAATTTGGTGAGAAACCAAGAATAAAACATCCAAATTTCAATGTTTTGAGCATGCAATCAACAACCATTGTTGAGAATTGACCAGCTCATCACCACAGCTAATTAATTTCTGGATTTTTGTACTACCTTCTTACGTATTTGAATTATGTTTTGAACAACTTTTGCTGCTGTAGTGCATTATCCCCAATCAAAAAAAGACAAGACAAATAAAATTACTACTTAATGCAAATAAACAGCCGAAGGAAAAATGTTCGAACTTCAGAATTATCATTGCAAGAACATGTAAATTCTCCAATCCTAGCAGCACAAAAGGAGGGAAAAGGATAACGGATACTGGGTTTAGAGGTAGGAAACTCAATTTCAGAAATTTGAGCCAAAACAGTGAAAGAGATACATAAAGCTCTAGCTTGGAGAGAGCCTTTCATGCCTTTCAAAGTTTAGGCATCCAGCCAACAATGCACACAAATTGAAAACAAGATAGGACCATCAATGCTAACTATGTAAAGTGCCAATACTTGAATCCTCGTTTAGAATTAAAAATCTTCTTGTTGCATCGCACTCCAGCCACAAATCACAAGATATTATCTAAAAAGATTTGAAAGTGATCTACCTAGGCATGTTCACAAGCAAATCGCTATCAAAATAGAGATTAAAGCTTTATAAATGGGACATTAAAGAGATCATTAATTAATCAAGATTTTCAAAAGAAGGCAAGACAGAACTTCCGTCAAAATTGAAGCACTCACACATTACTGAAGAGATAAGCTTTTCCTCTGCGGCAACGAAAAGACTGGCCATAAAAAATAAAAAATATGAGACCCCAAAAGAGTTGAACAACTCAAATGCAAGCACAATACATGACAGTGAACTACAACAAACAGAATCAACAATTCCATGAACCCCTAAAAAAAAGAAAAGAATGGAGGGTTTTGGTTTACCTTTGAGACAAGTTGATCAGGGAGAGCTAAATGGGTCCCACAGAACTTGCATCTGTAAGAACGACCCTCTAACTCCACCACAAATATCCTCCCCATATCTTCCTGTTTACCTCTTGTTGATTTCAGCCCACTGGTGCAATTGCGTTTGCAGACCAAATAATCATAAGTCCGAAAGTGAGTTAAGGATTAGAAGAAGATAGGTTAGTGGTGTTAGATTTTTTTTTATATTGTCCTGGTACTGCTAGTATTACTTCAACACCAGATTGAGTTTGGTATTACATGTGGCGCTTTGACTCGAGCTCGCTAAGAGTCATTCTAATCTTGGTTTATAATTGGTTGTTGTATTTTAAAGTATTTTTTTATTTAAAATTATTAAAATAAGTTTTTATATTTTTTATATTAGTGCATTAAAAAATAAAAAAAATAAAAAAATCAATTTATTTTAAAACATAGCGTGGTTAGAACAACAATTTTAAGGTCATCTTAGTCTTGAATGATATATTTATTATCCAAATCCTACTAAGCTCAAGTTTAAGTGATTTTATAAATTAAAATTTAAGATTAAAATGTTAAAATTATCATAGAATTAATACAAAAAAACTTTAAAATAACTATCTCTGGAACTCATATTCTAATGTCAATATGACCAATTATGTTTCTCCTTTCAATGTTGAATTTGAATTAAATGACCTATTTAAGTGAGACAAAAGAATATTAATATATGTAATTAAACTTTTCAAATAAACACTCATATTTCATTTTTATATAAACTACGTTATTATCTTTTATATTGTTTTTTACTCTTTTTTAAAAAGATTTAAGATAAGTACTTTAATTTTACTTATTATTTTCAAATGAAAATTTTCAATTAAATGAATATTCCAGTAGATTTGTTCTATACAAAAATTATATCTAAATCTTATTATGTCATTTCCTATATAAAACACGCCATAAAATTTCAACATCATCATCACAAGGTAGTTTTATGTAACAACCCTAATTTCTAAAACATGTTTCAGACACATCATTAGGCATAAATCATTGAAACCCTTGGACATTTTTTTTCCTTTCATAATCCATCATTCATAACTACATGTTACTCCCATTTTAGTTACTTAATATTCTACTAAAGTTTTGTACGTGTGTCTCCTAAAAATTAAAAAATTCCAAGTGTCAACATCAACAATTCAAAAGTATTCCAAACAAATTCATGGTCAAACTATCCTGGACTTTTATCATTACATCACTGATTAATAATAGAATTTAACAATAGTATAACATAACATATATTCCTCTATTTTTATTTTATTCATTCGCAATTAAAACTTTAAAATGATACAAAATTTTATTTTAATAGTAAATTATTAGATTCCATCTAATAATTCATTAATAACCTAGCAAGGTAGTCACAATGATGCCACTAGCTCCACTCCAAGTAGTTTAGTCAATCAAGTATCACAACAGTTAATTACATTGATATTACCAGCTCCATTCAAGACAGCTAGTCAATTAAATATATTTGCAGTTGATTATATTGACGTCATAAGCTCCACTCGAGATGACTAAACAATTAAAGATCACGACAGTTGATTACATTGATGCCACTAGCTCCACTCAGGATAACTAGTTAATTAAATATATTAGCAATCAATTAAATTGACGTCATTAACTCCACTCAAGACGGCTAGTCAGTTAAATATATTGGCAATCAATTACATTGATGCCACTAGCTCTACCTAGAATAGCTAGTCAATTAAATATCTTGGCACTCAATTACATTGACTCTACTAGCCCCACCCAGGATAGCTAATCAGTTAATTATCCTGATAATCAATAAAATTGATGCCACGAGCCCCACCTAGAATGACTAGTCAATTAAATATCTCAACACTCAATTACATTGACGTCACTAGTTCTACCTTGAACAACTAGTTAGTTAAATATCTCGGCATTCAATTACATTAACGCTGTTACCTCCATCCAAAATGACTAGTCAATTTTTTATTTACATAAGAATGTTTTTTGTTACAATTAATCACAAATCATATATGTGTGCGCGCTAATTTCTTGCCTCGTAGGCATATTCACTGAACAATGTATTTTTACTTATAGGCAATATTTACACAATATAATATTTCTCATGTCCATATAAAATATTCACATAACGATGTTTCTCATACTCATGGGCAATATAATAATAATAATAATAATAATAATAATAATAATAATAATAATAATAATTCTCATACTTGCAAGCAATATTCACAAGATACACAGTAATACAAAATACACATAATTTCTATTATATCCTAGCATTACAAAAACTTGAATATTTAAATAAGCAAAGGGGTGACCCTTATCTTAAGCCTTTAGTTCACATTTCCATAACATGTCATTTTCTGGTAATGCTTCTTACAAATCTCAATGATAGAAATTGAATACCTCATTTGATTATCACACACACACACACACACACATATATATATATAGTTAATTCATTTATATATGTTAACACCATCGATCACAAATTCAATCATAAAGATTTCTATTCATTTCAAAATTCTAATTAATATCCAACCATATTTCAAATATCAATTAATATTTCAATCCTTAATTCAATATTCATGCCATCAAGTTAAGTTCTCATTTAATACTTCTATATCTCTAATTTATAATTTCATGTTTAATACATCAAAACATAATAATTAATATTTACTTTACCAATTTGGGGTTTTAGCAAAGAACTTTCCAAATTGTTTCCATAATTCAATCCAACACTTAAACATATATGTTCATTTACATTATCCATGTCTTTAGTATAACACTTATTGCCTGAATGTTTGTTATTCTTTTTCATAATTCATCTTAATGTCCACAAATTCTATCATTATCTAAATGACTTAATTTTTTATCAATGAATTTAAATGTCCAAATGGCTTAATTTTTATTAAACGAATTTCAATGTTTAAATGACTTAGTTTTTCATTAATGAATTTTCATCATCTTATACTTAGCATTTGAACATAATTCTCAATACAATTAAATCCAACAATCAAGATCAACTTTCCTATATTTCTACAAAATTGACTAACTTAACAATTTGATCATTTCTAACAAAACTCATTATTTTGTCATAACTCCCTCAATTTATTTGTTTAGGCATATTACTTTCAATATCAAAACACAATACACTATCTAATTTAACCATTTATCCATAACATAATACACCTTTTAATTTCCATGTTTTGCTATTATTTTCTCTTAACAACCTACCACCACACATGGATTCTTCCGGCCATAACCATCCACACTCGCACATAACTCATATTGTTTTTCTAATAGTTCAAATAAACACACGTTCATGACTATTATATAAGTTCACAATCAAGCACACAAGAGCATTCATAACAATTCCTAAATACACACTTTCATAATCATCATAATAGTCCTTGTTTGAATACCTTTAGGCTATCAGAACAACCCCAAACTTATGCATTCTTAGCTTTCATAGCAACTCATAATTACATATATTATGTTGTCCAAATTAGCCCAAACTCAAGCGTGAAGAGTCATACATTATTTTATTTAGAATTACACTTTATTATTATCATTATTTTTAAAAAATCATCCTAATTTATAAAAGTTTTCCTTTACATAATTATTTTACCCGATTAAGGAATTTATATGATTCTTCATTGGGTCAACATTTTGCGTATTGATTTATTATTTTATCTTATCCAAAATTTAATTGAATTTACTGGGAATGTTCATCATGAATCACAATAATTTTGCTCCTCATTCATCATTTTTCAATTAAGCATTACCTTATTTAACACTGATTTGATAATTTTTGGGCTAAGGGTTTACACTAGTAATGGAGAAATTTTCTTATAATGCTAAAAGTGTTCTGATTGTGTCTATTGGTAGCTTAAATGATGGGTGTATTATTGATTTGGCTTGCATATTTTATATTTTTCTTAATAGAAGCTGGTTTCAAACTTATAAAGTTGTTAATGGTATTATTTTATTCGCAAACATTAAAAAAATTTCTATTATTAGTGTGGGTATAATTCAAATTAGGGTGTGTGATGGTATTGTTAGGACATTAGAGGTATGGCAAGTTTAAAAGATGAAAAAGATTTGAATTTTTTTTAGAATTATTGATTCCCAATATTATAGTTATCCCACTAAAGGTGAAGTTCTGAATGTTTATAAAGGTGCTCTTGTTGTGAAGAAAGGACAGCTAGTTAATGTTATTTACCATCTCTAAAGTTTAATAATTATTAATTTAACTAGCATATCATTTCTGATTGATTTGAATAGTTTTTTTTTTTTTCACTCAGCTATGTCATATACAATTAGGACATGTGAGTGAGAAGGAGATTATAGAGTAAAGTAAATGAGATTTGATTTGTGGTAAAAAAAATAGGTAAATTAGATTTATGTGAGCATTATGTTTATAAGAAACAGTGCAGGGTAAAATTTAGTAAAGCTATTGATCTTACTAAAGGTATTATAGATTATATTTATGGTGACTTTTGAGGTCCTTCTCATATTATATCAAAAGGTGGAGCATAATATTTATTAATGACTACTCTATGAAGGTCTAGATGTATTTTCAAAGAGAAAGAATGATGTGTTTAACACTGTCAAGCAATGGAAAACCTTGGTTAAGAAATAGACTAGTAAGAAAATCAAACTTTTAAGAACTTATAATAGTTTGAAATTCTACTCGGGTGAGTTTGATGAGTTTTACAAGAATAAAGGAATTGTTGGACCTCACACTGTTAGGAATACACCACATCAAAATATGATTGTTGAATGTATGAACATGACACTCTTAGAAAGAACATGTTATGTGCTTTCACAAACTAGATTGTAAAAACAATTGCGATAAAGCAGTTAACATGGCTTTTTATCTAGTGAATAGATCTTCATCGATGATTTTAGAGTTTAAGAATCCATATAAGGTATGGTCTGTTCTCGTGTTGATTACTCTAAACTGAGAGTATTTTGTTGTCTTGCTTATACTCATGTTAAGAAAAATAAACTTGGGTTGAGAGCGAGAAAATGCATATTTCTAAGCTATGCATCTAGGGTAAAGGGATATCATGTAGTGTGTTGATCCCAAATCACTTAAAACTAACATAGATTAGACCTTTGATGATTCTATTATGTTTCACAAAGAAAAAGAGTCAACTAGTATTGATGTTGAGGTTGATTAGGATATTAGCAAATAGGCGAAGCTTGAGGTTGGAGCTTTAGAGACAATGCAAGAAGATGCTTCAGTTGAGCTTGTTAAGGAAGTAACATAGGTTATTATTGTTAAAAATTCACCTAAAGAACAACCATATAGTATTGCTATATAAAGGTAAAGAGGACATATAAAAGCTTTAGTTAAGTATAGTTAAGCTGATTTAGCTGATTTTACCTTGAAAATTAAAGATAACATTGATAATCATAAGCTTTATTCGTATAAAAGGTAATTTCTTGCTAAGAATCTTCTTAATGGATACTTGCTATAAATAAGGAGATTGAATAATGAGAGATTGTAAAATCACCACTTTGTTAGAAGATTGTTAGGTTCAAATAGGTTTATGAAAGTAAAGATAAAATCACAGTGGTTACGAGTGTAAGGTTTAAAACAAGCTTAGATGTTAAGGGTTATACACAAAGAGAAGTGTTAACTTCAATGAAGTGTTCTCTAGAACTATGAAACATAGTTCTATATGAGTATTACTTGTTATGGTTGCTTTGTTTAACTTAGAACTTGAACAACCATATGTCAAAACAACTTTTATATATGGTGAGTTAAAGGAGATGATGTATACGCATTAGTCATAGGGTTTCATTTCTCAAGGTAAGTAAAACAATATGCACTTATCAAAGAAGTCATTGTATGGTTTAAAGCAGTCATTAAGGAAGTGGTATAAAAGGCTTGATATGTTTATGCTTAGGCATTATTACTTTAAAAGTAATTATGATAGTTGTGTGTATTTCATGAAGATCTTAGATGGCTTATTTGTGTACTTGTTGTTATGTATTGATGATATGTTGATTGCCTTCAAGAACATGTTTGAGATCAATAGTTTCAGGATCAATTGAGTGTTAAGTTTGAGATGAAAGATTTGGGTGTAGCTTGAAAGATTTTAGGTATGGAGATATGCATAGACCAAAGCACTCACAGGTTATACTTATCAAAGAAAAAGTATTTTAAGAAGATATTTGAGCATTTTTTTTATACAAGACTGCAAGCCAGGAAGTACTCCATTTGTAGCTAATTTTAGGTGTTTCATATGCTAGTGTCGTTAAAAGCATTATGCATGTTATGACATGTACTCATCCATTTCACATGTTGTTATTATGGTTAGTAGGTTTATGGAAAATCCTGGTAAAGTTCATTAACATGTTATGAAATGGATATTTCATTATCATAGAAAGCTTTATATATGACAATGGTAATAGCACTAAAGGTATTGTTGAGGGCTTTCTAGATTCATATTATGTTGATGATTTGAATAAGAGGAGGTCATTGACAAGTTATGTTTTCACTATCTCGAGTGTGCTATTAGTTGAAGAGAAATTTTGTAACCCATTATTGCCTTATCTACACCAAAAGTTAGGTATATGGCATTGACAAAGGCAATGGAGGAAGTTTTATGGCTAAAAGGTTTGATTGGTAATCCTAGTTTGTCATATGAGTTAACTATTGTGTATTGTGATAGTTAGACAGCCTTGATACCAGTTTGTTACGAAAAGAACCTTAGAATCTACGTGCCAATTAGGTTGAGATTCTATGAATGTTTCTATAATATATATCATACTCATAATAAAATAAAATAAAAAATAGGACATA
The DNA here is from genome assembly GCF_005239225.2 of Populus alba. NCBI lineage: Eukaryota > Viridiplantae > Streptophyta > Magnoliopsida > Malpighiales > Salicaceae > Populus > Populus alba. Next base: position 14,407,686 of record NC_133294.1, on the reverse strand, counting down.
CACATAAAAATAATGTTGGGATAACTTATTGGACGCATAAATTTTTATGTATATAAGACCATTATTTTATTTTTTTTTTAATAGTTATCAATATAATATGTTTTTAAAATATTTATTCAAGAATGAAATTAGTGTTTTAAAAATTAAATTTAGTTTAATTTAACTTTCTTTTAATTTATTAAAAATCTTGAGGAAAATATACAAACAATGCATATTTGCTAATTTAAAAACCTAAAACTAATAGGGCTGATGTTAATGAAAAACAAATATCAAAGGGGAAATTGCCTCCCTTCACTGCTATAATAGGAGGATTAATATTTCAGATGAAATGAGATAATCCTATGTTGTTTTGTCCAAGATCATTATAACTTCTAATGGAAATAAAATATCCACAAAAGAATTACTTCCACTCCCACATAAGCTCAATAGCTAAACAAATTTAGTGTTAAATTAAGTATTCTTTTAATTGATTCAAAATATTCAGAATCTACATCTTTAATTTTTATAAGAAATTAAAGTATCCCTGACAATGAACAATTGCTTGTTATGTTTACTATAAATAAAAAAAATTATTATATGAAGGAAAATAAGTAGTTAGGTGATCTCATTACTAAGCATGTCAATATGACCCCAAGTAATATATGCATAATATATGAAGGATGAAATATATGTGGTTTAAGAGTTACTATGACTCAACTAATAATTCTAACTACCTATAAACATTATCATTTCATTTTTTAATGTAAAATATCTAAGAAAGATTGTGATTCATGCAATCTTGTTGTTAAACAATATGGGAGACGAATCCACCCTGACAGATGTGGACGTCTAATCAATTTTTCAAGTTTATCATTCGTATTATTATAATTGGTTAGATGTTAATTACTAATTAATTCAAGTTGCTCTACCTATATTTATTAAACCCAATTCAAGATTGATCTAACCCAAGGAATCAAGTCCTAGGTAACATGGGTTAACCTAAGTCAACTTAGAAAAATAGAAAAAAAAATGTTTGAAGTTTTAATATCCCATATAGAAAAGTTTTGAAACAATGCATATGGATGTAAGCTATATAAAAAAAGTAAAGTGTAATATAGTTATCCCACATTGAAAAGTTAAGAAACAATTCATATTGATATATGCTATAAAAAAAAATGTGAAGTGTAGTTGACTCATCTCACATCGAAAACTTAAGAAACAATTCATATGGTTATAGAAAGTTGAGGAGTGCACAATATTGAATAACAGGTTTTCCTCCTAGATCGAAAGGGTTTTAGAAAGTGCTAGGATAAATCATAAAATTATTATTTGAAAGGTTTAAGAGTCGCCACCTAATATTATTATGATTAGGAAACCTAATGATTTACGAGAGTCTGGATAAGGGGACTAGTTGTGCATGGAGAAGAGCCATCACCCCAAGTGCACCTTACTTATGGTAAGTTGTATAGTTGATTAATTGTTTTTCTCTAAGTCTTGTTAGCTGATTATGATATCCATTGATTGATTTTTTGTATTTTTTAAAGTATGATAACAAATGCATTTTTTCAATTTTTTATAAAAATATTCATGAAAATGATTTTTGGAATTTGGTTTGTATGTACACAAATAAAATTTTTTTTTGTATTTTTTAAAATTTCAAAGAAAAGCATGTACTTTTAATACCAATTCAGTATATTACAATATAATTCTATAGCCTTGATATTAAGTGAAATGGTTGGAAAAACATAAAAGAAACTCACAAATAATTCTACAATGATCCCTAAATTTTTTTCAAATTTTTTGGAATTCATTTAGGGTTTGTTTGGCTAAACTCAATAGTATGTTTTAAATCAAATAAGATACCAATTTAAAACATGTTATTCTTTTACCATTCACCAACTTAATAATCCAACAAAAAAACAATCAAGCATAAATGTTGTTAATTTCACAAATTATATTCAAATCGCATATTAATTTAAGCAAATAAACACCAACCCAGACATAATTCATGCAACAATATTTATGATATTGGGATCCTAATAAGCTGTGATACCAAAGATTCATGTTGGCTCTGATACCAAATATCTATTGAAGATACCAAAAAATCTATTACGATATAAAATTTAACACTTAGTACATGGCGTTGTTATACCTGAGAATGATCTAAAAGATCGGGTCATAGGTTTCTAGCCTATATACTAATTTTATGAGAAGATCAAAGAAATATATAATATAAATAAATTTCTGATGTGAATGAACAAGGCAAAACCAACAATGTTAGGATCCTTGATCAAACACAGAGCATACTTAACGGACATAAAATTTAACATGTAAATAATGAAAATAAAATCTTGCTTAAATTTGTAATGTAAATTAATACATGAGATATTGGGTACAGAGAAGAATGGATATAGGTTACAAGTATGAGTTACAAGGGAGAATAAATTTTTCACAGGGAAAATGATAGTCTAATTTCTAAAGATGTAGGAGCCCTCTTTTATAGGCGAGTTGGCATGGAAGATGCCATAATGTCTTGTTGGGAAAGCTTGGAGATTCCATCAGAACCCATGTGGTATTTCCTGCCATGATTGGGTGACGACAAAATGGAAAATGCTCATGTTTTTATGGGACTTTCATATGTTGTCTTCTTGACACCAACACTGGATTTCTTTGTTTGTAGTAGCAGGTAATATTTGTAAAAGAAAGCCTAAAACAAACGTGCTTAAAATAAGAAAGGACTAAAAACAGGTGAGTCGAAAAGATATGGCTCTAAACATATGAGCCTGAGAAAGCTTGGAAAATAGTATTTTTTTTATTATTATTATCGCTTGATAGGTGGTAGGATGCCAAAACAATCATCTTCATTATCATCTCCAATGGAAATGGCAGGAGATATCAATCCAGATGAGCTAGATTGGGACAAGACCGTTTTCGGGTCTTGGCTTTGTATAATGCTTTGGACTATTTATAGGTATTCTTCTTCAGTTCTAGCAGAGGCAAGAAGAGCTATCGTTTGAGCCTTTCTGGCTAGAAACTTTGACTGAGGATGATAATCAATAATGGAAGTCTGTAAAAGAATCCCACTAGTTGATTTTGAATTCACAAACAAGAACTGGATGTCCATTTTGCAGATTATAATCATAAAACCATGAACATACCCACGGTACAAAAATTTTGTACAGAAAATGAGCAGGGAAGAGAACTTCCTTTCAGAAGGAGCTGCTTGAAAATTATTTTTGAAATAGAGGTAGCCATTTTCAACCAAAGGATGGTTTTTGAGGTAGTCAACATGACAACCATAGTAGTCCCACTATTGGAGGAACCAGAGGGGGAGGTTTCTAGTAATCATGTCATTATAGAAGTAGAAAAGCCAAGAATGACTATGGTTTGGATTTTGTAGCAGGAAGGAATTGAACCATGCATGTTGGTAATCGCAGTATATATAGGATGTATTGAAGTTTTGGGGTTTGTACGGAAGTGCATGGGGAAGGAAAGAGGTTGATGTAAGGGTTGTCCCCAGTCTTTAGGGTGAATGACTTTGTGAATGATACATCTAGAATATGCTGGTTCAATATGATCAGAATGTAGTTTGAAATGTTTGAACTTGACAGAATTAGTAATCTTAAGGATTGCGGTATAATAGGATTGTGGTTTGGCTAAATTCCAAGGTTTGTAATACCAATTTGAAGGGAAAATTTTGGAAGCAGCAATGAAAGGGTTTTCATGATAAAATCCTTCTTCCATAGTTAAAATATTTTGGAAAGTAGTTTTGAAAATATTTTTGGATTTGGTTTTTGGAAAATTGGTTTGTTGTAAAGAAATGAAGGGTTTTGAAGTATAAATGCCTCCTTGAGATTTTGAAAGTGGTTTGGAAATACTACCTGTTTGAGATATAAAGTCACCGAAGGTCTGTTGAGACACCTTTTATAATGCTAGGAGTAATTCTAGTGATTTGGATATAGTGTCAACCCAATGTTAAAGTGCGTCTGTTTGTACCTGTTAGGGTTTTGTAGTTTCTTCTTCTTTAATAGCTACCTCATACCAGGATTTGATTGGTTTGGCAGCTAAGATAACTGAAGACATGAGTTTTGTAGAAGGCTTGGGGCTCTCTGGTTTTGTAGGCTGGGTTTGAGAGGCTTTCCCTTTGTCTTTGGCCTTTGCTTTCGAAGGCATCAAGGCCTGTTTTGAAGGAATTCTCGAGTTAGGAAATCAGGAATGGAATTTAAATCTCCTTTAATGTAGACAATATTGAAATAAAAAATGCTTAAAATATCTTACCATCTGGTAAAAATCTATTTTAAAGCAAGATTTTGGATATCTATTTTTAGAACTTCTTTTGCGGATTTGCAGTCAACACATAAAAGAAATTTTTGACTTAGTAAATCACTTTGAAATTTTGTAATACAAAGAACGATTGAAAGGATCTCTTTTTTTTTTATAGTAGAGTAATTTTTCTGGCAATCATTCTAGTGGGCGGATGTGTATTGGAGGATTTACTCTTTGTCATCTTGAATTTGTTTGAGAATTCCACCATAACCTAGGTTAGAGGCATCAATCTCGACTATCTTAGGAGCTAACAGGTTAGCTAGATGGAGGAGGGAAATGGTTTAGACCTGCTTCTTAATCTGTTTGACTAGGTTGGTATGGAGATCGGACCAAGAAATGGGGTTTGTTTTTAACTTGTCATGTAAAGGTTTGGCTATTTGGATAATATTGAGGTAGTAGTCTAGAACATAATTAAAACTGCTTAAAAACCTTTGCAATTAGGTTTTATCGGTGATCTTCTCAAGAAATGTTTGTAAAGGTAAGAGACCTCTCTATCGGTGTTACAGTGCCTTGGAAAATATAATGGCCTAGGAAATGGACACGAGTTTGGATCTTTGTAAGGTCATAGGTATTGGTGCTAGTAGAGGGTAATATAAAGCGGTTTAGAGGGCTAGATGATGGAGGGTGTTCTGGTTGGTTAAAGTCCTTCAGCAATTTTTCCAGGTAGGTTTTTTGAAGGTGAGGATCATCAAGTCTTTTGATAGCCTCAAGAATGAATTCCTGGTCTTGGGTCAAAACGTTGATTTTTTTGGAATTTGTAGAGGTATCTGAAGTAGCATTGGTAGTTGTTATTTCATCAATTTGAAATTCTTTTTCAAAAGTGTCTGAAGGAGAGTGGTTAGTGTTTGTAGCTTCAATGTAGAGATTTTATATTTGGTTGATGGTATCTTCATCTATTTAGAGCTCATGGAGTTTGGTGTTGACTTTGCATAAACGGGATATATGTCCTTTCTGGTTACATTTGTAACAGGTAATGTTTTGGGGGTCAAATTTTGTTTTGGGGGTCAAATTTTGTAGTAGCATACTCTGCAAAATATTTTTGTCTTTGAGAGATATAGTTATGTTTGGATAACAGTCAAAAGATACCGGGCCGCTGCAAAGGCTAGACTTAATAGAACTAATGAGAGAGTCTTGGAAGTTTTGAAATCGAGCATCCTGGAGGACAGTTAGGATGGAGGTCTTTAAACCTTCTTTTGTAAAGGGTTTTATCTTGACTTTAACAAGGCCAACATGAATATATTTATAGTTTCTGGCTAGATGTTTTTGTACGGACTTTTGAGAGAGGAGTTGGATGGTTTCAAAAGGTTTTGTAAGTTGAATATCTCGTTCCTCAGTTTTGATAATAAAATCTGTTTTGAAAATATCATATTTAGATTTTTGATAAATCTAAGTTTGAGAAATTTTTGGGATTTTTCAATCATCAATGTTTTTTTGTAAAATCTTCAATAGTTATTTCTTCACTTTATACAATTCTTCTGCTTTCAGAAGATTTAGAGGTAGAGGAAGCTGAAGTAGAAGTAGTCATATGAAAAACAAAATCCATGGAAAAGAAAGATAAACTAGGAAACAAGTTATAGGTTATATGAATTTATTGCCCTAAGACTCAAACGGGACTTGCACCATTCAGTTGCACTAACCTGTTATCTAATGGTCTCTATTCTTTTTTAGAAAATTGTCTTCTATGTTACTAATCCTACTCGGATTCCAATAGACTCTGATACCAAATATATATATATAACCTCAATTTGAAAAGCATTTTTTTAACCAAACACATTAAACTATTTTTTATTCCACCTCAATTTCAACCACAATTTTAACCAAATATATATTTTTTCAAACCAACCTCAACTAAGAGTACTTTTTATAAAAATAACTTTTTTCAAACCACAAGAGCAACTGCAATACCAAACACATCTAACTGTTCAAATACAAATCAAAACCATAAAAATAAACTCATTAATCAACACAAATTACCAAATCATTTCAAACCAAAAACACACATTAATCCAAATTAATAATATCCAAACAGTCCAAAAATATAAACAACAATGAGCAATTTATCCCAAAATTCACAACATTTTAGTAATTTATCAGAAAAATAATTTGAGGTTATGAGTCAACCTTTTAAGATGTTTGGCAAGTCTAGGAATTCCTGGAATCATATTAACAAAGCTTTTGGAACAACGGCACGTGTACCATGCATCATCGTCGTTATTGGCACATGGAATCACACGATGTCTTTGTTGGAGGAAGAGCACCAAGTGAATCTTAAACATGCATGTGTCCTCTTTGATTACTCACCAAGGTGCAACAAACAGACATCTATAAAGGGAGATCTATTTCATTAAATTTTCATTCTTCTTCTTGTCTTTCAGTCCAGGTTTGTTGCTTCTTTCTACTGCTAAGTGTTATTGTTGTTGCTTCTAGGAAAGTCTTATTATGTCTAAAACCAATACATCCCCTCTTTAATTCTCCATTAATTAAGCTACAAGTAGATCTCTTTAAAAGGGGATCTGTTATATTAAAGTTCAATTTCTGCTCTTGTTTTTTAGCCCAAGTCTGTCTTTTCTCCCTACTGTTGTGTTTTAATGTTACTACTAGTATGAGAGAATTTTACAAAGTCTAAAACTACTACATCCCCTCTTGGATTCTCTACTAGTAGTGTCATAAACAAATCATTGTAAAGGAAGCTCTGTTACACAAGAGGCAAAACACAAGAGGCAGGTGCTGGGGAACATTCTCCCCAGCACAGGCCAGCCAGAAAATAAGGATCCCCTATACACGGATCTAAAATACCTACCAAGCATCCAAAAAGCTTGGAAATCAGGCTCTCATAGCAAAAACAAAACAAACATAGATCCCCTGCTCCCATAACCCGAGAGATCAAGAGGACAACATCCTATGAACAAAAGCATGAGCATAAAGCATGAACAACCCTCATGCAGAGCAAAATAGAGTTTAAGAGCTTAGGGGAACATACTCCCATTAGGCCAAACAAGATCAAAAGATCAACATCAACAAACAGGCCATATCCGACAGTTAACAAACAGCAAGCAAACCAGGAAAACTCAAGGCATCTCCTAGGAGAACAACCGACATCAAAAGCAACACGAGGGACCACAAAAAACCACTACTAGCAGAACCAATAAGGATTTAGCCAGTAACAAGCTATGTACAGCATCAACCAGAAAGGAACAATCTAAAAAACATAATCAGAACAGGCTACAAGCTAACTAACAGGCTTCAGCCATGAACAAGCTAAACAAAATAGCAAGCAAGAAAAACAAGAAGGAACAACATTGAGGTAAGCCCCCAACCCATCTACATCAACAAGGATGGCGCCATATCTTCAGAGCTGCTGTGTAGGAGCACAGGACCCTTGGATTTCCCCGGTTTACCCAAACTGGGTTGAGCATCCTTTTTGCTAGCTTTGCTTCTGGTTAAGTATTGTCTTTTAACCGGTAAGGCTTCCTCACCTTTTCTAGAGTCTAAGACTTGCTTGGGGTCAGTAAACTTGGTTCTTTTACTCCCAGGAGTGGAGTGGCTTCTGGTCTCAGAGGTGGCCACTTCAGTAGTCATAGGGTCAACAGGAGGCCCCTGACTGTATGGTTGTTGTTTCTCAACTGCCACTGTGTCCGCAAAGGGAGAACCAAAGTCCTCATGAATGTCTTGAGGCCTTGTCTTGCGCTTTGGCTTTGTGCCTTTACGACATGCATTTTCAGTGTGCCCAAGAATATGGCATGATTTACAGAAACGGGGGAGTGACTCATACAGAACTTATTGAGCAAGGTTGGAGTCGTTAGGGAGGACAACATTTACAAAACTGGGCAAATCTCCCAGTAAATCCACCTCAATAAGAACCCGGGTATAAGATAGTCTTGTCATATTAGCTGTAGAGTCATCACAGTGTATTGGTTTCCCAATAACACTAGCCAATTTGGACAAACAAAGGGGGGCGCAACACCAAAGAGGCAAGTTGGGGAATCTCACCTATGTGGGTACTTGGTCATGTCATTAGGCTTGAAATCAAAGAAATCGGGCATGACCTAGAGAACTAAAGGCCTGCGAAACACGTAATATGGTCTACCACCAAGAACTTCCAGCATTTCATGTTCAATGGGGAATGCAAATATGAGTCATCTAGAATCATGCATTGTAAAGTTTGCATGGTGTTTCCAGTTTTTAGTAATATAATGAGACAAGGATGCATACCCAGGAAACTTTCTCACAACAAAACCAATTAAACAAAACTTCCCCAAATCAGCAGAGCTGGCCACGTCTGTATCTTTAAATTGGCACAAAGTAGAGGATGCAAAATTAGGAAAATGAACAAGACCAGGAGACAAAGAGGTACCTTGTTAGGGTTCTTTGTCCTTCATCTGTGTTCGAACAAGAATGTCAAGGTTGGGCCTGGAGGTAGCCCTTGTAAAGGTTTGAACAGACCCCAATGGCTGAGTGGGAGTTTCTCTTTGCCTTGGAGTTGACTGATGGGAAGAACCACGATGTAACTCAAGAATGGGTGGGCAATACCCAGCCGTTCCAATGCTCGCCGATGCTCCGGCCCTAGAATCATCGAGGAAGTCACCATTAGTGGCACGAAGGGAAAAGGGTGAAGCAGAGGAACGAGCTTGATGCATGACTATGTTCTTATTTTGATAAGAACCTCTAACTCCACTAGATGGAGTAACATAGTCAGCAAAGACCACTTAGGTACGAGGTGGAGAAGCTTTAGACAAAGAACTAAAGTCAGATTGGACAGGAGATTGGCTACGAAATTGAGCCCTAGAAATACTCGGGGAAACTTGACGTGAGGTCTGAAGTTTAAAATCCCCTTGAACAGACCGAAGAATCTTGGATTTTTTCTTCGATTTTCTCATAGTGAGAACAGGAGCTGTCGTGAAGAAGTGAAGAAGAGGAACAGTGCACAGTGAAAAGATCAACGGGCACAATGCTGCACAAATGCCCTACCACTATATTTTAATGTTATTACTCGTGGGAGAAAATTTTACAAGGTCTGAAACTTCTACATCACCTCTTGGATTTTTCACTAGCAGAGCCATAAATGAATCTCTTTAAAGGGAGCTCTACAATGTTGAATTTTGATGTTTGCTCCTATTTTTTTCTTCATAGTTTGTTGCTACTGCAACCACTTGTAAGGGTTGTTTTGTGATGATTAAAGGGCTATCTTGCAGTGACTTAGAAATGGACTTTTCTAATATGAAAGTTGATTATTAGATGGTGTTTTAGTGGTTGAAGCTTTGTATGATTTGAGGTCTAGTTTATGGTGTTTTGGTTAGAGTTTTCATGGTTGTTACAGTTTTGGTTTTGAGGCAGTATTTGAGGTAGTGTCCCTCCCTATTAGGCTTCTTGGGTTAGGGTTTTGTGGGTTTTTATAGGAGAAATATGAAGGTTCCAAGGCTTATAAGTTAATGGGATCTTAACCCTTGATGTTGAAGAATAAATCTCAACCATTCATTAAAAATAAGAATGGAAGTTTATCCTGCTTTACACTTGACAAATGAAAGACACAAGACTGTTTTTTTGGTGAAGTAGTGTTGGGTAGCGTTTTTTGGAGAGAATTTGCAAGTGTTTTTAGCAATTAGAACTAGAATGTTGGCTTAGAGTGAAATACAAGTATCAGGATGTAAATTGGCAAGAAATTTATATGGTATTGTAAAGAGATGAAAGAGAAATCAGGCTGAATTGTGGGCACTTAGGCATTTTTTTCTTTTTCGTTTTAATGGGAAGAGGACAAAGAATAGCACCTGAATGACATGTCATTCAGTGTCTAAGCTTAGAAATTAAACAACTTATTATCCATTAGGTAGGGTTGTTCATGGTCCAATTTGGGCTATAAAGACAAACAAAACCGAGACATGCTAACTTTGGAGAATAGGAATTGGACCCAATCAAAAACCGGTTCAAACTGAGCTGGTTCGATTTGGTTTTTTTTATTATATAAAACTTGAAAACCTAATACCAACATAAATGGGCTTTTCTAGGGGTTTTAAAATGGGCTTACATTAAATTGAGCTTTAAAATCTTCTTATTGGGTTTAGTTTGTTGATAGGCTTTTTAATCAAAAATTATTAATTTTTTAAAGAAACTAACCATGTTAAGCTAAATTAGGCAACAAATTCATTAGTCCATTCGTCAAACATTTTAAAAAAAAAAATGACCCCTAACTTGTCCAAGTATGTTTTTCATAATCATCAATAACCTCGTAATCTTCGTTAAAGAAATTAAAAAGATGGGCTTTTAATTGTTACATACAAAGCCTAATTTAATATATAGTTACATATACAGCCTAATTTAATAGAACCCCAAATTAATAGGAACTCAACCAATGAGACAGTTGCATTATACAATTTGCATTAACCCAATTTAATAGGAACCTATTTTCCTTACCTAGTCAAATCAATGCAATATACAAAATGCATGATCAAATTTGAGCACATTAAATTAACAGAGGTGTTCACACTAGAAAAGTTAAAACAAATGTGTCGATACATTAGAAGCAACCAAACTATCAAATCTAATTTGAACAAATCCATATTAGAGAGAATCGAACAAAAACATCCACTATAATTTAAAAATCCATCAAGTTAAAACAAACAAGAAGATACATTAGGAACAAACAATAAAGTAACAAATCCAAATTAGAGGGAATTGAACAAAAACATCCAATATATTTTGAAAATACAGCAGCAACAACTTCAAAAAAATCCAGCAACAGCAAAAGCCAAAAGATCTTACAAGGTTAATGTTATAAAAAAACACTTGCAAATTAACAAAATATTAGAGTTCGACTAGTACAAGAAAATTATATTTTATGATTACACTAACATCATCAATACTACTTACAATCAGCTGAGCTTTCAAACTTTCACCAAATTTTACAAAATCATAAATTTAAATGTTAGATTAAACATATGTAAAGAAACGATATTATAATATAACTAAATTTAAATCTGTAAGATAAATTACCTGACTTGATCATCTTAGAATTTTCAATATAATTTATGAAGGTTTTAATATTGATTGAAATTGGTAACAAGCTTAAGAGGACTAAAACTGAATTCGAGCAACAAAACAAAATTATTGTGCTTGAAAGTTATGGTTGTATGTGCTACTAAGATCTGAGCTAAGGTAAGAATACATATTGGAGTTAAGGCATTGTTTTAAATGTTAGATTTGTTCACCTAAAGCTTAGTGTTTTCAAAAACCCTTTTCAAGAGGCTAAACTCCCATTTGATCCCATGACAACAACATAAAAAATTTCAAGAATCAAACTGAACCAATAATATTCATGTACTGAATTATTTAATTGCTTTTTGAAGAACTAGGAAGTTCATCATCAATCTACTTATTCTAACCTACTTGGCCAAAAAATAAAAAATTAACAAAAACCAAACTCCAATCTCTTGCAATATATTTCATGTCTTTTGATTTTAAACCAAAATCCCACTAAAGCCCTGCAACCATAATGTGTATAATAATATATATCATGATTTCTAAATAAATTCCTTCACAAAATCCCCATCACAAAAAGAAAAAATAATTGTTTTATTGTGAAGTAACTACAAATGCAACCTCTTATTTTTTTTTATGAACGAACAGATTCCATAACCATTCATTCTTAACCAAGTAAGAATATTAAAAAATCAAAAACTATAAAACATTCATCAAAATCCCAAATGTATATTCCTTTTAATTGCAATCAAGCAACAAAGTTAAATCACAAAATAAATAAGTAGATTCAATTACAAAACATCTAAATCTCTGAAAATTAACCAAACAAACACTTATATTAAACTATAGGGAAAACATAGCAACTGAAATAACTCCCACCCTGATAAGCATAATAACAAACTTGAAGAATGGAGTGTCAAAGTACTTTTGCATATTTTATATAGTAAAAGATCAATCTAGACCCCAAATTACAGATCTTTCAAGACTCACAATCACTAATAAAAAAGAGGAGAAAAAAAATTACAATTAGTAAATTGAAGATTACCTTTAAGAGAAGTCTTCAATCAAAAGGAAGAATGAGAGAGAGAAATCAGGGGGGATAGGGATGTGGGTGTGGTTCGGCTACTGTGAAAGTATGAACTGTAAAGTGAGATAAGGATGTGGGTTTTGTTTGCTTGTCGTAGCTAGGGTTTGGTTTGCTTAAAGAGAGATGAAAGATCAATAAAAAAGGAAGAACAAGAATAGTGAGATAAGGATGTGGGTTTGCTTTGCTTAAAGAGATATGGAAGATCGATAAAGAAAGAAAAACAAGAATAAGATAGATGGAAGAAAGAGAGAAATGGTTTGGTTTCTCTGGTTGTGTTTGGCAATTGTTTGGTGAGATGAAAGTATTATTTTAGGTTTAGGTTAACTAGTAAGGATTTATAATTTATACACCTTCTTTTAAGATATTTAACTATTTTTGCAAGGTACAATTCGGTTTGGCAATTTTAGTTTTTGAAATCATAACTGAACCGAGTTTATTTATTGGTTTTTAAAATCTATTTAATTAGTTTTTCCTTTCGGTTCAGTGTTTTCTATTAATTTTGTTATTTACTCAATCTTTTTGGTTGATAAATTTTTTTTAACACCTCTACCCATTATGAGAAAAATTATGATATTTGCCTAAAATGTCTATTTTCAATTTGATCTCTAAACTCTTCAAACTTTTCAATTAAGTCCTTAATTGGACTTAATCTTAGGAAATCCATTCAATTTCACTCATGATTGAGTCAATTTCACAGTCGAGTCTATTACAATTAATTTATAAAAACTTCAAAACTAGTCCCCAAAACTTCTTGTTCTTTTAATTTCATCCTCAACCTTCTTTAATTATACCTTTAATTTTTTTTACATTTTACAAAGTGGTCCTCGATCTTAAAGTTCTTTGATTTGAACCTCAATCAACCTTCAATATTTAAATTTATTTAAATTGAACCCTTTATTGCACTAATTTGGCCTTTTCAAGTTCCAATTATGTCCCTAATCTTTTAATTTTTATGAATTGATCCAAATTGAAACTTATTAATTGTTCTTATTGTAGCCAAATTGACTTTCTAACATAATTTTTCTTTTAATTAAGCTCTTGATTAAATCAATCAGGCTTTGTAAAAGTTTGATTAAGTCCTAAACTTAATTAATTTGCAAGTATGCCCCAATCTTCAATATCTTTTTTAATTTGATCCTAAATTCTCATTATTTTCTTCAATTAGACTCTCCATTGATGAAATTAGACTCCCAACCTAGGCCACTTGTTTCAATTTGGTCCTTCATCCTTCAATTAACTCCCCATTATCTGTTTTTCTTTTTTTCTTTTTTGAATAGATTTTTGGGAACCCAAAATTGTTATGGCATAGGATATAAAAAAGAAATGGGAAGTGTATTATAGTTATCTCACATCAAAAAATTAAAACAACAATTCATATAAATATAGTTATATATAGTTTTTCCACATTAAAAAATTAAGAAACAATGCAGGTGGATGGAGGTTATAAAAGAAAATATTGAATATGGTATAGTTATTTCACATTGAAAAATTAAAAAACAATCCATGTGGATATAAACTATATATAGATATCCCACATTAAAAAGTTAAGAAATAATTCATGTAAATGTAAACTATAAAAAAAAAATATGCGAGGTCAAATATTCAAGAATTAATTTTACTTTTTTTATTTATACAAAAATGTAAAAAAAAAAACAATTGGGTCTCACCCTAGTCAACTGGGTTTCGAGTTAACCCGACGAGTCACCCATCTTTGACCAGGTCAATTGCAAGCCCAAGTTTTTGTGATTTGAAACTTGGTCAAGATCTCAAGTCATGGATCAACCTGCTGAGCCGGGTTTCATAATTATGGTTATACTAAAGTGTAAAACTAAATTTGTTGTGGTCATGTGCTCTTCTAATTTACATTTAATTTGAAAATATTAATTTATTTATATTTTTAATATTAAAAAGATTGAGTTCTTTTCTCAAAAAAAAATTATAAAATGAGAAAAATATATAACAATCCTTTTTAAAAAAGTAATGTTTCTCTTACATAAAAAAAAAAAACCAGAAATTAAAGAAATGCCCAGTATAGTCAAATTCTATTTATAAGTATGATAAGTTAATAATTTCTTAAAGACTTGTTTAATGAATTTTTATATATAATACCCCAATAGTTTTAACTTTTTTTAAAGGAAAAATAAAAGAAATTAATTTATTTTTTTTCAAGTGAAAATAAGCATGCCTTCAGCATTATTGAAAAATCAGAGGAGGTTGACCAAAAAAAAAAGCACTTGATTTTAAATAAAACACAACTGGAAGAGATACCAAACATAATTGGATAATGTCTAACATAATGTCTAACACACCCGTAGTTTTCCACCTAAACGCGACGCGGCTTTAAAGGCAGCCAGCCGCCCCAACCTTGTACCTATGCAACTCATTTTGGGCGGTCGCTTTATAACCCTGTCTTTGTCTATCATCTCTCACAGCTCCCCACGTGGCACGCAACAAGTTATCCCTTCCCTCACCCACATGTCCCTTATTGAATTCCCTCACACAGCAGCCGACGCGCCGGTTTCAACTGTCTGTCACCTTCCAACACATCATCACCACACATGCCGCTTCCTCTGAAAATCCGTACATGTATTCACGTGATAACTGCCACGTCGCTTGCATCTATTGGATGGTTGTCAATATCATAGGCACCCGCTTCACAATGGCATTAAGATGAAATCTTTGAAAATGGGTTACAAGAAACAAATGCGGGCCCCGCCATGAGCGGCCGCCGCGCCTCCTCTACCTGACTGTTTCACACGTGGACCCCTTGCCTAAGCCACAATTTCTTAAAAGAGTAATGGCACGAATCTTATCTTTCCAGGAGACTTTTAAACACACTTTTTTCCAGTTATAATACTCCATTTTAATCGTCTTTTTTCCTATGTTAATTTAGCCCAACATGTACAATCTATAATTTTTATTATTATTATTATTACTATTTCTTCTATTAAACGATATCCTTCAATTATTGGACATTTATCATGGATTAGACCGACGTTTGCCTATGCACTGTTAATTTTAACTCTATATATTTCATTTTTATCTCCGTTGTTATAAAATCATGACACGTCGTAGATAAAAATAAAAAATTATAGCGTGAGAATAATTTTCATGCAACTACGGATTTACCAATCTGTTTTTTTTTTTTAAATATATTTTTAAAAAAATTTAGAAATTTTTTATTTTTTATTTTAAATTAATATATTTTTTAGTATTTTTCAACCATATTGATATTAAAAATAATTTTTAAAAAATAAAAAAAATATTTTTTTTAATATATTTTTTTATTAAAAAATAATCTCAACCATACCTTTAAAGCCACTCTATTCTTTCATAATTTTTTTGTGGGAAATTCATTTCCTTCATACAATGGTCGAAGTTGATCGCATTTTCGTATTTTGAATTAAAGAATTTATTATTCTTCCATGTCATGAATTTCACCATGTCGCTTACGAATCTTAAAACTATAGATGGAAAATACATATAAAAAGGAGCTCAGATCTTCAGTTCCATTTTCCTTATTAATTGTTATGTTCTGAAACATAGGATTAATGAATCGTTTTCGTAAACACATTGATTGCTTTAGTAACTCGTCATCTTTTCCTAGAAGTAAAAAACCTCTCCGTCTCGTCAAGCAATAGCTAATGTTACTTCAATCATGAAAGGAGGCATCAAATGTTGGAAATATAAAACGCAAATTTTTTGAAAAACAAGAGGTATCCAAAAACAGAAAGAAAAAGAAAAGAAGAATATATATAACAAATTAAACCTATCGAACGGTGGACGTGCACGTGACGACAACCGGAATCCCGACATTAACCCATCAACACGGAATTACTCTCCGAGGCCCCCACCGCGGCCTCTTTGATTCGGTCCCTCTCCCTCTCTCTCTCTCTCTCTTATCTCTCTCAGAACCAAACAAAGCAGTGGTTTTGCCGTCGGTGCCGCTTTCAATAATAATAATATAAACCACCCCCCACCCCCCCCAAAAAAAAAAAAAAAATTAAAGAACCTCCACGTAACCACGCGTCACTGGGCCATCCAAGCATCATCATCCAGCCATTAATTCTGAAAAATACTCTCGAGATCTGTACAGAAAATGACAAACAAGTACATGAATCACGAGGAGCATTTTTAGAGAGAAGTGATTAGAAAGACAGGGCCATGTAGATCATCATGAGCCTGTTGTGTATTATTTTTCTAATTGTGAATTAATTAAAAAAAACTCAGATTTTTTAATAAAGAAATAAATAATAACAAGGTAACCATAGGTAGTTCAGGTTCAGTGCGGTTTCCGTACGGTATAGATGGGTCCCCGTGTGACGTAATCGGACAGATCTCTAACATACGCCTTGTATTACGCTACGCTTGCGCATCAAAATCAAACCCAACCTACAATGCCGGCAACATGTCTGTTGGACACTTGGATGCCACCTACACATTCAAATACGCAGGGCCAGCAAATTGATTAATAAATTAGAGTAATTATGGTCATATTTTACCTGATTCAAGGGCAGCTGCATATGTTTTTCCCCTGAATGCATCTTTTCCGAGATGGATAACTTCAAAGGAGAGCTAAACTTTGTTATTAAAAACACGTTTCAGAATTTAGTTAAACCGTTCTCAACTTGTCTGCTTGGTGATGGGAAAATATGGTGGCATTTTTATCTCTGTTTTGCTGATCCAGCCATTCCCAGTTACAAATTGAGCCCATGAAACTAGACCCGAGTCCCGGCGGCGTGCCGGTTAAATCTTCCCTCAAGATCTCAAGTTCTTTATAATGGTGAAATAGAAATTTTAAAAAAATTGTAAATTAATGCCAAAAGACATTGAATTTATATTTCGAACGTTGTCCTATCCTCTCTTTTTTAGAGAGAAGGGAGCGCCAAGCTCCATTTATTTACTTATCTGGGAAAGAGTTTACTTTTTCACTAAATTAATCCCTGCCCTCCCTGAAAAGAAGGGTCTTTTTGGTGCTGTTCTTGGTTAGGTGTAATAAACCAAACTTGTAACGATAAACAGCAACATCTTAAATGAGCCAAGTAAATCTCAGGGCTTTGATTAGAAGATTTGCGGGAGCATATATGAACGTGACTGGCAACAATAACAGTAAGATAGAACAACTCTGCGAAACTTCTTAAATTTCTCAGTTGCGAATAAAAAAAAGGGAAATAGTTTTAGATAATTTCCGTTCTCTCTCTATATACAAAATACGTCAGCTGCTTTTCTTTTCTTTTCTTTTTTTCCTTAATTAGCTCTAATTCTCTAAAACTTGCTCTCTTCCTGTCGTGCCCAGGAAATTAGAGGAAAAAAACAACACTGAAGCCATAAAACGACTTCCAAAATCAGATCTCTCCTTGAAAAACCACAAGATCATGAGACTTCCGGTGGTGGGGCCAGATTAAGATCAAGATCAAGTGACAATCCCTTGCTATCACGATGATGATCGTAATCGACGACTGATGACGAATCCGAATCACTCTGGGCCCCACCTCCATTCACCATCACCGTTCGATCAAACCTGCACCTGTTAATATTATTCACTACACTATTATTGTTAGGAGTATCATTCTTCGCGTGAGCAAACGCGTCAAAGAAGAAAACGGGACGCGCAACAGCATGGAATGGAAACCACGCGCCTCCTGGAAAACTAACTCCATTGGGGAACGGCTGGCTGTCGGGTTTATGGCGGGAAATGTTAAGAGTGAGGTCGAGTGGTGGCGGAGGAGAGACGGCGCGTGGGGGCGGCGGGGAGGAGGACTCGACAGTGCTGCTTTGGCTAGGGCTGCGCGTGGGGTTGGGATTAAGCTCGCCAATTGTAGGGAAATTAGTTTTGGCTTTGGCTCCGCGGAATTCACGAGCAGCCGCATCGTATGCACGGGCGGCCTCTTCAGCAGTATCAAAAGTGCCGAGCCAAACCCTCGTTTTCTTGCCTGGGTCTCTGATCTCAGCCGCATAACGTCCCCATGGTCTCTTCCTGACGCCTCTAAAACGGATCTCCGATCTAGGGCTATTCGGGCTGTTGTTGTTGTTAGATCTTTCTCTCGGAGCCATTTTAGCGTTGGGGGTTTCCTATTGTTATTTTTCGGGGGGTTTGTTTGCTGGTTAGGTGCGAGGTTTGAGAGGAAAGTGGCAGGGAGCTGGTTTATTTATATAGGGAGAGAGCCAGAGAGGAGGAGAGAGAAAGGTCTGCTGCTTCCGGGGGTGATTTGTTGGCGTTTTGTGGGTCCAGTCAACGATAGGATATGTGGCTTCTCTTACACGAACCAGTTTAGTTAGTTTATGGGCTAATGAAATGGTGGCACGTTAGGCTCTTCAAGGAGGAGATACTTACGTTTATAAAAATCTCGTAATTAAATGTTTTATTTTGGTGAATAAATGTTTTCGTTTTTTCTTTTCATTTTTTCCAGTCGTCGGGATTGTAATAAGAGAGAAATGGGACTACCATGTGACAGTCATTAAGTGGCTAATAAAAGCATCGTCATGGCACCTAAAGAAGGTTACTCATGCGCCCATTACAATGGTCAAAGGCTACTTCTCCCTTTTCTTTTATTATTATTATTGTTCACAAACTTTTCCTTTTTGTTCAAATTAACCTCAAAAGGCATGGTGAATTATATATACTTTAATATATATATATATGGTAAATAATATTTTATGTAGATTTATTTATTAAAATTACAGTAATTTTTTAATTTAACATAAATATATTTTTATTTTTGTATTTAGGTTAACACCAAGTACTTCATAATAAACAAATCATTAAAAATTTTAACTTTTTTTTTTGTTTAATCTTAATTATTTTGATATGATATCAGAATTGATTTTATGAAACGAGACTTAATCTCAAATATAGCTTTTACGAATCCAACTTAACTATATTAAACAATATTTTATTTTAAGAGTTTTTTTTATGAATTTTGTTATATTCAAATCATTAATATTTTGAACATGTTCAGTAAATGCTTCTATGTAACTTGTCATTTTGATTTATATATTTTTTATTTTTAAATTATTTATTAATTCTTTCCACGCGTATATTTTTTTATTATAGCCCTCTTGCACGCCCGAGGTTATTAAAAAATCACATTTAACAAGATAAAATATGACATTTAAGAGTCATTGCCTAAGCAAATCACAACCAATGAATTATGATTCTGTCAATCACAGACAATTACTCTAGAAATCAAATTAAGAAAAAATAATTAATCATATCGTGCATATGGAAGTTTAACAACTTCACGAGAAAATCCCTCATTCTAATAAAATAAAAGCCCAAAAACTCCAAATATAATTGAAGGAAAAAAGAAAATGCACTTCCGAAAAAGAATAAATTTAACTTGCTAATCACAAACTAAAAGGACTTCATTCGAAAGGTTAAATGTTAAGATAGCATATAGAATTATTTAAAAATATATATTTTAATATATTTTTTAAAAATATATATTTTAAATGCTACTTACAATCCTATTTGTTTTTTTTATTTTAAAAGTGTTTTTAAAAAAATTAAAATTTTTTTATTTTTTTTATTTTAAATTAATATTTTTTTTATTTTTTAAATTATTTTAATGTGTTAATTTTAAAAATATTATTTTAAAATATTTTAAAATAAAAAAATATTTTAAAAAAGAATAGCAATAATATTCTAAAATCTAGTAAAAAGCAATTACAAAAGTGGCCGTGGAACCCAACTCACGGGTAAATGGTCTGATCTGATCCAAACTGCAATCAAATCGAGAAAAGAGTAACACGTGTAGAGGAGTGAGGTAAGGTGTACGTGTTAGCCAGGGCGTTTCAATCACGGGCCACACAAATGGCGTTGGCCTCCTATTCTCTTATTCGAGCTTAAGTGAGTAAGGTCTATGGATGGAGGGCTCAGTCAACGAGGTGTTTGACTACTTTGTGTGAATTGAGCCGCCGCCCTTGCCGCCATTTATTAATAGATTATTTGCAACATTTGTTTATTCTCTTACGTCTACACGCTCCCATATTAAATTTACGTCACCTCTTTACATATCTGCCGCCACGTACCCACATCATTAATTCAAATCACGCCTATCACCATGGAAGCAGCGGGATTCCGCCTCTATTCTTATTCGACGAGCTCTCTTTGAAAAATAAATAAACGGCGTCATTTAACAAAGGCCGGTTGTCTCAGAATAACAATTTAAAGATACCATAACTTTTAATTTATGGATTGTAATTAAATTTTTGTAGAAGTTTTTGAGGTTAGTTTTTCTATTATAGTAAATGTGTTGCTATACAAACTATCAAATCTTTACATATAAAAAATCTATTTAAGACCTTCTAATTTTGATAA
The DNA here is from genome assembly GCF_005239225.2 of Populus alba. Classification (NCBI taxonomy): domain Eukaryota; kingdom Viridiplantae; phylum Streptophyta; class Magnoliopsida; order Malpighiales; family Salicaceae; genus Populus; species Populus alba. Next base: position 14,387,002 of record NC_133294.1, on the reverse strand, counting down.
TTTTTTTAAAAAAATTATTATTTTTAGATTTGATTGACTAGTTGAGCTAGAAATAACACTTTTTTAATGTGATTTTTCTTGTTATGTGATTGGACTGGGTTACGAGTCCTTGAGATTTTATGCAAAACAAGTTTTATATTGAAGCATGAAATCCTCTGATACTCAAATTATTAAGTGTAAAAAGAGTATAACGAGTATAAAATGAAATGCAATAGAAATGCATGCATGCATGGAGAGAATAGTCTATGGTATTGGCTAGCTTTTGCCATCTAAAATAGCATGGTTGATTATGGTTGTGCATTGAAATTCTTTTGCTAGAAATTTCTCTCACCTGTTTTCCTGTTTTCCTTGGTGACTGGATGGATTTGGTCATCAATTGGAGGGGAAAAAATGGTGTTTGAAAAAAAAAAATATAGTGTTATCTATGCTTTTCATGTATAGAAAAACCATTGGCTAACCATTTTGGGTTCCTTGAAAAAATATGTTGATAAATCATGTATGTTATTGGTGAAAATATTGATGATGAACAATGTTATTGGTGCAAAAGATAGTGCTTGCTTTACCTATAAAAAACCCCGTTTATTAATAATAAAAAACTATATGCATGAAAAATTTATGTGTACAACTCTTAAGAACTTGAAAATTACATGAAAGGGCGTGTCGAAATAGACCAGGTCAACACCAAGTTTGGAGTGGATTTTGAATTGAAATTCTAGTCATTTAGCTAGCTTAAATGACTGGAATTTTATTTTTATTTTAAAAAATATATATATTGTATTATCACTTCTTGTGCGTAGAATTCTAGAAAAATCACTCATAATGTGCAATGCTTGGCTTCTAAATTAGATGTAGACTTTCTAAAATATTTTATCTTTTTAGATGATTTACTTTCCAATAAAAAATTAATCAAATTTACAAATATGATCATTGTAAACCAATGACCTAAAACCAATAAATTAGTGCTAGAAATGGTAACTTTTCAATTGAAAATGATAATTAAGAAGGAAAATTGTTATGGATAGTTGATAAAACTTTTATAAATTTAACTTAAATTTAGGATGAAATAAAACAACAATTGGTATGCAAAATGTAAACCAATAATGAATCATGTAAATTCTCCAATCAGGTAAAATAATTATGTAAAGGGAAATCTTTATGAATTGGGTTGAAATAGTTATACAACAATAGTAATATAGTATAATTTTAAATAAAATGATGTGTGATTTTATGCATGAAAAACGTTGATCGCCGATATAAGCCCCATATACAATCACTTTTTTTTTTTCCGAAAGTGATGAAAGATCTGAGAAACTTTTTATGATGGTTATGGATGGAGGTCATAAATGGGTTGGTCTAAAAATCATGATGATTTAAGTAAATGAAATGGTACACAAAATTTGGATTTTTTGGCTTAAAATTACATGTCCAGTTTTACGGTATCAATCATATCTTTCAATTCAATCATTAGATCGGATTGAAATTTTTATTTTGACCACAACGATAGAAATGTTTATGTTGAGAAACTAGTTACTCGGTAATGGGAATGGTGTCAAGTAATGAGTTATGTTGTGGAACTAGTTACTTGTTAATGAGATTAGTGTCAGGTGATGAGCTAGTTGAGAAACTAGTTACCCGATAATTGAGCTAGTGTCTGGTGATGAGCTATGTTAAGGAATTAATTATCTAGTAATGGGTTAATAACAATAGTTTGTTTGATGACTGGAATGTGTAATTTGGTTTAAATGGACTTATGTGGAGTTAATATTGCATGGAAGACCAACTTGTTGGACTCTTAATGAAATATCAGGTGAAATCCAATTGTTAAATAGAGGTGGTGAATTGTATTCAAGATATTGAGTGCTGAGAATTTTATGATTGAGTACATGATCATATAGATGTTTTGTTGAATTATATTCTTAAATAGTGATATAACAACAAAAGTCTAGGATAGTTTAACCATGCATTTGTTTGGAATGATTGTTGATAAATAAAAATAATATTATTTTTTTAGGATTTTCAATGATTCATGTTCGGTGAATTATTTGAGATGTGCTTTAAAGCAGGGAATTGTTACACAAAATTACTCATGTGATGATGATGTTGAAATTTTATGAAAATTTTTGTACAAGAAACGGTAGGATAACATTTAGATAGAGTTTTTTTATGAGAGAAACTCCACCAAAATCTCATTAAGTTGAGAAAGTTTACATTAGAAATAATAAGTCGAGGTACAATGCAAGCCTTAAATCCTTTTAGAAAATAGTAAAAAATAGTGTAAAAGATAACAACATAGGTGATATTAAAAGGAAATGAAACGATGAAACCTGGTGATGATAAGTATGGATCATGAAATATCAACCAAGGTAATTAATTGCTCAAAAAGTTAAAATGACAAATTACATTAACATAAGTGTTTAATTAGAATAAATTGAACATTTTGGAAGTCGAAAGACATGAATATGTTTGTGAAACAAAAATTGATATAATTTATACACTTTATAAATGGAAACAATAGTGTGAACCATATATGATCATGAAATACACACACATATAATTGTATGAATGAGATGTGTTTGAAGAAACATATCATGGCATGAATTAAATCTGTTATGAATAAGAATTTATATAATGCGACTGCAATAGTTAAATGAGTATTATGATGAAACTATAAGTTTATCAAAGATTGAAGGAAGGGTATTGAAGTAGAATTAAACATAGATTGATGTATTGCGAAATTGGTTTTTTCTTATATAATTAATGTATGTGTTTAATATGTATCTGTTGCAATATATTATAATGTTATAAAAATAAATTATTTTCAGGATTATCATTGACTCAGATAGAACAATAGATCTTACCTATCATTTTTTTTAGTTAGGTGATGATGATAAAATTTTGAATATGTTGATTACTTTTTGTAATATAATTATGAGAATAACTTATATATAAATGAAATCATTACTAAATATGTTTGTAACTTAATTATTAATATTCCTTTATTGGGTTGTAATATGAGATTTAAATTTAGTCTAGTTTCATTAAATTAATATTATATGTATTTAGTTCATAATATTTCATATATTTCGTTGATGTCACTTGTTGTAAAATGATTTATAAAATAATTATATATGAATTGTTAAATGGAGAATTAGGAAGGATAGATAACTTTATTCTTAATTGCTGAGATCGGTTAAGGTCTGTGAAATTTGGGTAACATTAAGATTGTTATATAAATGTGTATGCAAGAGTTGATAACTTGGAAAAGGTTTATATTAATGACAAACTCTGTTGAAATTTCATTAGAGCTCTAAATGATATAAAAGTTCGAAACATGATACTAACATGTAAAAAAAAAAAAAATACACTCTATTTTCTTTAGTTCAAGACTTAAGAAAGTTTATAAGAATGAGAAAAGATACATTGTCACCATCACTAATCTCATTTCTAATAAACAATTTCACTAATCTAATGGTTTTTTTTCCTTATCTTATATTCCTATTACATAGTTAGATCATGTAATCATTATAACAAAAATACATGTTACAATCACTTACAAGATAACATATTTATCATCAATCAATTTATTAAAATTGATTTGATTTTCATTAACATTTTATATCGGTTTAATGGACTTATAGGATCCAAAGCAATTCCAAAACTTCCTCCTCCTTTTTTATGTGATGCATCAAACATACTTAAAATGAACAAAATTGACATGCCAAAATTAAAATTGAACAAAAGATAAATGAAAACCGTTTCACTCTAAGTGGCTGTTTGGTAGTGTGGCTGCGGGTGAACCAGTGTTTGGTTAAAGAAAAAAAAGTGTGTTTTGCTGGTAGGACTCACTAATATTTAAGGCTGGACCGCAGGTTTTGAGAAGCAGCATTTTGCTGCTTCTCATGCTGACAAGGTAACCTCAACAGTGGAGCATGGCTCCACTGCGCACTGTTCATGTGAACATTTTTTTTTTAAAACCAGTGCGCAAAGTTTTTTTTCTCTCGAAAAACTAGTACAGTTAATTAATTGCACTCGTATTGTTCACGTGAATGTGAACAATATTTTTTTTTGTTTTTTAAAAAATTAGTTTAAGGTAAATTAAATTTGTTCGTACTGTAATCTCAATTTTATTCCTGATAATATTTTACTTAATTTTATTGCACGCAGGATAAATCATGATAACTGTAGTTATTGTCGAATGAATTTTGTACATAATGAAATTGTTGATTTATTTTTAAAAAAATTATGTTGTACTAAAAAAACTAATACTTAATATTATTTAATAACACTACATAAACTAGAAGGATATCGCATGATGACGTAACATTTGTGAAATTTGATCGCAATTTCAATTATGTTATTGCCAGGTCCGGCCCAGTTAAAAAAAATTCAGTTTTTATTTTTATTTTAATTGTGTTCTATTCAAAAAATTAGAAGGAGATCGCTTAATGACGTAACAAAAGATTCAGTTTTTGTTGTTGCGCGCTTAAGAAACCATGAAAAATATAGTCCTTATTGGATAGATTTCGTATGTGATGACATTACACATAGTTTAATGGAATAATAAAAAATATTTGATATCAATATTATTTATTTCATGATGTAATAACAGTAGTTAAATTTACAATATTTAAATTAAAAATCATTAATATTAATATATATATATATATATATATTTTAATTATTTTATAACCTCAATTTGAAAAGCATTTTTTAACCAAATACATTAAACTACTTTTTCTTCAACCTCAATTTCAACCACAGTTTTAACCAAACACCTATTTTTTCAAATCAACTTCAACTAAAAGTACTTTTTATAAAACAATTTTTTTCAAACCACAATCACAAAAGCTACTGCAATACCAAACACACTCTAGTACTTTTCTTGAATAACTAGGAAACAAGCATCACGTGGCACGCTTACTGCATGGACACGCGTCTTGTCATCAAATACCCACCAAACAGAAAGAGAGAGGGGCGTAGTTGGCGTCGTTTGAACGGCGGTCAAGACGGCATAGTTTTGGTAAACACTTCGCTTTGCGTGTGACGCGTGATGTCTGCCGCCGTTTGTTTGTGAAAGTTTGTTCTCTTAGTTCCCTAAACGGCAAAAATAAGTTAAGACTAGATGACGGCAGCTAACCAACATTTGTGTTTCTTGTCGGCACCCTCTTTCTACTCGTCGCGTGGGGCTGAGATCCTTAGTTTTGCTTTTGAAGCGGTCCAGTTACATCTAACGGTGGATAGGTAGTTGTGATTTGGACACGTGTTGGTTTTTCATGGAGGGGATAAGAATAGGTGTCCAGACTCCAGAGGCAGCCGCTATCAAGGACAAAGGATTGTCGTTTAGATACTGTTTGGTGTCATTGAGAATCGGTCCTTTTAAAAGTGCTTTTTTATTCAAAATTTTATTTTCAAAAAAGACGATATAAAAAATTAAAAATTAAAAAAAAAAACACGGGCCATACAGTCTCTTAAACTTTACACACACAAGTGTGGAAAACCAGACCTTTCTTGCCCACAAAATTCCTGTCTGCTATCTAGACACCTATTAGATTTTGATTGAAACGGTCCAGATTCCAGGAATAATTTTCTCTGTGTGGATGACAACTGACAAGTCACCCTCCACGCGCATTGCACTATTTTTCTTCAATTTTCTTACAGTTTTTTATGAGCTGTCCTGCTTTTGTTTTTTTTGTTTCTGTAACCTAAATTGCACCCGTCGCTCTTCTTTTTTAGTTTTTTTCGGCACTCATGATCCCTCCTTCTAGAAGGAATTGAAAAGCCACTGGTTACAAATCAACTCCCTATGGTGTTTCCTTGGCAAAGAGGTTTGTTTTTAACCGGAGACATTTACTCCAATAGAATAGTGTAATGAGGTGTTTTTTCTTTTTTGGTCATAATCTTTTTTTTTTTCAAAATATTTTTTAAAAAACCAAATAAAATAAAAAAAAACAGCAAAAAAAATATATTTTTAACGCATGTGTATTATTTTCATCATTTTCAATATTTGTTTTCAAAATTTTACCATCAATATGTCCATTTTAAAATATTTGATTAATTTTTTATAAATCAACTTAATATTGAATTTGATTTTTAAAAAATAAAAATATAAAAAATATAAAATAATAAAAGTATTAAAATAAAACTAAGTTGCTTAGAACCAAACAATTGAAAAAAAAATATTAATAACCACATGAAGAAGCTCACCCCATTTTTTATTTTCTTTCACATATGCAACTCTAACTACTTTAAAGTACGTTCTAAAAGTGTGTCCAATTTAAAAAGGTATCAAGTTAATGTTTTTTAATATTTTTTTAATGATTTTAATATACTAATATTAAAAAATAAAATTAATTTTTTTATTTTAATATATTTTCAAACAAAACATATTTTTTAAAAGCAACTTGTACTAAAATATTAAACACACATTAAACTATTTGATTATCTCATCAAAATAGATATCTCAACTCATTGAAGCTTGGTTAAATCAATAATGAATTTTTATAGTTTGCATGCTTTGTTGGAAAAAAATTTAGATTCAAAACCTTCAAGTTGTGTTATATACATATTTTCATGAAGATTTTCCATTCATAAATGCAATTTTGACATTAATTTTCTAAATTTTATAATCATGGTATGCAACTATATCAAGAAAAAACTTTTATAAATTTTAATATAGTTATCGATGAGAAAGTTTCATCAAAGTCAACCATTTATCTTTGTCTATAACTTATGATAACTAGTCTAGTTTTATATGTTTGTGCGGTTACCTTCATATCATTTTTCTTCTTAAAAACTCATTTAATACAATGAGTTTTACCTTTTTAGGTCATCAACTAAGATCCACACCTAGTTGGTGTACATAGAATCGATTTCATATTTCATGAACTCAATTCATTTATCAAAATCAATATTAGATATTTCTTCCATATAGTTGGTAGACTCATCATGTATGAGCAACTCATCATTATCAGCTTTTACGAAAAGTTGATATCTTATTGATGTATGACATGTCCTACTAGGCATACAAAGTTCTTGTGTTTCTTGAGTTTTAAACTAAAAATTCAATATTATAGCCTTATGCTTTGGTTAAATATGGATGTAAGTTTATGGTTCTCAAACTTTTTTAAGTTATTTTTTTCTCATTACTTTTTTTAATAATAAATTCTTTCTTGAGAAAGATAACATATTTTAAAACAAACATCTTTTACTTAACAAGCTTCACAAGTTTCATGTGATTCATAATCAAAATGATCACAATATTCATTTTTATATAACTTAATGATTCCTATTTCATTAATATAACTTAGCCTACAATGCTATAAATATAAAGGATGTTGATTATCTAATCTATTCTTTTTGTAGTTTATATTGAACAAGAATCTCAAAATCAAGTATATACAAATCATTTATATAATCACCAAAGCCATAAAAAAAACAATTATTATAAAAAGAATAACATTTTTTCTCAATAATAAATTTATATCCACTGAAAGCTAAGTAAGAAATGGATATAATATTTTTAGAAACTACTAAAATAACTTATATTTTTAAAATTTTGGTTAATTTTTCTAGAATAATCAAAATGCTTATTTAAAATATATTATGTTTTGAACAAAAAAACCATAGCTCTATATTTAGATAAAAATAATTAAAAAGTTACACGCGACATGAGATTACATACCATATTATGTTCATTTTTATTTCAGTTTCTTAACTTAATTTTTGATTAAAATTAATATATTTTTTATTATTTATTGACACGTATAATTCTCGATTTATAATTCTCGATTTATTTTATTGAATGCACATGTTAACTTTTTATTTTACAATAAAAAATAATCTTGTTGAAAAAATATTCAAAAAAAATTATATTTCTAGATTTAATAACAATACTAAAAAATTATTGAAGATTTAAATATTTTTTTTATATTTAATTTTTTATAGCACGAATATACAAACTAGTATGAATTATAAAACATGAGGTTGATATACATAATGGTCCTAACAATATCCTATATTTTAAAATTTCAGTAAATATGCACATATATATAGCATGATGAAAAGCAATGGATATTTTTGTGTCCAATATAGGTTATATATAAACTATTAGCAAGACCCATAGAGCATGTTCTATATGTATTTTCTAACATGCATGAGACATGAATTAACAAACTTATATTTATTAATCTGCAACACATGATTTTAGCATACATGCAGGCAGAAAAGTTAAGAATACGATAATTATTATTTTAATGTATTAAAATAATTTTTTTTATTTTTTAAAATTTATTTTTAAGCATTACCCCATTAAAAAAATTTGAAAATATAAAAAATTAATTTAAAAAAAAAATAAAATTTTAATTAGTTTTTATTTAAACCGCAATCTTAATAAGAAAAATAACGTCACACATCATCTGTCATCATATCACGACTTCACGATGATAAATTTTAAACATTGATCAATGAAAGCTGTAGTGCTAATAGAGATGGTTCGCTTTAAAAGTCAACATGGACCGTTGCGGGCATAGCTGTGGAGGCACCGGTTGGATAGGCTAATGAAAGTAACAGCCTTTTAGAACATGATTTGGGACCATGGTTCATGATCTGGAAGTCAGGGTCCAGTAGTTATACCAAAAGAAGGGTTTTTAAGGGTAGTAAGTGAAGTTTGTGGCCAATTTTGCATTTCTATTCTATTTTTAATTTTCAAAATAATTATAATAAACAAACATTGAAAAGGTGAATACAACAACAACAATATTTTTTCCCCAAAATTCTCAACTCAAAATCTTATTTCTCCAAAACTTTTATTCCTTAAAAATGAAATATTAACCTAAAACCAATGCACTTAAAATTTCATTTCAAACTTCAATAATAATAAAAAAAAAATTAGCGGGATGTTAAAGCCTATATGAAGAATATAATGCTATACACTAACATAAAATTGAGAAAAAATTATCTTGATTAAGAGAAAGATAAATTTTGTAATTTTTATGTTAATCTTAACAAATCAGCTCCATTCCCCTATAATAAAAATTAAACATAAAATTAAAGCCTAAATAAGTAAAATTAGATGTAAAAGTTTAATAAGACTAAAATCAATTTGTGTTCTAGAAGAATATAAAACATAAAGCTAAAACTCGATTTATGTAGTGTTTATTTAAGTGTTGTGGTAACTTATATTGTTCAAAGTGTTTTTTTAAATTATTTTATTTAAATTGATAATTTTAAATGCATTTTTAATAGTTTTGATATGTTAGTATTAAAAATAAATTTATTTTTATAAAAAAAATATCATTTTAATATATTTTCAATTAAAATTATTATGTATTATATTACCAAACACACTTAAAAGTTCTTAGATTTAGGCTCTGGTAAGGCTTGTCTTTAGCTTGCTCACTTAGATGACTTAATAAGCATATGTTAGGTTAAAAATTTAATATAATTATAATAACATTGGGTTAATTGAGAAATATGCTTCATAATTTGTTTGATTTTTTTTTTTTTATATATAAAGTTATCATAGTTTTCATGACCTTGGTCATTACTTTGATAGGTTAACCTGGGACGGACTAGGTTAATCCAATATATTGCCATCTTAATATTAAAAACAAGTATTATCTTGAATTTTTTTTAGTCAAATTATATTTTTACTGGTTGTTCGAGTTATTTTTAGACCCACCAAGTCAACTAGGTCACATCGGGTCAACCCTCACATGATTAAAAAAAATTCCTACTAGAAAAAACATTAGTAATGTCTGAATATTTTTTTAACATCGTAGAAAAATTTTACATGACTCGTAACATAGCTTAAACCAATGATCTAGTAATAAAAAAAAACTAAAATAAATGGGGCTTTTATCCAAGATAGATGGGAAGGTAGTGCCCTAGGTTATCCCATAAAAGCTCTTGTTCTTCTTCACCTCATTGTTTATAGCCACTTTTTTCTTCTAGGTACTTGAATGTGTTTTTTTCTTTTTCACTTTGATCATTGATTTTTTTATAAAATTTCATCATTGAAAATCATGTTAACATGGATTCATGTGCTGAAAATTCCTTTGATTTGCATGTTATTGCGTATCCAATATGACATGGAATATTTTGATATTAAATCAAAGATTAATTTCACAAATTTAAATTTGAAGTTATCCTAAAAAAAATTTTTTTTTTTTAAATAACAAGAAATTAAATTAATATTAAAAAATTAGAGACTTTTTCCATTTATACTATTCAAAAGTCATGAAAAAAACTCAATTTCATCCCTCAAGTTTTACTTTTTACATATTTAGCTATGTTCTTCAAGGTATTTATAATCCGGTCATAAACTTAAATTTTTTATGTTTAGTTCTTAGATGTTGAGAAAAGAAAGAAAAAGTAGATGTAAAAGAGGTATGAGAGATAAAGTATTCTACCAATCATATTATGAACATACAAGATCAATCTTTGTGTCAATAAGAAGAGTTCAATGGAGTGCAAACCCCCAATTAAAATAAAAATCAAATAAAATGACAACAGAATAAATGTGACAGTGATAATTATTTTAGAAATTGAAGTTTAATGATAGAATTTCTGAATGTGATTTATTTTTTTAAAACATTAATGAGACAAAATACAAGATCAATCTTTGTGTCAATAAGAAGAGTTCAATGGAGTGCAAACCCCCAATTAAAATAAAAATCAAATAAAATGACAACAGAATAAATGTGACAGTGATAATTATTTTAGAAATGAAGTTTAATGATTAGAATTTCTGAATGTGATTTATTTTTTTAAAACATTAATGAGACAAAATAACCAGTTAAAAAAAAACACTTGAATTTAAAAGAAAGGGGCATAGTTGTAAATTGTAGTATATGGGTGATATAAATACACTTTTGGCTTCTTAAAGAATCCAAGAGTTACCAACCATTAAGGAAAAGAAAGAGGGGCAAGGTTTTTGCCAGATTTCTTTATTTTTTCTTTAAAACTCCCAAGCAAACACTTGAAATAAATGATAAAAAAAAAAAGAGATTATAAGAGATTTAGCTAGGAAAGTGAAGGAAAAACTATGGAAATGGTTGCTTGAGAAGAGATGGTTTGGAGAAGAAAAGAAAGGAAGATAAAGGAAAAAAAACTTGTTTTCTTGCTATTTTCTTACTAAGAAATTGTGGTTAAGAGGTGAGGAACCCTAATCAAAGCTTAATTTAAAGTTTTTAAAATGAATTTTATTGGTATGTATTGTTTTGCATTATGAAAAAAATTGAATTAGAGGAATTGATTATTTTAATGACTAGTTTAATGTTTTAAAAATGTTTATTAGAGTAAATAAACAATGACTAAAGTATCAATTTGAGGCAAATTGAAGAAAAATCTACCCTCCCGTATTAGCCATAAGTTCGACCAAGTATATATAATAGGAGGGGGAGAATAATTTTCTAAATTGGCATATAAATTGTATTGGAGGTTGTTCTAGTACCTAACAATGATAAATTAATGTGGAAAACTTTATGAAAAATGAAAGGGAACTCATGGTTCTTTTTATTGCATATTTCGGCCACATTGGACCATAAAAGGAGAGGGGGGAAATTATGTAAAAAATGTGTGAAATCATCATGGAAATGTGGTTTGAACTTAAATTATATGTGTGTGTGTTTATGAAAAATAATTGAAATGTTTTACCTAGGAAATTTTGTGCAGGGGTTCAAATATTTAAAAAAAAAAAATAATGAAGATGAAATTATCTTGTACTAGCAGGGAATACTGCTACAAACAAGCGACAGTCCAAAGCAGGAGTTGGAATATCACGTGCTATAAATAGACATCTAACTTTTATTATAGTTAATTAATACTCCGTCAAAACTACTTATGTAATTTCTTTTTTTATTTCTTGTTAAATGACAATAAGAAGTAAATGATTTGGTGGATAAAGAATTAAGAAAATATGAATATGATTAGTCGTTCTTGGAATTGAAAGACTAATGATATCACTAAGAGTCATTGATGTGACATTACTTGAATTTGATTAGTCGTTACTAGAATTGGAAGACTAATGATATCATTGAGAATCATTGATGTGACATTACTGGAATTTGATTAGTCGTTCTTGGGATTGAGAAACTAATGATATCAATGAGAGTAATTGATATTGACATTACCTAGATTTGATTATTTATTTCCAGTATTGAGAGAACAATGATATCAATGATATATATTAATGTTTACATTACATGAACTTAATTAGTTGTTCTTGAAATTGGGAAACCCATGATATTAATGATAGTTATGGACATTAACATTAACTAAACTTGATCAGTTGTTTTTTAAATATGAGAGACTAATGATATCAATAATAATAATTGATATCGACATGAACTAAACTTGGCTAGTCGTTCCCAAAAATAAAAAACTAATAATATCAATGATAGTCATTACTATTAACATATTCTAATCGAATCATGCTCAAAACAATGATTAGAAATATCAGTGTGGAATTGATATTGGCCTGCTTAGCAGGCTTGGGTAATTGAAGAATTAGTTGTTTTATGATAGTTGATGTTATTGGAAATAAGGATGATCAAGAAATAAAAAGAAATTTATTTATAATTTGAAATGTATTTAACTATTCACTTAATTATTTTCCTAAATGATGTATTAAATGTCGCATTTTGTTTCAGGATCATCACAATTATAAAAGAAGTAGATTTACTGGATGATCGTTTGATTATATAGACCAAGCATAATATTTGTATTTTGAGTTGTAATAATATTTTGTTATAGCATGTAAATATAAATGCTCATCTTTTGTTGTTGTAGTTACTTAAACTAAACGTTCTCTATTATCCATATATGTTAAATTTTATATTGAAGTGTTAAGTATTAAAAATATTGCATTATATAACCTTATGTTATTTAATGTTGTTTGAATGAATAACAATGATTGGAAACATTGATTTAAAACAGTTTTACAATATAGGAAAAGATGGATCAAGAATTTAGCTTATGTATGGATATGAAATAAGTTTAATTTTGATAACTTGAAATCTCATGTTATAGAAAAAAAACTCTACTAAAAAATTCAAGTAGAAATTACAGCGAAACATCATATATTTTAGAATATTATTTTTTAAAATTTATTTTTATAACAATATATCAAAATGATATGAAAATACAAAAAAAATAAAAAAAATTCAATTTTTGTTTTAAAATGCTTTTAAAAAAAAACAGGCTCTATATAAGTGTCTAATTTAGTATGTAATATAAATAAAGTGATGTAAATTGTGATTGATTTATAATAGGATGTAAAATATGATTTTTGAAAAAATAAAAGATAAAGTGTAATAAATATAAGAATGATTAGATTAGTGAGCAAATAAAACAGCTAGTTGTTCAACTAAAAGTTAAATAAATAGCTATATAATAATATATATTAAATAACTAATGAGAAATATATAAAAAAAATCATCTGAAAAACATAATCAATGATATGTTTTTAGAATTGAAGTACAAGAAGTGGTACTAGAAAAACCATACAGTTGTTATTATGTTCACACCTCCAGTTAACCTCGAATAAACTGTAGCAATCGCTCTCAAGTCTAGTCTAGGAAAATGCCCATGCCCATGCCCTTGTCATTTTGCTTTTCTTTTTTATGTTCTAAGAATATGATTTCCTTGCATCAAAATAAACCAATCAACTAAAAACATGACAATGCTTCTCGTATTCCGATCGTTGAAAATCATTTGCCGGCGGAACATCCACCGGAAATTCATATTTGAATTCCCAATAAAACCCACAAAAACCCTTGTCTACACTCACTATCTTCAATTCCCAAATACTCAAAATCACTTTCAAAATTCCATCTTTCAATCCAAAACTTCTCGCTCTATTCACTCGCTTGAAATTTTCTCGCTCTATTCACTCGCTTGAAAATTCTCACTCACTCGCTGAAAAACAGCAAGACCCTGATAGTGAACTAGCAATTAGAGTACAAAACACCCTCAAGAAGTATAGAGACAGCCCAGTGAGGAAGATTGAGCTCGCTCTTGACCTGTGCTGCCCCACAATGACACAAGACTTAGTTTTAAAGGTACTAAAGAGGCACCGCTCTGATTGGAAACCAGCTTATATATTCTTTAATTGGGTTTCTAAAGAAGGTACAATTTCACTTAGCTCTTGTGTTTACAATGAGATTCTTGATATTCTTGGTAGAATGAGAAGGTTTGAAGAATTCACACTGGTGCTCGACGAAATGTCTAAAAGAGAGGGAACTTTGTTGACGAGGACACGTATAGGGTTTTGGTTAATAGATATGCCGGTGCACATATGGTGGTAAGAGGCAATTGGGGCCTTTAATAAGAGGAGAGAGTTGGGTCTAGAACTTGATCTGGTTTCTTTCCAAAAGCTTTTGATGTATTTGTGTAGGTATAAACATGTAGATGTAGCGGAAACTTTGCTGCATAGCAAGGGACATGAGTTTGGTGTCGATATAAAGGACTATGAATATTGTTCTAAAATGGGGTGGTGTGTGCTGGGAAATTACGAGAGGCAAAGAGGTTTTGGAAAGATATAATTGCCTCTGAAATGCAAGCCGGATGTGTTTACTTATGGATACTTTTTATAAAGGCGTTGACGAACAAGGGAAAATTAGGGACGGCAATGAAGTTGTATGAGGCAATGTGGGAGATGCAATGCAAGCCAGATGTGGTGATTTGTAATGTTTGTTGTGTGATTGATGCACTTTGCTTCAAGAAGAGGGTTCCTGAAGCTTTGGCTGTTTTTGAGGGAATGAAAGAGCGAGGTTGCCTCCCCAATGTAGCGACCTACAACTCTCTTATCAAGCATATGTGCAAGATTGGGAGGATGGAGAAGGTGTATGAGCTTTTGGATGAAATGCAGGAGAAGAAAGGCAGTTGTATGCCCGATGAGATAACTTTCAATTACCTGCTTAAGTCATTGAAGAAACCTGAGGAAGTTGCTGGTGTTCTGGAGAGGATGAAGATAATTGGATGCAGGATGAATCACGATACATATAATTTGCTATTGAAATTGCATGCGGATTGGGATTCTGAGGAAAAAGTAAGATATACTTGGGAGGAGATGGAGAAAAACGGGCTGGGACTGGATCGGCGATCCTACACTATTATGATACACTGGCTCTATGACAAGGGAAGGGTTGAGGATGCGTTGCGTTATTTTGGTGAGATGGAAAATAAGGGAATGGTGCCAGAGCCCAGGACTAAGATATTGTGCAATTCCATGAATACGAGGAAACAGAAAGAAGCAGAGAGAAAGGAAAAAAGGGTGCAAAGAATAATGATCAATCGCCAAGGTCTTCCCATGAAAGAAATACGAAGAAAAAAGTCAATTCGGTTCAATTTTAAAGTTTGTCATGAGACTGTTGACGACGGTGAGCTCTGCTTCTGTTTAAGGATTTTGTAGTGCCATATGCTAATTGTCTATCTTGTTTTGCGTCATGGATAATGATGAAATTAGAACTACAATCACAAAATGTTCTTGAATTTTATACTGCAAAAGCTCTTGAATTTTGAAGGAAGTGAATCCCTGCATTCCTTGAGAAGGTGAACTCATTTTCTGAAAAAAAAAAAAGGAAGTGAATACCTTACTGATACTAAAAAAATAACAATGTTTACACACACCCATGCATTAGAAAAGAAAAAAGCAAATTCTTCGTATATATAACAAAGATATGATCTTAGCGATGCTAATAAACAAACATGAATCCTCATAAGCACCCAGTTTCAGTCTCAAAATTTCAGGAGGATAATTATTTTTCTGCATCACTTATGTTTTACTCATGTATTTATAAGGAAAATAAACTCATGTATAATTGTATTTAAAAAAATGATAAGACATGTATAAATCAGCTCTATGAATTAAGCTCAGATTACAAAATCACATCAAGATATAGATGGATGTTTGGTCCCACAATTTTTAACGTTTGGTAACATTGCTACCACAGTTTTTTGAGAGATTCCCACCATTAATTATGGTTTGACAAGAACGCAGCTCTTGGCTGCTTCTTGTAATGGGAAAATGGATGAAAGTGGAGCACTGGTTCATGGCTCCACATGTAGTTGATTTCTAAAGTGAATAGTTTAGTTTAGTTTAGGTTTTTGTTTTTTTTTTTTATTTATTTCGAAAAACCAGTGTGCTACACTATTTGTATGAAAAGTTTAGGTTTTTTTTTTTTTTTTAAATCAGTGTAATTTAATTGATTTTTTCACTCGCACTATTCACGTGAACGTGAACAATTTTTTTTTGTTTGTTAAAAAAATAGTTTAGATGAATTAAATTTATGTCGTGCTGTAATCTCAATTTATTTCTGATAATCTTTTTACCTAGATTTTATTGCATGCTCAAAATCATAAAAACTATAGTTTCTTGTCGAATAATTTTGTATGTAATGTATAAATTGTAATTTTTTTTTTAAATATGGTTTTCAATCGAAAATAGTATTTAATATATTTAATAACCTACATAACTTAGAAGGATTACGCATGATGATATAACATTTGTGGGAATTTGTAGCAATTCATTAATGTATGTTTTGCAGGTCCTGCTTAATTAAAAAATTCAGTTTTCTATTTTTTTATTTTGTTTTATTCAAAAATTAGAAGGATACGGTTTCGATGACATTACAAAATTTCAGTTTTTGTTGTTGCATCCTTAAGACCAAATAAAAAACTATAGTTCTTGTTGAGATAGATTTCGTATGTGATACTTGCAAAGTTTTAATTGCATAAGATAATCTACAATATTTAAATTAAAAATCTTTTAATTATTTTATAATTCAATTTGAAAAGGCTAAAGTATATATAAATCAGCTCCTATAAATTTAAGCTTCACAACCACATTACAAAAACTGGGAATCAACATCAAGAATATAGTTGTTTTCGTCGGCAAAGTAAAGATAATCTCACTGTATTTCAATTCATATTAATCTCATTGCTATAGTGAAACCCACGTTTTAGCTTTTCTTTAATATGCAATACACCATTCTGAATGGCTTTTTTTTGTAGAAAACCACTAAAGTAGCTTCTAATCCAGGCTCGTCTGCTTTTTTGTTTGCAAGCATATGCAATTTATTTATTTCAAATAAATAAACAACAAATACCTATTATTTCTATATTAATATTAACAACTCCATAAATAATTAGAGCTATAAAAATAATAAAAAATGGATACTAGTAAAAACGTAACTGGTGGTTTGGAAGTTTGGTAGTGCGAAAAACCATCAACGAACTCCTTGGCTGCGGTGTCGTTTTGGACGCCTGGATTATGTTTCAAGGAAAAAAACAGAAAAAGAAAAAGAAAAAAGAACACAAGTATTGGAAAATGAAGCTGAGAAAAAAGTAACCTAGCTTCGCTACATACCATAGACTAGATAGCGGAGCAAAATCGGAGGCACACGTGGCTATTTCATTTGCTTCGTCGATCGGGTTGAGAACACATGACCCGTTGGTTTTCTATTAAACTCGGGAGTACCCTTTAATTTAAATCAAGGAATAAACTTGTACAAAAAATACTTTCACGGGAATGTTAGCGGTATTTTGATCACAAATCATGGTCCGTTTATCATTAATTTAAGAGAAAAAAATTTTCAATTGGTTTCCCCAGTCTCTTAATATACTAAATATTTAAAAAAACCTTGACCAAGTTCTCTAAAAATTATAAATTTATTTTTCTAAATTTAAAATTAATAAATTAAACAATGATAATGTGAATGACAGCCAAAATATAAAGAGGTTATAAATTGCCTATTAAATAATCACTATTGATAGCATGATAGGACACCTTGACATCTTCTCATTGGTTTTTTAATTTTAGTAATGGGATTCGAGTCTTCTTCTTTTCCTTTTAGGCTAATGTTAAGTTTATTTATGGGAGACTTGTAATTCACAACTTTGATTTCATTATTTTTATAATATAAAATTATATTATAGTCCTTAAAGTTCAATCCAATACCCACAAGTCCGTGCAATTCCTTCGAGAAAATTATATTTAACACCCTTTTATTATTTGATTTGTTGTTAATTTACACTTTACCCTCATAATTTAAAAAAAAAAAAACACCTTTTATTTGGAACTTCGGATTAAATATAAAACTTTCAAATCAAGTAAAATACTCATCTTATCTTCATATAAAATTGCAGAAATGAAATGCAAATTGGTTTAAGAGGCACATTTAAGAAAGGATTAGTATTCATTACAAGAGATAAAGTGTAATTTTTAAACAGGAAATTATAGCAAAGTAAAGTGTAATCAACATGCAAATCATAGAATGTTAAATATAATTTTTTTAAAAAATTTTATGACAAGCCGCGTATTGTATATTTACTTTTTAAGATCTACAAGAGAGAATAAAACTCATGTATATATATTATATAGGTATATATATATATATATATCTTCCCTAATATTTTTTTCTGGGTTCTCTTATTTATTTTCATCATCTATTTTTCCAAAATAAATCTAAAAAATTACTATCATGATTACCTTAAAATTTCTTGGTGTTTTCACTACTAAATCTCATATGTCCTTTGCTCATGTGAAGGTTATCGTGTCCGGTTAATGTATATCATCACTATTTCACTATAGCGTCATCATCTTCGTTTCGCTTTGGGCTTAGATGCTCAACAAGCTTCGCCATAAAACAGAAGTTTAATGAATTAACAGCAAAGCCCATAGTTTGCATTTTCTGGGATCACATACCCTTTCTATACTACTTTTTAAAATTTTTTATTTAAAAATATATTAAAATAATATTTTTTTATTTTTAAAAATTAATTTTAATATCAAAAATATTAAAATAATCTAAAAAAAAAGTATTAATTCAAAATAAGATAAAAAATAAAATTTTTAATTTTTTTTTTTTAAATATAAAAACAACAACGTCTAAACTGAACCACCCGAAGCTGTCCATTTGTCAGCATATTATGATAAATCATGATGCCATCCCATTCTGATTCTTCCTTTCCGACTTCACTGCAAAAAAGCAATAAAGAAACTCACAAAAAAAATAAAAGAAATCAAATAAATCTGCAGTGGTGCAGGTATATTTCCAAATGCTTGAAATAAAAGACAACCTATACTATTTTTCAAACTCATAATTCCCTTCTGCTTATGTTTTATTGTTCTTTCTGCATTTTTGATGTTTCTGCCCTAACCCTTCTTTCACAGCCAAATCATCTCTCCCTGCCATAGCCCAAATACATTATGCGTCCAAAATCTGCACCGATTGAGCCGCGTAGCGTGCTATGCCATTTCCATGCACAAACTGTACCCGACTCCACAGGTCCCTACAGAGCCCAAAATGCCATGCTGCTGATTGCGTTGCCCATCTTGCACAGATCTCTTGCCCTATTTCAACTTTAAGGTTAAAAAAATGGTGACCATGCTCATCATCGCAGGTCACAAGCCATTCATCATCGAGCGTTTTTGATGCAGTTACTTGGTCCCAGACAAATGTGAACAAATTTGACTCTGTGTGACATTGCAACTGTAGCTGTCTTCAAACACAATCAGTTGTGTCCTCTTCTGGTTTAATCCAATCTGTAGCTGAGACAAAGTATGTGATCATAACTAGCCTATGGATGCATTTGGAGAAACAAATGGGAAGTGGTCGAGAGCATCCCCTATCCTCGCTTGTGTTTTTTTTTTTTTTTTTAACGAAATAGTCACATGTTTTCTATTGCAAAAATTGTAAGGTTTAAAGACGGAATATTATACTTGGAGTCGTAGGTTGATAGATATCCATTGGAAATGATTTTATATGTTTTCGGTAGATTAATTTGAAGTGATAAAAAAATTAAAAAAAAGATGATGATATGACAAGTTTAGGCCTTCAAAATCTAGTCTTCCTATGCGTGTTATAGTTGTATTTTTTTTTTGATTTGATAGGTTATTTTTTTAAATTATCTATAAATAATATTAAGTGTTTTATAAAAGTATTTTTATGATTGTAAAAGTGTTCCAATATGTTTTGTTTTTATGAACTCATTTGCGGATTGTATATTAATTTTAGTTTGATGAACTATGCTTTGGACCTTATCTTTAAGGGTTATATATTTGTACTTGTAGACATGTTTATTTAGAATTTGATGTCTAATTATAGAGTAAAACATGACTCATTGTCATCATGGTTAGAGTAACTATACGCTTTGGACATTGCTTTTAGGGGTTATATTTTGACTCTTATAAACATGTTTATTTATAATTTAATACCTAGTTATTGGGGAAAATATGACCCTTATTATCATGGTTAGAGTAATCATATATTTTGAACCTGATCTTTAAGGGTTATATATTAACATTTACAAAAATATTTACCTAGAATTTAATGCCTAGTCATAATAAAAAATATAACCAATTATTAATGTAGTTAGTATAATTGTACGCTTTGGACCCCAGCTTTTGGGGGTTATTTATTGGGCACCAATAAACATGTTTATTTACAATTTTATATCTAATCATAGAATAAAATATTACTCATTATTATTGTTGTTAGAGTAATTAGATGTTTTAGACTGGATTTTTGAAGATTATATATTGGTATCTATAAATATGTTTATTTAAAATTTAATATTTAGTTATAAAATTAAATATAACCTATTATTACTATACTTAAAGTAATCATAATTCTGTAACTCTAAATTTAATTTTGAATATGAATACGCAATCAATGCATGCTGGGTCGAGAACGTGCGTATTTTCTATCACAGGATCACGGTGTTAAAAAATGCTGTCAAGTGAATAATGTTCATGACATCACTCTTCAACTCGACAATAATCCTTAAACTAATAAGGACTATTAAAGAGGTCTCTAATAACACGAGGTACCCGAGAGGTTCATAGCGATAAAAACTGTCATGAATCCCTGAGTACATTTCTTCCAGCTTTTGCACTTCTTCAAACTCTCTTACCAGCTTCCTAACAGTTTCTCTGCAGCATAAACACAACCTCTTTTGGTTTACAAACATCACCCATGCACTCTCGGAGAGTCCCAGGACTTTCAAACAGGCTTGTTTTGCTGGTTTCCAGCCCCGACATGCTCGTTCTCCAGCAAAGAAATAGCCATCTCATCTGGAACATAGAAGCTTGTCTATCTTTGCGGATTTAGAACCAGGTCAGCAATATAAGAAACTCGTGCATTTTTCTTGAAACAAAAGAAAATCTCTTGTAAAAGACACCAACATCTTGACCTTGCATCCAGGGATCCATGAATTGGAGACCCGCTGGTTAGATCCCTCGAGAACAAGGATATATATATATATATTTGCTACTGTTGTTATATGAAAAAATCGAGTAAAAATGATATCGTAGTGACAGATTAAAGTCTACATCAGAACAATTTCATATTGCTGCTTCTTTCCTCTTTCCTTTTGAGTTTTGGAACACAGTACAGCTGATTCAAAGGCATGCTGCACTATTAACTTGTTAGCTAGACGAAGTACCAACTTCTCACCGTGCAGTTGGATAGCTTGGTCCCTTTACCTACTCTTATGTAAGTTTTAAGCTGACAGAACAGAAACAATGTCACAGGTGCATTAAACTTGTCCCTTCTACAAGTAGGGTTATGGCATCAGTATTCTCAAAGTCCCTTCATAGACCAGAACCCATGTGTGAAAGGTGAACTCCAATGTACCAACACCCCCAGTACTCAACTACCTATTTAATGTCCTTTCCCATCGTATTCATTGCAAGAAAACAATAGTGTAATCTGCTGCTATCTAGTTATGGTTTTTCTTCTTTGATCATCAGGCATCCCTTTACCTCTAAAACATACCATGGTTTTCCAATTAATCACATTACCTACCCCATAAATAAGTTACTATGATCCTCTATATCAGTATCACATATCGAAATGCAAGGCTTCGACTTCATCAAGAATTTACTACAAGCAAACACTTACCTGACTTGATCCAACACAATGACGAAAAATTAATAGAACAAAGCTGCAAGCCGTAGTTAATACAGAAAGGTAGAAAACTTTCGTAGAAAACATAAAATTACAGATAACGGGCCATTACAAAGTCATTTTAATTCCATTAAATTCCAAATTAAAAGCGTAGATAGTCATCATACATTAACCAGAAAATCCTAGTGATACTGAATACCTGATACGTAACAACAAGATCGATACGCATATCCTGCCCTAATATCAGTCCAGTTGGCACAATCAGAAACCCGAATAATACAGAAATCTGAACAGTACCAGAGAATCATTGAAGAACAAGATAATTTAGTAGTTAACATACAAGGGGTGCACATATGCCTTTTCAAACTCAGTAAGTCCACATGCAGTCAAGCTCGGTAGGCCCCATTGCCACCCTTCCACCAGCTCCAATACCAACACCAGTACCATCAACCCTTCCCTCTTCAGGGTTCACCATCCAATTCATTGCAGCACCACCGCCATGAAAAGGTGGTATTGCCGCGGCAGAGGGCGGGGAGGAAAAAAAGAATGGCAGCTGAAGATTTTCCTGAAGAGACCTCAAACTTGGGAAACCATTGGCACCGGTGTTTCTTGGGAATCTTGAGAATGAATCGGTCATTGGAGGTGGAGGCAGTGGAGCAAGATCAAAGTTATTACTGTTATGCTTGGCAGCGGCAGAAGCAGCAGCTGCGATGGTGGAGAAACAGGACACGTGCTCGTGTTGAGTGTGGCTGTCATAAGAGCAGCTGTCACGGTCATTGAGAGTAGTGGTGGATGCAGCCGTGGTAAGAGTAGCGGTAGCATCAAGGAGGGGAGGGAGGGAGACTGAAGATGGGGAGCTAGCTTCTGTGTAGAGATTGATAGTGGTGTTGAAGCGGTTTTTCTTTGGGGCGCTTCCGCTTCCGCCGCTCGCAGCTGCACTGCAGCTCTTCTGAAAGACTCGAGAGATTACCCACTCGTCCTGATAAGGATTTGAAGTTTGAAAATGTAAAATGCCATAATTGCATGTAGTTGAAATAGTGCAAAACATCATACAAAATATAGATTCGAACACTTTGAAAGAGGTCTCAAAATGAAAGCACTTGGATCACGTTATTTGTTAGCCAAAAGACAATTATCATGACTCAAGGGATTATGCCAACACTTTTCTCCACACAATATCAGATGCCTAGGTAAACAAGAACATATGATGATTGTTCAAATTTGAAGTTCAAAACAAGATTACTTAGTCAAGCGTGTGGGAAATGTAAACCTAAGCAAGAATGCAAGTCGTATACAAACTATGCAACTAAATGACTGAAAATAATAATCAGTGGCCTCTGGAAAAATGACAAGAATAATGATGGCGAAATGCTGTGATCTGTCTAAATCCCAATAAAGATGAATATCGAGTACTTTCTGCTAGATGATACCCTAGGCAAAATAATGACATTCCTTTTCAGCCCCTTAAATGAAAATAGCTACAGATCATTCATTTATTCTGGAGACCATAACTACCATGAAGTTATTTGCTAGAGTAATGCTTGAATAATTTGGCTTTTCCAAAAGAATCTTGGAGCAAGTAGAAACAATACGTCCTACATGATATTCAATGATATAAACAAACTTGTCGCTAAAGCGACTACAAAACCTAAACTCTTTCTTCGATGCACTACCGCAACCCTAATCATGAAATATGGCACCTAAGACTGAGGTCACTAGCTAGTAGTACTCGTATAATAACCGGCAGAAACATGTATTAAACCCTAGAAAACAGGCTTTATCTTACATGGCTTGAAGAGAATAAGGTAACACAAAACAAAAGTGCTCGTTTATACCTTGGAGCACCTAGAGAGGTAGTGGTAAGCAAATTTGCCTTCAAGGCGATACTCATGCATAACCCAGTTACTTTTCTCTCCTTTAGGAGCCCTCCCTCTGTAGAACACCAGTGTCTTCTTCATTCCCACAAGTGCACCAGTCTTTGAGCTATAAATCTCCCTATCTTTCCCCGTAGCCTTCCAATAACCAGCTTCAGTGGCTCTATTAGTTCTCAACCCAGTTGGGTACTTTCTATCTCTCAAGTTAAAGAAGTACCACTCTTTCTCTCCCATTTTAGCTTTCCCTGCCACCACAAATCACAAGGAAATCAAAAGTTATCAGCTTTTTGTGTAAAAATGGAAGAATTAGAGAAGATAATGTATCTTAGTTACCTGGAAGTTCCCATGGCTCACACTTGTTGAGGTCAACTTCAGCGATGGCCCTACCGGTGAAGTTGCTGTCCAGAACCTTCTTTAGGAGATAGTAGGTGATAAGCTCTTCATCAGTTGGGTGAAACCTAAATCCAGGAGGCAAATGGGCATCACCACTGTCAAAGTGGTGGTAGCTCTCCATTGAAAAACAAAAACAGAAGTCAACAAATTGACAAACAGAAGTCGAGCCAAAGCTTAAGAGAAAACCCAAGAAAGACAGAAATTGCAGAGGTTCCAAGCTTTTTCAAGAATCTATCAAAACCCACATCGTAAAACGTCTAAACAATGCAAGGCCGTGTTAGTATGAATTGTTACTTCGTTGTCTAATTTATGAGACTATGGCTAGTTATAAGACCTGAGAGAGCGAGTGGAAGCGTGTGTGGGTTTATAAGGGGTGCGATGAATGGAGGGGGCAGGGTGAAAAAGGCGAAATAATAGTGTGAGAGAAAGTATGATCTAGCTGGCCCTGGAAAATCTCTCTGTGTTTTCTCTGCTCTGTCCTCTTCTGTCTCTCTCTCTTACTGTCTATAGGAGCTATGGATATGATAAGGACCATAGGAGAGAGGGGGAGGGTGATGTATGTGTCTGAGGAGTGGGCTGTGGGGTTCTGTTTTAGAGTATGCGTGCGTGCGTGAGAAGTGTGCAGGTATTCTCTGTCAGTGAAGAAAATGAAGGGAGGGAACAGAAAGTAGTTTTTATGAGAGAAGTCCTTTTGAAAAAAACAAATACATTCACCATTTTTTTAAAAAAAAGAAGAAGAAAAAGAGAGAGAAGATTTTCACCATGAATCGATAAAGCTGTTTCATATCTCCTCTGTCAGCGTAGTACATAGATTAAATTATCAATCTTGACAGAGACATTGTAACACACGCCATCGCTCTTTCTCCTCCAATCTCCTCTATCGTCTTTCTTTCTTCACTTTTCTCTCCTTCTGTTTAGTTTTTGTGCTTTATGGGATCCACTGGTAAAATGGTTATCATCTGATTTTTGGGATTTTTCTTTTTTGTTGTTGTTGATTCATGGTGATCTTATCGAGCTCCAGATGAAAAGGATGCCCATGTAATTGGCTCGCTCGCTCTGTCTGCACTGCAAAGTTGCAAAAAAACCATACCTCTAATGATGTGGATTTTCTGCCCTCACAGTCTTAGCTTTTTGCTAGTTCCACATGCACCATTACATTTTTATGCTAATAAGGTACGCTCACAGCTTTGACACATAGGACAAAAAGATTTCCCTAGGAGTAGTAGCTAAAAGCAAGGTGGCAAAATAGCTTTTTCCACTCTTAACCTCCCCCTCCCCCCTCGTTCTATCTAGGCTTTCCTAGCCTTCTGCAGCTATTAAACTGTTGGCTTCAGGTGATGTAATATTTCCTAGTGTTTTGTTTTTTACAAATTGAGAACTCCGGAAATGTTGTGGCCGCGGAAATTTGAGTGTCCATTTGAGGCTATTTTGGGATATTAACTTTGGAAAAAACAAAAAAAAATGTTTTGGTGAAACATCGTAGCAGCATAAATTTTTCACGTTTGGTATTTCCTGAAATGCGATATTTAATTGTTACTGTATTTTTAAAATTGACATTTAATTAATATGCTGTGCTCTAGAATTGCGATGGTAAAGGTGGTCGTAATTAAAAAAGATAATATTAATTCAATATTATGATTTTAAATTATAATATCAATTAAATTTTAATAGCTATTTTAACAGTTATCTCGTGAAAATACAGTAGCAAAATTCCCCAGTATTCAGCATATTTTGAAGGGTTATTATGAGATTTATTGTTGAATTACATAATGACTCCAATTTCAGTGGTTATTTAAGTTATCCTACTAAACTGGTTTAAAAATATGTTTGGATAAGCTGCTATATATCTAGCTCACTTTGATAAAATAAAAACAAATATGTTTGAATTATTATTAAATACTTTACTAGCACACCACCTAGCGTTACAAATACATTAGCTTAATTAGCTCTAGGTTGCTCATATAATGGCCACTGGAGGTTTACATGGTCGTTAACTTCAGGGCCCGTGGGATTAGTCGAGGTGCACGCAAGCTGGCCCAGACACCCACGTTAAACTACTAAAAAAAAAAATACATTAGCTTAATTGTATTTTAAAAGTTACAATTAGATAATATAAATGCATATAATTACAAAAAAAACATCGCATTATTTGCATCTTAATAGGAGTTAAAGTGTAACCCCCATAGTCTAGGAATCTGGGGTCGACCTATATGGAGATGCTCCCAAGATCATAGCCCTTATTAAATAAAACTGAGTTATTTTTTCATGTTAACAACAAACAGTTAAAATATAAATAGTTATTTTAAATTCTTTTATTAATACATGTAAAAGTAGCAAACATTCCCAACTTGTTTAGCCATATTCATGCATGTAAGACATTGAAGTATGTACAAGCATACCAAGACAACAGATCTCCAGATATATGTGGGAATCACATTAAAATCCTTTAGAAACGTTAGATAAATCAAAGGCACATATCTTCTTGTGAGGTTTATGAATAATAAATGATCAAACAAATGCAGTATATATGCCCTGTTATACCTACATAACATATTCAAATGATCAAATTAATTAACATATTCAAGTCATAATTTAATGCATACCTCAACAAGAGCTCCTTGTCACCATCACTTGGTGATGTGGTAAATGTCTCTTTAATCAATTTATGATGTATGCTACCCCTTTCAATTCAGTAGAAAGGAATGTCAATCCAAATGCATGCTCGTATAACATAACAAAATTACACATCCTAGTAGATATGATTGTTTGTCCATCAATAAAAAGTCCAAGCAAAACTGTAACATCTTGTTGTTTCAGTGTCATTTCCCCGTGCCTGAGGTGGAATCTATGAATCTAATGTCTCCATCGCTCAATTAGTATATAGATCAAGCTGTGGTTAAGCTTGATGTGCTCTAGATAACTGATGTTTAAAAACCAGCCCGAAAAACTTAAAGTTAAACCCTTTCATAAAATTTCATTTGCTTATATGTCCGAAAATAAATTGTAACTTCATCCTGCATAATAATTTAAAATATATGTACATAAATATATAAATATCTTTAATGTTAAGTAATGAAATTATTAATTAAAGTTAAATACACTTAAAATCCTGACAACAATATCATTCGATTAATGTCTATGTTGCAACCACAAGACAAAAATGTTAGTGGGTTTGAGAGGCATGCATTGTGACTCAAACTATCGATAAACATAGTCATACATTCTAGGAATTTTAACCTAATAATGTGTTTACCCACCATGAGAAGAAGATTTGCCACCTCATGTGCTCGACATCATATGTAATAGTACTTGTGTTTAATATGAATTTCGAGAAGTTTAATATGCTTTCAAAAAATACTATAAAATATTTTATAAAATAATTATATTGTTCAATATAAGTTGTTGAATAAGACATGTTTTTCTAGTATTGCACATACCTTATCTATAATGTGCGTAAACCTCGTTTGCATCCATTTGGTTATGCAAACAAGCAGACATTCATCAACTATGTCTAGGTTTTCATCTAGATAAGTTTGCTTTAACCCAGGGTCTATTATAATCACTCCATTCTAACTTATCTAGTAATGGACAAAAGGACATGCCATATGTTGATTTGTACCTGTAAATCATGTATTAATCATCACTAAACTATATAAACTATAAGTGATTCTCAACACAACATGCAAGAATATGGAACACAGATGGTGAAATGTTTGTCATTTACCACTTGTGTAAGTTTTATCATTCAATCTAATTGTCTATTTGATTTCTTTTACAACACCTGGTTTAATTGGGATGTTGACCTGGAAAACCTGTTGTTCGAAGTTGAACAACATTACAATATGATCTTTGATCTATCTTTACTTATTGTCAATTCAACTTGAATTGTTGGAGGCTAAATTATTCCACATTGAATAAAATCATTTGCTTCATGTTTTATTTTCACCTAATAATTATTATATTTGTAAAATGTTAATTGCAGTAGAGCATAAACATGCATTGTATAAGCACTTTTTCAGAACATGATTAAATGATTTTGAAATATTGGTTGTCATATTATCATAGTGATGAACATCATCATACAAAATGCCTTTTTTTCTTTTGGTTCCTGCTCAAGCCTTTCCTGATAAGCTAGGTTTAACTTACATATTCTTTCATACTATAAATCCAATTTACGTCTTCACGGTTCATAACACATCCTTATCAATTTTTTTTTATAGATAGGTCTTTGAATGTATTATTGAAGTTGTTAACAAAATATCATGTACAACACTAATGGTATCCAATAGGTTCACGCTAAATTTCTTTTACTTCATTCTTAATGCATGCATGTCTATATGATATTATACATATATTTGTTCTATCACTAGTAACGTATCTCTATAAGCAAAGTAAAAAACCATCTCTAATTGTAATTATTTTTTTCATCAACAATTACAAAAGATAAAAGGAATATCTATTATTTGAATTAAAAGCAACTGCAATCAGTAATTTTCCATCATATCATCCATATAAATATATGCCATCAATATTGATTAGTAGCCTATAATACTTGTAACTTTCAATACACAGTTCAAATGATCAAAAAATCTTTCAGATAATATTGTATTATCATTAAGATTTCCTTTATGCTTTTAATCAATAACCATTCTAGATTTGATTCTTTTATTTCTAACAACAACCTTGATGTTTTCTTTCAAATGAATCCTCATATGAACTAAAGAAATACGCAAACACTTTTTGCTTTGTAACCCATGCTTTATTATATGATATTTTATACTTGTAATGCAATTCTATTTCACCATGGATGCTTGTAATTGTCATTGAAAATATAATTCATCACAAGGGTTGATACAATATCAGAAATACAATTTGCATCAATTGAAGATGGTCTTTTTAGATAAAGGTTGACTATAAGTGTGTGGCCTTTTTAGCTTTTATTTCTTAAATGAGTTTGACCTTTTATGGTATCCCCCATATAAATACCACTTATATTCTAGTGCTTTCATATATTATAGTTGAACAAAGGTCAAGGTTGACTGTTGAACTCGATATTCAATCGAATATGCAATTTGCTACCATTTAACTACATTAACTAAATCATTTTTACTAATAAATGTTTGTCCAACCTCTAAATCATAGCATTCTAGCAAATAACTGTGATAATGTCTAATCATGGGAAACAACAAATATAGACCCAGTAACATCTCTAAATTTAGTAATAAGAGATATTATTTAATCATCAACATCTATCATTATATTCGAGGTCTAATGTCTCATCATCTTTATTGTCATTAAGCTCATAATAGTCAAATTTATGGTGATCAACTAATGAATTGTCAAGCATAGTATCATCACTCATTTGTAACAAATCATCCAATGATAAATTATTTTTTCCTTTACTAACTAACCTTGAAAGATAGGCAGATTGTGATGGCTTATACCTATTTGACCAGAATTTGGTCAACTACTCACATACAATATCACTATGTTTAATTCACTTTGGATGAAATAATCCATCATTGTCTTAAAATTTCCAACATATACAATTGGTACAAGATAACACTAGTATTCTATCCAAGTCCATGATATATAGTTCTTTTTTTTTTTTTCGCATATGATATGCCTAAATTACCATTTAATAGTAAATTACTACTTCCATTATAGGTGATATTATTGTTCGCATCAAGAACAATGGTATCATCATAATAACATAACATAAAGATGCTATAAAAATTTTTGTAAAAAAAGAAGAAGAAATGAATCTAATTTCGTTCAATAGGATATAATTTTAAATACATTGTATTAACTCAACCATAATTGCCAAAATTCATAGCAAATTCAAATCAATTTCTAAAATTTAATGTAATGCATAATTCACCAAAATTCAACATAATTTATGATATCAAACCTAATTGATATTTTTATGCTCAATTGCATGAAATCAAATCCAAATTCATAGAAAATTCAAACAATTTAACGAATTCAACAATTTATTCACAATTCAATGCAACATATAATCAATCAAAATTCTATCTCATTTATGCTCTATTGCATGAAATCATGAAGTATAATTGATAGCATTATTAGCTAATTCCAACCAATTTACACAAAATTCATAATTCGATAACTTATCTAAAATTAAATGCAACACATAACTCATTGAAATTTTTAATTCCTAGTTGATGTTATTTTCATGTTTAATTACATCAAATCAATCATAATTATTGGCATTCATAGCTAATTTACCATTAATTCAACCTAAATCCTAAACAATAATTTCATTTTAATTAAACCAATCACAACTTAAATATAAAACCCACATAATTAATAGCAATCTAGTATGTTTACCTTAATTTTAGGACTATAAAGTATTGGGGAGGCGACAACAACGATGATTTTTGACTGTTTTTTAAGAGGAAAACATCCTAAAATGTTTGAAGACTAAGATAATTTTGAGTTTTGAGTGTTTTAAGGGAAAAACAAGTGATTGATGTGTTTTTTTAGTAAAAGGAAGGTTGCTGGTGTTGTTTTTAGAGAGGTGGATGCCATATCTGTGTTCTTCGATTTGGACAGAGATTTAAATTTCATAACATGTTACGTTTCAAATGCGTGATATGTTAAGTTGTTACCTTTTGTGTGATAGCTTAAAAATATGTTAATTAACCAAAAAAAATTTAAACAGTATGATCCCACTTAATTTTAATTGAGTGTGCTAATTTTTTTTTAAAATCTCCATTTGATGCTATAAACATATCAAAGATATGTCCCTCCTCATCTTGTAGTTTTAATTTTTTTATGATGTGTTAACTTTAAGGGGTGTAACTTAACTGGTTAGACTCTAGGTTTGTTCCTTAGAGGCCACCAATTCGAGTGCCATAAACTTTAGGACCACTAGAGGGAGGCTTACATGATCGGTAATTTCAGAGCTTTAGGAGATTAGTCGAGGTGCGTGTAATCTAACTCGAACACCTTCAGTTACCAATAAATATATAGTCGATAACTTCAAAGCTTTAAGGGATTAGTCGAAGTACGTGTAAGATAACTCAGACACATCTAGTGATCAATATATATATAAATTACTTTTGATGTGTTATTGTGAAAGTATGTAATTCTTTACACAACAATAAGTACCCCTTTTATCTTATTCGTTTGAAATCATCTACTTGACTGAGACTGTAATTTTTACTTGCGAATGTGAATTTGAAATGTTTAGTAGTATTAGAAAAGCTAGTATCACAATATTTTCTATAACTTTTTTAAACAAACTTTACATCCGGTCTAATTTTTTTATAGATTAATTGAGAAATTCTAGATTCATGACTCATTTGAGTTGGATTTCTAGTTAAACTAATGGAAAAATTAAGCGACTTAAAATTGTTCAATCTAAGCAAGTTTTTAATAATCTGATAAAATTTTAAATAACCTGATTAATTTGATTTAAATGAGATCAATATCTTCTAAAAAACAAATAAAATGTCATTATTCTAGTGAAAATAAATGAATAGATGATCCACAGGTTAACCTGATTCAATTTTTTCTCTGAATCATTTCCAGTAAAAGATATGACAACTATGCTCTAAACTGTGGAGGCATCAGTTACTTGTGAAAATATTGTAGATGCAGAAAATATCAAAATACTGAAGATAGTGAGTGCGCGGGAATCTTTAATATGCATCTCAGTCATTTGATTGATCGATTTAACTGTTCTATCTGTCCTCTCTTTCTTTATTTTTTAATTGAAAATCTCAAGAATTCCTCATATTACAAATCACACATGATGTTCATTAGCCCGTCTTTTTCATCTATAATAACAAAAAACAGCAAAAGTTCCTGGTCTCAATATTGAAACCTAAGCCCAACCCTAATCACGATCCACATCATATCCCTTTGAAAATCAATGGCTGACATGTTATAATCTCAGACAAAGGGGACCAAAAATCCAACCCTCGTACCTTTTACCACATCTACCCTGGAAACTTTATAATAAAATGAAAGAAATATTACTTAAAGTGGGCAATATCCTATCAAAAAGTGGGAATAAAGACGTCCCAAAAGGCTCTAGCATGAGCTGTGATAGTAGAATATTTTTTTAAATTCTAAAATCTAGCACATCATGTTTGAAAGCATACACAAATGTCTCTTCCTCCTTATATTTAAATTCTGAGTTTCCCTTCAAGACTTGCTTTCTGCATTTTCTGTCACCAAGACGAGCTATCATGTAATTCCACACACAGAGGTCACAGGTGCTCAATAAGAGACAAATTTCTTGGCTTTATACGCTTAAAATTCCTACAGGATATTCCAAACAAAAAGTGGAAATTGGAATAGGGAGTGGAGAACCGCTGATAAAGCTCGTGACACCAAAATCGTACAGTTCCTACTCCTATCTTAGACAGTCATTCCTTATTCTTCATAGGATACCAGGCAGTTCAAAGCCTTTCGAGTTAAGTGAGATTGGCTCACTTGATTCAAATTGAGTTGGGATGATTTGATCCAGCTGATCCTGCATGGAAAGAGATTAGATGTGGTTGCTCCAGACATGCACCTCACTTCTTCATAAATAAAAACCTAATTAATAATAAAACAAGGAGAAAACCGGAAGGATTTACTTTATTATACTTTGTTGAATTTTACCATGCTATTTTACCACTTACAAGTTGCAGACGCGAGCCATTCAAGTGAGTTCTGGCTTCGGTTTTTGAGTTTTCCATTCTACAGCTAGACTTGTGATGCTGTGACGAGTTCAACTCAAGAAATGATTATTTAAACCATGCTTGCATCTTTATTCAGCAATCCCATCCATCCATCAACCATGAAAAGAGGGGGAGTGAGAGATTGATGATATGAGATTTTGACACATCATGCTCGGATTTTGAGACACAAGGGCCAGCCAGTTTCTTCGCCTCCTTACAGGCTTTACATCAAATCATCTCGTCAATCTGCATGCTAAGGTCTCTCCCTCTCTCTCTCCCCATCAAAATCAAACACATTGCCATTTTTATCTTTTCTAGTTGTCAAGGCTCCGCTCCCACTTAACAGTACCTATCTTAAAAGGACAAAAAAATCCCCCCACGATCTTCTCCTCTTTTGGTCATCTGTCTAGGCTTTGGCGTTTTACGGAAGGGCTGTAGCAAGCGCTTTCGTAAAAGATTATTATTAATTAAATAAAAATGTTGCGTTACAAAAACAGAATACAGTATTATATTGATAAAGTAGACTGATAAAATATTATTAGTAATAGAGAAGCGAACTATATCAAACCCCGGTTCTTGATAAGAGCTATCTATCGTGGTAGAGAGATACAAACAGTATAA
Source organism: Populus alba (assembly GCF_005239225.2). Classification (NCBI taxonomy): domain Eukaryota; kingdom Viridiplantae; phylum Streptophyta; class Magnoliopsida; order Malpighiales; family Salicaceae; genus Populus; species Populus alba. Next base: position 14,353,507 of record NC_133294.1, on the reverse strand, counting down.
TAATAATTAAGAGCTAAGCTAACCTCACGATAGAAAGAAAGACGCCATAATCAATCAACTTTTAGAAGTAAAAGCTGACGCATCCAAGCCGCAACTGAAGTGAAATGTCATGGATCTCGTACAACTAATAACTAAAAATCTACTGCCCCTAAAGTTTTGATACTGTTTAGTCAATGAGTAGAGCAACCAAACTTTGAGGATAGAAAAACACTGGTTATTTTATCAAATTAGCATTGTTTTTTTTTGTTTTTTTTTGTTTAAGATATAGCATAAATGTATTTGAGAAATAATAAATTTTGACTTAATTATTATTGAAAAACAAAGTTCTATTAAATAACTACTAACAAGAATAGATCAACTGTCAATGACAATAACGATTGTCAACTGCCAATGACAATAACAATTGTCAACAAATGTTATAGAACAACTAATGATAATAATGGTTGTGTTAAGCAACCAAATTTTTACATGAACCCAACCTTAAATTTTATATAAAATAAAGTCTAAACCACCAAAATCAAAGCTAAAACAATACCTTAAATTACCAAACCCCAAACCTATAATTGTGAAAATGTGATATTTTAGTATCAATTTTATTTATTAATTATAATCTCAATTTAATGGGTGTGTTTTTTAAATGTTATTTTTATTTATGTGCATTTTTTATGTTGTTAATGGATGTTGAAATCTTGAATAACTTATTCACATGTTCATTTGTTAATTAACGATTTTAAATCATGTTTTATATAAAATAAGTATTGAAATACATAATAGGTAAGACAACTTTAAAATTAACATGATAATTAGCTAAAATATTATTACAAAAGTAATAATAATAAAAATAATTCTTAAATAAAAAAATAACACAATATAATTATACACAACATAATAATACATTTGAGCTCATCTATGTTTTCTGCTATGATTAGTGGATGAATCAACTTCATCAACAACATAATTTCCACCTGTTTGTGTAATCTCATCCTTTAAGACAATATCATCTAGGCTTAATGTCTCCCCTAATAGGTCAAGTGTAGTATGACATTTCTCGAACTAAGAAGATGTATAATAACGAGCAAGTCTATCATCATCATCATCATCATCATCAAGATCACGAAGATCAGTCATAACATGTCAACCATTATGTAACAACTGTCCAACCAAATATGAAGTAAATATAAACTATTAATCCATAAATAAAATGCAATGGTTTTGTCAAAGCCTGTAAAAAGTAACAAATACTTATAATATTTTGAATCCGACGTGCAAGTAGCTTATACTCTATCTTCTCAAGTGGAGGAACTTGCACTAAGTTTAGTGTAATGATTCAATGTGTTATACTTAGGTATCAGTCCATGTATTTCTCCTTAAAAGTTTTAGGATGCATCTCTTTAAAAATAAAATTTCTTTGTGCATCTCACATCGATATATGCTAAAGATGATGGATCATCCAATCATAATCAACATGCCTACTCGAACAATTAATAAAATGCAACTAATTACTCATATCTATATCATACAAGACATATTACTTAAAGCTAAATTATCGCATTACACGGTCCGGACAATGCATCTTAACAAGCTCAAAAAATATGAAGGGGACAACTAATGTCCACAAGTCACCTTTCAATATGAGGGGCAAAGTCAATTGGACTAAAGTGAAAATAGGCAAAACACATGCACCTTTCAAACATATGATTAAAAGATTCAGAAAGGTTTGTTATTATTTTGTCATATCGATGACCCCTATCATAAGAAAGCGTCCATTTTTCTTTTGATACCCGTTCAAGCTATTATTTCCATTCTAGATGGTTATGACCCATATCATCAAACCATACATCAAATTTATGTTATGAAGATTCATAACACATGCTAAACAACTCCTTCTCAACTAACAAATCTTTGAATTTGTGATAGAAGTTGTTTGCCAAGTATCTAACACAATAACGATGATATATAATCGATTCAGGCTAAAGTTTCGTCATTTCATGCTTAATACCATATATATATAACACTACTGTATATCACCATTACCAACTTATTTTTCATGATAAACAAACTAATTACAAACCATTTCATCAACTTTAGTATTATGATCAAATTTTGGAACAAGAGACCTCCTCCTCCTTTTCATCATCATCTGATTTTTCAACTAAATCTATTACACCCTCATCTTTAATTTCACTAGGATTGCAAGAGTCATATCTATGATGATAATAATATGTAATTTTAATTCTATTTTCATTACAAATTCCTATAACCCTATCTTCCAATGTCCTAGATAAACAAGCATCAATTGAATGTGATAATTATCTAAGTGGCTGCACAAATATGAGTATTGATATATTAGTATCTCTATGCTTCACATTACATGAGTTACTAAGTTTAGGTTGGCTACACACATAAAAATCCATAATAATTGTTCCACTTTGGATGAACATTTCCATCATATTTTTAAAATTTACATCACATGTAATCAGTATCGAAAAACACTGATGTTCCCTAAAAAGATACCTCTGAGTGATATATATATATTTCAATATTGTCATAATTCAACTCAAATCTTCTACATATAACATTTTTGGTATCTTTAAATGACATACCTCTAGTACCATTCAAGAACACACTATTTCTGCTAATATAAGTGATATTATTATTCATATAAGGAATAATAGTACCATTATAATGACGCAATGTAAAGAAGTTTGAAGACATAGTCTATAAAATAAAAATACTCATTTCATAACAAACAAATTATCTCAAACTTCAACACAAACAATAATTGTTATTACTTTGACCATAATAATAGCAATACAAAATAATTAATTGCAAAAATTCAAGGTACAACAATTTTAACAAAATATCAACTGAATAATTTTTAAAATTAAAAATATCAATAACGATAATTGAATATCAATTAAAAAGTAAATGATCTCAATTAAACAAAATCTTCAACATCATTTTAAAAAAAAATTCAACACAAACTCTAGTTGCTATGATTTTGACCATAACTTTATTAATAACATCAATTGATTAAAATCCTATCCAATTGCATCAATTAAAACAAAATTTATATCAATTCAAATAATATAATTAAATGACAAGTAGCCCAATAATCAATTCAAACCATAATTTCTCTAATTCAAACCTAATTGATTCCATAAATAACATCAATTGTATTAAAAACACATAATTACAACATTCAAAACCTACTATTATCTAATTATCAAACACAACACAAATACCTAATTAAATCAAAATACAAAATTTATCAATTCAATAATAAAACCCATCAAACTAAGAAACAATACAAATGTTTCACATTGATTTTTTGATGTTTAGGTGGTAGTTCCACCGATTGTGATGGCAAGGAGGCTATCAATGGAAGCTTGGGCTGGCAGTTTGCAATAAAAACAATAGAAAAACTCATAAAAGATTTAAGAAAGATGATTATGGTGTTTTGGTGAGGGATTGGATTGTAAACATCCAACAAAAAAGTAAAGCCAGAAATGACTCCACTTTTTGTTGATTTCTGCATCGGCAGTGACACAGTTTTCGCTAATGATTTCTGCATTGGTAGCGATATAGTTTTCACTGCTGATTTTTGGATTGACAAAGACATAAGTTTTTTCTATTATTGATTTTTGAGTCGGCAGCGGCATAATTTTTCGTTGCCATTTTCTAAAGTGACAGTGGCATAGTGTTCAATGCTAATTTCTGATTCAATGGTGGCTAGGTGTGCTGATGAATCCATTTGTTTTTTAAAACCCGACAGATCTTGTTTTTGGCCGAACCATACTAAGAAGAATTAAAGGGTGAAAAACCAACCAATTTTGGAGAAAAAAAAATGTAAATCCTAACAAAAACTTGAACAAAAGGTCGACCAACACTTAATGAAATTAAAGGGACCAAACCAGTTTACTTTTGAGAGGCCTTATGAAGGGGGGGAAACCGGTTCTGAGATAATTTAATGAGGAACAAGGATAAAGTAGAACAACCCCCAAACACCCCAGCACACTTATAGGGGCTATAAATACAATGAGAGAGAAAGGTTGACCCTTCCTCTTCTCAAAGACCAGCTGCATGTGTTCAGCTGCATGTTCTTGCTCCTTTGCCCCTTCTTCACAGAAAACCGGACCCAATCCAACTGCATGCCCCTTTATTAAATATGTGAGGTAAAGAAAACCTAGAGAATGAGGTTAGTGACTGAAATCATGGAAGGAGGAAGGGTGTAGCAGCCAGCTAAGTTGTAGAAGAAAAGAAAAGGAGAAAACGAGACAAAAAAAAGAAGAGAAACATCTGAAACTACACTTGGAACCTGTAAAAAAAAAGTGAGGTAAGACCCATTTCATCTCTTGACTGAAGGATACCTCACAATTTTGGATAAAGAGGAAAAAATAGAAAGAAGAACCTGGAGAGCTGATTGGATAATAAGCGAGAGAAGGAAGAAGTTGGTCAAAAAGAGATGAACTGACCATTAAATCCCTTCCTAAAGCTGGTGAAAATAGTGAGGTATAAACTAATACCCTTTTCCACTATTCTTGTGACTTTGGGACTAAAAAAGAAGAAGAAAATCCTAAGCAAATGGCCTAGAATTCTTACACCAGTTGTTGAGGAAATCTAGACTACAAAGAGGGGGAAAAAAATAGGGCTGAATAGGGGGGTCTAATTTCAAAACACTTAACAAAGGAAATGAGCAATTTTGAATGAATAAACTTGTAGGGATGGCTGGCCATAGTGAGGGCTAAATGGAATATTTATATATCTATATTTCTTCTCTGTAAGAATTTTATGATATTTATTTGCTAAATGTGTTAATAAAGAGAACGTAAGAACTAGGACTTACTTTCTGTTAAACGGTACTATAAGATTTTATCTTGTAAAGTACGATGAATTCAATAAGAACTCACACAAATATGAAATTAAAACCTGTTTTAGATATTGCATAACATGAGAAAAACTCAAGTTCTTAAACCATGTGTTATCTTTTAAAGTAGAAAACAGGTTATGAAAGACCTATATGCTTGAAGCGTGCCAGTGGAGAAAATATGGAAAGGTAATGAAAAGAAGAAGAAAGGTACCTCCAAAACGCCAGCCCGATGAACTCCACTTGAATATGTTCCAGACAACACATCAGCTTGCTATGTAAACAATTGAAACATGTAAGAATATTTAAACTTGTCTAAATAAGATACAAAATTCATTCTACAACTGCAAGTTTGTACTATTCGAATCAAACTGTCGAGTAACATCTTCCACTGAATTTTTGTAATTTCACAGCTGCCATCATGCAGTGTAATTGCACTTTCATAGGGCATGTTTATTATCCTATTTCATTTATCATCTCCAAAACCAGGAGTTTGACGCCCTAATTTATGCTGACATCGCAAAAATCAATCTTCAACCCGCAAATAATTGGTATATTTCGCGCTCTCTTCTTCCATTTCTAATAGCTTAGCTAATATTAAGTACTCATTGAGATTAGCCATTACCAATTGAGTTCTCTGCTCTTAAACCCGCATATTAAAATGCAAAACCATAATTAACAAATTACAAACCAATATCAAGTCATATGCACACATACGAATGATAATCATGTAAGCAACGAGGACCCCAATAGTGTTAAGCATCACAAAAATCTGAAGCACCCTCCTCCCAACGTTACCAGATGCATCGCCCATGACCCAACATAAGACTCCAACTTTCTAGCCTTGTATACCCCAAATGCATCTCAACAGAAAAGTCAGGGAGCGCAGCGACAAACACAATCAGACCAAGAGCAAGGCCGAGTCCTTGACTTTCATGGTTGCTGGCAATGCCATGTTCCCAGTACCGATAATGCATGCGCAGTATTTTGTGGAAAGAATGAGTTACAAGGTCATTTTATTTTTAAATTATAGTACATGGGGCTGGCGTGGCTATTGATCTATTTATTGCTTGATTTTTATCAGCACAGATTCAAATCTAGCTTTTTGGTAGTGATTCATTCTACAGAAAACAGTGAAGTTGGGTGTTCTAATCTGGTTTTTGTTCTGATTTCAGTCTTTTTTAAACAGGTTTATTTAGTATATGTCTATAAGACACTTGATTTTTAGTCAAGAAAATAAGTTACTCACCATCCGGTGCATAGAAATTGCCCTTCGGCATCATGGCTTCAAGTTTGTCAAATGCAGCCAAGAACACTTTATCAGCATCATAAGCAGCTTTCTGAACCAAAACAAATCAAAAGATTCAGCACTTGATGCTACCTTGTTTAGAAGTAAGCTGCTTCTTGAAAGGTTATTCCTGCAGTCCATAATTCTAACTGAACTCATTATATAGACACTCACACAAGCAGGACCAAACCAAACAGCCCTGAGCATCATATCAGTTAGCATTAATGTACCAATACACAGAATTAGCAATAAAATTATAACAATTTCAAAGTTCCGATCCAATATCTGCAATCAACCATGCACTACGAGTTCTTCAGAGACTTCACAAGACATTCACAAGGACTGATGCAATTTTATTTTTATCATATAAACCTTTGAGTATTCTACCTTGATTATTTACATAAAATGAATCCCTTGTTGGTAAGAGACTTTAATTTTTGTTCTCCGTGAAGAAGAATGCGATGTCCAATTGACCGACTACCAAAAGACTCAAGGGCTTCATGGCTATGAAGTTTCTGTTTCCATTTGTTACAAACTGACACCACAATCCACATATTCACATACATTATCCTTGTATTTCCATGCTTCAGTTTCATTATTTTGACCTCAATTCCAAATGCTTAATTCTAAGCTGGAATCATGATGATAGCTGGTACATAAAAGACTTGTTTTTCTCTAATAACGCTTCCAAATTACCAAAGTGCTAAGATCCATAGGACAGGATTCAAGAAATATCCATCAAAATAAAAATCAATATAAAAATGAAAATAATGTACTTTTATAAATATTTAAATAACAACATATTAGATCGATTCGTGTAAACTCAGCTTAACCTATCAATCGCATCTCGGGTCATAAAACCTTGATAACTCTATAGAAAGCAAATAAAAAAAATATACAACTTAAATTTTAATAAATCCAATGTTAAATGATTAAATTGAATTTTTTTTAAAAAAAAAAGACTAAAAAAATAATCCGAGTCAATTCGGTTTAACCCGTTAAACTCAAGACATGGGTCATGAGACGAGGATAACCACAAATAGAGAAAAAAGAAATTTCTAATTCTCAATCAACTCAGTGTTGAATAATGAAATTAAAAAAAAATCAATTAGAAAAAGAAAAAAAAACTCAAGTCAACCGAGTTAACTCATAAAACCCACGGTCTGGGTCATGAAACTAGAATAACCTCATAAGAAGTAAATTAAAAAAAAATAATATAAATTTTAATTCCTAATAAGCCTAATATTGAAGGATGAAATTAAAATTAAAAAAAAAATATTCCACTTAATAATGTTTTTGAGGAATGATACACTAAACCCCCCTCCTTTTTTTAGTTTAGATTTTTTTTTTTTGTTAATGCTCAACAATTTAATATCTTATTTAAATAGTAATTGCTGGTATAATAAAGCATTACAAATTGATAATCCAATAAACACTATGCTTATTCATGATTTACAATATGTTATTTTGTTATCGATACTCTTCCCAATCAACAAATATTTTTCTATCCCCACTTGCATCCCCTTATTATGGCCTGTTAGAGAATAATATAAATCATATCTTGGAGCCTCACCTAACAGCTTAAGCTTTTGAGTTGAATTGGTTCTTTGACATGGTATCAGAGCTTTAATGACCAAGCGATCATGAGTTCGAATCTCACCATCCCCATTTATTTAATAAAATTAAGCACAAGGTAATGTGGGTCTGTGCAAGTTTCAAGCCCAAAGGGCTTTCACTTGAGGGGGTGTGTTAGAGAATAATATAAATCATATCTTGGGGCCTCACCTAACAGCTTAAGCTTTTGGGTTGAGTTGGTTCTTTGACATGGCCTTAGCCTTAATTATTAAGAAACTAAAAGGAATTGAGAGTAAACAAAGAAAGAAAGAAGAAGAAAACTTATTATAGAAAATTGTCATTCATTACTTGCCTCACATGTTTCTAACCTGATCCTATAAACAAGGAAATCAATTACATGTAACTAACAAACTAAGGAGGTGTTTGAGAGTGTGGCAGTGGTAGCGGTTCAAATATTTTTCGCTTGGATATGTATCAAAATAATATTTTTTTTTAAAAAAAACGTAGAACCCATGGGAGCATTAAACTAACCAATAAGCTACTTAATTGGTCAATAGCAAGATTCCTCCTCAAAGAAATTACAATACTATACTAGGTGTATAAATACACTTAGACTCGCCAAATAGAGGAAGATGAAATCTTAACTAGCCACAAAGTTGTACACAACAAAGCTACAACAGAATTACAACCACGTCACATCTACAAACATGCATAACATAATTTTAATTTTCTTTTACATTGTCTTCTTTTCCCTTGTACAGTTGTACACATACTGACTAAAGCATCATAATGCCTTTGTTACACAAGGGATTATTTTACAGGAACAACTCAAGTCAGGCCTAGAATGCAACCAGGCCAATTTTTATGTGAGGTTTTTTTTTTTTTTTTCCATAACTTCATCAATGGAGTCATTTATGGGGATTTGAACAAAAAACCAATTCCTTTCCTTTCACCTCTCACCAAAAATGTTTTTTTCATGGATGATGATACTCTAGTGCAGGGGTGAGTGATTGAACTCCTCAAAAGGACTCCAGCTCTCCCGGGTATCCAACATCTCTGTCATTAGGTACATGTGCTTAATGATGTTGCCATAGATATACAACTACATATTTGCATTCTTACTCCTATATAACAACAAGGTCTTATATGTGCACCAAGTTTACAAAGACAACACCAGTTCCTTACATAGGTATAGGAAAATGACATGATGACGAGTAACTTTGGCACTCTTATACTTAAAAAAAGCTACATACATCATTCTAAAACAAAACGCTCCAAATGATCCAGTCATCATCGATCTTGATCTAAGTCTTCCTCACATACTAAAAAAAGTTATACATGAGATGAGAGATGAGATCCATAAATCTATGAGATCTTGAATAGAACCCAATTGAACAATCTCTATTTTATTTTAGAATCATGCATACTTGACTCTTCAAAGACTATGTGTATGAAAAAAGCAATTTAAACAACTATAAGGGACTCAAAAACTCTTGGAAGCATATACAAAAATATAAGAAGCATCCTTAAGCTTGTCACATAAGACATTAATGCTATGTGCAAAGTTTTTTCAATAAAGCTTCATTGATTTGCATGTGCATGATATAACAGCCTAGAGATTGTCTCTATTTTATATTTTTATGATCTCAGTTCCAAATTAATCTCTGTCTTTAGAATAAACATTTCTACCAAAAAGAGCACTACAAAGCTCTTCACAATCATACAACGAGAAGATGAAAGCACTATGACTTATCTCCAATGTTTTAACAGAGAGGTGCTCAATATGAAAAGAATCCTTAAACCTATAGCCACAACATCTCTAATTAGTGGAGTATACAACTATTTCTTAGGAGAAATTTTATACACCCTCCTTAACGGAAATCTCCTCAGCATCAAACACACAATATAAAATTATATTAGGGTGGAAACAACTAGCATGACTAAACAAGGTCACCCACGTTTCCATGTAAAAGCAAAATTTTCACCATGTCATTAATCTCCAGCAAAAGCATAAAAAAAAAAGTATCAAGGGGCATATTTGTGATCATCTAACATTCCTCTAGCTTATGACCACACCTCTTACCATCACACATACTAAGTGTCAGCTATATTCCAAAGGAAAGAATTTGTATGATAACCTTTTCCCATGAAAAGTAACCCAAACATGATGAAACCCTAATAAGTTTTGTCTCATTCACTTTGATAACAGGTATGACACTGAGTGCCATGCATAAAAAAAAAATGATAGAATGATTGATCATTAGAGGTTACCTCTTTTAGTTTATAAAAAAAAGAAAAGTAGCTAGAGCCGAGAAAAAAGCTTGCGTCTTGCACTTGACGTGCTATCTGAGATAAAATTATCCCTTAATTATCTAAAAAAAAATAAATTCTATCTCTATCTTTTGAGTTTTTCAATAAAATAATACTATTTCTCCAAGAAAAATCTTTGTATAGTCTTCATGTCTCCCCTGAAAATCTTTAGGACTCCAACGAAAGTCTCAATGAAAAATCTTTATGGTCCATATCTTTAAATCTCCAGGACTCCAAAAAATATCTTTATATCTCCATGAAGATGACATTCACGGCCACAAAAAGTAATCTATACAATTAGTATTTTCTCCCATATTTCAATCTAAAGTGTTCGAAACATGTTTGTTTAGAAAACTTGGGGGGTGTTGGTACAAAAACTGAACAAAAAAAAATCATAAAAAAAGGTTGGGACTAGCATGGTCCTAAGGTTTTGATGGCTAGCACGGTCGCCCAAAGTATTAAACGGCTAGACCAACTAGTCACCCGAACTAGCCAAGCGACCAATCCACTTTTCTCTTTTTCTCTCCATAAAGAGATTACAATACTATACTAGGTGTATAAATACACCTAGCTTCACCAAGTAAAAGGAGATGAGATCTTGGTAAGCCACAGAGCCACACACAACAAAGCTACAACCAAGTTACACCCAGATGTGCACGCAACATACTTTTATTTTTCTTTTTACATTATTTTTTTTCTTATACACATATTAACTTAAACATTAGAAATCTCTCTTGTTTTACAAGTGATTATTTTACAAAACAACTTAAGCCATAATCAAAACAAGGTCAAGCTAGAACATAGTTAAGCCCTTTTTTTTTTTGAATTTTTTCATGACTTCATCAGTTTGAATACCTTCATATAATAGAAGTCCAAAATGCTAACATTAGAAACTAAATCCAAGCCTTTTCTTAATGTTCTTGTTGTCCAAGTTCCAATCCAAAAACAGGAGGAGGTTAATTGGACTCATATACAACATTTACCTGATCTAAATTAGAAAATTAAAATTAAAATTAAAACTGTTATTCTATGTAAAAAAATATAAAAAAAATGTTACATCACTTTTTTTAAAATAAAATAAAAAGAAAAGGATGGATCTTGTTTAATTATTTAAGTATTACCCAAGGTTGTCAATTCCGTTTCATTTCATCTGGAATGGTCAAAACATTTAATACCAATTCAAAAAATAAATAATTTTCAACTCATTTTAAATCTCGATCCGTTCTGGATTTTTTGGCTAAATTTCAACCGGAATGTTCTGGTTTCATTCCACATGTTCCATTCCAGTCTTGAAAAGCCATTGAATCAAATTGAACCTCGTTCAATTTCATTAATTAAATCACTCAAGTATAAAAAGCTGGTTTTCATTACTATTTCAATAACAATGATATTAATAATAATATTGAAAATTATTATTACTATTCATTAACAATGATATTAATTTTTTAAAATTAGATTTATCACTAATATATATAGTTTATATTCATGTTTTTTTTTTTTTCCATGTTTATGCTTTGTAGGAATTTGAGCAAAACAAGGGATGTTTAGATTTCATTAGCCTTAATAACGTTGATATAGTTTTATATTTAAAATATTTGTGTTAAAACATTTTACTTTCATAATATTTTGATATTTTATTTAAGTTGAATTACTTTAAGTTAAAGATCTATTTAATCTTGACTATTTAGAAAATATTTTAAATTTTAAAATTATATTTATTTGACATTATTTTTGTATTGTATAATTTATAATTAATTTATCTTGAATTTATAATTACATATATATAAACAGTACAACCCAAAAACAATACACTAAAACATTCCAAAACTGAAACATTTCATTCCAATTGAAAAAACAAAACACCTAACAAAATTAACAACCTTTGTATTACCAAATCAAATGAATTGTCATCTAATTTGAATTTTTCACACATCGAATATTTCAACATTATATAACTAGTACTGGCAAACATTTTGCATTCTGATAGAAAAATAATATTCCAAATCTGTTCCAATCTGCTCTAAATATATATTTATTTTTGTTGTTGAGTTTGCGGATCATACTATTAAAAAAAAAAAAAAATGACAGCAAAAACATGAAATTTACACTAAGAAAACACAAAAACAGAAATCAAACACGCCCTTATAATACCTCGCCTCGCTATTCTATATTTAATAATTAATCTGCTCCTGTCTTTTCAACTTTCACTGTATAAACTTTACTTGTACGAGTACATATACAAAGTGTCCCGCTGTGTCAATGTCCCATGAAAGAGATGACGAGTTGACTTTTCTCAGCATCTTATTTTATCTATAACCACTCCTTTTTTAATTATTTCGGCCTTGTTTTGTAACAATTACATTAATTTTGTAGTAAATAACAAGTTTTTAAAAAAAAAAGTAAAAAAAGAGAGAAATAAAAAAACAATTATCTTAATATTAATATTAATATATAATTTAGGGGAAAAAAAGACAAAAAGTGCTGAAATATCAAGAGATTACGACCTCAAGGATCTGCATGACGACGATATTATGTCAGCCTCTCTCTCTCGCCCGCCGCCCGCCACCTACGGCGCATCGTAGTTCGAGTCACTTTGGCTTTAACTTTTGGGGCCACAACTTCTGCCATCTGTATTATAACGTGAGCTCTTGGTTAACCCTCTCCCGTGGGCGCAGTACGCCCTCACCCACTCCTTTAATTAATAGAAGTCAGATGCTTACTGCGGCAACTATATACTGCCAGTCCAATAATTTAACGGTCATATGTTTATCATTCTGTACAGATATGATCTTGCCACGTCTTTATCTTCACGATTGTCCATCTGATGTGTCAACGTCTGGCTTGTTCTCATTTCTTTGCTTAAGAAGTGATGCTGTATTTTCAAAAGGAGATTTATTGCTCATCAATTATTGCCATTAATGATTATAAAAAAAAAAGCCTCGTTCAGTGGTAAAAATAATTATTAAACACAAAAACTACAAGAAGAGAGGGTTTTAGTATAGCACTTCTCATCTGGTACTATATAATATTATATAGTTTATATTCATGTTTTTTTTTTTTGCCTTTTTTTAATCAATTTTTTTTTTTAAAATTCATATATTCAATACTGATTTATCTAGTTGATTGACATAAGTTGTTTTTTTTTTTTTTTGAATTTTTTTTAAACTTCATAATTTTTTATATATTTTTTTTTATTTTTTTTGTTTATTATCCTAGTTTCACGACTTGGATTTCAGATTTGACAACTTCAGGATTGACTTCAATTTTTATATGTATATTTTTAAAATTATAAAAGAATAAAATATAACTATAAAATATTAAATATTATTTAAAAAGAAAGAAGTTATATAAAAAAAAATTAAATATCATTTTACTTATATATTTAAATAATATTAAAAAAAAACATTTAAAAAATTAATAAAAATAAAAGCCTAAAAAAAATAGTCCAGGCTAGCTTAAAGGCTTCTAGGCTTGAAAGGAAGGCCCAAGCACTCTAAGGCTTAGAAGACTGACGCATGTGTGCTTGAACCTCCGTATCCATACTAGCGCCAATTTTTTCTTTCAAGGTTCAATCTAGATTCCAGTCAATGAAGGTAGCTATTGCCTAGAAAACTAGGGCACAACTTTTTGAACTTTAAAAACACAAATTTTAATCTTATTTTAACCAAAAAAATGATATAAGCCTTTAAAATCCCATTTAAAACCTTAGATTACATTATAACCGGCTTAAAAATGCAAAATAAAATCAAATCAAGAAAACATTTTAAAGCCATGATCTACTTTTTTCGATATCAATAAAGGTAGAAATACATTAATAGAATTTTATTTTGAAAAACGTTCTTTGGTATCTTCTTTTTCCGGTAAATTTCTTTCATATTTTTTAATTTTTAAGAAATAAAATATGACAAAATTAAAGTTTAGAATGAACAAATTGGTGTGAGAAATGAAACTTTCAAGATCATACTGATTTTTCTTAAATTCTTAAACATACTAATGCATGCAAATAAAAAAGTAATCCCAACATTTAAAATGATATGAATGTCATAATCCTATTTTTGATCTTTATATATATATATATATAACCTATTATAATTTTTATATTTGAAAAAAAATATAAATTACATAATTAAATTCAAATATATTATTTAAAATACATGTGTAATTAAATTGAATTAAAAATCTTAATTATTTTATCCTTAATTCGGAATTGCATGGCGCTCATCAATGCTCACAGGGTCTGCTACTGAATGATCTCTGAGCAGCCAAATTCATATCTAATTTAATACAGCAAAATAGTTTTGACTGTAATCAGGAGGTTTTAAGTTAACAAGTCATAAATATAAGCAAGCATATACTAACAATCACTTTACGCAGAGGAAAGAGATGGATTCTGATGAGCATTTTCAGCAAAAAAAACCAAAGCTTTAGAACGTTGAAGAAATGAAAAAAAAATAGAAAAGAGAAGTTGTAGGGCTTGTTTTTAGAGAAAAGAAAGAGGAGTATTTTTAAAATAATATTTTTAATTTGAAATGATTGTGCCAAATCAAAGCGTTTTCCCTCTTATTTGTTTTTGCTTATTTTTTATGACTTGGATTCCATCTAGAATTCAAGTCAATAACATTAAAAGTGTTTCAAACAAAAAGGATTGATTTAACTCTTGAAATTAAATTTAATTTCATAGGTTCCAAATAGTTTGTTAGTTAATTTTAATTATTTCGTCATTTTTATTTAATTTTTTGTGTTAAATTAAGTTAGAAATAATCATAAAAAATACATATATATATATATATATATATATATATATATATAGTTTGGTTTGAAATTGAACGAATAATTAAGTTTTACAAATCAAAGATTAAGTTTGGAAAGTTCAATTAAATCTAATAATGGTTTGGGTTGCAATTAAGGATTTATTTGAAGAAATAAAATTCAAGATGGGGACTTAGTTTAGTAAAAATTGCATAATTTTAAAAACAAGGATGAGTCAGTTAGGGTGCTTAAATCTAAGACTCTAAATTAATTTAATTTGGGATTCAATTGGAAAAAAAATAATTTAGAGAAAATCAAGTTAAAATTGCAAGCTTTTGGATACCAATGACTAAAATTGAAAGTGGCTAAATTGAAAAGATCAATTTGAAAAAAATCAAGATTTAAAACCCTAATTGAATGATGTTGGAAAGATTCAAAATCTAAGGACTATAATGAAAAGGAAAAAAAATACCCAGGGACCAATTGATTTTACTTTGTTTCAGTCCTATTTTTTTCAGTCCAATCAATTTCAATTGTCCAATTACAGCTCCTAAAACTCAATTTCCAGCCAAGTTCGTTGAGTAATTAAACCTAAATCTTCAACAATTCAAAATCCCAAATTCCGTCCTTTTATCTCCTTTTAAAACTTACATTTCCGAATTGACTGGGAGAACAAACATTATAACACTCCCCTCACATCAATTCCCCGACCACCATCACCTTCCAAGGCTGTCAGTGTTTCTTCTAGCCAACCTGGGGTGCCAACCCTGTTTTCAAGACCAAAACCAGCAGTGAGTCACCGTGGCAACCTCTCTGGATCAAACGTCAGCCACTCCCTCTTCTCTTCAATCGTTCATCAACTGACATCATTCAATTAATGCCTCTATCTTTAAAAAACTGCCTTCAGAGCTATTTTATAAGTGTATTTAATGTCTCTATCCTTTTTTAAATTTGACAAAATTTACATAGAAATAATTACTTAACATCTGAAGTCACTTGGTATGATCTATTCAGGCCGATTAATACACCACAATAACTGGGGAGTCGGTCTAAAATGGCTAACCTGACCATTTTTTTTTCTACTAGATTTGACAGCTCATGATGATTACTTTGAATCAATGGTTGAGATCCTTATTAGTTAAATTAAGGGTCAAGATTTGACACCATTAGAGACAAAATGTCTCTCTTCCACCCTATAAATAGATCTAGATTTCATAGTTTGAAGGGGGAGAATGTAGAAGCCAAAATTGAGAAAAAAAAACTATTTTTGCCCAGTTTTGTTTTCTTTTCCCCTCTCAACTAGATTTGGCTAGCTCTATCGTCGCGCCTCGACTATCGTTGTCACCACCAACCACTCGTTGGTCTTCCCTGCAACACCCCGAATACCTCTAGCCTCTCTTCTCCTCCGATCAGACGAGTCTTCTCCATTTTGCTTGCCTCCAAATTCCCTCCCTTTGCAACTGTATTTTACACAGGCCAAAAAAATTAGCCCTCATGGTCACTAGGTTGGGCCACTGAGGCAGTGACCATCCATGTTTAGGCTGGGTCTAACTCAAAAACAAAAGCCCAAATATGATAGGCTGATGGCCAACCCAGCCATATATATTATAATATATTTAATTATAATAATATAATAATATATACTAT
Source organism: Populus alba (assembly GCF_005239225.2). Taxonomy (NCBI): domain Eukaryota; kingdom Viridiplantae; phylum Streptophyta; class Magnoliopsida; order Malpighiales; family Salicaceae; genus Populus; species Populus alba. Next base: position 14,337,071 of record NC_133294.1, on the reverse strand, counting down.
AATATTATATATTAAAAAAATCAAAATTTTCAAAGTTCCTATAAAAAAAGTTGTTATTTTCTCATATATTTTCCTACTAATTTTGCATAATATTGGGTTGTATGATTATATTGTAAAGATACAGATCCATTGGAAAAGCTAAGAAACTCACCAAACTTCCATTGGAAAAGCTCATCAATTCACTAATGACTCATAAAATCACCATGGGAAAGCAGGAACAAGAAGAGAAGCCAGAAAAGAATTTGGCCTTCAAAACCGTAAACCATGTTAATAATGATGATGATGATGATGATAAGAAATTGAGGAAGATATGCTCTATTTATAAGAAATTATGAAATCTCCTAAGAAATAAGCACAAGAATAGAAAATTCTCAAACTTAAAGATTGATGGAAATAAGAAAGAATCTAGTAAGGAAGCATTTAGATGCTTCAAGTGCAACAAGACAAGACGCATAAAGGTTAAGTGTCCATTTTCTCAAAACAAGAAGAAGAACTATCTTTATAAACAAGCAATGAAAGCAACATAGAGTGATGACTCATATTTTAGTTTAAGTGATGATGAAGAGCATGTTGCAAACAAGTGTTTCATGGAAATTGAGAGTGATTATGAGGAATCAAGGGAATATAGAGAGTGGTTCTTGGATAGTGTTCGCTTAAGACATATGATCAGAGATGATTCATTATTCTCAAGCATCACCAAGATCAATAGTGGAAATGTCATGTTTATAGACAATTCAAAAGGAAAGTTCATTGGAGTTGGCAATATTTGAGGTAAGTCCTCTCTCTTAATAGAAAATGTATTTCTTGTAAATAATCTAAAACATAATTTGTTAAGTATTAGTCAAATGTGTAATAAAGGCTACAAAATTATCTTTAACCATATATATATTTCATAATCCTTGAAAATGACAAAGTTATATTTGTTAGAAATAGAAAAAGAAATGTCTATAAGATTAAGATTGATACATGCATGAGAATATAAAATTGTTATGATGCTAGCATTAATGATAGTTTTTTTTTTTGGCATAGAAGACAAAAAGGCATCAATAGTAAATAAAATCAAAATATAGAGTAGGCATAAAAAAAACTTTGTCAATCACTTGTCTGAGCTCAATAACATCTATTAATTTCATAACACGATTAAAAAAAGGCATTGATAATAAATAAAGCAAAAAAAAAAATGGTTATAATTAAGTACAAAAAGAGCCAACAATATCATATTCATGAGGAGAAACAAAAACTCGTTGGGGACTACTATTGCTTAATTGTAGACACTGCCCCACTACCAGAAAAAAAAAAAAAAAAAACTAAGATAGTCCTAACACCACTATAAAAGGTTGCATGATGACACCGAAAGAGGTTCCATACGTTGTTAGGGTAACAACTCGGAAAGAAAACCAAGCAAAAAATCTAAAGTGAGCATCTCATATTTTTATTTAATCAAATAGTTTAATTTAATTAAAAAAAATTATTTACAAAAGTTAAATATAACAAAGAACGAAATTAAAAAAGACTTGGGATAACTTGAGTAATTTTCAAATAATTTGTAAGTTGCACTGTAAGGGGCCACATTGATGATTCGTGAGTTGCACTGAAAGCCACCATTTGACTACTAAACCACCCTAAATACACCAGTCAGTTTTGCACAGCTTTAACCCACTCATTGATTTCACATGTCAACCATCTTTTTTAATAATATTTATATTTATACAATTACTAAAGTGCCCCTCATTTAACTTGATAATAACAAAAAAAACTAGGATGAAAAGACAAAAAAACCCCTAAACACCAGCTAAAGAATTTATGGTTTTAAGGTTAATTTAATGATTTTACTATTCTTTAAAAATAAAAAGTATAAACAACCCCTAAACACTAGTTCATATATATATATTTTTTTTGCTTTCAAGGGTATGTTAGCAATCATACCGTGTAAGAATTATGAAAAGACCTTACTTTTCAAACTCATGACTTTAAAAGTACTTTATCTAAAAAAATTATGAAATTCAAGTCTCAATCAATTAAATGTTGAATGATGAAATTGAAAAAAAAATCAAAACAATGAGGAAAAAATTGAAAAACATAGTATCATCAATTTGAATTGGAGGATGAATTGAAAACCACGAAAAATTTACAAAACAGCTAAGGAGAAGAAAAAAGAAATTCAAGGAATGAGGACAATATTAGAGAATATAATATTCAGTATATTGGGATTGAAGGATGAAATTGAAAAAAAAATAAAACTTTTATAAAAGGGCCAAGCAAAAAATTAGAAATAAAAAGAATGAGTATTGAAGTTGAAATAACAATAAATAAGAGAGTCAATCTATAAGTTTTGAGGGAGGAGAGAGAGAAGAAAGAAAAAAGACCTATTGGCGTCAAACCGAACCACCACTAGTGACGTGCATCACACCAGCAGGAATAGGGCATGACAACGCTTCCAACGACACGATGATGCTTCCAATAACACGATGAAAGAGTGTTTTTAGACTACAGGAGGCACCATACATGCTGCTTAACGGGTGAGGGTGGCAATCATGCACCTTAGGGTGCGTCACAAGCGCGCCCACCATATTTTTATTTAGCCAATTATAGAAATGTCCATAAGCTGACTTTATAATTACAAAAAAAAAAAAAAAAAAAAAAAAACTATTGTGAAAAGCAAAAAATACCCCTTACTCATGCATAAATCTTTTAACTTTAAAGTCATTATTGTTGTTCTTTTACTATGTATTTTAAGTGTTTATTATTTTTCATATTTGGACAGACTCTTAGCTTAAATTATAATAACTAAAAAATCTTTGTGAAAATCCAAAAAATACACCTTCACACTCTTTTTTTTGTAACTAATAGTATTATAGTCGTTTCAGATAGAAAAATAATTATTTTTTTATATTTTAAGATTATTTTGATGTGTTTATGCTAAAAATAAATTTTAAAAAATATAAAATATTTTTTTTGATGAATTTTTAAAAGAAAAACATTATGAAAAAGCAACCGCTACCACAATATCAAACATTATCTTAAACCTTCGTTTGTTTTCACAGTCATAAAATGTTTTTACAAAAAAATAATTTTTTTTTACTTCAAATTTTTTTTATTTGGTGTTTTTAAATGGTTTTATTGTATTTATATTAAAAATAAATTTTAAAAAAATAAAAAAATATATTATTTTAATATATTTTCAAATAAATATTAACAAAAAAAAATCAAACACTATTATTTTATAAAAAACCAAATCACACATGTGTCTTCTGATCATTAGAAATAAAATGTTTTTTTCACGATACATACTTCAATTGATTCCATATTTTCTGGACAACGGATCACGACGTGATTAGACTTGATCTGATTGAGCTGTCACAGTTCGATAGACGTGTAAACTTTGTACCTTTCAATAAGCCATCCTCGATAAGCATTGAAATGCAATAAAAATAGAAGAGAAAGCGACGCCATCAATAATATGTACGATCGACTTTAGGCTTGTATTTTGGAGAGAATGACAAGCATTAATTTCCACTAAAATATGATCCAAAGAAGGATCTCAATAATTTATTAAAAAAAAATTCAAAACTTCTTAAAATAATTTTTTATCCTCAAAAACAATAGCTCTCATGGGAACATATCTCTTCCACCCTTTGCCCCGCCCCTCACACAGTGAAAAAAACTACATTAAAACAATTTCTTATTTGAAGATGAGAGTGAGAGTGACAGTCAAGAATATGATGTAATAAAAGTGAAATAATTGGTTACAAAGTCTTGGGAGTAGCTTTCATTGAAAGCGGTCGGTGATGATAAAGATCATCGTTCCCACGACTCTATTTCGTATGACTAGTCTGGCCTGGTAATTTGCCATATTCTGGGATTGGCTCAAACGTGTATGGTCTTATCTAGTCCTATCACTATAAATGCAAACTTTCCTTTATTATATATCCTGTTTGACATCCGTTGTTTTTCACTCTTGTGTTAAAGGGGTTCCGTTGTTTTTCACTTTCCGATTTAAACTTAAAAATTTAACAGAGCTATTTGGATATTTGGATAAGCTAATTTTTATCGTAACACTAAGTTAAATTAAAGAAAAAATTGATGTTAAATATCAATCAATGAGCTATTAATTACAATAACCATTTTAAAATTCAAGAAAAGCAATCAGCAAGTATAAAGTAACCTTCAAGATATAAAAACTGTCAGAAAAGCAACTAGCAACTTGGATTCAGTATTAATTTTCACTCTTTGAAATTAATTGTCTGTCATAAACCATTGTTTACTCGCTTTTTAGCTCCTCCTCTTTGTTTTATTCTTATAATATAACTCGGACTTTTTGCAGAGCCAAGGGGGCTGGAAGGGGGAAGGGGGTGGGGGGTGGGGCGGCTAAAAATAAAAAAAGGTGATCTAGGGTTGAAGATGATTGTTTTTATACCTTTTTTAAAGTTAATTAGATTTAATTAAACCGATTCGATTTGATCCGGTTCAATTGGTTTATGCTTTTTTAAACCAGAACCTAACAGGATCGGATGGTTTTTTTGATTAATTTTTTCTCGGTTTTTTTAATTTAATCGGTTGGTCGGTTTTTTTGAACACCCCTATTGTGTTGTGTCGGGTCGAGTTTATTGTGTTGTTCTATGTTTTGAAACTAATCAATATGACTAGCAAAACATCAAAGGCTAGAGTTAATTCTAGAGTTAATTCAAGATCAGTTTTTTTTTTTTTTTTTGTTATGAAGTATTTATAGTTGTTGCTTTTTAAAATACTTTTTGCTTGGAAATAAATCAAAATAATATATTTTTTTAAAAAATTATTTTTAACATCAGCACATCAAAATAATCTGAAAACACTAAAAAAAAAATTAATTTGAAGGAAAAAAAATTAAATAAAAAAAAATTAAAAAAATAATTTTAAAACACAAAAACAAAAAGATTCAAAGAGTAGTGATTATGTTGTCTTGACATGGAGCATGTGGCTGAAAAATATTATAAACTAACTTGATTGGTAGAAAGTCTAAAATGATAGTTCGAAGGTCAAATATAAATTTGCTTCGATGGATTATAACTTTTTATTTGAGCATTTGATTAGCGTAATTCTTACCAATTCAAAAAATTTAGCATATATTGTGGTAAAGTGTCGAAGGCGAAATGAGCCTATTTAAAGTTTAAGATCTATTTTGAATACATATTTTTATGTCTTTTTATGATTTGGATCTTTAAACCACCTTTGATTGTTTATATTTTATGTTTATATTTTTTTTTATTTAACCCATGGTTATCTAGAGTAGAGTATTTAAACTCTTGCTTTGGGATTTGAAATTTAGTTATCAATTTCAAGAATATTCAAAATTTTCAGTTTTCCTATTAGTTTATTACAATGTTTTATTTTTATCCTTTTTTTATATATATATATATGAGTAAACTTTGCTCCTTCACTATATGATACATCAAGTGGCATTGGAGCAAGATTAACCTCACTAATGGACCGTAGTGATAAAACATATCATATTGATGTTGATCAAGGGATACAAGCCATCAGGTACACTGAGAAGGATCTTTAAGAGGCTTGAAAGATTTAGATAATATAGTAAAGGTTTGGTCACGTAGAGATTATATTCAAGGAGATAGCGAATTGATTTAATTGGATGTCCGCAAACCATGTTAACATGGATTAGACTAATGTTGGGGTAATATAAGGATATTTTTCTCATAATGCACCTAACATTATATATGTATCTACATAATCAATCCCTCTTGTGGAGAATTTTGGTAGATAAGCAATTGGAGGTGAATATTTTTTGGATATGGTAGGGAAGATGGAGAGAGATGTGATAGATTTAGCTATGATTCTAATAAGTTTTATTTTAGAAATAACATAATCTTTTTTAATAATGATTTGGGAATAAAAGATTTCATAAAGTAGCTTGTTAATTGCAATATGGTGATGAAATATGTAAGGAATTTCAAAGAAGAGATGGTATAAATGGATGCAATTACACTAAAAATGAAGATTTTTCTTGGTGAAGGAGGGTTCAAGATAATATGGTCACACAAAGTAGACCATATGTCGCGTCCTTGTTTTGAATAAGACAATTGTTAAGGGACTAGTTTCTACCCTTAACTTTTAAATATTACATGTTTTATAAATATCAAAAGTGTGCTTAAGATCAAATACAAAATAACTATTTGCCAAAGGCTAAGGTCTAGATAATTATTAAGTATTTGGATGTTTTGACACCTTTTATTAGAGATTAAATAAGCGTATGGATGGTGTGCATGCTTTTGATGTGTAAAACATAACATTGAAAGTAAAGATACTGATATAGTGATAATTGATATTGCTGCTAAGATGTTAAATTATGCCATAAGTATTATGTACCAAGTGAGCTATTGATAATAGATTATTTTATTTAATTATTGATAATGATAGTTGTAAGAATATAATTATGAAAAAAATATATAAAAAAGTTAATATTAACAATTAAATCTCATCAAAAACCCTATAAAATTGGGTGGACGAAGGTTATAAGACTAATAAGGATGATAAAGTTTTATTTTTAATAAGGAAATATAAGGATGAAACCAATTATGGTGTAATAGATATAGATGTATATAATGTATTTTTTTAGTTGGAATTGACAATATGATATAGTTCCTAAGCATCTAGATAGATGGAATTTATATAATTTTTATATAAAAAGGTGTTAATTATATGTTAATACCATTGAAAAGGGAAATTCAAATCAAAGCTTTTAAAGTAAAGGGGAATATTTTCTTGACTATAACCTACTTAAATAAGGAATTAGTTGTTGATGTAAAGGAGACTATAAAGCTTATACATTAATTGTAAAGTAATTGATTGCTTAGAAAGAAAAGCAAGTATTTAATGTTCTTAAGATAGTAAAACCTTTATTAACAAAATTTGAAGAAATCATGCTAGATTAGTTAACTAATGAGACATAGAATATCATACTCATTTGGTGCTTGGAGCTACTTATCATATTTTCCATACTATATGATAAGCTCTTAGGATGGGAAGACAATTAGTGAAAAGGTTAAAAAGTTGTTGAAAAAAAAAGGATATTTTTTTAAATGTTATAATTTGATAAAAACTTTGAGAGAATGATATATGTTTGAAAAGTATTTGGAAAATGACATAATTTGAACACAACCGTATTTTTCAATATTGATTTTGTAAATAATTGTTATTGAAAATAATGGTTGAGCATAACAACGTTTTCTAATATCAATTCTATACACAACCACTATTGAGAATAACGGTTGTGTAATGATATTTTCTAATTTGCAAAATAATTAACCTTATCAAAAGTCAACTCAAAATTTTATAAAGATCCAATAGACAAAGAGATAAGGTGATGTGGTAGAAGAGAGATAAATGATGAACGATAAAAAACAAAAAGAAAAAGTAGGTCAGCCGGGACACATTAGGGATTCATTTTTTACACACTCGGTATTGTTAGAAAATTTTTAATGACAATTCTAAATACACACATTAGAAGACCATTAAACAAGGTCATAATTAACTCTAAATTAACCCGACACAAAACCCTTAAAAAAACAATGTTCGGTGTTCTTTCAAGGTGTAATTAGAATCTTCTTATTGAAATTTTTTTAACGGTATTAAGTGTGTCAAAAACAAAGTTCTAGTTTGTCCCCAGTTACCCATTCATTCTTGGCCATTAGATCTTGAATTTCATTTCTTGGCCATTGCATCTTCATAAAAAATTAGATTTGCTTCTATAGTTGTTAATTAATTTGATTGAGAAATGACTTTTAAAACAATTGTTATTCTTAATAGCAATTGTGTTCAAACTATACTATTTTCCAAATACTTTTTTAACATGTGTTATTTTTTCAAAACTTTTACTGAATCATGTTAGAATTACAAAATACTCGGAAAAAAAAGAGATCATATTCAAGAGAGTATGATTTCATGTACAATTTCAACATTGCTAACATCCAAGAAAGATGAAAATTGGTAAATATATGTCGATATTCATGCTATAAATAAGATCATGATAGACTAATGCTTTTTATCGTTATTTAAATGATATGTTGGATTAAATGCATAGATCTTAGTTAATTTTTCAAGATTTAACTATGTAGTTAGCACCATCATATTTTTATTCAATTAAGGGATGAATATAAATCAATTGTCAAGAAGAAATATAGGTTATTTGAGTGATTAATGATGTTCTTTGGCCTTTCTAACGTGCCCAATACATTCTTATAACTAATGAATTATGTTTGATGTTCTTTCATTAATGATGTTGTTTGGCCTTTCTAACACACCCAACACATTTTTATAACTAATGAACTAGGTTTGATGCTCTTTCATTAATATGTTTGTGATTATGTACTTTGATGGTATTTTGATTTATAATCAAACAAAAAAAGACCATATCATTCATCTAAGACATGTGTTGGATATGCTGATATAGAATAAGTTAATTTAAAGAAGCTTATTTTTATGATTGATATTGACACCATTAAATGATTGATATCTTATCTCAAGTGCAAGAGTGTCAAAGTAATAAATAACCTAACAAGACCGGGATCGATCTATAAGGAGGTCAACTATATAAACCACAAAAAAAGGAAGTAGAGTTAAAGAGAATTTTGAGATGTGATATTAATGTAAAGATTAAATAAGGATAAAATAATTGTCAATATTAGAGGATCCACTAATAGTATTTCAAATAAGTATAATATAAACTCATTTTATTACTTAACTGGAAACCACACACAAAGGAGGTTCAATCAAATGATTTATCATTAATAATTCATTATAAATTATTAACATAATCATATTAATTATCTTATTTGAGTAATGTCAATACTTGTAAATATTGTCAGGTATTCATGGTGATAACTTATGTCAACAACAAATCAAGTTCCTTTCATAGCACAGGTGTCAGTAATCCATACAGTAAGTTATGAAAGGATCAAATATTTGTTATACCAAGGGTTATACAACACAAATCTAAATTAACCATTTAACAAGTAAGGTATTAAGAATAAGTAAGATAACAATTATAAAACATGTTAAATATCAAACTTTCTTGAATATAAACATTAAAGTCCATGTTGAGTTAATATTATACTTATTCTTACACCGTTAGTGTAACCTTTTTACCTTGACAGAATAAATTTAACTAAACATGATGAAGGAGAGAAATATAAATAAATAAGATAAGAACATAGTTATGATATAAGTTAACTAAGTATGGTAAAGGAAATGAAAAGTATAAACAAGATATTAATGAAAATATAACATGAAATAAAACTTGAATATTACAAAAATACAAAGAAAGAAAGCAAGAGCATGATCTTAATATGAAAAACAAGATACCTAAATGTGTGAAAAATGTCTCCTTTTATAGGCTAAAATTCAAAACTATTGATTTAATAACTAATTATTGAGTTGATGGCTACATCTTAACTTAGTGGCTAGCTAATAACTTATTGGCTGGACAACATGTCATTGCTAACATCAAAATTTGAATAGATAATCTTCATAAACATTCTGTACTTTGTCTCAACTTTCTAACAAAATACAAATGAACTCATTTGGACTTCTATAACTCGAGATATGAGCTAAACACCGAATAATGTCTAGGCTGCAAGATATATTCAAACTTCTTTTTTGTTGCTAGGATTTGAACTTGAAAACAACAGCTTTGAATCTTGGACTCTTCATAAATGTTGTAAGCCAATATCTTATCTTTCTATAAAAATAAACCAGACCTAAATCTAAGGACTACAACTCTAGTTATGCCCCAATAACCGAATGGTGTTCCAGTTTGAATTGAACCAATATCTCTTCTCTAAGCTTAGTACTATATTTTTTTTTTGTCTTCTCGATTTTAATAGTTAAACACATTAATAAATCCTTTAAATTGTGAGATATTCCTACATTCAAAATAAGCATTTACTATAAATTAAAGATATCTTATATTATCGAACTTGTTATTATAAAGCATACTTAAGAAATTTAATGATACTTTAAGTGCAATATGATTATATAAACCTTAATGAAAATGTACTTTTAAGTACTAATCAGATATATTGCATTTTCTAGGATACGTTGTTAGCGTGGAGGGCATCCATGTTGATAATAAGAAGGTTAGAGTCATCTATGATTGCTCTATTTAAAAAGAATTTTAGCACTACTCAAGTGCTAGCTATTCTTAACTTTGACAAGTTGTTTAAAGTGAAGTGTGATGTGTGTAAAGTTGGCATTGAAATTATTTTATATTAGGAGAATCGGCTAATTGCATATCTTAGTAAGAAGTTGAGTGATGCAAAATTTAAATGGTTAATTTATGATAAGGATTTTTTATATGTTTATTCAAACTATTAGATATTGAAAGCCATACTTTATCAATAAAGAGTTCATATGATTAGTGGTAGAGTATGCCTTTAGTTGATGTAGATCCATGTCTATATTTAGATCATGAGTCGTTAAAGTTCTTGAATAGCCAAAAACAAAATGATAAAAACATGTATACTAGATAGATACCTTGTTACAAAGATTCTCAATAAAGGTGGTGTGAAAACTAAGAGTTTAGAATGATGTTATTGATTCTCTAAATAAAAGAGCTGTATTATCAGTGACTTTGTAAGGTAATATCATTTTCTTTGACTATTTAAGGGAATTGTATGTGTAGGATGAAAAATTTCAAAAGATTTGAAGTAGTGTTAGAAAAAGAAGTCTTTTGATGAATGTCATATACATGAGAGATTTCTAATGCGTGAAAATTAACTTTGTATCACACACTCATCAATATAAGAGAAAGTTTGGTAGGACTTTGAGGTTGATTAAATATTCTTGATGTTATAATTAATACGTATTATTAGCCATATTTGAAAAGGGATATGGGTATATGTTCAACATTGTTACATTTGAGAGACTTTCATAGGATAAACTCATAATATAGATATATACATACCCTTAGCTATTCTTAAAAATATTTAGGAAGACTTGCTTATAGATTTTGTTTTAAGGTTACCTTGTACCTAACAAGGACTAAATTATATTTTTATTATTGTTGATTGGTTTTTTAAGATGGATTATTTTATTATATGTAAGAAAACTTTGGACACCGTAAATATTGCCATTCTATAGTTATAAAAGTTGTCAGATTGCTTGGAGTACCAAAGTGTGTCGCTTTTGACATGGATAATAAATTATTTAGCTTCTTTTAGAGGATTTTATAAAGGATTTATGATTCTTCTCTAAACTTTAGCAACACGATGCATTTGTAGACAAATAAAGAGACTAAGTCTACCTAAAATTTAAACAATATGATTAAAAATACATGTGAGATAAAGTCTACCAATAAAAAATTAAGCAAAATAATAAAAAATATATGTGAAGACAAACTCAAACTACAATATATTTATTTGGCACAAGATGAGTTCATTTACAATAGTGGCAACATAATGCATATATAAGTCTTTGATTGAGTATGTATCCATGTAATGTCCAAGACATGTTCTAGATTTAACTTTTGTTGCAAGGTTCTAGGTTACAGTGTTAATGTAGAAAAATTATTGAGTAGATACAAAATACTAAGATAAAAGGTTATAATGAAGTTCGAGAAGAAAAATGCCAAGTACAAAGCCATTGTAGATAAATACCATAAGAGCAAAATGTTTAATAAAGGTTATGTGATGATGTTATTTCTTTGTAAAGAGAGTTTTCAATTGGAACTTACATGTAGCTTTAATCAACGAAGTATTACCCTTAAAAAATTTGAAGAAAATCAATGACAATACTTATATGTTTAACTTGACTCATAGTATAAGTATTTTTAAAATCTTTAATGTGTCAAATATTTATTAGTATTATAAAGTAATGCTTTATTGTATCCAAAAAATTTTTTTTGACTCAAGTTCGAGTCTTTTGTATATGGATAAGACGACACGAAGAATATGATTGAAGAGTTCATGAACTAGCTTAATAGGTAGAATTCTAATAAGGCAACTTGAAAAGGCAAACACACACTATTCACTTAACAAGCTATAACTTTTAATCAAAGTGTTCTATTATCACAAATAGGTTTAGAAAGATTATTTAGAGGCTCAAATAGTGAAAAAATATCCAAAGCTATCTAAGAATATTTTAATGTCAAACTCCACATTGAAGACCTATTTTCATGCTCATTTATAATTCAAATCCCTAGAAATGCTTTATATTGATCATATTTAGAGAATTTAACTTTTCTAATTATCTTCTCTTTTATTTTAGTATCATTTTTAGATTATATGTTATTTTATTTTATGCTTAGCACATGATTGACTAAGACAAACTATTTAAACTCATATTTTGTATTTAGAACTCAATTACTAGTTCTAGAAATATTCAGACTTCTAAGTTTTCTATAATCTATTATTGTGTTTGTTTTTTAGGGTTTTTTTGGTAATCAACCTCATTACTTAGCTATATGTCTTGTTGTGTATTAAATACTAAGGAAATTATAATTTAAATATAGGGATTTGGGGTTTCTACTTTCTTGTTTAATATATTTATTATTTTGTAGACTTGGGACCAAGTATTATTTTCTAGATTATGTCTAATGAGATAGTGACATAATATTAGAACCTTTTCCCCAACAATAATCATAAAGGGCTCAAAAAAATAAAAATTATTTTGGTGAGTTTGATTCTTGATGTTTGATCCAAATAGTTAATTGTTTTTCATGGGAATTGGTTTGGTGTTTAATTTGTTTTTCATCCATTAATATTTTGATTATTAAGGATTAAATTTTATTTAGTTTGTGAACTGATATGAATGTACTAAATGTTCAATAAGGTGACCTTTACATTTTGATTCAAGCTAGTTATTGTGCCTCTATATTGTGAGGGTAAATATGTAATTTAGAAAGGTACTTTAAATATTATAGAGACTTCTATATGAAATTTAGAATGTTTAATTCATTTTTTTTTAAGAGATTCTTGTATATAATTGAGTTGTATTGTATTTTCTTAATGCTAAAATGTTAATTCATTTTTTTAGAGATTCTTGTACATAATTGAGTTGCATTGTATTTTCTTAATGCTAAAAGAGTTATGGAATTAATCATTACAAATATATTTTGTATAATATTAAAATATATAAGGTTTTAAATATATGGATCTGATTTTTCTAAAAATTACATAAACTCTAAACAAAATATTTTTTATAATTGAGAAGGTTATTATTAGAAATCATATTTTATTGATCTAGTTATCTACATCTTATTATATGGTGTTTTATTTTTTTATCATTTGATTGTTTATAACTTTTTAAATTTTATTATTGTGATATTTTGAATTCATAATATATATAACTCGTGCATTATGCTAGTACACATAATTTTTTATATGATGACCTATGCTAATTAATGTGGTTAACTTTACAAATGTCATTCTTGATTTATGGGTGTGTGCATGCAATTAATAACTTTACACAATGAAAAATGATTTACTTAAACTACAATGCATTTAACATCAAATTTCTGAAAACATTTATAATGTTTTTGATGAATGTGCTGCAAATATTATTGCGTTGAAAAGCACTTTTCCCAAACACCCTCTAAATGTATTTTATACGGCACTTATTCAATCCAAACATATATATTTATATCTATTTTATTTGATTAACTATTTGTACTATTTTCAATAAGAAAAATTTAAATGGAAAAATTAATATGATTATAAATAAAAAAAATATATAAAAAAAACCCACACCCCCATTATGTTTTTTAAAATGATTTTCTGAATGATTTTTTATTTAAAAAAATTAAATTAATATTTTTTTATATATTTTGAGATGATTTTAATATACAAATATGAAAATATATAAAAAATATATTTTTAATTAAAACATACTTTTCTAAAAAATGCAATATATAATTAATCTTTTTGGGCTAGTTTAATAACGTTTCACTTTGCTTTTTTATTCTCTTAAAAAAAAACATTTTCAAGAGTTTTGCTAGTCATATTAAAAGAAAAAACTATTTTCAAGATTTTTACTAGCCATATTAAACTTTATCATGTTTTTTTTTGTCATTAACAACTCTATTTTTATTTTTATTTTATTTTCTATTCTTAAAAAAACATTCAAAACATTTTTTTCAAAAATAAAAAAGAGAAAAAGTTTACATTATAATAGGTGTTTGACACAACTTCTATTTATTTTCTTAGATATTTTTTTAAAAGTGTTTTTATCTTGAAAAAACATTAAATTGATTTTGTTTTAGTGTTTTTTTTAAGGTTTTAATATGCTAATGTTTTTAATTCACTTTCAAGTAAAACATTATTTTAAAAAATACAATACACTACAATCTTAAACATCTTCAAATGAATACTCAAGAATTTAATTCAAAATTAATTGCAACAGCAAAAACATTGGGTCACATGACGGGAATCCTCACCATCACGCCCAACTCTTCACGAAAAGCAATTTTTGCGTCTTAATTTAGTTCACCAAATTATGCATATTATACTTTATTTATTTATTTATTTGAAGCAATATTCTTATTATTTGAAAATATCTATTCTTTTCTTTAAATTTTGCTAACTACTACTATTATCATCTTTATTGTTGACGGGGCTGGATTCCAAGCACAATTAATAGAGTTCCCGTTTTTTTTTTGCCCTTTCTTTTCTGGTCCACATAATTTTCTTGTTCACATTTATTTTCATGATAATTATATTAAATAAAAATTACTCATAGCTTATGTAATATTTGATATTATTATAGTAATTGTTTTTAAAAATATTTTTGTTTATAAATATATTAAAATAATATTTTATTTTATTTTTAAAAATTTATTTTTGATATCATTACATAAAAACAATCTAAAAATAATTTTAAAATAAATTTATTTTTTTATATAAATTAACATCACAAAACGTCAAGAAATGCATGTGAAGACAACTATGGATGTAGTGGATTCACCAAGCCCACGTTCATCCATTGTTTAATTTTCTTTCCATTGGAAAACACAAAGGAAAAGGACATGAAAAAAAATAAAAATAGAGAAGACAAATATATTGACAACTATAGACGTGGTGTTCATTTTGCCATATTTAGAATAAAATGAAAGATGGGGCAGTTTGCTTTTTTAATTAATTTTTTTTAATTTTATTTTTTAACATTGATTCGATTGAGAATTAAATTTTAAATTTTATTTTGATTTATTTTCTATGAAATTATTATAATCTGAAGACCCAAGTCGCATATTTGACATGTTAACCTGAGTTAATTTAAATCAATCTAATATATTATTATTTTAATATTAAAAAAAATATCATTTTTAATTTTTTTAATAAAATTATATTTTTATGAGTTGTGTGAATTATTTTTGGATCCGTTAATTCAATCGGGTAGTATTATATCAATTATCCACTAAGAAAAAATTTAACAATATTTAAAATTTTTTTTTATATTAAAAAAATTTATTCGACTTCCAACATAGCATAGGTTAATAATCTAGTTAGTACAACGAAGCATGGTAATAATTCCCTGCAGGTCACAATTGCAATGCCCATCAAGAAACACCGACAGTCCATTATAGCGATATCTCATACCATATTATAGGATGTAATTGCATTTTAAATTTATTTTAACCCCCTTTTTTTTTAATATTGCAATTTTAATAGGGTACCTAAAAGTTGCTCCTCGTACTTCTAACTCAAATATTATAGATTTTGTCCACAATTAATATTGTTTCGCATCACATAAAGACTAGTACAACGGGATTTTAAAAACATTGCTATGGATAACTACATCATTAAGATAAGTTCATCCGAAAACTGATTAATTAAATTCATTGTTATGTCGAAATTGCTGACTGGATTCATATTTAATTATTTATAACTCCCCCAACTAAAACGACAATATATCTGAGACATTTTGAAGCATGCACCGTAGACTCTTGCCTACCTGGTAACTAGTTGAGATTTTGTTTCGTGTTTTCTTGGCTCTGTATCAAAGCTCTGTCCAGATCAGCAGCCAAATTTGTTCTCATGCAAAGACAGGCTGGTTTAGGAGCCTCTTCAATGTGTGGTCTTAAGCAAGCACTCACTTTGACCAACTACCAGTTCTATCTCCAAACTCGTTTTCTCTCGCTCCGCTGTTTGGTAAATTAAAGAGAACCGAAAACCCAGTTTCCAATCCACAAAAGAAGCAAGGTTCAATCAAAGCAGGGACCTGAAAAATAAATTTAAAGCATGGCGGATGGGGCAGTGAATGGTTATGAAATGGATACACCCAAAAACATTACCATCAAAGGAATTCTAAGTCTGCTAATGGAAAGCATTGATGATAATAATCATAGTAGGAGTGTGATTTCACTGGGCATGGGCGACCCTACTGCTCATTCTTGCTTTCACACCACACATGTTGCTCAAGAAGCTGTTGTTGATGCTCTTCAATCTGATAAGTTCAATGGTTATGCACCTACTGTAGGCCTTCCTCAAACAAGAAGGTAATTTACTAATTTCCTTTCATTGTTTTTTTGGCTCTTCTATTGAATGTATTTGTTACATGCAATTCATGATATGGAGTTTTACTTCGTTAATTTCTGGATTATTATTTTGTAAAATCTGGTTTTTTTGGATTGCTAGCTAAATTAACTTTAATTCTGGAGACCAATCTTCATTGCTTGCATGTATTTCAGTTTGATGAATTTACTTGGCAAGAAACAACTGTTTCTGCTTCTTCTTTGTTGAAATAATTTATTATAGCTGTAATTCCTTTTTCTCACAATTGATAGACCTATGCTGGCTTCCTCCCAGACTTGTTTCGATTTCTTTATTCTTATGCTTTCAAATGAAATTAATTAAAAGGAATGATCTGGGTATCTTTAATTAGCTTAATTTCTTATTGCTGTTGCAGCTGAAAACAATCCAGAAATACTGTCTGGGCTTGATTCGTGCAGTACTAATTACCTTTCTGCTACAGTTTCTGTTGAAATAATCTAGAAGTAGCCACTTGATATTGATTCTTTTGGCTTTAAATGTTTTCTTTCTCTTCCAGTTTGATGAAATGAAAGGGCCGCACATCTTAGACACTAAAGCAATGTAAAAGTACCAATTTGCATTATGTTCAGCCTGTTTATTCTTACTTGGTTGCAGTAGAAAGCATCTGAAAGAACATACCTACATGTTCAACTTTGAGAGTCTGCAAGCAACCATAGAGCTTATCAGTTTCTACTTGATTATAATATGCTTGCTCTTCTGTAGGGCGATTGCTGAATACCTATCTCGTGATCTTCCTTACAAGTTATCATCTGATGATGTTTTTATAACATCCGGTTGCACTCAAGCTATTGATGTTGCATTGGCGATGCTTGCTCGCCCTGGTGCAAATATCTTGCTTCCAAGGCCAGGCTTCCCAATTTATGAACTTTGTGCAGCTTTTAGGCATCTTGAAGTTCGACATTTTGATCTTCTCCCAGAGAAAGGCTGGGAGGTTGATCTTGATGCTATCGAAGCCCTTGCAGATCAGAACACTGTTGCATTGGTTATTATAAATCCTGGGAATCCTTGCGGCAATGTATACTCTTACCAACATTTGAAAAAGGTTAGCAGTTAAGTGTTTCGATTCAAGTTGAAGCATCTTGCAGTGGATACCACCAAAAGATCATGATTTTGATCTGATGCAATGTCTTGTTTGCTTGTATATTGGATTTAGATTGCAGAAACTGCTGAAAAGCTCAAAACTCTTGTTATTGCTGATGAAGTGTATGGACACCTTGCCTTTGGTCGTAATCCCTTTGTGCCAATGGGAGTTTTTGGATCCATTGTCCCTGTTCTTACCCTTGGTTCTCTTTCAAAGAGGTGGATTGTACCTGGATGGCGACTTGGTTGGTTTGTGACAAGTGATCCATCTGGCATGTTTAGAAATCCCAAGGTTGACTCCCTGATCCTTTGTGTGCGCTGGCATAGCATTGCTGTACTAGTGTTTGTATAAGTTCCTCAGTTATGGATTCCTTTGCCTACAAGTGTTTGCATTGGCAAGATTTGTCTCTTCCAAAGAGATTCAATGCTGCTTTTCAAGTTCTTGACAACTTCAAGCATAGCATTGCTGTACTAGTGTTTGTATAAGTTCCTCAGTTATGGATTCCTTTGCCTACAAGTGTTTGCATTGGCAAGATTTGTCTCTTCCAAAGAGATTCAATGCTGCTTTTCAAGTTCTTGACAACTTCAAGCATAGAAAAATTGAATTGCATTATCTCTCTCTCATTTCACTTTTTATCAGTCAACAAATATTTGGTTTTGATGTGCTTGATCTGGATATCTTTGTTTATAGCAATATACAACACTTTTGTAATGTAAAAATATTGCCTAATTCATTGTGGAATTTTCACATGGTTGAATATTTGGAATGTAACATGACTTGAATTTTACTCAACCAAACTTGCTAAACATTCTCTTTCCTTTCAGGTTGTTGAACGCATTAAGAAGTACTTTGACATTTTGGGAGGACCTGCAACCTTCATCCAGGTTAGTGCATTGGAATGCATGATTGAATACTACCCCAATCTTCTTAAGAAAAAAAAAAATTCCCAACTTTTGGTTAGGTTTGATTGCATCTGGATGATGAAATTTGCAGTCTCTGCTGTTGAAAGCTTTAAATAGGAAGATTCTTCTAGCTTTCACAGAGATTTGTTGAAAAGCAATTGAAAATACATAAAACTCATTTATAATATTAAATTCATGAGAAAGGAGGTCAGGTAGGCGTGGAGGGACATTGATCTACGTTTCTTGACTGCTGCTAATCTTAGAAATGATTAAATCACTGGCAAACTTGAGTTAAGAGTGTTAGGCATTGCAGCATGTTATTGATCAAGCTGTTGTTTGTTTATTGCTTCACCTCAACAAATAGCGATCCAGAGCTTAAAAAATTTTAATGTGCATATACTATAGACTACTTCCAGAGTTAATATTGTAAATCTGCAATCAAATTTTAGATATAGTCTGCTTATTTTGTTTTCTTGTCAATAATGTTTTGGTTTGTTAGGCAGCAGTTCCTGGCATTCTTGAGCTAACTGATGAGGTTTTCTTCAAGAGAACTATCAACATACTGAAGCAGTCCTCAGATATATGTTGTGATAGGATAAAGGAGATCCCTTGCATTTCTTGCCCATACAAGCCAGAGGGATCAATGGCTGTGATGGTAAGGAAAGAGCACAATTTGCAACTCTAAATGGATTCCAATTAGTGGAAATATAAATGGAGTTACACTAATCAAACTGGCTATGAAATGCAGATGAAATTAAATCTTTCACTACTAGAAGATATCAGTGACGATATTGACTTCTGCTTCAAACTGGCCAGAGAGGAATTTGTCATCATTCTTCCAGGTAAGAAATGAACAGTGAAACATAATCAAATCCTGCCCAGAAGCTTCTAGTTCCTGAAAAAGATTTTATCAGGCAAGAAGGAATTGATTCTAATACCACAAAAAGAGATTGAGTTCACGTTTAAGTGTTTTACTAATAGCATTTACTACTACTGATAAAGCATAGCTCAACATATAGGAGTCCGCCGTGTATACGTAGGTGTTAGGCAACTTAAACAAGCAGATTGTTATAATTTGTGTTGATAATCTTTCTCCAAACCTCTCTTTTATCAGCAATAGTTTGCAATTTTTGTGGTTTAAAAACCAGTAGTCCTGCCAGAAGCTGGTTGTGACTTGCTTCCAAGTTGATGTAAGTGTCATGATATACATCATTGCATTGACCGAGCTGCAAATGACAAATTCATGGACAAAATCATAGAAAACCTGATGAACCAGCCATTTTATTTTCCCAGTTTTTACAGGGTGCAAACAGCCATTAATAATCAAGAAAGATGTTACTTTTGCAGGAACTGCTGTGGGGCTAAAGAATTGGCTCCGTATCACTTTTGCCGTTGATCCAGTATCCCTAGAAGAAGCTTTAGGGAGAGTGAAATCGTTCTGTCTAAGGCATACCAAACAGTTTGAAAGATACTAGCGTTCAGAGTCAACCAAATTATAGGACATTTGCCTGCAATTTATAGGTTCCTTTCCATGGCGAAGCTGTTGTAAAGTTAGATGACCATATTCTTACAGATCCCCAGCAAAGCTTGTAGTCATGAAGACGACATTGTTAATAAACATACAACATAATCTATCAGTGGCCTTATTCATGTTTTGTTGGACAATGAGGGAGCTTGTAACGAAGGCTCTTTACATGTCGGTAATGGTGAATGATCATTGACTCAGAAAATTTCAAGGAAGAAGAACAAATCTAGTTTTATGAGATGAATAAAAAACCAAACTTTTCTGAGCGTTCTCTAGATACCTGGAGGCCTTCAATGTCCAACCTTGTGGGACAGCACAATAACTTTGTTCTTCCACAAAAAAACAAATGTTAGGCGTCCATCTAGAGAACAAAAAGGTAAATGACTTGACATTTTGTTTTTAGCTCCAAGTATGCATATTAGAGTGCCAAATGCTGTCGTAGAGTCCGTTCGACATTATTATAATAGACATGGTTTTTTCAATTGAATTTAATTCCAAAGGTTACATCAATTTTTATATTTATAATTTTATAAAGGTATTAATTTGAATTTTAAATTTAAAAAATAGCAAAAAACAATTCAGAGGGTGACCCTTTTATTTGCTATAGGAATTCAAAATAGAAAAAAGTATTCTTCCAAAATACCTCTATTTCTTTTCTCTTAAAAACCCTACAACTTCTCTTTACTGTCTCTTTCTTTTCTTCAAGAAAACGCTTCGGTTTTTCGCTCAAGAAAATTGTCTTCATCATATTATTCCATGATATTATTGTTTTGTGGGGGAATTCCCAGTTTGTCTCTGCAGCGATGGTTGAAAATAAAAATAGAAAATAAAATAGAAAGAAAGAAGCGAAGCCATGAAAATTAAATACAGTATTTTTTTTTAACATGTTCGGATTAGCTTGCACATATCTCGATAAATTTCTTTGATTCCTAAATTTAATAACTATGTAAATCTTAAGTGATTCTGAGATTTGCAAAACTCAAACTAATGATTTTTAAAAAAACAAATTTAAAACCTGATTAATTAAATTATATCTTTAAAGATTAATTTTTACTGATGTTATTGTGGTGTCATGATAACAAAGGTATGTATAATGATAAGAGCATATATTATTTTTTTGAGTTTTACTTAGTGGAGTAGAGTGAAAGGGATTTTATTATTATTATTATTATTATTATTATTATGAATAAAGAAGAAATGGTCTTTAGGAAAAATATATCGTTAATCTATCATCATGGATTTACAAACATATGTTTCTTTGCTAAGCGGCATTGAAATATATATATATAATATATATATAATGACTGATCGCTTATTTAAAAGTAGATGAAATAATTTTATTATGCGAGAATTACATGATAGTTAGAAATGAGAATATCTTTATTACTAAAAGAAATATGATGTTGTTGTCAATAATAATAATAATAATTTGTTCCTAATATTTTTACATCATGCATGTTAATGTTACATGTTGTATTTATTATATCATACATTATGATTTATCATAAAATAATTTATGGATTCTACTTTCACATTAACAAAAAGTAATGTTGTTTTTGCAACAAAAATAAATGATTTCTGAATTAAAAACAAAATAGTCAAGATTGCTAATTTAATTCCATATATATTCCAAATAGTATAATTGAATTTAATTATATTATTTAATATTTTAATATAAATATAAGAATTCTAATAGGTTATCAATTAAATTCAAATCAAGTTTGAAATTGAATTCAATTCCAAATCTAATTTGATTCCAAATATGTAGTAAGAGATGTGGGAAAAATATTATTCAGGCCATTGTAACTTTTCTCATGATTCTCTATGGATTGTAACAATAATATTTTTTTCATTTTATTGATCAAACTTTTTTCTCATTAATTGCATTATTCTATGACCAAATTAAAGGGTTGCTGCTTCTATTTTGTTAAGGAATGGTAGAATTGAAAGACAAGGCACCAATATGAAAAATACAAAAGAAATAGATGGTAGTTTCAAAATTGACTAATAAAACTTCCTTTAATTCTCTTAGTTTGAAACATACCTATTTTATATTCCTTTAATGTTTTGAAAGTTCACTTTTGACCCAAAACTTTTTATTTTTTATTTTTTAATCCCTGGTTTGAGGTGTAAGAGAGAGAAAAGCATTGAATTTCAATGGTAGAGAAAGAAAAAATATTGATTGACAACAATTCTAACCACCAAAATAATCAATTTTGATGCCTACACATTTCATTTAATGAGAAGAATTCTTCTAAGGTGTTATTTCACTTTCAAATTACTTGAAAAATTTATATTTGACCTTGAAAAGTATTTGGTTTTAGGTTAAGTTGTTTTTGGATTGTTTTTAAGGTTATTTAAAGGCATAAATATATTTATTTATGTCTCTATCGTATTTTTGGATTAAAAATATAATTAAATAGATTTTTTTGATGTAAAACATCCATGCACTGATTTAAAACTAAAAAACATTGTTTTAATTAAAAAAAAAAAAAAAAAAGAATTGATGATGATGCTTATACAGGTAATGATGCATATTGTTGTGGTTAGCAGAGTTGTGTGGACAATTTTTTTTTTTTTCTTATCATATGTTTTCAATTCTGACAAGAGATTAAATGGTTTGATTTTCAGATCTGGAATTTAGAATAACAAAATTTCCGAGGCACTTTTTGATTTTCTAGTTTTTAATGCCAAAAAACCAATTTTAATTGAACCGAAGGAGTTTGGTTTTTAAACTAATTTTCAGCTTGATGCAGGTTATATTCTGGAGAAATAGAATCTCCCAGTTTAATTGGATATTTTAATCCAAACGGACCAAACTATATGGTGAACACCATTGAGTGAAAATCTGTAGCCTTCACATTCATTTTTGGACCCACCAATTATTGAGCCAATGCTTACATAGTCAAAACCTAATCAGCAACATCTTCCATCCGAGAAAAGATTCCAGACGAGACAAAACAAAAGCTGAGACATAATTCCGTCCGACATCTCGTGCACTCTCCTAACGCTGCAAGACAAACTGCAAAAGTTACAGAAAAATGGATTCCACCCACCACCACCTACGACACCCTTATTTTAAAGTAACCACCACTGCAGCATTCAGTATAAACATGGCTCACGTCGTCTCTCAGTGATTATCTCTTCAGACATCTCTTGTTGACACTTATTTTTCACTGCCTTCTTCGCTTCTTCACGGCACATCAATCTGGTAACTTCCTTTCCTTCCATAATTCCTTTTTTGTATTGATAAGTCTGGCCTTCAATTGGTGTTTTATGATGAATTCTTGAGCTTATTCGGTGTTTTTTTGTTTTCTTGATTGTTTTGAAGGTGCGATGGCTTCCTTGGAGGTTGAAAATGGAAGTGGTATCAAGGTTCACGTGTTTTCATCATCCTCAGAGGTTGAAAACTCTACACCCCACATTTTATTTACGTACATACTTGATCTTTATTTTATGTTTGGGTATGTTTTTCTCTAGCCTGGTGGTTTTCTGTTGATCTTATATAACAATTAGCAATGGATTGTTTTCTTCTGTTTGAATGATCTTTCATGGAGGATCGCATAGACACCTTCTTTTTAGTTTTCTTTTTGAAGAAGTACTGATGAAGTAGCATAAAAGCAAGTCCACTGAGTGCAAAAACATTTCTCTGTGTCCATGATTAGATGATTGTGGAGTATTATTTATATTGCTTTGGTGTTCCTATGATCTGGAGATAAAAAAAAATGAAAAGACAGAAAAATTCAGACCGGTGAAGAATGCATTTTTGGCATTTGTTGATTTTTGCGTGAACTCTCAAACTGGTCTGTAGTGTGTAAGACAGTATTTCTCTAGACTAACAGCCCCATCTAAACAAGTGCTCACGGATCTTATTTTATTAGCTGTTGCACGTGTTTAGAGGGGGCAAAAAAGTGATTGTAGCTTGTCATTTACCTACGGATT
Organism: Populus alba; assembly: GCF_005239225.2. Classification (NCBI taxonomy): domain Eukaryota; kingdom Viridiplantae; phylum Streptophyta; class Magnoliopsida; order Malpighiales; family Salicaceae; genus Populus; species Populus alba. Next base: position 14,313,086 of record NC_133294.1, on the reverse strand, counting down.
ATACAGAGTCCCAAGAGCAATCCAGAAATTCCTTTAGCTTCTGGGTGTAGCTTTCATGCTCCTTGTCCCTCAGTCCTTATCTGCCCAAATTGCAGAGCAAAAGAGTGGATCCGTTTTCCGTCTGACCTTTTCCCTGTGAAAGATCCAGTTCATGGGAAAAAGTACATGTTCAAGTCCTCTTATCAAGTGATATAGTGCTTTCTGGTTTGTAATAACTATCATAATACGGCATGCTATGAAACTTGCTGAAAAACAAATTAGCTTGCTTGCCGATCTAACATCTAGTGGCAGGCAAAACCAAGATTTTAAACAATCCTGAGGGATATCCTGGCAAATCACAATGAGAAAATGGACTTTATTATGCCTTTGTATGAGATACTGATATATATCCTATCTAATATTAGCAAGTAGCAAGTCGTCCTAGGATAAGTTTTCTTTACTCCCATGATAAAAGAGTGGCAAGAATCCTTGGTGTAAATTCTGAAGTCCAAATAGGAGAAAGATAAATAATCCCAAGGTGGAGTGACCATTATTGTTGTTGAGTTCATCAATTGACAATCAAAAGTTTGGCCATATGCATATCAGGATGTCAACATATTGAAAAGGTTAACTTTATCCCAATAAAATAGATTTTCCATAGGATTATGGTCAGTCGTGCTCTTACTAGCAGAGATTTTGTTTTATTATGCTGTTACAAGAAAGATTGCAACTGCAAAAATAATACATATGACAGCCTTCACTCGAAAGCAATTGCAGAGTGATCCTTATTTTTTTTTAAGTGGCATATCTGTATTATTCATTCTCCTCCTTCTATTTGTTACCATTCCACTAAACTTCCTTTTTCATTTTAATTGTTGTATCGATCAGTTGCTTGAAAGCCTGCATGAGAAGTGGGGTTCAGTGAAAAAGCAACCATACCCAGCAATGTATTCCAGTGTATATGGCGGAATTACTCTCGATCCAGCAATGATGGTAATACCCATGGATGATCACATGGTTCATAGAGGGCATGGTGTGTTTGATACGGCTATCATTCTTGATGGGTATGCATACTATTCTTTAACATCCATATACTGCACTCTGCAATAACTTGCAATTCTAGGATTCTAACTTATGCTTCCTAGTTTGCTCCTTCAGAGAATGCATTTGGGGTTAGGATCATTAAACAATTTGTTTAATGCAGGCATCTGTATGAGCTGGATGTTCATTTAGCCCGCTTTTTAAGATCAGCATCGAAAGCAAGGATAGCCTCACCCTTCCCTTGCTCAACTCTTCGAAGCATTCTTATTCAATTGGCTGCAGCATCTAAATGCAAGAAAGGAACTATAAGATATTGGCTAAGTGCAGGTCCTGGAAACTTCTTACTCTCACCTGCAGGTTGTCCAACTTCTGCATTCTATGCTGTAGTCATTGATGAGGACTTCTCTCAGCGCAAAGAAGGGGTTAAAGTGGTAACATCCACAATCCCTATGAAGTCACCTTTGTTTGCAACAATGAAGAATGTGAACTACCTCCCGAATGTGCTATCAGTAATGGAAGCTGAAGATCAGGGAGCATTTGCCTCCATCTGGATTGATGAGGAAGGCTATATTGCAGAGGGTCCAAATGTGAATGTGGCTTTCATAAGTCAAGATAAGGAGCTTATCTTGCCTATTTTCGACAAAATCCTGAGTGGATGCACTGCATTGAGGCTTCTTCAGCTAGCGCCTAAATTGATCGAGCAAGGGCGAATAAAAAGTGTTAAAACTGGAAATCTTACTGTGGAGGAAGCCAAAGGGGCTGCTGAAATGATGTATGTCGGAAGCACACTTCCTATATTGCCAATTGTCATGTGGGATGAGCAACCTATAGGAGACGGTAACACAACTATATATCCTCTGAACTTTTCTTTTTTTGGTTAATGGAGGCCTTTTATCTGGATGCTCTTCGATTATTCACAACATATTATATTATATTTTTACCAAGAGTGTCCTGCCTCTTAAAGGCGTGCCTGGAAAGACTGAACTTTCCATATCATTAGTGCATCGAGTACTTACTAATATATGCTGCAATCATTGTTTAAGGCTGCCCTACCTATATATATATAGATTAATCACTCGAGTAATTATGGATTAGATGCTCAACTATTACAACATTCTTACAGAACTTTTTCTTTCTTTCTTGTGGGAACAGGGAAGGTGGGAGAGCTGACGATGGCACTCTCTGATCTTCTGTGGGATGACATGGTTGCTGGCCCTGCTACCCTGAGGATGCCTGTTCCTTACGAGGAGTGAACCTCATACAGATCAATCAGTGAGGCCGGAGAAAGGATTTAAGATTCTTGGCTCTCATTGCTTATATATAGTCGCACGGCTCAGAAATTGCTTGCTTTGTTTAATCATGGCTCATGTTAGGATAAAATTTTCAAGTTTGCTTCGTCTTTCCTTTTGTTTTACTTGGAGTATTTTGTGGCCAAGTTCTTGTGATGCACTCTTTTGTCGACTGTGTCTATATATATATATAATGGGAGCATTTGCCAAGACCGCATCATAAGAAAAATGAAAATTAAAACTAGTATGAATTTAATGAGAATCTTAAATATAAATATTGTTGTCGTTGATGATAAATTACATTATATCATTCAATACTTACTTTGAAAGTTTATTACTCTTTTTAATCATGAAAAAATTATTTCACCATTTTAATTTATATTATCGTAAGGCAATGACAAGAATGGAGAATCCTATAATATTATAGTATTTAAATGTATAAATAAATTTTATCTATTGAGTTATAATACAATCTTGTGCATATAATTGTTGTAGCTCATAAAAAATTGTGTAATGTTTTTCAAAAATAATTAGCTTCAATCTCATTGCAAGTGTTAAATCAAATAACCACAGCATTTAGAATTAAAAGAGAGAGAGAGAGAGAGAGAGAGAGAGAGAGAGAGGAAAATTTCAATAAAAGTCAAATAATTGTTATAAATTATGTATTAAAATCTTAATAAAATCGAAATTATCGTTTGGTAAATTTATGGAGTTAATTAGCTCATGGGATTTGCAAAAGAAATTAAAGAGATTAATGTATTGAATGATTTGTAAAAATATGTTATTTATCAATTTCTTATAATATGTTGTAATGTTCATTATCAATATGCCTCTTTGTATATCGTGATTTTTTACCGACGAAAGGTATCTTATGATAAATTTGTTTGAGGAATAAATCTTTTAATATTAACTCCAAAAATCATACGATCATTAATTATGAGTTTTGGATTAGCAGGGAAATCCATCATGAGATTAATTCATGATTAAACCACTCTTTTTTCTTTTTTTTTTACAAGAGGGGCGAAATGCCCAACGGTAAAATAATTTATTTATTTATTTCAAATTAAAGTTTTTAATTTTTTTTAATTGTTTTAATACACTAATATCAAGAATAAATTTAAAAAATAAAATAAATATTAATTTAATATATTTTCTAAACTCTAGAGTAAAGAGAAATAATAAAAAAATATAAGTATTTAAAAAATTCAACAACAAATATAAAAATTACTCAAGAAAATTCTGATTTTTTTTTCACTCATCTAAAATTTCTATTTATAAAACTTGAAAACCAAAATACCAATACTCATAATTTATGAATGTTTTATTAATTATAATGAATGTTCATGATTCATGACTATCCAAAATATTTATGCATATAATGTCTAAAATCATGATCCCAAATTAATTACTCATATATATTTCATAAACTCAATTAATGAATTACTCATAATAAATTTCATTCTTGTTACATAATTGATGTATGTACAAAGATATTTTAGGAACTAAAAAAAATTATTAACCAAATGAAAATTTAATAATAAATATTTTTTTATTAATAAAACCCAAGTTCAAACTAATAAACTCACAACTCTACTATTCAATTCACAATCCACAAAACTATTTTAGATTTGAAATTTTTACTGTATATGGATTTTTTAGAATAATTTCTCATTCATATTTAATTAATTTTTTTTAAAATATATTATTAAATTACTAGGTCACAAAATTCAACATGATTTTAACCTACGGAATGAACCTGACATGTAATTTAGCCTTTGGAGGCTCACTGCATGTTTAATAAACCAATCTCAACACGTTTTCAATTATTTCTTCATCCCTGTCAACTAGTGTTAATCCTTGAACTGTCTTCTCTGCTTATACACGCATAGAACATAAAAATCCCAGGTAAGTTTCTTTCTTTTTCCCTTTTGAATTAGTTATTTTGGGTACTTTCTTTGTGTTCTGTAGATTATTTGTGAGCTATTTGGTGATTTTCTGTTTTCTTGATTGTAATTCTGAAGAAGAGATGGGTTCATTGAAGGTTGAAAATGGCAATGACAAGGTTCCCATCAACCTCAGAGGTACTCATCGCCTCCATTATAGTATTTTATATGATTGATCGTTGTTTTTTATACCACTTTAGAATTTATACTTTGCTGGTTATTGGTCTCGAATTTTTTTTCTTCTAGTTTTTAACAATTAGCTTGCATTAAGTATTTATCTTTTCTTGGAATCACTTGCAATAATTAGGAAAGGGCTCCCTTGCAACAGGATACAAGAAATAGGGAGGATTATGCAGAGCACTGTATAATAATATCAAGCTTGTGTTAATTATCAAGACTAAATGCTAATGTAGGCTTATATTATCTAGTCTTTCTAGGAAACATCAACGATCTGTTTTTGTTAACAAGTCTGCCCTTCTTTCCGAGGACGGACCTTAAAGTGAGAATTGAATAGTTACTGAACCGGTTTTGGAGATCAATTCAGCCCAAATCTCTGATGATACATGGACTCGGGTTAATCCAAGTTTTAATATTGTTTTGAAAAAAAGCTTGAAACCATCGTTTTAATGAAAATATAATACTGATTTTTTTTACCAACTATGGATGAGATGAGACGTCTGGTATTATGTTCTTATACAGCGTTCTTTCTTTACGTTTTCGACGGGAAAAGTGGGAGAATTGACAGTGGCACTCTCCGATCTGCTCTGGGATGACATGGTTGCTGGACCCGAGAAGGTACCTGTTCTTTACGAGTAGTGAGCCACATACCATGAAATTAATGAGGAAAAAGTAATTATTTCAAATTGCTTTGCTTATTGTGGCATGAATTGGCAAATGCTTGCTTTGTTTAATCAGGATTCATGTCCTGTTAGCCCCTCTTAATATGTAAAATTGCAGTGAGCAGATTTCAGAACGATATCGAACAGAACTCAAACCTCTTCAGATTCTGCTTTCGATTACCCTTCTCGCAGAAGTTAATAGTACCTTTACTATGATTAGACATCGTAGTTACAGGTTTGTGAGAAAGATTGGACAAGAAAAAAATCTATCCAGTCAAATTGATGCCACTAACGCATCGTTTCTTAATTAATCCATCATCGTTGTTTGTGATTAGGGCAGTCTAGAGCAGTAAAACATTTTGAAATGCATGAACTTGCTGACATTTGTGCACAACATTAATTTATAGAGAGAAAAAAACCATTAATTTATGATTTGCATGTACAACACGAAGCACTTGATAGATTTTTTCAAGGGAAATTGATTTGGCTCTTACCATATCTGCAAAAATCTCTAAGTTGCATGCTTGGTTCTTCTGTCGGTGCTCCTGTCCTTTTGTTTGGATCTAGGCTGCTGTCTTCCAGATTTATCATGTTTGAACTCGGCTTTAACATCCATACTACTGGCTCTTGATTTCACTGATCTGATCTGCACGCTGTGCAGTTGCTGTATGTCTTCTCTGCTGCAGACCTTGCTTTTTATTTTGTTTGTTTTCTCTGAACCAAGTTATTTTATCTTTGTTTTTAGCTTGTAAAAAAAGGAGTAACAATTGATATAGCATCAATGATGCCACCAGCTATCTCCACAGATGATACCAGAAGTTGTGTCGTTGCAGAACAACTCCCAGCTCTTCTCTGTTTCTCACAAGAAAGAAAACAAATTTCCCTATCCCACCCAACCCATAGAATGATGTCTTGACAATCATGAATCGACAAGCATCCATGACTGCCTTTCCTTTCTAAGAAAAAACCCTATCTTGATATTTTATCTAAGACAATAGGTGGACATAGCTCTACCAGCAAGCTCTCTCTGTGTGAGAATAGGAGAACTCAGAAGGGAAAGGTTGTGATTCTTGGCACGGATTTTGCAAGAGATGTTAAACTATTGAGGGTGCATGTGGGGAATCTTGCTTGCTTTGAAAATATGCCATTTTCACACCATTCAAAAAGCATCTATCTAGATTTGCAATTATCGTACATCTGTAGGGCTCACGTTTGTTTCTAGTCACCATCTATGTGAGACTTTACTGTGAAATACACCATATTTGCAGGCCACTGATCGTCGCTAGCCCGACAACAACTTCCTCGCTCGTTTTCATCTTCTTGTCATGGCATTGTTTGGTCGCAACATGGCTATTATTTACAGTCTACTGGACAGTTAACTTTGAACTCTTTAATCTTTACTGCCATTCCTGTCAGCATTCTTCTCTCTCTACATGAACAAGAAAATAAATGGACAGAACTAGAAATAAAAATGGTGGCCATGTATAGAAGAAGCCTTGTGTTGAAATTAAACTAAGTTGGTATTAGTCTTCAATCCTTGAGGCTTAGGGATTTGATCTGTGTTGGTTTCCAACTTGGCATATGACTTGTTATTAGTCTTGTTAAAGTTGGTTTCCTAGTGAATGTAGGACTTGTAATTGGTTGGTTAGAGCTTCTATAAATATAAGAGTTTGATATTGTTTTAGGTGAGTAGTGATTTAAGAAAAAAAAAAAAAACTAGTGTCTTGTTTTGTTAGAAAAAATTGCTGAGTTGCAGCTTGGGTTTTAAACCAACAAGTGATTTTTGAATCAATAAAATAAAGTCTTGTTAATTTGGATATTTAATTCTCTTGCATGGTAATTGAAAATTAAATAAATATGTGTATATAAATATTTAATTTTATTAAAATATATGATCATGTATAATTTCTATTTAAAATATTTTTATAAGAGAACAAACAATTTTCTATTTTTTTTAATTTGATTTATGATGACTTGATTTATTTGTGAATTCAAGCTAATTTTTATACTTTACAAGAATACGAGTTTAGGCATGTATTATAAAACGAGATTTTGTGATTTAATACTATGAAAAGTATAATTAATTTATCTTTAAAATATTGTTGAAAAACTCTTATGAGACGTTTAAGCTTTGATTAAACAAAATCTCTTTATAAAAAAGTTTGTCTTGAAAAAAAATTTTGTATACCTAAAAAAATTCTTTTGTATACCCTTTATTTATAGAAATATGTAGAGACACTCATGTCTTTTGCTAATAACACATGACATTATTTTCTTAGGATATTATTCAATAATTTTAATTATATATATTACCTTTAACTTATGTATAGTTTATGCAATCTTACAACAACACATATAAGAAAATAGAATAAATTATACAAAATGTTTGATCATCTCCTTTTATTAGATGATAGAAATAATTTTCTAATTGTCTTTATTTGTTCAATTCCTTGATTTTTTTTTCCTTTTATTGGTTATCAAATAATTAAGAATATTTATCTCAATTATTTCTTTAACATAACTAAAAGACTTTCGGTCAATTTACTGTTTATATGAATAATAAATCAAGTCAATATATTATTTTAATTAGTTGATAACGTGATTATTTTATGATTTAGAGTTGCCAATATTTTCAACTCAATTACGTAACAAACAGTCACATAACTTTATAAAAAGAAAAAGAAAAAAAAAGATGCCAAATAACAGTGATTTGCCCCTTTATAAAGTTAAAAAATAAAAAATTAAGACTCAAGCGCCTGGTTTGTCTCTAGCCAATGCACATGAGCTTTTTTTTTATATGCTCGTTATTTTTTTTTTAATTTTATTCTTTCAAGTTTTTAATAAATTTTATTATTTAATATTAAGTTGATTGTAAGTTAATTTTTTATATTTTTATCATATAAAAAATAATTCAAACGGAGTCTATAACTTGATTACAAATATGACTAGGATGAACCTTTTCTTAAAAAATTTAGGTTAAGATTTTTCAAGTTTAACCTAATATACCAAGATTGATATCAATGCCACAAACTTTTTAATGGTTTAGATATTATTTTTTTTAATTTTTAAAATATTTTAATCCAACCCGAAGTAAAAACTCTAGCAATAAACTAGTAATAAACTAAAGGGAACGTCTTACCTATAAGCTAAAAAATACTAATTAAACAAACACTTAATATAACCCAAAAGAATTTATGAATCCATATCGCTTTTCAAATATTTTCTTCAACTCCTCGTCTAATGCTCTATTTCTACTAGCGAGAGGTTTGTATTGGAATGGATTAGAAATGTAAATAGCAGTCTCCAGTTATCCTAGATTCGTATACACACAATCCAAGACCTCATGAACTTTGCTGAGAAATTAGGCCGAGCCTCTGCCCATATAAACATAGGGTGCAATAGTTCTTTAGGACCCATCAACAAACACTACAAAAAGTTTATTTATTTATTTATTTAATAGTGAAGCATTTTAAAAAAATTAATTTTTTTTCTTTTAATTGAATATTTTTGTGACCTAATTACATGAAATTAAGCTTAAATTTAGAGGTAAAATTACAAATTAAACACTAAGAGGATTGGAGTGTTAAACACTAAGAAAAGACATAGCTAATTTAAAATTCACAAAAAACTTTCTTTTTGATGTCAAAATTTATTTTGTTCATTATTGAGTCTCTAATTTAGATAAATGAGAAAAAAGCTTATTGAAAAATGGTGAGGAGAGAGAAAATAACTTATAGAGTTACTTTTCAATGAAGAAACTCGTTGTTATTAATGTTAAAGGATTTCATTTAATAATAAAAGTTAGATGGTGATAATTTTGATAATTTATCTTGCTTGAAAAAATAAATCAAGCTTGGTTTAGAGATTTTTTATAAGGTTGATTTTTATTTTTTTGGTGATTGGTTTATAGAGTTTTATGGTTTTTATTAGCTATTTTAGGGCTAGATGGGGTTAAAAATTGGATTTGTTAACCCAAAAAAACCCTCATCCTATTTTTTTTCAATCACCATAATGATATTTAGATTTTGAATTGGCACTAAGCAAGCAACATGTCGTTTGTTTTTTCTTAAGAAAAAAAAAGAATAAGTATGGCTTAAGCACGATGAGCCACCCATGCCTATGAACTTTACTTGATTTTTTTTTTGATTTTTTTTTAATATTTGATTGATTTTAAATTGATCTTTATTTTTTTTTATTATATATATATATATATATATATATGAGAGCTAGCGAGTCTATAACCCGAGTTATAGATTTGATGGGTTAAACCAAGTTGATATAATATGTTCTCATCTCAATGTTTAAAAATTTATTATTTTAAGATATATTTTAAAGGCCAAACAATAATTTTATTGGCCGTTTAGGTTGCATTTGGACTCATGCATCAAGACATTTTTTTTGTTATTTTTTTTCTTTAAATTAATTAATTTATATTGAGGTAACTACCATATAATTTAAATTGATACCTCGGTCAGGGAATTAAATAGAGAGTTTTCAAACTTTACTTGACAAGTTTAATAATAAAAAAAAAATTCTCATCACTTTGAATAATTTTTTTTTTTTTATGTTAAAGAAAATCTTACTTGGATCCCAACGTTAGCATGACCAATCTTCTAGTTATTATCTATATTATTCACGCCAATGCCTCGTATTTGTGTTTTCATTTCTCTGTTCCTTGTTAGTACTTACAATTTTTGAAAGAATAACAATTCTTCCACAGCACTCCAAAATTCACCATTTATTTAAAACTCTTTTCTTTTTTGTCTCACAAAATTAAGAAATGAAGGCATTTTCAATTAAAGGACAAGGACTTCGCAGTGACTAGATTTGTAGATTTCTGGCCTGCACTATGCCGGAATAATTTTATCAGTAAAAAAAGACATCACGATGATGTGAGCATGTTTTAAAACTGGTTTCCATCGTATTTTTACTAATTTATATTAAGGGTCCGTTTGTCTACGCGGCTGCGGCTGCGTTTTATTAAAAACGCAGTCCGCAGCCGTTTGGTAATAAAGAAAAGCGATTTACTATGCATGGAGCCCACATGTTTTTTGCGTTTAAAACGCTGAAAGGAAAAGCTACCGAAACATGCTTTTCATTCTCTTCTGTTTTATAAAAAGTACTTTTAGTTGAGGTTGATTGAAAAAATAGGTGTTTTTAAAACTGTGGTTGAAATTGAGGTTGAAAAAAAAGTAGTTTAATGTGTTTGGTTAAGAATGCTTTTGAAATTGAGGTTATAAATTAATTAAAATATATATATATATTAATATTGATGGTTTTAAATTTAAATATTGTAAAATTAATTACTCCTATTACATCATGAAAAAAATAATACTTTATATAAAATATTTTTTATTATTCCATTAAACTATTTATAATTCCATTACGTGCAAAATTCATTCGATAAAAACTACAAAATTGATATTACTGTGCGAGTGAATTTAATTCACTCTATACTAGTTTTTCGAGAAAAAATATATTCACATCCCGAATTAATTTAATTCTCTAAACAAGTTTTTTTTTAAAAAATCAATACAATTAAGTAACACATTATTTAAAAAAAAAAAAAAAAAAGAAGCCCTGCGGACAGTGCAATTTACTACGCACTGTTCACGTGAACAGTACACCTCATTTGCACTGTTCACGTGAACAGTGCAGTGAATTGCACTGTTCCTTGTTTTTTATTAACCCGAAGAGAATGAAAAGCATGTTTCGGTAGCTTTTCCTTTTCAGCGTTTTAAACGCAAAAAACATGTGGGCTCCATGCACAGTAAATCGCTTTTCTTTATTACCAAACGGCTGCGGACTGCGTTTTTAATAAAACGCAGCCGCAGCCGCGTAGACAAACGGACCCTAAAAACAAGGAACAGTGCAATTCACTGCACTGTTCACAGGTGAATTGCACTGTTCACGTGAACAGTGCAAATGAGTGTACTGTTCACGTGAACAGTGCGTAGTAAATTGCACTGTCCGCAGGGCTTCTTTTTTTTTTTTTTTTTTTTAAATAATGTGTTAATACTTAATTGTATTGATTTTTTTTTTTAAAAAAAACTTGTTTAGAGAATTAAATTAATTCGGGATGTGAATAATATTTTTTTCTCGAAAAACTAGTATAGAGTGAATTAAAATTCACTCGCACAGTAATATCAATTTGTAGTTTTTATCGAATGAATTTTGCACGTAATGGAATTATAAATAGTTTAATGGAATAATAAAATATTTTATATAAAGTATTATTTTTTTCATGATGTAATAGGAGTAATTAATTTACAATATTTAAATTTAAAACCATCATATTAATATATATATATATATTTTAATTAATTTATAACCTCAATTTTTAAACTACTTTTTTTTCAACCTCAATTTCAACCACAGTTTTAACAAACACCTATTTTTTCAAATCAACCTCAACTAAAAGTACTTTTTAAAACAACTTTTTTTAAACCACAACCAACAGCTACAATGCCAAACACACTCTTAAACGCAATGGATTTAGAAATCATACATCATATTTTATTAAATAATTTCTAAATTGTTTTGCCATTGCAAGAAGAAACAACTAAAGCTTGAAATTAATGAAGACTATTCACCAAATTCATTGTCTAGTCTGTTAAACAATTATGAAGCTAGCTAGATACTACATTGACTGTACGGAAATAACAAGGTAAGGTAAAATACACAGTGAATAAACAGTATTGTTTTTAATTTTTGGATAAATACAGTACAATAATAACATTATAAAGAGAGAAGAAAAATCCATTTTGAATCAATATTACAATTAGGGTTAGGGCAATCATATATATCAAGTCATATCCATAGCGACACAAACATGGAATGAACAAAAGGAATGTTTCTAGCCAAGAATCAATGAGCAGTGTTTACTTACTTATCAGAGCTAAAAAGTCATATAGCATAGCTAAACTACCAAGAAGAGACCTTAGCTTGGAACCCTAAAGAACCAAACACACTGACTCTCTCTATTTTGATTTTTTTTTTACTAATTTATTTTTAAAATATTTTTTATTAGAATTATATTAAAATAATACTTTTTATTTTTTAAAATTTATTTTTAATATAAACACATCAAAACTATCTAAAAATAACCAATTTTTTTAAAATCAAAACACACTTTCACTGCGTTGCCATGCCAAATTGGTTCTACTACTAGCGGGAGGTTTGAATTGGAATGGATTCGTAGACACGCGATCCAAGACCTGAGAAACTTTGCTAAGAAATTAGGCCGAGCCTCGGCCCATATAAAAATAGGGAGCAATAGTTCTTTAGGCCCCATCAACATACACACCAATATACATTAAAAAAGTTTATTTATTTATTTTTGGCCCATTATTTGCAAAAACTAATTGAACGATTCTATAAATAAAATAAAATAAACAAGGATCAAAATCTAAATGAAGAATAAAATTGATTATTAATATATACTAAATTATTGATTTTTTGCTACACTCCAAATCAGTTAAATTTTTCTTGAATATATAAAAAAAATATTAAAATATTTTTAAATTTTTTTTTCATGGAAAAAAAATCATACGAAGGTTCATCCAATGTAACACATTTGACTTTATAGGTCAAAAGTAATTAATACAACCCATAAAAAATATAGTGTGACTAGAACAAGTTTCTAGATGATATCTTTTTTAATATTAAAATAAAAATGTATTGAATTAACTTGAGTCAATTTGAGATAACATGTAAATTCTACGACCCGGGTTATGAGAATATAATAATCTCATAAAAAAAAATTAAAATAAATTATGAAATATAATTTTAGTCAACTCATATTAAAAGATAAAATTAAAAAAAATAAACTTAAAAAGAACCTAAAAAAAGTGACCTGAGTTAACCTGTCAAATCCGTGACCTGAGTCATGAAATCAAAATAACTTCATGAAAAACATATTGAAACAAATTATAAATTTCAATCTCAATCAGCTAAATGTTGAAAGACGAGATTAAATAAAAAAATTAATTAAAAAAAGAACATAAAAAAACTATCTAAGTTAACCCATCAAACTCATAACCCACATCATCGACTAGGATAGTTTCATAGAAAAAAACTAAAAAATATAGTATGATTTAACCCAAGTTAACTTGCCAAATTCCATATTTTGATCATAAGATTAAAGATAACCTCATATAGAGTAAAAAATAAATAAATTATAAAGATCAATTTCTAATCACCCTTGTCGAACTAATATTGAATGATAAAATTTATAAATATTCTAATTAAAAAAACAATAGAAAAAATGAGTCAAGCAACTCATGTTAACCCGTTAAGTATTATTTCTAGGTTATGATGACAAAATAACATAATAGAAAGCAAACCTAAGAAAATCATAAATCATAAATCTCAATCAAACACAATATTAAATTATAATATCAGAAAAAACCAGTTAAAAAAAAAATAATTGAGTCAATAGGGTTAATCATCTAAATTTGCGACTTGGGTCACAAAATAGGACAACCCAATGAAAAAGAAAATTCAATGTTAAAGGATTTGTGACCCGAATAATGAGATCAGGGTAACCTCTTAGAAATAAAACAAAAAAAAAAACAACTCGATTTAATTATGATTAAAATGCAGCAACCTTAATCATAAGACCAAGATATCCTTCATGGAAAGAAAATAAAAAATGATTATGAAGATAAATTCCTATCTGAACCAGTGTTGAATGATGAAATTGAAAAAAAAAATTCAATTAAAAATATAACACAAAAAAAATAATTCGAGTCAATTTGGGTTAACCCATTAAGCATATTTCTTGAATCATAAGACTAAAATAACATGATAGAAAGTAAACAAAATAAATCATAAATCTAATTCTCAATCAATATAATATTAAATAATAAAATAAAAAAACTTCAATAATAATAATAAAAACTTGAGTCAAGCGATATAACTTACCAATAAAAATGCTCCAATTCTACATGTATTCCTATTCCTATTATTATTATTATTATTATTATTATTATTATTATTATTATTATTATATGTGTTTTATATTATAATACATGATATTTTTTAAAATATTTTTTATTTAAAAATATATTAAAATAATTTTTTTATTTTTAATATTAATATATCAAAATTATTTAAAAATATTAAAAAAAATATTAAAATATTTTTCTAAGTAAAAATCACTTCCAAAACGCTGAAATATAGTTTGAATCCCGTGCCTGCTATTACTATCTATATTATTCATGCTAACGCCTAGTATTTGACTATTTATATTGCATTTCTTCCACAGCACTCCAAATATCACCATTTATTTAAAACTCTCTTCTTTTTGCCTTTTTCCTGGCTGTGTCTGACAGAAATAATAATTTAAAATAAAAATCCATTTTGGATCAATATTACAGTTAGGGTTAGGGAAATCATATCACATCAAATCAACTCAATGGCGACACAAACACAGATTGAACAAGAGAGTAGCAGTGCGAGTGCGAGTGCGAGTGCGGGTGCAAAACCGGGACTTAGAAAGCCTGTGTTCATCAAAGTGGACCAGCTTAAGCCTGGAACTGGAGGCCACACATTGACTGTCAAGGTCCTTAATTTCAATACTGTCCTTCAAAAGGACCGCCGATCGGTCTCTCAGCATCTCCGTCAGACACGAATAGCTGAATGTCTTATTGGGGACGAGACTGGTACCATCATTTTCACCGCAAGAAACGATCAAGGTTCTTTTCATCTTTATTGGAGATTCAACGTTTCATGTTTCGCTTGAATTGAATTTTATGTATCTATCAGTGAATTATGCGTCTTGATGTAAAATATGTATGGGTTCTCTTCCTTTGTTTAAGACTTTTAGGATTCTTGATGAATTTAAAGTGAAATGATCTCTTACAATTGATGGTTGGATTTTGCTTGTGTTGATTTTGACTCTGTCTGAGATTGGTGGAATTATTTTTTGGCCTTGGCTTCAAAATGTCATTACAATTTACATTTGCAGTTTGGATTATGATGATTGGAGATTCCCTAGAGTATGATGATAATCACTAAATGAACCAAAGTCCTGGTTTAACAATTATGATTCATTGTGACTCTATGAAGCTGGATGATGACAACTGGGTCTGGATGGGGAACTCTAGTTAAGGGGTCAATTATGCATTTAATAATATCTCCCATTTTGACCTATGCTAATAAAAAATCCATGTTCCCTAACGGTAGAGACTGAATTACTAGCTAATCTATAGAATCTTGATGGATAATGGTTTTCTCTTCATTCAACTGCCTACATAACTAGAAATAATAACAGTATTCAGACCTTCAAAAATGGAAGTCTGATTGTGCACGTGATCTTTTTGTGAGTATGGTTATTGATTTTGTGGAACAGAAGTGGATGAGTGCTGCATTTGTTTTTTTCACTAGAGGGGGCTATTTTTTACTTGTTGAGCTTAATGTTCTACTTGAGAGGTGTTATTCTTCACATTATTGGCTACTGTTTATATGTTGCACACTGGTTCTGCCCTATGAATAAGTTGAACATATTTGAAGGACTGGTTTTCGGTTTATGACTGGTTTGTATCATGCAATATCAATGTGTCTTTGAGCTGTTGTTCCATCCCCCCCCCCCCCCCTCTCTATTTAGGGAGGTGCGGCTTTTAATATATAAGCCTTGTTTTCCAAATACTTAAAACTATAGTCTGAGTTTTAAATGATTTTTGTTTATAGTTTGAGCTTGTTGACTGGAGAGGATATCTTATTTTGCTTCCCCGGATTTTGGCAGTGCAACAAACTTCATTTTATTGAGATAGTTCATGTGGGATGTTTAATAACCAGATGCACTCTTTTCAGGGGATTTATATTGCTGATCCTGATTATAGTGTTTTAAACTCTCAGTATAATATTCATCACTGTCCTCGAATTCAAATGGTTTTGGAAATTGTGGAGCAAACAGTATAGATCAATAATTTAGATCCTCTGCGATTTAAGGTTTATTTGTTTTAGCGTTATAAATGCCCCCTTTACTGCATTATTGTTATAACAACGCTTTTTTTTTTTTTTTCTCAGTTGATCTGATGAAGCCAGGAACAACTGTTATTCTCCGCAATGCAAAGATTGACATGTTTAAGGGGTCTATGAGGCTAGCAGTTGACAAATGGGGTCGTGTTGAAGTCACTGAGCCTGCAGAATTTGTAGTCAAGGAAGACAACAATCTCTCTCTTGTTGAATATGAGCTTGTGAATGCTGCAGAAGAGTGATGGGAATCTATTGGCCAATATTTTGTGATACAGAGTAGTTTAAGAAATCTCAAAATTGTGGTTGCGCTTATTCTAATATCGGGCAATCTTCTTATGTGGTTACGGTTTATTTTGTGGATGGTATATGTAGCTTGGGTTGGTTCATAGACATATCAAAAGCCAAAGCAATGCTTTCTTTTCCTTAAAAATGACCTCAACGAAGTAGGTTTTTGCCAGTTGTTGTCAGGTGCACAACTTGGAATGTAAACGAGTGTTAATGATATCTTTTATGGTTTTTGAGATTTGACCTCCATGTTTGGAAACTTTTGCTGTAATGATCTGTTATTGACTGCACATCCTTGCAGAATGTAGTTTTGTGCTATAGTTTAGCAGTGTTTGCGTATAGTTGCCAGCCCCCCTACCATATATGTCTTGCTGCTTAAATAACGGCCCAGACAAATATTTTTTTCTTCACAGATACCTTCTGTTGTGTTGCTAGGGGTTTGGATGAGGATTAAATGATTATTTGTTTTTGTGTTTTAAAAGTAATTTTTTAAAAAATATTTTATTTTTATTTTTTTGCTTTAAATTTATATATTTTTAGTGTTTTCATATTATTGATATGTTAATGTTAAAAATAATTTTTAAGATAAAAAATATTATTTTAATGTATTTCCGAATAAAAAATATTTTTAAAAAAGTAACCGTAGTCACTCTCAAAACATGTTCTAAATCACGAACCTGAGCTATGTTTATTGGTCGAGTTAAATTTTTCTTGAACATAAAAAAAACTATTTAGATGTTGCTATTTTTTAGTGGAAAAAAAATTAAACTGCGTGGGGATTAACTAGATATGACTTGATTGACCTTGTAGGTTTAAAAACAACTTGGATGATTTGTAAGAGCATAATTTGATTAAATAATTTTTTCAAGATGATATTTTTTTTAATATTAAAATAAAATGTTGAATTGACTTGGATCAATCCGAGTTAACATGTCAAATTTATAACTTAAGTTATGAGTTTATGATAATCCAATAGAAAACAAACCAAAATAAATTTTGAAGTTAAATTCTCAATCAATCCAATGAGACTAAAAAATATATAAAAAATAACTCAAGTTAATCCTCCAAATCCTTGATCCGGGTTATGAGACCAAATAACTTCATAGAAAAAAAATGACATGATTTAATTCGAATTTACTTGTTAAATCTGCGACTTTGTCATGAGATTGAGATAACTTTATAAAAAGCATATCAAAATAAATTTTAAAACTTAATTCTCAATTGATCTTGTCAGACCCAATGTTTAATAATGAAATTTATAAAAATTTTTAATTAAAAAAATATAGCAAAAAATGAGCCAAGTCAATATGGATTAACCTGTTAAGCACTGTTATCGGGTCATGAAGTCTCGATAAACTTTCATAAAAATCAAACCAAAATAATATTATAAAACATAATTTTCAACCAAACATAATATTAGATGATGAAATTGTAAAAAAATCAATTAAAAAAAAAAAGCTAAGTTAATTGGATTAACCTACCAAAATTTTAATTTGTGTCATGAGACAAAGACAACCCAATAAAAAATAAATCAATTGTTGAAGAATATGAGATTAAGATAACCTTTTAGAAAAAGAATTAAAAAAAATAACCTAATGTAATCAGGGTTAAAATACTAAAATCTGCAATCTTGATTATGAAATTAAAATATCCTCATAAAAAATAAATCAAAATATATTATGAAACTCAATTCCAAACTGATCTAATATTAAATGATAAAATTAGAAAAAAAAAACAATTAAAAAAACACAAAAAAAACAACCAAAGTTAATTCGGGTTAATTCGTTAAGCACTATTCCATGATTATGAAACCGAAATAACTTAATAAAAAGCAAATAAAACAATTAAACAAATAATAACCTAATTTTGAATTAACCCAATATTAAAAAATAAAATTTTTTAAAATATTTTAATAAAAAAAAACCTTAATCAACCGAATTAACTCATCAAACCCACAATCTGTATTATGAGAGTGAGATAATCTAATAAAAAAAATCTAAAATTAAAAAATATATTGATTGAAAAAAAAAAAAAGTGTTTTTTTCTTAGAACAATACTAAAGCAAGTGGGGAAAGTATTATTTATTTATACAATACTTTTCGCACTTGTTTTAATGTATTGTTAATTTATTTATGAAAGAGAGATAGGCCATGGAAACTTGGCGCCGACTTTATTTTCTTGAACGGGCCAAAGCCCAGATAGTACACATGCGCAACACGATCCGGATGGAGGTTCGCCTCTCTTATTGTTGCTTGGTGTCGTCCTTCAATTAATGTTATAGCCTGACTGAGGCAGCGATGTAATCATGTTTTGTGAAATTTTAGAATTTATTTTTATTTTAAATTATTTTTTATATTCCTAATTTTTTTAATATACTAATATCAAAAATAATTTTAAAAACAAAAAAATATTATTTTAATATATTTTTTAAAAAAGTTGTTAGTGTCTTAAACACCCTTTAATCTTGTAATCAAACCTGTTAAAGAATGAAGTATTAAAAAAAGAAAAAAAACCAAGAAGGAGAAGATAAAAACGGGGATGATGGCTTTATTCATTGATAAATTTATCCTTCACAAATAAAAACCTGTAGAAAATGTATCTCCTAAATCGTTATTATCATGACCTTAATATCCTTATGAATAGCAATCCTAACAGCAGGAACCTTGACAAACAGCAATGACTTATGAGTGGGTTAACCTATCAGGAATATTCTTCAAAATCCCCAAGCTAATTGCAATGCCTTGGTTGACAGCATTAGTCCCGACCAAGATAGTGTTCGGCAATGGAAGCTCCGGTTGCTTTTTGAAGAGGTCCAGGCAGCGGTTCAGGTAAGGAGTGACTTGAGTGGTTAATTCATAAATGGCCGTCCCCCGCCAGTTACGCCACCCCTGATCTTCAAGGGCAACCGTGGCGCCGCGAAAACTATCATGTGCCACGAGAAACTGGCTTGAACTGGTTCTGGTGTTTTGTGACATAGGTTTTGGATCAAAGCCTCGTCAGATTTTATGCCCAGAAACTGATAAGACAAGGTTAAGAGGGAGAGAGGGAGAGAGCTAGAAGACTGCAGGAGTCCATGTTGCTTGCATGCAATAGGGTTTCCTTCTTCTGTGTTGTGTGATAATTCCCTGGTTGCTTATTTCCTATATATCGCTGCAATCTGCTATCGTTTTCTCTCTGCTAATTATGCTATTATTTCCTATTTTGATGATGCTACAAATCTAAACAAGGAATATTTCATTTCATTTTTCTGTGTCTTTCCTGATTTGATGGTTGAGAAATCGCAGGGAGATCACAAATTCATGGAAAGAAAGTGTGAAATCATAGTTTGTGAATAGCAAGCATGATTATTTCTTTCCATAAAACAGTAAGTAGCATGAGTGATTCTTAGGTGCACCTTTAGTAGCATCTTTTTTGTAAATATTTTATACAGCAAAGGTCGTTCATGCACGTAATTGGTAGCTACTAACTGGCATAGGATCTATATCTGATATGACCATCAAGATAAATTCTAGACATCAAATTGGACTAAGATCCTCTCATATTTCTTAGAATACATACATACATAGGATTCAAGGGGTTTTTTTTTTTTAAAAAAAAAACTAATTCTTTTGAAAAGCATTTCTCAAATGTATTTCTATTCCTAATGCAATGTTCCTTTCATATGGAATAATTATTTTTTTACTTTCTTTATTAATTCATCTTTACTTGTATGATTAAATCAAAATTCAAGCTTTTTTCATAAGATATAATTAATGGGGTCAATTTTTGAAAAGACTTCTATCATATTGCAAATTTGAATTAAATACCCTAAACTAATATATAGTAATTTTATTTTTTTTAGTTCAGTCAACATACTGACCACCCCATCACTTGAATTTAACCTGGATATTAACCCGTAATGCAATTGCTTCTTAATGTGTGCTTATTATTATGTGTATATATTTTTTTGTGAAAGTATTGTTTTAATTGAATTAATATTATTTTAAGAAATTTTTAAATAATTTTGATATTTTTCCATTAAAATCATCTATATTATTTTTTTTTAAATTATTTTTGATATTTTAATAGTCCAAATGCACTTTTAAATACAATACAGCCCAATTACCAAATAGAGCTTTAATTCCAAAAAACTTAAATAATATTAAAAATAATTCATAGCAATAAAACACCTACACTACGTACCAAAAAAAAAAAAAAAAACAATGACATAATATTCTCTCCACGTTTATGGAAAATTTCAATAGTAGTTACATTAACTACAAAATTGTCAATGAAAAAACCATTATCAAGGTCTCATTGGAGGTTTTTTTTTTTCATTGGCATTTTCGTTGCTAATTTCTAACACTGACGAAATAAATGAAGAAATATTAGCATCTAAACATTAGATTTTACTACCCATACATTCTTCCACTTCTTTCTAATTTTTCTTTATATTCCAATTGTTAAAAATTCACAAACACAAAAAATAATAAATGAAAAAGTTAAAAATCTTGAAATAACCAAGAATTGGTTGAATTGCATCAAGAATGTATTTTTCGTAAAAACTTTTGTATTTTAAAACAAAGTAGAAAAAAATGATATAAAATGAAGTCAAAATCAAGTTGCAACAAGGAGTCATTTTTGTTGATAGAAAAAATAAATTCTCAATTCAATGATGTGTTATCATAAGATTGTTTTTCTAAAGTTCACAAGAATGGAGTTTCAAACAATTAATATCTTTAGTTTAATTTCTACACTATAATTGTAAAATGTGTTCAAAAAATAATCATAATGTGTGTATGCCAACGTGCCAACCAATTTATTTTAGAAATAATATTTTTTATTAAGAAAAAACCAAAACGCCCCTAACTAAAACTGACAATTTAAAAAAAACCAAGTTAAGAAGACCCAAACACCCATAACCGGTAGTTTGAAAAAAAAAAAAAAATTAATCTAAGGAAAAATGCATCATTTTACTGTTTTGAAAATGAAAAAGTAAAAAAAAAAAACCCAACCCTTGCATTACAATTCAATTAATTATGCTTTAAAGGACGGTTAAGTTATTTTATTGTGCAATAAAAATATAAAAAAAATCTTTTCTTTCCTAGTAAACCTGACAATGACAAATTAATCCTTTTAAAAGACTATCATGCTCTCAACCCCAAGATCAAAGATTTTAATTTGTAAAGGTAAAATATTATTTATATTATTATAGTAACATGTGAGTAGTTGTCCAGTAATTTCAAGAGAAATTTTAAGTTTTTGTTAATGTTAATAAATCATAAAAAAATGAATCTCATTATTTGGTTTTATTGTTGTAAGTTCTAAAACGACGAATGAAAGTCTTTCTCCAACAAGCTGGAAATAATCATTATGTCTTCATTTGAAATTGGTAAAAACCATGGTGGAGTTGCTTTTTATTATTATTACTGTTTAACTAAATCATGCACATACAAATACAAATTTCAACTTTAGTTTCACTACTTCACTTTCAAACATGTCTTTTTTTATCCTTCCTCAATTTCCTTGCTGTAAATATCTAACAGGAGGTCTTGCCATTTTTAGTTACAATTATCGAACTCCATCCATAGCATGACAGCAAGTGTGTTTGTAAATTAAAAATTACCTTGTTTTCTTTTCTAAATTAAACAATATTGTTTTAGAAGAAATGTTTTTTTAGAATGGTCCGATCAGATCTTATCCAAATTTAACTAGGTTAATTAGATTCATCATGTTTGATTGAATTAATCTCTAACTAAATTTAAAGTGAAATTAATTTAGTAAATCAGTGAATCAACTCATATCAAGTTTAATAATTATGGCATGAGATGTGCTGAAATTACAAGTTCTAGCTCTCATCAACCCAATAACAAATAACTAAAAAATGACCACTTAAATCCAAGAGTAAATTATTAAATTATTCCCTTCAGTTTTGCAAAATAATTAAATAATATCTCTAGTTTAAAAAATAATTAATGTTTCCCCATGTCTTATAATCTATTTGTTAGTCGACCCTTTTCACTCATTTTAGGTTCTATGCCAATTTATTTATTTTATTTTATTTTAACCAATAGAAAAATGAATAAAGAATATAGACACATTAATGAGGAAAAAAAAAGTTTTTCAAAAATAAAATAAAATTAAGCATGATCAACATTATTAAAATAATAATAATACTATTATGACTTAAAGCTATGAAAAAGAAGGAAAAAAAGGGTTGGTGTTAGTTGTTAAAAGTAGCTGCATTATATTTTAAGTTGTATAATTAGGATGTGTTTAATAAATCCTTATTAGTAAGGATAGTCTGTTATTTTGTCCTGTTCTTTTGCTTGTTTACAACATGTTTAAGAAGCTTTTATGTGTGCTGCATCTTTTTTGAATTCCAATGGCTGTAAAGGCTATTTAAAAGCCAATTCTCGTATTTAATAAATATTTAGAATTTTTATTTGAAGCACTTAAGTTCTTAATATTTTGTATTAGAGCCTAGTTACAGGGGCTTGATCAAGACTTAAAAGCATCAATTCTTTTAAATAAGTGGTAAGAAGATGGCAACAAAAAGCAACTTTGTTTAGCTGGAAATTCCAAAGCTCAATCAATGGGCGATGCTCATGGAGAATCTTTTGCGATCTAAAAAACATTCAAGTGTGGTGAAACATGGGATCAAATGAAAGCATAAGAATCAATGAATGAATACTTTGCTCAATCTCTTACAATAACTAACAAGATAAGAACTCATGGTGAGGTTATGAAGTATGCCATTGTATTGAGAAGATGTTGCGATCTATGACTAAACAATTCAACTATGTTGCCTACTCAATTGAGGCGTCAAACAACATTGATACTCTTACTATTGACCAATTGCAAAGTAATATGTTGGTACATGAACAATGCATGAGTGTTCCTGTGATTGAAGAGCAAGCCTTGAAGGTCTATGAAGATAGATCAGGAAGAGTTAAAGGATGAGGTCGTGGATGATTTTGTGGTCGAGGAAGAGGCTCATCAAGCTTTAACAAGTCCTTTGTGAAATGCTATCATTTTCATAATCTTGGACATTATCAATATGAATGACCAAGCAAACAAAAGGTAACAAATTTTGCAAAAGCTCAGGAAGAATTGCTTTTGATGGCATATACGGAGAATGACCAAGCAAAGAAGGAAGATGAATGGTTCTTTGAATTAGATGAGAATTTTAGCAGTAACCATGTGTATGGCAAGAAAGAATTGTTCTTTGAATTAGATGAGAATTTAAGAGAAATCATAAAGCTTGGAAGAAATCCTAGCATGGTGGTAGTGAGAAAAAAAAAAAGTGAGATTTTAATTAAATAAAATCTCACAAATCATTACTGAAGTATTTTATGACTTAAACTAAAGAATAACCCGTTAAATATTGGTCAGCTACAAGAAAAAATACAAGCAATTTTATTTTAACATGTAAGATACGAGGTCTATCACTTAAAGAGAAGTTTAATTATGAAAACAACAATGTCCTAGAACAAAATGTTCCTTCTACATCCTATTTCTCAGTCAGATGTTTCAGCTTGCTTTTACACTATCACCAAAGATCCAACTTAGTTATGATATTGCAAATATAGACACCTGGGTTTTAAAGGTTTGGAGACTTTTAAACATAAAGAGATGGTGAATGGCTTGCCATAACTCAAGACTCCCTTTAGGATTTTTAAAGATGTTCTAGTGGGGAAACAAAAAAAAAAAGGGAATCATTTCCAAAAGAAGTAAATGGAGAGCATCTCATGTTTTGTAGTTGATTCATACTGAAATATGTGGTCCAATCACACCCATTTTATACAGAAAAAAAGGTACCAAATCACCTTTATTGATGATTATAGCCGTAAGACTTTGGTGTATTTTTAGTAGAAAAATCACAAGCTTTTGATACTTTAAAGAGCTTTAAGAGCCATGTGGAAAAAGAAACAAATGTATTCATAAGGAGTCTGCGTATAGATAGAGATGATGAATTCATATCCCAAGAATTTACTATTTGTTGCAATGAGAATGACATAAGTAGACAATTGACAATTGCATACTCACCATGGTAAAATAAGCTGAATATGATTCTTATCATGCTTTATAAAAAGAAAATTCCAAGGACTTTCTGAACAGAGGCAATCAATTGGGTAGTTCATGTGTTTAATTGATGTCCAATATTACGATGAAAGATAAGACTCTAGAAGAAGTGTGAAGCGGAGTAAAGATATCAATTGAGTACTTCAGAGTTTTTGGATGTCTATCTCATATCCACATATCTGATGAGAAAAAAACCAAGTTGGATAACAAGAGTGTGAGTTGTGTCCTACTTTGAGCAAGTGAAGAATCAAAAGCATACAAGTTGTATAATCCAACTACTTATAAGATCATTGTGAAAAAAAGATGTTGTTTTCAAAGAAGATAAAAGCTAGGATTGGGATAGAAGGCATGAGAAAACAATAGCATCTAATTTGGAATTAGAAGATGAATAAGATGAAGTTGTCAATGCTAAAAACAATAAAGCAAACATCAATTAAGAAATAAAAGAAGTGGAAAACTCAAATAAGTTGATTGATGAAAGTTTACTAGGCTCAAATAGAAGAAGAAACAGATAACAAGTTATTTAGATGAAGGACTATAAGAGTGGAAAAGGATTTTCTAAAGAAAAAGACATCACTATCTTGGTTATGTTTGCAGTTGCAGATCCAATATGTTTGAAGAAGCTATAAAGTGTGAAAAGTGGAGAGAAATTCCATGGATTTAGAGATACAATCAATATAGAAGCATGAAACATAAGAGTTGACAAATTTACTAGTAGGAGGAAATAAAGTTGGTGTGAAATGTGCATATAAAATAAAGCTAATTGAAAATAGGAGAGTAGACAAATGCAAACCATGTATTGTTGTAAAAGGGTATACTCAACAACATATATATATATACTAGCCTTGGTACCCGCGCTATGCCGCGGGTTATTTTTTTTGTATAAAAAATATAAAAAAAAAAACAAAAAATTTAAAAAATCTTGGGTTTTTTTGCAAAGGCCATACCCAAGAATCTTGGGTTTGGCTGCAACGCCTGACCTAAAAATAATATTTATAATATTAATAATAAAATTAAACTTGCATGACCCAAGTTTAAGTGAGCCTAATTGCAACACCGGACTCAAGAATTTTGGATGTGGGTCTGGCTATAAAGTCGTGTTATAAAAGTGTGATAATTAAATAAACTAATTAAAAAAAAATAAAGAAAAAAAATCAACAAAAAGGAAAAAACTAATGAAGAAAAAAAGAAAAAAAAATGAATTAATTGGGTTAACCCTTTTAAACCAGGTTATCCCGTAAAACCTGAGATTCGCGTAATGAAAGTTTGATAACTAAATAGAAAAAAAATGACGGGTTTACCCAGAATTAATTGGGTTAACCCATCAAACCAAGTTAACCTGTCAAGCTCAGGATACGTATCATGAAAGTATGAAAGTCTGATAATTAAATAGAAAGAAAATTAATTTTAACAAACTAAACTAAATGAAAAAAATAACTCGTCAAATCAGGTCAACCCATCAAACTCGAGATCCGTATCATGAAAATCTGATAACTAAATAAAAAAATTTAACATTAACAAACTAAATCAAACAAAAAAATTCATTAAAAAAATTAAATTCTATTTAGTTATCAAACTTTTCATGACGCAAATCCCAGGTTTTACGGGATAACCTGGTTTAAAGGGTTAACTCAATTAATTTAATTTCTTTTTCTTTTTCTTTATTAGTTTTTCTCTTTTAGTTGATTTTTTTTCTTTGTTTTTTTTAATTAATGGTTTGGCTGCAACGCCTGACCTAAGAGTAATATTTATAATATTAATAATAAAATTAAACTTGCATGACCCAAGTTTAAGTAGGGGTGGCTGCAATACCAGATCCAATAGTCTTGGATGTAGGTCTGGCTGCAAGGTCGAGTCATATAAGTGTGATAACTAAATAGATTGATTAAAAAGAAAAAAAAGAAAAAAAAAACTAACAGAAAAAAAAAAACTAATGAAGAAAAAAGAAAAAAAAAATGAATTAACTGGATTAAACCCGTCAAATCTAGAATTCGCATCATGAAAGTTTGATAACTAAATAAATGAAAAAATTAACGGGTTTACCTAAAGTTAACTGGGTCAACACATCAAACCAAGTTAACCCGTCAAGCCAGGATACATGTTATGAAAGTTTGATAATTAAATAGAAAAAATTTAATACCAACAAACTAAATCAAACAAAAAAAAATTCATTAAAAAAACAAAAAAAAATTAAAAACGAAAAAAAATAAGACAGTTAAATAATATAATATAATATAATAATAATATATTAATAATGAGTAAAGTGAGGCGTGAAAAAAAAAACACTTTCATTCACTGATGCTTAGGAATAATATAATATAATATAATATAATATAATATAATAATATATTAATAATGAGTATAGTGAGGCGTGAAAAAAAAAAGAAAAAAAAAACACTTTCATTCACTGATGCATAAGAGGGGTGGGGAAAGTCTGAACCTGGAATTCGCGTTATGAAAATTTGATAACTAAATAGAAAAAAAAATTAAGAAACTAAACTAAACAAAAAAAAAATTGATTAAAAAGGAAGAAAAAAAATTCTGAATCAACTGAGTTAATTCATCAAATGAGGTTAACCCGTCAAACCTGGAATTCGCGTCATGAAAGTCTGGTAACTAAATAAAAAAAAATCAACAGGTTAAAAAAAAAAATTAAGAAACTAAACTAAACAAAAAAAATTGAGTAAAAAGGAAAAAAAAACAAAAAATTTATGGGTTAACCCGTCGAACCTAAGATTCTTGTCATAAAAGTTTGATAATTAAATAAATTTTTTTTTTCACATCAACAAACTAAATTAAACAAAAAGAAAATTCATTAAAAAAAAAAAACACAAAGAAAAAAGAAAAAAAACCCATAAAGGCATAAAAAAACAGGAAAAAAAATAAAAACAGGAAAAAGTTTTTTTTTAAAAAAAAGGTTAAGAGTTTCACTGTGCACTGTGTGCACAGTGAAACACTGTTTCACCGATATATTACAGAACCAATCTTCACTTTTCAACCTCTGTACCGAGATATTACAGAACCAATCTTCACTTTTCAATTTCTGTAATAGATATAATATAATAATAACTATGTGGAAAACACTAAAAGGTTATGAGGGGAACGGATAAAACAAAAACAAAAGGTTGCGACAGTGCTGGAAGGCAAAAACCTTAGAAATCTAATGGTATAAAAATAGATGAAAACTGCTTCAGAGCCCATCACGTGACTCTCACGATGGAGAGAAAACGACGACATCTTTTCATTCCACCCCTGTACTCAGCCCCATGGGATCCCCACCTCATTCTCACTCCTCTGTTGGCCGCCACTCACGTGAATCCTCTTCAAGCCGGTTTTCTGGGTCGTTGAAACCTGGATCGCACAAGATCTCACCAAATGATGCGTCTACAGGGGGTCTAAAGGGACAAAAGCAGTGGAAGGAGTGTGATGCTATCGAAGAAGGACTTCTTGATGATGAAGAGCGTCGAAAGGGTCTCCCTCGTAAATGCTATTTCCTAGCTTTTGTTCTTGGATTCTTAATCCTGTTCTCGTTTTTTTCTTTGATTCTTTGGGGGCAAGCAAGCATCAGCAACCCGAGATCACAATGAAGGTATATTATATTTTAATTTCTTCTCACAAAAATTATTACAATTGAGGAAATTGGTTGGCTTTAATTGGTTTATTCTCTTGCAGAGTGTTACATTTGAGCAATTTAGAATCCAAGCTGGTTCTGATTCAACAGGAGTGGCAACTGATATGATCTCTGTGAACTCCACTGTGAGAATGACCTATCGCAACAAAGGAACATTTTTCGGAGTCCATGTGACCTCAACACCTATGGATCTATCATACTCTGAAATCACTTTAGTACCAGGAAGCGTAAGCCAACTGAAATCTTGCTTTTCCTATATTAGTTCAAAAGAAATGAAGACATTTCTGAAAGTTCTCTAATTTGGTGATTTGGGTATTGCAGATCAAGAAGTTCTACCAGTCAAGGAAGAGCCAGAGGTCGGTAGCAATATCTCTTATCAGCGATAAAATTAACAATTATCAAAAAAGAATAATTAACGAAATGGCTATTTCCTTTGGCAAAGCAGATTGCAAGCAACAGGTAATTAATTACTCATGTATTCTGCAGTGGGTGAGAACACATCCGCAAAGAACCAACTCCCTCACCAGGTTTTCAGCGTCTCAATTGACACCAATCGACGAAGTGGTTCGAGTGGTTTGATGATGATGGCCGCCCCAAACGAACTGGTAACTTTACTCTTCTTTATTTAATATTCTGGACAACTCTGATAGAAAAAGAAAAAATATTAGCCATATGGTCGTGTATTTTATCATGAGTCTTTCTTTTGTTGTTTCTCTAAACAGGAACTGTGTGGACTGCAAGTGCTCACATCATAACAGCTGTTATAGGGTCCGGAGTTCTCTCCTTGGCTTGGGCTATTGGTCAGCTTGGATGGATTACTGGACAGCTGTGATGCTTTTGTTCTCGCTCGTCACTTGCTATACTTCGACTCTGCTATAGAGGTCGGAGCTGAGAGATGCATGATTCGCCTGGATAAGCAAGAAAAGAAGAAGCTACCTGGCCTGGGGGAGGTGCTTGCTGCTGTTGCTGGTTTATCATGAGGATGGTGGTGCACGGTGGAGCTGCTGGTGATACACTGCAGCCACTGAGAAGGCAGAAAAACAACGGTGGATGTTGATTGCTAATGTGTTTTTGGCTGGGGAAGAGGAGAGGTGACAATGAAAACCGAACAACATGTATGTATAATGATGCCAACACCACCAAAAGATTGGTCAGCTTTACTTTATGTAAAAATAAAACCTGAAAGCATTTAATGCAGCATTAAAAAGACACTGTAATCAGTCGTTTCTTTCAGTCTGATTTTTCAAAGCATTTAAGACATTGTAATTATAATGTCGTTTTTTTCAAACTTGTTCAGTGATAATATATTTTATGGGAAAGTAAGCAAGATATTCAACTGCAGAGAAGAAAACCGTGGGGAAAGCTACAGTACTTTCCCCACGCGTTTTAGAGTTCTTTAATAGTGGATTATAGTGAAGTTTTTGCACCTGTAGTAAGATAAGATATTATTTAGTTAGTACTTACACCTGTTGCTTGAAAAAAATTAATCATTTATCATATATCTTTTACTTGTTTACTATAAAAGCTGTTATGTGAGTTGTATCAATTTTGAACTCCAGTTATTGTAAAAACTATTTAAAAGCCAATTCTTGTATTCAATAAATATTCAGAAGTTTTATCTCAAACACTTGAATTCTTAACTTTAGTGACAACCATCGGACAACTAGATGATTACTTTATGAAAGGCTAGGTTTGTTCTTTGATTTATTCCTAAAGTATGAACGTCTTTGTTTCATAGCAATAACAATCATTTGCTTTTGTTTATTCATTTAGTAAACTATTAAGGAATTTAGATTATAATTGGAAATGGATGGTATGATTTATTTAAAAGATCTTAATTTTTAATTGTGTTAAAATTATAAATTCTAGTCAAGATAAAGAGTATTTAAAAATATAGTTTTGATTGTTTTTTAAAGTATTTATTAGCTCAGAAATATATTAAAATAATATATTTTTTAAAAAAATATTTTTAAAATCAATATATTAAAACAATATGAAAATATAAAAAAATAATTTTTTTTTAAATTAAATTTTAACAATTCTCTATTTAAATACAGTCCTAAATGGAGGCGGCTAATCTATTGAAAGCTACTATTAGCAACTTTATTGGAAGGTAATTTTTTGTTATTTTTTGTGGTAGCAAACTCATATTTCATAAGTAGAGGCATTAATTTGTGGTAGACTAAGTAGTTAACAAGTGATTATTACACTACTTTAAAAAATGTACTCCCTCCCTGGCGTGATAATGGAATAATCCCTAAATAATTATTAAAGTGATGGTTTTATATAAGTAGAAGATCTAACATTTTTTTTTTATTGCTTAATAATTACCTCCTAATCTAAGTTAAAAAAAAAAAAAAAAAAGGCATTTGAATTACTGAACCTATTATTTTTAACAATTTTTTCATCGTATTCCACAAATTATATAGCTTTTGCATTTGGCTTTATTGTTGAAGTTTTCAGCCCTATTTATTTTATGTTTTAAAAATATTAAAATTTTTTTTTATTTTTTTTTTCAAATTAATATTTTTTTGAATCATTTTGATACATTAATATCAAAAATAATTTTTAAAAAATATATAAAAAAAAATTATTTTAATATATTTTGAATGAAAAACACTTAAAAAAAAATTATAACTATATTTCTAAACAATTTTTTTTCGTGATGATCTAGTCATATACAAGTATTATTGCCGTCACATTACCCAACATTAATTCGTTTAAATATGACTGGGATTATATGCTTCTTGTGGCGGATATTGACCAAAGAAAGAAAGGTAGATCTTTGGCTTTTTATTAAGCAAATTAAGGCGTCGTCGAAGCCTTTTTTTTTTTTTTTTAATTTTCCAACAAAGCAACCGTGACTTTCCTCTAGAAAATACAAGTTCTCCAAGCATGTTCGGAGACACATTAGAATTTATCCATGTTGTCACATGGGGTTCTTCTCTCTGGATCTCTAAATTCCACAGAATTGACTTGACTTGGCATTTATATATACACTTGACTTGGCACATGTGAAAACATGGATAATTTTGCTGTCTCTAAACAATGAATGTAGAACTTTTATTTCAATTTTGGCTGGATTATTTTAAAAAATATATTATAATCATTCTCAATTAAAAAAAATCCGAATTACAACCTCCATCACATTGATGAAAACGCCTAAAGTTTTGTTTTCATCAACGCGTATTCCCTATGATCGTTCTGAGGAAATTACATGCAATCCCTTGGAATGGATGGGGACAGAGAAGGACATATCGTGTCCTAAATCCCCATAGTTCTTACACTGCCCATGGAATCAAGCTGCTGCCTACAATTTATTAGTTCGAAATTGAACTTTGAAGAAAAGTCTAACACGCCTTGCAGAAACATTCAAACCCCCTCATCAAACGTAAGAAGAAATACATTGCCACGAAATTAATCAGAAGCTTCCACGCTAAACTCAAATTTCCCAATATAGCCATTATTCTGTGAACGTATTTTTTTGTACTTAGGGTAATCTTGGAAAAACATTGCTCCTATCGTACCAAAGTTTACGCGTTAAACCAACCACTACTCATTTGCATGTTACTATAAAAATTAATTTGCATAATCATAACAGTTAACCTCTCCTTCTCTCGCCAAACACAGTGCCCTGTTTGCACCTGAAGAAAGAAAGATAAAGAAGAAGAAGATATATATATTATGGGTGATTGCAAGCCTTTAGGTTTCTTGATTGGGTTACCCTTTGCTCTTGTTGCTTTGGTTTTGTCTCTTATCGGTGCTGTTATTTGGGTTATTGGGTGAGTACTCTTCTCTTTCTTTCCTGTCTGCTTTCCTTTTTTTCTTTCTTTTTTTGCTGCAATTTACTCTGTATTTGCTGTGTAACCCATGCGAATATACATTTGATATATATAAACTAATCAAGAAGGCAAATTCTTGTTAATTTCTTCAGCCCCGAAAGAGAAAAAAGAAGAAGAAAGCAAATTCATTTTCCTTTTAATAAGGATTGTACGTTCTTGGTTCTCATTCCCATAAACATAGTTCTCTGTCTTGCGCAGGAAAAATGAACAGATTTAATTAGTCTGTGATTCTTTTTTATATCAGAAATCACTTCCTGTTTCTTGCCTCAAGTTTCCATATTGTTATTACATTTAGACTTCATTAATTTCCCCGGCTCTTTAGAGCTTGATCTTCATCCCTGTCAGTTTGATATCGTATTTCTTATTTGGAGTATATATCGTCGATGATTATTGACAAAATGAATAATTTGACGACAGGACTGTGCTGAGCTGCCTCTGCCCTTGTTGCATTTGCTTTGCTGGACTGGCAAATTTTGCAGTGAGCCTCGTGAAGCTTCCGGTGAAAGTCATGAGATGGTTTATTGATCTGATTCCATGTTGATTTCTTCCAGCCATAGCTGGGATATCCCATTCTTTTTCCAGATTTGTTTTGAAGAACAGTGCAGGAGTTTTAATAATTGACAGTAGCTGTAATTAGTGACTTTGCAACAATTCATTATTTTTCTTTGTATGATTAATCAGTACAGTTTAATGGAGTTTTGGGAAACGGTTGTTGTGTACTCAGGGGATCGTGGCGTCCTATAATAATAGATTTCCATTAATTCTCTTCACCACGTAGATCGTGTAAAGCCCATCATCTTTTAAATCTCCCTGTTCCATTCCCATCCATTTTATTCTGCATTCTTGGGCATTGTCTGCATTTTATGAAAATTTAAAATTTTATTTTTTTTATATTCTTGGAGGGTGGTTTTGATGTCTTAATATTAAAAAGAATTTTTTTTAAAAAATAAAAAATATTATTTTAATATATTAAAAAAATATATTTTAAAAAACAACCATTATAACATTTTCAAACAACATAAAGAAATATTTTGGTGTAATTAATGTCCATTATTTCAGTTTTTGTCAACTTTCAATTAGCTAGTTCAATGCTTTTGGCAATAATTAATTGGTTAATTATGAATATCAAAGATTCCTCCCTATTTTAAATTCACAAACTGCTTTGAGTTTTTTTTTTTTTTTTTTTTAAAAAAAAACTTGGGCAGGGGCTTAGGCCCGAGTACCCTTCCCTTGACCAGTTGGGCTGCCTTCCTAGCGTGAGACAGCTCAGATGATAGCTCAAGAGAAGTTGACTTTTCATCTCTAATCAATAATTATTAGAAATATTTTATAGCTCTACAACTTAATAAGTACAATCAATTAATTGTTCAGATTTTTAAATAAATTAATTTAACTTTCATTCCTTTTATTCTCACAAATAAAATTATGTTGTGGGTAAAAAAAAAAAATTATATCATGTTACATAATTGGTAGACTTTTTAACTTAACCATTTCAAAATTATACAACCTAGAAGTAGAATTCAAGAAGTGAATAGTTCTGAATTAAAACAAATCACTCTTCATGGTGTAACATAATAAAAAAATTAATAACGATAACAAATTTAAATAAAAAATAATGTGAGAAAAACGAGAGAGGAAATGAAAATTTTCCACAAGAAAAATTAAGATTCGTAAATTTCATTCACTCTGTTCATAGAAGAGAAGGTATAGTGATCCCTTGCAGAGACTAAAGCTTTAACTCATGTTGTGTGTGTGTGTGTAAGAAAATGAGAGAGAGAGAGTTGCAAAAAAAACTAGATCTAGGTATAGTTTGTGATGATTTAATAAAAAAAATTTAAAACAATTTAAAAATGTTTAGATGCAGACATGGAAGTCAAATACCACAAAATATATTACCGAATGTTTTGGTCTCAAATTAAATTATTTTTAGCTATCTAAAGGCTTTTTTTTATTTTTTTATTTAGCACAATAACTAAAGAAATTAAGAAAATAACACAAACCATAAAAAAATTTAAAAAAATAACACAATTTGGCCTTATCTATGACTCCAAACAAATTAAAACCCCAGCCCTCATTTCCCTTCCATTTCTTTCCCTATTTTTCTTATGCTCTAGTGCCCCTCTCTCCAGCTGCGACCCATCGTGCACCACCACCATCTCTCTCTCCCTATCACAAAATAGCCACCTATAAAACATGACACCACCACCCCCTCTTTCTCTACAATGAAGAAGACATACTCTCTTTCTCTCTGCTAACCTGTGCCTCCCCCTTGGATTTTAGTAGCCACTAACACCCTCATCTATGTCACTTCCACCCTCCACATTCATCGCTTAGATCTATATTACACACCTTTTCTTTATCAATCTTATAGGAATTGCGTTAATTGTTGATTTTGATCATTTTAGGGTTTAAAATTAGGGTATTTTAGGGAAAAAATAGTTTTTTGTTGATAAAATTTAAATTATGTTAATTAGCTATAAAATACATTAACTTGATTTGTTAATTTTGTTATTTATGAAGAAAATCAATGATTTTGGGTTGTTATTGATTGTAAATTGGGTTTAAGATTAGGGTTTTTTTAAGTTAAGTTATGAATTTTGTAGAACAAGGTATAATATATGTTAATTAGCTATGAAATACAATAATTGAGTTGATAATTTCATTATTTATGAAGAGAATTGATGAACTTGGGTTTTTATCGATTATGTTATTGTTATGGTTTGGTTAAATAAACTTTGTTAAAATTATGTGTTTTGATTAACTCTAAGATATTGATAAATTAGACTTGGGTTTTGTTGTGTTATTTTACATAATATCTTTTTGTATTGGAATACTATACTTCCATGATAATATCGTTTTAAATGCCGACAATGATATCACTTATGAGGAAGTATTGGATTTGTAACTACTATATTAAATATGTCTATTACTAATATATCTAGAATGTTATGGGATCAATTTGGCTTATATAATTGTCACACGAGCTTTTCCATAGACTCATATGATCTCTCTATTTGGAATTATAATACGAGTTAGTTTAGTGTATATGTCATATAACAAGCATCTACATATTAGTTCTAGGTATCCATCAGACGTCGACTTATGAGAACAATTGCTTCATTTCATAAAATAAATAGTGTAATATGTATTTGTCTCAATAACTATAATTAATACTCAGTTTTAATAGAGTATTAACCAATAATATTTAGGAACAATGTTGTGATGTAATAAGAATCTTATAATTATAAAAACTTTATAATTTTGTTTGCAAAACATTTTTATCCCAAATAATTTATCTTTACTCTAAATTCATTAATCAAATATTTGATGAATATTAAAGATAAACAAGCCAATATTAAAGATAAATAAGCCTTTATTAAAAATTAAATATATTTACATGAATAAAATCAATACCATGAATAACTAATTGATTAACTACTTGACACCTACACTAATATATTACATATAAGGAGACATACTTTCTTGGATGATTGCTTAGGGTCTTAACCCAAGCAAGGATACAGTAATATATTCAAAATGTTTTTTATTTAAAAATATATTAAAATAATATATTTTATTTTTAAAAAAAATTATTTTTAATATTAACATATCCAAATAATTTTAAAAATACAAAAAAAAATTAATTAAAAAAAATTAATTTTATTTTTATAAAATAGATTGAATTTCAGAAATAAACAACATGAATAATTCAAGGTAAATTTCAATGAGGTTTTATATGCCATTTCTAATCCCACTCAAAATGTTTCATTTAACTTCTATCAGTATTTTATAGGTGTTTGGGTTAACTTGCGCACACCTCAACTAATTTTATAAACCATGAAGTTAACGACCACGTAAATTTTTAATGGTTCTGAGATTTGTGGGACTCCAACTAGTGATTTCTAAAGAGAAAATATAA
This sequence comes from Populus alba, assembly GCF_005239225.2. NCBI lineage: Eukaryota > Viridiplantae > Streptophyta > Magnoliopsida > Malpighiales > Salicaceae > Populus > Populus alba. The sequence continues at coordinate 14,277,274 of NC_133294.1, read as the reverse complement.
AATTTGACTAATTAAACTATATCTTCTAGGGTAATATATTGCAACATCAAACTCTATTAATGGAGGGCTAGGAGGAGAAATTTTAACTTAAATGTACTCTCAATTTTATATAAAAAAAAACTTTATTTTATTTTAACCAATCTCCAAAATTCTCGAATATTCTTGCAACATCAATCTCCATCAACTAAAGTCAATGAAAGCCTGGTAACCACATGTGAGAGGCACACTAAAAACAATACAAGAATTAAATATATTGTCCTCTCAATTTTTTTAAGAGCTTCAAGATTGACAAATTAATGGCAACAGTGTCACGAGAAATAAATAGCCTATTTCCAAACCGTTGTTGGCTGTAACTATCTATAGGGGAAAAAAAATCAAGAAAATTGAAAATCACGAAGCGTTTTATAAAGGTTTAATTCATAAAAAAAATGAAAAGCATATGTTATAAAACCTTTGAAATCGATCTGAATAGATTTAGAAGATGAACGAAAAATCAAAATTGATTGAAGATAGGCTTGAAAGCCAGTAGTCCACTTGCATGCAAATAAATAAGAAGGCATGAAACACGTTTGATCGCTGATGTGAACAAGGCATGGAGACTAGGGGTGTTCAAAAAAATCGAATAACCGAAAAAACCGAGAAAACCAATGAAAAATTAACCGAGAAAACCGAACCGAGATAAAAAACCGATTAAACCGATTATCAAAACCAAAACTCTTTCCGGTTCGGTTCGGTTTCGGTTTCACCACCAAAACCGGTGAACCGAACCGGCTACCGTAAAACTAAAGCCAGAAGAAACGACCTACTGACCTAGTATAAATATAAAGTGTAAACCTAAACCTAACATTGCAATTTACTTCTGCAGCCGCCACCCACCCCAAACCTAAATTTTTCATTTTCTCTGCCTCTTACCTTCATCTCCACATATATCTCTTCTCTAGCTTTATCTCTTCTGCAGCCGCCGCCCACACCAAACCCAACATCTTCTCTGCATCTATCTCTTCTTGGTTACTTACAAGAGGTGCATTTGATGAGGTCGGATTTAAGGAAAAGGGAATGTTAGTGAACTGGCATGGAATCCCTACTGCATTAAGCTTGTATGCCTTCTGTTACTGTGCACATCCAGTCTTCCCCACCCTTTACACTTCTATGAAAAACAAGCGTCAGTTCTCTAACGTAAGCAAACATCATGACTGATTTCTGCAATGTTCTACTTCCTCATAAAACTGGCTTCTATGTTTACGATTTTACATGATTGAGGTTCATTAAAGTTAATGCCTAGTGCTGTTTTAATTGCAGGTCATGATTCTGTGCTTTATTTTATGCTCCTTTAGCTACGCATCAATGGCAGTTATGGGTTACCTAATGTTTGGACCAAGCGTTCGGTCGCAGATAACCTTAAACCTTCCAACCGAAAAGCTAAGCTCAAGCTACTGCAAGAACCCCAGCTTGGAGTTCACAATGTGTAGACCAGATTGGCCGGGGAAAGAACATTGCTGATCATGCATAAACAATTGCTATATACCATGGTCGTCTTTCTTTGAAGTGAATTCCTGCCCACCGTAAGCCAATTTAAAAAAAAAAACCAAAAAAACCCATGGGATTAGGTTTCCCGGTTTTTCCCTTAAAAAACCGGATTTAACCGAACCGGACAGGTTCGGTTTGAATCGGTTTTCGGTCCGATTCGGTTCATTTTTTGCAACAATACTGTAATTCGGTTCGGTTGGTTTTTTTAGTCTAAACCGAACCGAACCGAACCGTGAACACCCCTAATGGAGACCATGTTGTGGGTAACCTACTATCAAAATTTTCTTTCTATTACTAGTATTCTTAGTAATTAGAAAATGATAATTTGTTAGTATGATGAAAAATATATTATATTATGATTAATAAATTAAAAATAACATTTAAATATTTTTATAAAATTTTTATTAAAAGAATAGAAATCAAACTTAATAGATAAAAATATTAAAATATAATAAAATTAAAATTATTAAATTACTTTATACTCAATTAAAAGTATGATCGTTGAAACCATTTAGTAGGAGGTATAGTGGTAAGAACTCAAAACTAAGAGGTTTGCTTTTTTTATGATTTCAAGTTCGAGCCTTATAGTTATTAATATAATGGTCACTGGAGACTTACATGATCGTTAATTTCATGATTTGTGAAATTAATTGAGATATATGGAAATTCACTCAAATATTTATATTAATTAAAAAAAAAATGATGGCTGATGTGAAGACCATGTTGTGGGTAATCTACTATCAAAATATTGCCGGTCGTAGACTTGGTTAGTATCTGTTACCACTTCCACCATTAGTATATCAGCATCTTTTGTCAAAGTAAAGGTTTCAAGTTCAAAATTTGCTTTTCCCGGACTTTTTTTCTTTCTTAACTCCTTTTCTATTATGAGTATTCTTAGTAATTAGAAAATGATAATTTGTTAGTGTATGAAAAATATTTTTTAATGTTTGATTATATTATAAAAAATAAATTGAAAAATAAATTTTTAATATTTTTTTTCAAGAATATAAACCACAATTGATAAATAAAAAGATTAAAGTAAGATGAAATTGAAATTATTAAATTATTTTATACTCAATCAAAATTATATTTTCTAATATAATTTTAAAAATATATTAAAAAATAAATTCCTTTAGACATTAATTCTAATATTCGAACTCAGAAAAAAAATAAAATAAAAATAAAAATATTCACATTTCTTTAACCAGCAAATGAATCCCCAAATGTTTTCTCCTCTCATTGATTAAAATACAGAAATTATTGTTAAGAAAAACGTACCATTCTTAAGAAACCCGGTATGATATAATGTGAAATTTATAGATTTTGAAGGTGCTATAAATCAATTTAAGAAGAAATACATAATTAATTAATCAAATTTCGAGCCATTGATGAAGGAAAGAAATCCTCGATTCGCATCAATATTTTTCGAGTTTCATGAAGATCAATTCATGCAAACGAGTTTAAAAATAAGAAGGTCCAAATTTTCTCTCTCAAAATTCCACATCGAAGGAATCAAAACCAACAGACAATCAACCCATAAACCTATACAATAAATACTGACAAGTTTAGAACTGATCATGTTGACTTCTCAAAATCGTTCATGCATCTGGAAGGGGAAGAATCTATCAAAACTTTGAATGAGTCTTGTGTGATGTTCCTTGAAACTATCGCCTAAACCCTTTATTCCCACAAGAAATTGCCACCAACTCTACCGAGCTACTCTTCGGGCATCGAGCTAGAGAGGGCCAAGGCTAGCATCACACTCAGAGGTGCATGAACAGAGGGTCTAAACACCAAATCATCGTGACGTGGTGTGGGGAAAGTGTACCCTTCCAAACGCACAAAATATAATTGATTTAACGCAAGAAAGAGAGTTTATTAAAGACATCAATACGAACACAATTATTTGAATTTATCCAGTTCGATAGGCTTAATTATGCCCTGATTATTTGTGAACAGTTCTCTCAATACAAGCACTTATTGGCTGCATGATATGACCGCATGACAAAAACTTTATATAGTTGCCTGATGGATGTGATGGAACAAAAGTATAAAGAAGGCAAGAAGGGGGGAAAAGACCAAAAATCATATGCTATGTGGGTGTCTTTGTGTAATGGAAACAAAAGCAAACAGGAATATTTGTATTGTGCTCGTGTTTTCTCATACATAACTCCTATCTAAGTTGTTGTGGTTCTCGTTAAGAGCATTTTAGTTGTAGTTATCTAGCTGATGCTGGCCTCAAATAATAGCATTTAGCTGTAAAATATTTCAACAAAATGAAGCTTATTGTAAGAACAGTTCATTATGGATTTCATTTTTATCGAAGTGAAAGAATATTATTTTAGAGTACCAAATATTTTTTTTCAATTTACTAGTACTTAATTGAATGGTAGTGATGATGTTCTAAAATCTAGCATGTTCAAGAACATGTTATTTGTTATTTAAATATTGGTTAATCAAAATGTTCATGTAATCAGTTTTCTTCTTCTTAACTCAAGAAATACCAAATTAATGGTAAAGGATAATGAATGGACTAAAAGGTTGAAGTTGTACCACTAGATTTGAAGATTACAAGCACGTGTACAATAAATTCTTGTTAAGTGTAGGTAGCCCTCTAATGCTTAAGTTAACAAAGATATTGAAGAAATGAAGGCTTCAAGGCTTTAAAATCATGTAATGTACGTATTTGTACAAATATATATATATAAAGAAAATGATAAGAGTATGCACAAATAAATCTAGAAATGGATCTTTTGAAATTAAATCATGCCTTACCTAGTGGTTTATAAATGTTTATATAACCAAGAACCACACCAACTTGTGTGGAGATAAAGGTAGAATGGAGAAAATAACTGATTTAATGTCAATCATCTAGGGTATCATCCTTTAATACTCAATGTTTCATTATTGAATGGAAATAATGATGTCATATAAGTTATCCACTAAATATGAGCATCCTTAATGTCATTTTATAGGCCTAGGTATGATAAGAGAATGTGAGAGCATTAAATGCTAAATAAAACATAAAAAGAGTAGGTAGAGTAATTCGAGGATGGATTTTTTTTTTGTCTAGATTTGTAAGTTTGTGTTTGAGCTTGCACCTTTAGGTGGGTTTATCCCTCAACCCTAGCAATTTATCCTATTGGGCTATATGAACACTAGGACCCAATCTGAAATCGAGTGTATTGTAGACCAATTAGGTCAACTAGACTTTGTAAAAGTTGTGCCAACCATCCTAGATCAAGTTGAGTATTGGGTCACATAACATGCTTTGAGCCTAAAGTGGTGTAATTTGCACTTAAGCCTTGAAACCTCGAATATGTTTCATAAACTATTAGATTTTTAGGCTTATTCATTCTCTCATCCTTGTTGTTATGGGCTTGGTGATTAGGAGTGTAAGTCTCAAACCTATCAATTCCCCTCCTAAGTCTTTTTAATGGAACAATATAAAGACTTTACTAATTATAGACATATCGTATTATACTTGGTGTTTAGGCTTGTGTGTAGTAAATATCACATCATTTGGACATGGTTTGTTTCTTCTTCGATTATCTTGTCATTTTGTTTCTTGAATGTCATTATGATTAAGCGCATGTGATTTGCTACCTTTCAAAATCAAGTTAATGTATATGCCATTGATCTTGAACTACAACATAAAGAATGATCTTAATGGTAATTGGATTGATTATGGGATTGAATGTATCATCTTCACCAATACCTTGTATTTGAAGGAAACCTTTTACAACATGACAATTTTTGTAACATTCAATGTTACCATCGATGTGATGTATAATATAGAATATCCATTTGTAATCAATAATATTTATATAAGGCTTGTGAGGGTTAGAATCCATGTCCCATATAAGAGTAAAAAATTCATCAACCATGGCTTTTCTCCATTCTAAATGTTTGGAAGCAGAAGTTAAACATCTTAGTTTAGTAGTTGAATCTATAATGACAGTGAGTAAAACATGTTTGGGTAGAGCTATCATATCAGGAGGAAGTTGTTTGGGCTTGAAGATGTTGTTACGAGATATTGTTGACATTAGATGACATGGAATTACATCGGTAATGTGGGATAATCTAATGGTGACATTGAAGTAGGTAAATCTAAAGATGATTATGAATGAATGATGGAACTCTCTACAACAAATAGCGATAGAGTTTGAGTCTTGGTGCTTAAAGGTGATGAATCTTGAGGATTGTCTTGAGTATGTACTTGTGCAATAAAAAAGTTATATGGAAGTAAAGAGTGAGGTACGTGGCATATTGAATCTTAATTAGATTTTAGAGGTTGGAAATATGATAGATTGGTAAATGAATTTTTTTTCATAAAAAATAACATGACAAGCGATATAAACACGAATAGTGAAAGGATCAAGAAACTTATAATCTTTATAGTGATAACTATAGATGAGGAATATATAAAGTGCTAAACAGATTCATATTTGTGATGATGATATGGATGAAAATAAGGCCACATGCACAACCAAAAGTTTTTAAAAATTGATAATCATGAGTGCAATGATAAAAGAGTTTAAGAAGAGAGATATAGAAGGTGACTTGAGAGGGGAGATGATTAATGAGATAGGTAGCTATAAGAAATGCATCATCCCAATATGTTTATGGGATAAAAATATTAGCAAGAAGGGCAAGACTAGTTTTAACAATGTAACAATGTTTACATTTAACATAGCCATTTTATTTATTTGTATGGAGACAAGTTATGCAATGAGTAATACCATGAGTTAAATATAAGTGTATATCAATGATATTCACCTCCCAAATTTGATTATAGAGCCTTTTATGATTAAAGTGATTTTCAACATGACATTAGCAATAATGAAATGTGGATAAAGCATAAGACTTGGCTTTGATGGGAAATAACCAAATAAATTTAAAGGAGTCATTAATAAAAATAACATAGCAATGAAATTCATTAATAGATAATTGAGGAGCAAGTCCTCGTACATCAATAAATATTAAATCTAAAGGATTCTTGGAGAAATTTGATGACAGTTTAAAAGGAAGACAGTGACTCTTGCCAAGTTGACAAGCATGATAGAAAGTAAAAGAGTTTTTAATTTTGCTTGTAAATGATGCTAAGACATTTTTTTTTTTTAGCAATTCTTAAAAAGGGGTAACTAAGATGAGCATGTTATTGGGTGAATTATATTCTTAAAGAGGGATGATCAAGACAAGCATGGAATTTCATAATTTTAAAAAGACCGTGGAGAGGATAAAGACCATGTTTACTTTCAAATTTGAGAAAGCAACTCTTGAGTATTGATCATTGACATAAAAGAATGAATGGTAAAATTCAAAATAGACATTGTTATCTTTAACAAATTGATAAAGTGATAGAATATTTTTATTTATAGTTGGAACATGATGAACATTATAAAGAAAGAATTTTTTAGTACAGGAATGGATAATAAAGGATCTAATATGATGGATATACAAACCTTGACCGTTGCGCATTTGAACATGATCTGAACTATTGCAAAAAGCAGTTTAAAGATTAAGATCACTTGGATTATATATGATATGATGTTTTACATCAGCATCAGAAAACCCAGAAAAGTCAATAATAGAGGAGAGAAAGTAGAGATTTTGAGCAGATTTGACATAACATTCATGATGAACTGAAGAAAAAAGATGTATTGGTAGAATCAAAAGGAAACCAATGATCATGACCATGTGAGTGACCATAAGGGACATAGTGATTACCACAATAAGAAGTAGTACCATGATAAACAAATAAAGATTGCTGATTTGAGAATTTCACTTATTGAGTAGTGAGATCAGTGAGGGTCAATTATTGTTCAATGAATAATTCATATGAGGAGAAAACCATACAAAGTGTCTAGTATGAAGTTCATGTCGTATGGTAAGAAAAAGTGATAAGAGGTTTATAGTCAGATTGAAAACTAGCAAGAATATATGAAAATGTTTTTAATCATGCAGATTTGACTAATGGCATTAAGGGTATTAGTAAGAGTTTTTTCTTTTTGATAATATTCAAAGATGGTTTGACTACATTTCTCAAGGGTGTTTAATTAAAGATGAAGATGACATTGAATAATAAATGTTTGGGATTGTTAGAAAAATCTTTATTGAAGTAAGTTCCATAAAGGATAAGAAAAATCAATACCAATAATAGTATGTATGATGTATTCATGAATATTAGAAATATGGATGCTTAGGATGAGTTGATTAGCAGTAAGCCATTAAAGATAGGTTAGATTAGGAGAAGATTCAGAAGAGTTGTTTGATGTTATGATAAGTGTTTTACGAGGTGAAGGAATGTGACCTTCAATATAATCTAGATAAGTAGTGGCACAAAGATAAGGGATAATAAAAGTTTTCGAGGAGAGGTAATTATCCTTGGTAAGTTGAATTTTAGAAAGGATGGTAGTAGTAAGAAATGTAGAGGAAAGAGGAGAATTGTTAATAGAAGTAAAGATTGTAGAATTAAGTAAAGACTTTATAAAAGGGTAGGATCATTTTCAACTTTAATACTATATATGAAAATCAATATTTGGGAAATAACTTCAATGCAGTTTTCATGCATGAGGCATTGTTATTTATAGTTTAGTTTGTTACGTCAATATTCTATACATGGTGTGTGTGTGTGTGTTGAAATCTAAACTATAATTACACTGCATGAATTAAAATTGTGAATCATTTTTCTAACTTTGAATATAATCTCCAGTACATTTGATTTTGTTATCATTCACATGATTTGTGATTGACTTGAATATTAATTGAGTAGATTGCTCTTGGTGGATTAATGTTTGATCTTTGATTATGTTGATTATTGTTGTTTGCAGACTTAGTGCTAGAGTTCGTATTTGATTGCAATTGATTAGATGATCACCGCTAGAAAATTGGCAAATAGTAACAAAAGTGCTAAAGAAAAATATTCCATCAATAATTTCAAATGACAATAACAACAAAACATTTATGTTAGTAATTACCAATATAAATAATGATGGGATATTTTTCTTCAGTAATTGCCGATGTAAATAGCAATGAAATATTTTTCATCAATAATTTTCAACGAAAATAACGATGGAATAAAGAACAAAAAGATAAATAAAAATTTCATCAATAATTTGACGTGTCAACAATTCATATGGAATTGTTGACATAAATTTCTATTAGCCAATTAAATGAATTTAACTCCACAATTCTCTCTTCCCCCAATTTATTCTTCTTTATTCTCCATCAAAACAAAAACACCTCTCACCCAATTAATTCGTAAATCCAATCACCCGTTCACAAACTTGGCCACCTAACTTGCTGGCATTGACCTATATCTATCAATGATGTTGGCTTTCATCTCTTGGTTCTATTTGTTGTGACCATTCACTACACCAAGTAAGAAACCTACAAATTTTTTATGTAACCCATTTATTTAAGTATTTTACAACCTTTTCCGATATGATTTTGTTATATTAATTCATGATTTTTCTGTTAGGGTTTCTTTAGGATTTGGAGGAAATTGATTTTATTTATCATTTGATAAAATCAAGTTTGATTTTGTAATTTAGCTATGCTATAATTAAAAAACAAAAAACAAAATGATGGCTTATTTAATGGGTACCAATTATATTTTGTCAATTTTATTGTTAAGTTAGAATTTTGATAAAATTTAGGAAAATTTAATTTTTTGTGGAATTAATAATAATTAAAGGATATTAATTTAGGTTGATTAAATTTGAATTGAAGAAATGATGGAAAATTAATCGAGTATCAATTATTTATTTTTAATTTGATTGTTTAGTTCTTATTTTGATGCTACATTGTATTTTTGTAGAAATGATGATTGATTATTGGATTATAGATTTATTTTTAATAAAAAGTTAAATTTTAAATTGAAGTTACATTATAAATAAAGGTTGTCATCAATATTCCATATAGGTTTATAAGTAATGGATTATCGTTTTTGAATGCATCAATATTCACCTAAATGGTTGTATAGACAAAATTATCTTCAAGAGGTTGAGAGTTTTATTAATATTGTACTTTCTAATCCAAAAAATATTAGTGTAGATGAAATTAAATGTTCACATGTGAAGTGTAAAAATAAAAAGTTTCACCATAAAGATGTTGTGGCAATATATCTACTTAAAAAGTAGTGTTAATGAGTATATTGAGCATTTAGATGTCAACCATGAAGATACACATACCGACCAAAGCTTATCTAATACAAGTTACAGAGTTGGAATCCTATATTCTAGAGAGGATTTTACTAAAAAGATTATTATAGAGTGGAAGGTCGACCACTCCATGTAAGTAATGTTTTTTTCTCGTTATTGATGTTATCTATTTGTATTAAGTTAATTAAGTTTTAAATTAATGAAAATGAAAATGGCTTTGATGAAGTGATTTTCAAGTTTATAAATATTAAAGTTGCTCATATTATAACATCAATGATGAAATCATTGTTCAAAAAATTGTTGTTTCAATGGAGTCCACTATAAGATTATTTTGAATTGGATGAGTATGTCTGAGGATTTGTGGAGAAAGTTGAAGGTTAGATAAATAAATTCTACTTTGAGTTAATATATAGTTTTTTTAAAAAAAATTTAGAAAACTAGTTTGTTTATGAAATCAACTATAAGGAAATATTTTCATGGAACTTGGCAAACAAGATGGTGGCCAGGAAAGTATGGGAAAACCATAGTGTAATTAGCAAGCAAAACTTTTTATATTATTGTATGTAAAAAAAATCATTACCTTATTTTTTTTATGAGTTTTTTAAATTAAATTGCATGATTTGTGGTATGACGTCCATAAATATGTAAAGGGCATAGCTAAGTCCGATGACATTGCATTATAAAGATATTATAAACTAAGCTACGTCACGGTGAGTAATTGGGAAAAAAAATTTAAGAATATATGACGTCAGATGATTTCAGGAGGCAATCACGATCCAAGTTACAGAACATAAATAAATAAATAAAAATTCATGGTTCCATGAGTAAGCACACCGGGGGATAGCTTTCTTTTGTGAACCATGCAAAGTTCCTAGTATGACCTTGTTTTATGATTATAATTATTTTTCTTCAAATATTAATTTAGTGTTTATTTATGACATTTTTTTAAACAAAATATTTATTTTGTAGGTTTCACACCTTGAGCACAAACTAACTCCGACGGAGTTATAAGTGGAAACATATATAAGAAAGGAGAATAGAAAGAAAATGGTGGAACAATTTATCGACAACAGAGTTGAAGTGTGAATTATAAGTGTTTTTGTATAGTTGTAATAGGTATTCTAAAGTTTTTGGATATATATGGATTTTGGATTTTGATTTTTTTTTTGTACGGAACATATAACACCAACATAGTTTTAAAATACAAAGAAGAGCAGCTTGTGAACTCGATAGGAATTGAGTTTACAATATATCTATGACTATGACCCGAGATATGAGGGTGGGTTTTAGTGTTTTGACAATAGGCACACCAAAATATGAACCAAGCTAGCCATCACTAACCTTTAGGAGATGGTTCGAGAACAAGTTAAGGAACGATTGTCTATTCTGATCTGGAAGAAAATATTAGAAAGAGTTAAGAGTAAATACATTCATACATGGCGACATATTACCCTCCTCCTCTTGGACATCCTAAAACTCTTGGTTCAAGATTTTCTCCTCCCCCTCCCCCTCCAACTTCATTTTATTAGGAGTTTTTGTATGAACTGTTAAATTAATATTATAAAAAAATTTGTTCAATTTTTTTTTTGTTTTTTGTGATTTTAGGTTTTAAAAAATACAATTGGGATTATAACAAATAAACATGAAAAATGAATAATTAATGAAATTCTAATTGAATCGCCGATATAAATTGATATTCCATCAGTGATTATGACGGCAATACCAAAACCAATTTCTTCAAAAAATTACAAAAAGTTGTGGAGTTTTTGGGTTTGCCAATGAAATCAATGTTGGAAACCACTGTTAGTAATTCTATTAGTAAAGTCATCGGTGACATTTGCAACTTGGTCTATGGAACAACAATGTAAACGTTTGTCGATAATTATTATACTAATGGTTTTGCCAACAAATACTGGTCGGTAATTGCTACATTGACGGCGTGAATAATCAACATTTTGATTAGTAGATGGAAATGTCGGTAGACATCTAATCACCAACGATAAGTTAACCAACAATATTAATTCGTTAGCAATTCCATAAAAATTTAAAACACCAATAGCCATTAACGATGGAATATTCTGTCAATGTTTAGCAATTTTTTAGTTGTGGATGTCTTGATAATCCCAAATTTCCAACTAGATCCTATTCAATATAACTGGCTAGCTAGTTTACTAATATGTATATGCCTAATTCATTATTTGTGTAAATGCAACTGTTGTGATATATCAGCAATTAATTACAAATAAATATCATAATTTTTTTACATCCAAAGTCAAAGGCCTCCATTGTTACCGGGGATTGCAACACGACCACATGTTGTCTTTGTCTCATCAAACAGGTTGTTTTCTCTCATGCTCACATAGTATTTTTTTTTTAGTTTAGTTTCCATGTATAAAAACTAAATCCACACCACCGACTTGTTTAGTGGTTATAGATAGGTTATTTATGCTGTAATTAAATGTACGATAACTTTTCTATATATATAAACTCTGATGATAACTAAATGTTGATGCAAATTTATTTTTAAAAACTTTATGGATATGTTTATTTAATATGGCATTCAAAATTTTACACTAATTTTAAGAAACATAAAAGAAAAGGAGTACCTTTTTTTTTTTACACTAATTAAATGATATTTTTTTAAGAATTTTTTACTATCCTGTGCTTTAATATATTCACTTTTTTTCTCACCTTTTGAATGAAGATGTTCGTATAACAACTAAAAGAAAAAAATAATTTCAAAGGACTAAAAACCAAAAAGAAAAAAAAATAAATTTTATTTTATTTTATTTTATATTCCCCCAATTTTAAAGCCACAAATGAGGTTTTTAAGGCCTCTATAGTGTTTATAAGTGTTTTTAGATGATGATTTATTGTAAAATAGGTTTTTAATGTCTAGCTTTTATTTGTTTTCTTCTTTAAAATTTTTATTCAAACCCTTATTTTTTATGTATTTTTCTTACTTTGCAATAATTGTTAATAATTCAATTAAACAAAAAATATATTACAAAAGACTTATAAACACTAAACAAAATGTCGTTTTCTCGGGTTCTAAAATTAATATAATGATATACAATAATAAAAAAAAAGACTAAATCTCTCAAGAGAAAACATTTTACAAATGCCCGGCAACATATATTTCTTCTCTCTCAACCAGTTATCAACAAATCACCGATCAATTTTTCAAGCTTCTAGCAATGTCTTATAAATCAATAATGCTCGTGTTGAAGTTCCTTGTTGCATGGACTTTCAGAATTCCAAGCCTTAGCTCATCCATTCCAGATACTCAGGTGGCGTGCAGCCGCCCCACACGAACGCAAGCACTGAGCAAATAAACGACAAGTGACGATCAAATTCTTCAATCTTGAAGGAAGGGCGACTCTTCTGTTCAAAGCTTTTAACTTCGTATGAATCAAGTACTCCTAAAAAGCAAGTGGGAGTTGTGACAGTTTTAGGGTTTTTTTTCCAACTTCTTTAGCTAATTAATTGCTAGGGTTAGTCAAGATTTGTTATAATATTTGTTAAGGCCGATTACTATCAATTATCTCTCTCACAAAGACTAATTGCGGGGCTTCGTGTTTCAAACCACAAACATAAATATTTATTGATTTCACTGTCACGAAACCTACATACAGTAAACATGACTTGATTTTGAATTTTGGATAACAAAATTAATTATATATCAATTTATCAACAACATTTTTTAAACAAATTGAACCCAATTAATTTCTATTTGTTTATATATGGAAAACTATATCAACTTCAGCAGCTTGAACTTGTAATTTCTCCATGGAAGAGGGAATGAAGGACCCCCGTACTAAGACATCTATTATAAATAGATCTAGCAAAAAAAAAAATTATTTTTTTACATCAAATTAATGTTTTTATAGTGTTTTTTATTATTATTTTGATGTATTGATATAAAACAAAAAAAATATTTTAATATATTTTCAAACAAAATATACTTTAAAAAAAAACTTTTATAACACTATAAAACAGTCTCTTAAAAAAGAAAAAGTTTAGGACAAGACATTTCATTTCCATTGAAGTTCCCCATTGCCGCAAGTGTGTGTGTATTATAGTATTAACAGAAACTAAGCCTTGTGGCGTTTTATTTTAACTAGAATCATTGTTCACTCTCTCATTAATTATTGTGGATTGAAGCAATGATTTTTTTTTTTTAAAAAAAAAATTATCCTCCAGCTTTTTTTTGGATACAATTTAGCACTTATAAGCTCAAATTAGCCTCAATTGTGTATATATATATATTTTTTTTAAGAGAGGATTGAGTTGAAAGATAAAGGATTGAAGTAAAAAAAGGTAAGTAAACTAGGTGGTATCTTTGAATTTTATGCCAAAAGTTTATTTTGGTTCCCCTATTTCTTTGGTTTATAGATGATCAGTTCCTTTAGTTTTTAGAAATTCAATTTTGTTATCAAAGTTAATTTCCCTTATTTTTCAATTTTTTTTTGTTAGAGAAGAGAGAGGGACCACCGAATTTCAGAAAAGAGAGAGAAAGTAGTTATTGATAACGATTCTAGCCACTAAAATGCCTGAAACTAGTATTAATGGATTTCATTTAATGAGGGATTTTCACCTAGGTGCTTTTTTCCTTCTACTTACCCAAAGAGGTAGATATGACTTTGAGAATGTTATTGGATTTGGGTTGGTTTTGGTTTTTTGAGTTATTTTTTTGTTTTATTTTTTAAGGTCATTGATAAATTTATTAATGTGTTTAAGGTGTTTTGGGTCAAAATAGGTTGAAAATTGGGTTTTCATACCAAAAAATTTGATTCTACACAACACATGATGAATGATTTGTGAGGACGCTGAACAACTTGTCATCCACCCATTAAGCAATTAAAAAAAATGAAGCTAGGCACAAGAGCGCGGTCTAGGCTGGGAGGCCCACGCGCTTAGGCTGGATTTTTTGGCCTAATGTGTGTGGCTCCTTTTTTATTTTTTATTTTGTTTTAAGTTTCGTTGTTTTATGTTTAGGTTAAAAAAAATCAATAAAAGAAATCATTGAATCCAATTGAATTCATGAACTAGGTTGTAGGCTTTATAGGTTCATCCATAGCATTTGAACTGTTATTTGTTTTTTTAATACTTTCTTGTCCCTTGATTTTAAAAATATAATTTTATAATTTGTTATTGATGATAAGCTTATCTGTTCTCATGAAATCAACATGGATTCGCCATATATTAAATGGGTTGTATATATTATATGCATTCGCGAAATAAGTTATTTTCTCTTTCTACTATTATTACTTCTTTCATCTTTTTTTTTTTTTATTTAGCTCAAAACTAAAAAGAAAAAAATACAATTTCATCTTTTGTTTATCAATGATCTACTCATAAGAATTCTGCTACATATATCTAATACGATTTCTTTCCTTTTAAGAAAATGTTTCATACAAAAAAATTTCATGCGTTTTATCGTCATGTGATTAAATGAAAAACAATCTCTAGTATAAAATTTATTAAATCTAATGACATACATATCTTACATCATGTGTTTGTTTTGTTGACTCTAATTCATTTAAATTTTTTTAGTTAAGTTTTGTTTTCTTATAACTTCCATTAAATATTAAGTAATTAGGGATTGAGCATTTTATTATTTTTTTAAGATTATCCTCGCAACTTGGGATGTTAACCTAGGTTAATCAAATATATTGTCATTTTAATATTAAATAAAATAGTGCTAAATATATAATATTTTTTTTTTTTTTTGGAGGAGACGTTACGGATACTTAAAATTTTTTTATTACGTTTTAAATTTTCCTTTGTCCGGCCTGCTGTTAAGCGCTTGTCAATAGAATAGGCTAGAAATAGAAGTAAAATGGATGATAATTGTGTAATTATAATTATGGGTACTGAGTAGGGCCATTTTCACGTGATGACCACTCGCATTGCTCCATAGGCCCACAGTAGTGTACTTGACTATTTATATATTTATATAGCCGCCTGTATTTCGCTCTCCATCTCTCTAAACAATTTATTATTATTATTATTTTAATATTTTGGAAGTCTGAAACCCCTTTTCTACCCTATAAAAAGGGGAATGAACTCGTCAATTTCTTTAAGCAGCATAATTTCCAGGACAATTACTTTCCTCAGCTTAATTCTCCGACGTCCATAGCCATGGATTTCTTCCATTCTCAAAACCAACACTCGCCAAAACACCAAAACAACAGCAACAAGAAAAGGCTAACACATGACCAAGTGAGGCTCCTTGAGAGAACCTTCACGACCACCAAGAAGCTCGAGCCTGAGCTTAAGGTCCAGCTTGCAAACCAACTAGGGGTGCCCCCAAGACAAATTGCTATATGGTACCAAAACAAGCGAGCAAGATGGAAGACACAGAGCCTTGAGATCGACTATAGTACACTTCATGCGAAACTAGAGGATGCATTAGCCGATAGGAGGCGACTAGAAAGAGAAGTGTTACAACTTCAAGAGGAGCTGAGGAGGGCTCAACAAATGGTGTTCCACTTGAACCAAGGACCAGCTCAACTTCCTGTTAATGTTTCTTCTAACTCCTCTTGTGATGAGGGAGGCAGCTCTAGCTTGCACGAGGAAGCGAATGGTGAGGTCTTGCAACTTGAAGAGCTCTATGCTTGTTTGTATGGCGCTGGTGGCTCAACCTGGGGTTAATTAAGGTGCGGCAACAAATGTCATCTGTCATAATATAACGACTGATCTGCACCATGAGTGGAGAAACTCTCAAGTAGACCTAGTTCATCTGATAGCTCACCAACAAATTAAGTATGAGACGTTAATTTCACAAATATTGGAGTCTACTTTGTTGTGGATATCTAATATATATATATATATGTATATTTACTGCCTATGGTTGATGATGTCTTGAGTGTTGGAGAGACTGACTTCTTATTAATTATGATTACTGGCCATTGATGTTACTTTCAAACCATCAGTTGTTCTCTTAATTTTTCTTCGAAAGTAAGGCAAGGTAAGGAACTGGGGAGCACTAGACAGATTAAAATTGAAGCAGAGATGAATTATTACAAGAGTAATTATCAAGGATGTGAAGATTAGTTAATTTCTAGACATGTTTTGTGTATTGTTAGTCCTGTAAGTTCGTATCAGAATATCTATCAAGTAAAGTTCAAACTTATATACTGTATGCTTAGCTAGGTAGATAACTGTATATCAGTGAGGTCAAGATAATCTCAAAGTACCAGTTTTGAATTGACAGAGATGAAGAACTTGTATTTATGCACCCTGTAATTAATTTGTCCGTACAGTTAATGAGAAGCTGATCCCATTTTCTCAAAGTGATCTGAACTTGTATTGTTAAATTGAAGCATAAATTCAGTGTTATGGAAGAGAGAAATTCAGGGATAAAATGCTTGTTATGTGGTGACAAGGGAGAGAAATTAAGATACAAAAACAAAAATAACTAGATCATAATATAAAACTCCAATTAATACCATAATATAAATATAAAATTGATAATTATGCCGTAAACTAAACTCGTAATTAATTATAAAAAAAAATACGAGAATTTTGGTTATTAATTCTTTTTTGTTATTTTTTTGAGGTAAGAAGGGAGATGGGAAGGAAGAGGAGCAGAGAAGGCCCACTGGTTTGGAGTTGGTTTTTTTCTCTGTCACGTCGATGATCAGACTTGATTCAATCAAAGCTGTGTGGGGTTCTGCTTTGACCAGAAGAAATCTACTATATTTTAAAGCTTGGATAAACCAGCTGTGACTTTAGATGCCATCTGAAAAGGGCTACGTATTTTTGCTGCAGCTTGGACATTTTGGAATTCTCGTGTCACTGCTTTGCACACTCCAGCCAGACTCTGTGTATTTCACAATATTATAATTCGGCAGTAATTGACATTTTAGGCACGACTGTGTATACTTTGACAAATCTGCAAAATTTATTATTCTAAAATGGATTTTAACTGATGTAAGTTCTATATATAATAGCTTCAATGCCTTGAATAATCCGAAAGAGGACTCACAGTTCTCCTTTTATTTAGTAGTTCAATGACCAACCTAATGCGATATTTTCCAGGAGGTGGAAGAGCTCTGATATTTGAGGGGGAAAACCAGAGAATTAATGGCTGGTTGCATGGAGGTTGGAACGATGAGTTTAGTTGGCAATCTGCTTATCATTTCTTCATCTTTCTTTTCTTTGTTCTTGCTCAATAAATAAGCTTCGACCTTTACCTTGCTATGATTCCTCTTGTACATGTCTACTAATTAGGCACCGAATTTGACCACCCTTCAAGAGCATCGTATAAATAGGGTTCAGTGATTCCTCTTCAGGATTTGAATTCATTTGTTGAATTTATGATTATGACAACTCAGGAACATGATAAAATGATGTAGTGTATGTTTTTTGTCGTTGCCAAAGAACGGTGTCGGGAGGCACTCATTTAGACAAAAAGTCTCGACATGGAGGTAGAGGAGAGAGAAGACAAGGGGGCTGTTCAGACAAAGATCAGGAAAACTGAAGTCAATTCAATGGTGGCATGTCTGCGTGTGGCAGCTACCTTAGCTGGTAAATCATTAGATGCCATATCCAGAAAAATGTGTCCTTCTCTCATTTCATGCTTATATCATCCATGGAAATATTTGTATCTAAAAACTCGATGCCAACGAGTTTTGAGATTAATTTACAACAAAAGAAGGGGTGGAAAAACAGCCCGGATGACAAACCCTAGATTACACGTACAAATACCAGGTTTGCCAGCCAAAAACGAGAAAAATATAGTAGAAAGGAAAAGCTCCTCGTTGAATAATTCTGCAGGTCCAATCAAACCACGCCAATTCCACAGCTATGCAGGTCTAATTAAACCACTCCAATTTCAGATATACACACACTGAGAGAGACAGAAAGAGGAACGAAAATTATAAACCAAGACTTTTGTCATCCAAATTAGGAATATGCAGTGTTCATATATCCAACAACAGTATTCATATATCCTGCCAAAAGCTTTTGATGGCATGTACATATGAGTCTACCTTCAGGCCTCAAGGGAGTGAAATGAAGGGGAATGGATTCGAAAAGATAAATGGCTTCGGATGGGACAAAAGAAAAATATAATACAACGCCATAATAATTTCTGTTAACATCTAACGACATAGTTGTCTTTGAAAGAGAAAAGAAAGGAGGATAATTGATCTGTATCATTTTATTGCATGCACCAGCTATTCTGTATAATAGTTTTTGCTTACATAACAGTTGCATTAGAACATCTGTCGGATTCAGAGCTTGAGAAGCTAATGAGGTGTTATACAGTTTGTGCATATACAAAACAAATGCCTCACTCAACTTTAACATGAAATTGAAATTTCTGGTCTCTTATTTGGGCTTTAGTTTCAAGGAAGCGCTGCAAATATGACGAATAATGTTTAAAATGAGTCCACAAGAAATATGTAATTTTAGAATTAAGAGCTCCGGACAGGAAGAAATACTTACCTATTGATACAATAACGTTTACCAGTGGGTGGTGGACCATCATCAAATACATGCCCTAGATGAGCATCACAAGCCGCGCAGAGAACTTCCTGACGAGGCATGAAAATAATTGACAAGTCTAACTTTGACTTCACATTATTTCCTACGGGCTGATAGTAAGATGGCCAACCAGTTCCACTGTCAAATTTAGTGGATGATCTGCAGGGCAGAGCACATTCCAATCAGTTCTATTGAAAGTTGCAACAGCAAGAGATTGAAGAGAGACCCTTACTCAAATAGAGGTGTATTACAACAGATGCAGTGGTAAGTTCCCGGGGTTTTGGTGTTCCAATACTCCCTGAAAGTGAATAAATTAAGATATTAGCAAACCGATGACTAGTGGTGGCACAAAAGAGCAGTATATATGTTGGTGCTCCGTTCAGTTCTGATGATAAGCATAAATTTAGTATACTTTTCCTGCCACCATGCACTTAAAGATCTTAACACTTCAAGGGGCAAGCAAAACAGAGATAAGAAAGGTCTGTTCAGCAACCAAACAGATATGGGAAACAAGTAAATCTTAAATGGTTCAATCCACATGAAAGATTGCATTTATTTACCTTTTCTTCTTTCAATTTAAAATTATTCATCATGATGAAGTAAGCCAGCCTCTAAGACATTAGAGAAGATCACAGAAGCCCCCTAGGTTTAGTCATGTAAAAATTGCACTTACAGCACATTAAATAAATCATACCCAGAGAAAGCTCTCTCAGTCCCCTTCTGCCGAGTGATGTAAAACTCTTCGGCTGTAAGCTTCTTCTTCCATTCTTCATCGCTCACGGAGGCATAGTTAACATCTCCTGTCTCCAAAACAAGCAGCAAATAAATTTGATTCGTAAAACAAATAAGATCATTCGGAGCATTGCAGTAGAGTGTCAAGAAACATCAATACACAAAGAACTACAAAGCGCTTAGCACTTGTCAAAATGCATTTTGAAATCTCACATTAAAATAGAGAAAGAACATATTGTAGTGAAGATTCACAATAGAAACAGCATTCAATCCTTAAGGTATGAAGAAGATTATAGACAGAGATCATAAGGATCAATTCCTTTGTCATTAAAACATTCAGAATATAATCTCCCTAAATCAACATGATTCACCATGCCACAAGGAATCAAATCAGACAATCGACTTGGACAGTACAGTTAGAGAGTATCATCTTTTATGCAAATTGAGAACCCCAAGAAAGATCAATAACCCCATTCCCCTGATTACCGATATAACAAATACTAATTAATTGTTAAGTGATGGACTTTCCTTCCTTTGGAATTATCCAACCACAACAGATCTGCCCTTATAAATAATTATTTCTCAAGCCAAAGCTCAGGACTATTGTCGTTAAACCATGATGTGGCAAAGATAATAATTCCATCTCATCTCGCATTAGCCAAAAAGTTAAGCAGTATGTGAAGCTACTGGTGTAAAACTAAGGAGCACTTCACCAGGCTTATGACACAGAAACAGTAGACTTGCAATAGTTAGACAGATGATTATTCTGCCTTTTCCTTGTTGTGCACATGCTGGTAATCATATGCAAATTCCACAGTTCCCAGTTCCACCCTGAGTAAAGGATGATGTCTTTGTGTACACTGTTCCACCTTCCAATTGTCATTCTTCAAGATGCTCTCAAGTCCTATGAAGATATACTGCAACTGTTGGGTTATCCCATATTGGTTGTGGAAGGGGCTGGTCGAGAGTTTACAAGTACGAGGGAAAGAATCACCTTGCAAGTTAGCTTTTGTGGGGGAGATAGGCCCAAGATCGCCTAACAATAAATATCTGAGCCTAGGTTTACCAACACGTCTACACCCGGCTCTTACCCAATGCTTGATGTGTGAGGGGGAGATTTTTGGGGTTATCCCACTCAGAGTGTCCAATATTGAAAATGGTGCTTCTTAATGGAGAAACCAAAGTTTAAATAAACAATGTGGAGATTTTTGCACGTGCACACATTAAATGTATAGATTTTTGTGCATATTATATGTAAGGATTTATGTAGACACCAATCCAATGAGAAAAGTGCTTCAATCCTTAGCTGCAATTTGTGACTTCGAAGAGATGACTATAAGAACTTCAGTTAAAGGATCTCTCACTGCACGGAATGAACAAGCAAATAATGAGCTAAAATCACAAAGCATTTCATCAGTAGAGTTGATACTGTGCCAACCTGGTCGCTTGTTGTTGATTCAAATAAATCATTTAGAACTTGGTGAAATCAACGAAAGTATTGGGAAGGGGAGGAATGTATCAGCAAACTCTGTTTTAGCTCATACAAAATCACTTTGATGGTTGATACACTCTGTCAGAATCAGCTCACTCCTACTCTTATATTTCAATGACATTACCATCCTCAATCTCATAGACTTCATGTTCTCTCAAACTTACAAGTTTAACACATGCAGAGAATCCCCTTCCAAGACTAGGAAACCTGCAGTCTCATTCTCCAACTACACACTAGGTAATACAAGAGAAAGAAAACACAATTGATTTAAGACATGTTATAGTCCACAGCATTGTCAGACCCAATCAATATGAATTGAATATCACCACAATTAATCAAAGTGTATCTTTCTAACTTCAGAGGTACACAACTATCAAACTTTCCATGTGAATTTGACCAGAGAGTTCAACTACTTATTTGATGAAATGATGAAGGGCAGAAAAGGGAAAGATCTTCGGTGAATGAAATTTGAGTTAAGATTCGTAAGGAAGCTATCACTCAGCATGGTGGAAGAAAAAGAAGGAAAGAGTAAACAACCGCAATCCTCACACCAGTTGGTTCGAAGAATCCTATCTAAAAAAAACAACAGCAAATTCTGACCTTTTTCACATAGAATCTTGAAGTATGAAATGCGTGATATAGAGTTCCAATAACACAATCCAGTGAAGACACCATGGAAAAACCCAACAAAATAACAAATGAAAATTCAGCACTGCCACGAAGAATTCCATTACCTGTGATATTTGAGGAAAAACTCAGACAAATTCCCAATCTTTTCTATCTATATGAAAAGATTCTACCACTTAACCATATTCTCTTCATCAAAACCACTCAAATTTCAAAAAGGCCAAAACATCAGGAGAAAAAAAGGAGGAGGAAAACAGCATCATGTTCTATTAACACAAATATGAGAACAAGAATCCAATAAATTTCATTAAAAAAACACACAAACTGCATCGATCCCCTTATAATTTTTCTTATAATCCAATTATCAAAGAAAAAACTAATAAGCAGAGCTCCAAACAAGTGAAACAGAACAATATCCAATACATATACCAGTATTATCAAGTTACAAGTGTCATCTCGTTTGAACAGAATCACTAAGGGGGGGGGAGAAGAAGAAGAAGAAACCTCATCGAACCAAGAATCATATAAACCAAAAGGAAAAGGAATTATCAAATAGAGAAAGAGTGGACCTTGAGTGTTGTCAGGCTTCTGAGAAGAAGAAGCAGAAGAACCCATAACTCGAACAGAAAAGGAGCTTCTTTTGTACAGTTTAAAGCAACTAGAATCTAAGGAAAAAGGGTTGGTTTTTGGAGAAATAGCAAATTGGGTTTTTGAAGAAATGGAAGTTAATGTTGTTGTGAAGCTTATACTACTATGACTCAAAGCCATTGCTGAGGCTGACCTTAAAGAGAATGGAGCTCCTTTTGTGTAAAATATAGTTAGAGTAGAGAAGTGATCAACTGATATAGATATCACGAGAGGCTATGTTGTTTTCCAATTAGTAACCGTAGATGAAGAAATGATCAATATTTGTTGATTTTGGGGGCTATATTGGGTAGATTCACAGGAGTATTGTGATCTTTGAAACACTGGAATTTTAATCTGATGATACGTGGCCATCTTTTAGTGACTTTGACAGATGGATAATGGAGGCTCTGTATTTGCCGCGTGGAGAATGCTATATCTCTAGAATTGATAGTAGGATTGTGTAAAGGCCTCCATCTCTAATTTTGATTTTTAACAAAATAAAGTCTTGCCTTGCCTCTAGGCTTTGTTATGGGCAGTAGGTGGGGGAGAAGGTATGCTCCTCCATGGCTAGCCTGCACCAGTCATTGTGTCACCAACCCAACCCATCAACAAACTCAAACTACACAAGTTGGCTTTCCAAAAACGACACCATATCCACCCTATTTAGTGCAGGAATCTAACAAATCAAGGGGAGGGAGTTATTTTAGGAGTTTAACAAAAGCTCATGCATCAGTGTCATGAAAAAATGTTGTAAGAATAAAATTATATAGTTGTTATAACTATAAAATTTTTATTATATCAAAGTATTTCTAAAATGTTAATAATTAATGCTCTATTAAAATTGAATATTAATTAGAATATTATTGAGATTGATACATATTATGTTTTTTCTTTTATGAAAAAAAAATAATAGTTGTTCTTATAAACTGATGTATAAGAAATATTTAAAACTAATATATAGGTACTTGTTAAATGACATGTATATTAAACTGTCTTGCATGAGAATTCAATATGAAGAGATCACATGCTTTTTATGGAAATGCTTATATGACAGTTGTGTAAGTGATCTTTAGGCTTGAAATCATTAAGTTATCTTATATAAAATATGTTATGTCTTGATCTTCCTACACATTGTTCTAATCAAGGGTAACAACACAAGCAAATGTTAGTATAACATAAACTATATGAAGGTATATGAGTAATCAAGAAAGGATTTATCACCCTAGGTAGGGGTGATTATTTTCGGTTCGGTTCGGTTTTTATCAAAAAAAGTAGCTAAACCAAATTTTTTTTTTATAAAAAAAACCAAAACTGAACCGAAACCAGGTCAAACCGACTAGTTTCGGTTTCGGTTCGGTTCGGTTTTTTAGGGAAAAACCGGTTCAAACTGGTTTGGCTCAGTTTTTCTGGTTTTGGCTCGGTTTTCTTGGTTTTGGCTTGATTTTTCCGGTTTGGCTTAATTTTTTTCCAGTTTCGGTTCGGTTTGGTTTTTTCAGTTTTTTGCTTATAAAACCGAACCGGATTGGTTGGTTTTTTCAAAATTTTAATCGGTTTAATCAGTTTTTTTTCAGTTATTTTTTTCCGGTTTTCTCGGTTTAATCGGTTTTTCGGTTTTTTTGCTCACCCCTAACCCTAGGTGAATTAGAGAAAGTGTTTCATCTATTTTGAAATCTTATTCAAAGAATCAATGAATATCATCTTAAGAATAAAAATAATTTTATAAAGCAGACATATTTCATATTATAATATCTAAATCAGAACATTGTTGAAAAAATGATAATAATTACATTGAGAAACTTATCACTAAAAGGTTAAGCCAAACTACTTATAATTTTTCTAATAATTAAGGGATCATGACAGGTTGCTAGACATTATACTTGATCTTCAAATATAAATTAATCAATTGTTGAATTAATAATAAATTAATTTATTTAATACTTTTTTATTTAATTAATTTATATTTGGGCCAATTTATTTGGGAACCTAATAGATCACACACATAAGAACTATTTGTTAAAAATTAAACTCGGATGATTAATCAAGTGTGACTTGATTGGAAATAAGTTTTTAGAAATTAAGGACTATAATGTAATTTATACATGAAATTATAATTCTAAACCTAGAAAAATTAAGTAGGGAACTTGATTGAATAAATTTATAAAATTATCCTGAAATAATATATGTGATATTATTCAAGGAGTACATTGATATTTTTTTCATTTATAGACTTTTCAGGTTTCCCTATAAATAGAATGTTATGCCTCTTTTTTTTTTTTTTTAGTGTAGTACATAGTACAATACAAAAAACCTAAAAAAACAGAAAAAAAAAAAAAAAAAAAAAAGCTAGCACTCAAAGGCATAACAATCCCTCTCTCTTAAGTCCCTCTTTTCTAAAAAGATTTAAGAGATTTCTCACTAATAGTTTGTATGAATTACCGTTAGAAGTCGGACATTTAGATGACTTATGATTTGCGACAATTCAACCTCGACTTAAGATAATTTTTTTATAAACCTTAAACAATTCTAAATCTGTCTAATGAGATCTTAGGACTCCTGAAAAAATTAAATTAACTATTTTCATTGCGTATCTATATTTCGGGAAACCTAACAATCAAGTATTTTAACAACCCTAGTGAGTGAAGAAGATGGAGTGGAGGAAAGGAAAAGGGGCTCACCTTCTAAAAGGAGGACGTTGTCTCAAAGAAAATGACTTCGTGGTAGAAAGTTAAAAATATCTTGAAAGAACTTTATGAAAAGAGAGAGATATCTTAATGCAAAAGTAGATTGAATGATATTAGGCATTTAATTTATAAATTTAAATACTATGTTGTTTATTTAATCTTTAGATAATTCTAAATTTATATTTTTAAGTAACTCTAAATTTTGTGATCGAGCTATGTTTTTTCTATGAACAATGTTAAGAATACATTTCTGACGTTGATTTGGTGCACTCATAATTATTTAATAAATTTTTAGAATTTTTTTATTCTGAATCAATAAGTCAAGAAACATATATCCTTAACCAATATTTAGT
This sequence comes from Populus alba, assembly GCF_005239225.2. Lineage (NCBI taxonomy): Eukaryota > Viridiplantae > Streptophyta > Magnoliopsida > Malpighiales > Salicaceae > Populus > Populus alba. The sequence continues at coordinate 14,251,575 of NC_133294.1, read as the reverse complement.
ATTTTTCAATAAAATAAAATGATGGGATGTCATCATATATCTCTTATTTGGATGACACTAGATTCATAGCTCGCACTACGTCGCAAATTGTATTGTTGTTTTCTTTAAACATGAAAAAAAAAAAGAAGTAAATGCATTGTTAACATGTTTTCGAGCAAAAAAAAAATTTAATTATAAATTCAAAATCTAATGTATATTAGACTTTAAATATCAAGATAATGATATATGAGACGATATTTTTTTTTTTAATATTGAGACAACAACAAACTAAAATGACCCCACTAGGATTTGATATAATGGACGAAATCCTTTTTTTAAACAATTAGATGGAGACAAACTAGAATGACCAAGGCTAAAACATGATAAACTTGCAAAATTCATGACTTGGGTTTTGAGATGGTGATAATACCATAGAAAAAAATTAACAAAAATTACACAGTCTAATTCCTAAAAAACCTAATGCTAGAGGATAAAATTAAAAAAAAAATCAATATAAAATTAGAATGAAAAAAAGTGGCTCGAGTCAACTCGAGCAACTCGGCTAAAAAAATGAAAATATACCTTATACAAAATGAAACTCCATTAATAAACTCAAACTCCATAAACTACTTAATAACCTCAAAACACCTAAAATCACCTAAGAAAATGAAAATCAACCTTATAAAAAAATCTAATAAACCAAGCCCAATCTATTTTTTCAAGCAAAATAAAGGTTTAAAACCACCATCATCAAACTTTTATTGTCAAATGAAACCCTTTAGCACCAATAATGATGAGTTTCTTCGTTGAAAAATGGCTCAATGGATAATTTTTTCTTTCTTCATCATTTTTCAACAAGCTACTCTCTTATCTGTCTAACTTAGAGACCAAATAATGAACAAAATAAACTTTAGGATTAAAATGAGAGTTTTTTGTGAATTTTAAATTAGCTATGTCTTTTTTTAGTATTTTTACTCTTTAATCCTTTAAGTGTTTAATTTGATAAGTAATACCCATAAATTCAAGTTTAATTTCATTTAATTAGGTCATAAAAATATTCAATTAGAAGAAAAAAAATTCCAAAAAAATTAAGATGTTTCATTATTTATATAAACAATGAAGTACCCATACAAAAACATTCTTAATATAATCTATATTGTATTATAATAATAATAATAATAAATAATAATAATAATTACACATTTTAGAATTGGGCCAATCTTATTAAATTTAACGTTTTTTTGGGTTGGATCGACTGCATTTACAAATTATGATAAAAAAAAAAAAGTTATATAATTTATGGGCCAAAATGAAATAAGGAAATAAACTTTTTGTATTGTATGTTTACGGGGCCATAAAAACTATTGCACCCTATGTTTCTAATTTCTCAGCAAAGTTTCTCCTTCTTGGATTGTGTGTATACGAACCAATACAAATTAATTTGTAGCTGCAGCTGACCGTGTGTATGTAAAAAAATAATTATTTTTATTTTAAATTAATTTTTTAATTTTTTTAAATTATTTTAATGTATTAATTTTAAAAATAATATCAAACACTATATAATAGCACAAAGAAAAGGCGTCAAAGAGCTGAAAGTATTTGAAAAATCATTCATCCACAACAAGGATTAATAAATTCTTCTGGGTTTGTTTAATTAGTATTTTTATGCTTAATTATAGGTAAAACGTTCCTTTTAGTTTACCATTAAAGCAGCCTTGTAAGCTATACTTTTCTCATAGTGATCTATTCGCTCTATGTGCTTTCATTTTTTATGATCTAGCTTTAATCTATATATATTTAAAATTTGAACAAAGAAATTGATTAAATTTATAAGATCAATAGAACTAAATTAAGTTGAATTCCTCGAGTTTTGTGTAAAATATTTTACATCTGAAGTATAATTTGAAAACAAAATCATCTATCTAATGATCATGGATAAAAATAATATATTTGAGAATTTATAACCCTTATTTAAAGAAAACAAGATATTTTAAGGATTTAATTGAAATTTAATATATAAGTGCAAGATTAATTGAAAACTCTTCCTTGACCCAATAACCAATCAAATTTAATTGGACTCCAGTTTTTTTTTTTTAAAAAGAAAATTTAAAGTTAAGACAGTGGTTGATTAGAAATAGGATTTGTTTTCACTCCTAAGAAAACAAGGATTACTTGGACTCATAGGATAACAGACAGTACTTGATCCATGTATTACAAGTATATCCAACTTCAAGTCAAACTCTGAATCCACATAGAACTAGTAATCAGTGTCGGAATTGGTTTGGGCTCTATCTACAGCTGTAAATATAAATATAGAGGGTGACTAAGTGTATTTGTCTTGTCACAAACTCGCTTCGGCTTTGCTTGCGCAATCCTTACAAGAAAACCTTGCATATTTTCAAGAGAAACAATTCTCAATTACTGTTTAGAAATAAAACTCTTCTGGTTAGTCATCTCTACTTAATTCAAGTTTGTTTCGTACTACAATGAAGTTAACTTGCATGGCTTATGTAGTGCAGCAGTAGTTTTCGCTAATCGGATGATTGGTCTGAGCTTAAGAAACTTGTCAAGTTCGATTTTTCACTAATTTAATGAAACTGCTTTTGGTTGAATCTGCAGGTTAAATAGGTTCGGTTTTGGAAAGTTATGGGGAGTGGATTTAGTGCTCTAAAACTAGTCAAACCATTCCTTCCGTTCATACCGGAAGTGCAGCGTCCTGTCAATGTGGTTCCTTTCAGGGTGAGGGCCATGTACACCGGGATCTCTCTCGTTATTTTCTTGGCCTGCAGCCAGCTTCCCCTCTATGGCATACACTCCACAACAGGTGCAGATCCAATGAACTGGATGCGTGCTATTCTTGCTTCAAGCCGTGGGACTGTCATGGAGCTCGGAACAGGTCCTCTTGTGACTTCCGGGATGGTGATGCAGTTTTTAGCTGGTTCAAAGTTGATTAAAGTGAACAAAGATGTTCGTGAAGATCGCGCGCTTCTGTAAGCTCTTAGTTTTCCTTAGGACTTTATAATTTCTGCTGTCTGTGTGTTTGACATATCATTCCTTTGCACTTGCAGAAAGGCAGCAGAAAAGTTCTTGAGCATAGTGATAGCTATTGGTCAAGCTGCTGCAAACCTTTTCACGGGAATGTATGGTCCTCTAGGACTCCTTGGAGTGGGAAATTCTATCCTCATCATTGCACAACTCTGCTTTGCCAGTATCTTAATGATGTGCTTAGATGAACTTCTCCAGATTGGATATGGCCTAGGCTCTGGAATTTCCCTCTTCACGGCAACCCATATGTGGTAAGTTATTCTAAGTTTTTTCTAGTTTTTGGTCTCTAGTAAATACTTGCTGCCTAATGTTTCGGAAGGTAATGGCTATACTTGTGCAAACCTTCACAAGTTCATTGTTTAAAACTGTTTTCTGATTATATCCTGCAGTGAAAATGTCATATGGAAATCATTTAGTCCCACCACTATAAACACTGTTTATGGACCTGAATTTGAAGGTGCTATCCCTGCCTTGTTCCATGGACTGCTAAAACGTAGAAACAAGACGCTAGCTCTCCGACAAGCCCTTTTCCGAACAAATCTTCCTAATATTACAAATCTGCTCTCCACAGCCTCTATTTCTCTACTTGCCATCTACTTACAAGGATTCAGTGTGCCTTTGACTGTGACGAGTAATAACCTTAACAGCTGCTTTAGGCAGCGAGGCACGTATCCGATCAAGCTGTTCTATACCTCCAATATGCCCATCTTTCGACTCTCGGCATTCATATCAAACATCTATTTTCTCTCTCAGGTGCCGATGTGGTTGAGTTTTAATCTCAAGAGTATATTTGGTTTATTTTTTATTCTTATTTTGAGGGAATCTGATTTTATTTTATGTGATTTTACAGTTACTGTACACGAGATTTGGTGGGAATGTTCTGGTGGATCTTCTCGGTAGCTGGAGTGAATCCCAGTATCCGGCCAGCCATTCTATTCCTGTTGGTGGTCTTGCATATTATATCACTGCACCATCAAGGTAACTAGGACCTTTTTATAAATCTACTCTTGCATTTAAAATGTATTTATGCTAATGACATTCATATGAACATTTTCCTGTGATATTGTTTTGCAGCTTAGCTGATATGGCAGCCAGTCCCATGCGTGCACTTTTTTATCTAGTGTTCATGTTATTTGCATGTGCATGGTTCTCAAGAAAATGGACTGAAGTTTCTGGATCCTCTGCTAAAGATGTTGCTAAACAGCTCAAGGCAAGTTTCCTTATTACCTTGAAACTCTAACCATTTCCTTAATAAAACCTTGTATCATTCAGAATCTGAAAACTGTGAGATTTTTGTATGCAGAATCAAAAAATGGTAATGCCGGGTTATCGCGAAGGGCAGTTAGAAGCCGTGCTGAAGCGCCATATACCCGTAGCTGCAGCATTTGGAGGAATGTGCCTTGGTGCCTTGACAGTGTGCGCAGATATGATGGGTGCTACTGGTTCGGGGACAGGAGCTCTTCTTGCTGTCAGCGTCATATATCAGTATTTTGAGATGTTCGATAAAGAGAGAGTCAATGTTTTCGGTTCTTTAGGGTTCTAAGCTAGCCCTGTTTGTTGGTTGAAAATTAGTTTTGTTTAGAAAGTGAATTTTAAGGAAATAAATTTTAGAAAAATAAATTTTGAAAAAATATTTTTTGATGTTTGGTAGTGTAATGAAAAATAAGTTGGAAACACTTTCCAGTGTTTTGGTTATATCATGAAAAATGAGCTGAAAAATAACTTATTAAATATTTTATTTTTCTTAAGTTTATAAAATAACGAGGACCAAATCTTACAAATTAAAAAGTTAAATAAGAATGAAATTGAAAAAAAAATATATTTTCATAAATTATCTCAAATAAAATAAATAATAATCAAAATAATAGAGATCAAATCTAAAAAATTAAAAAAAAAATGAAAGATGAAGAAATTAAAATAATAATATTCAACATTTTCATAAATTATTTTCAAATAAAATAAGTAACAATCAAAAGAATGAGGACCAAAATTTGATAGATAAAAAATTTCAATAAAAAAAATGATAAGGAAAAAGCAAAATAGCAATTATAAAAATAAGGACCAAAGTTAATATAAAAATAAAAATTTTAAGAGATGAAATTGAAAAATAAAAATATTCAAAACAAAATATATATAGCAATTAAAAGTTTGAGGATCAAATTTGATATAATTAGCAAATAATGACACTTTTAAATTTTTCACAACTTCCGGAAAGTGTTTTCCGCCCAAATTTTCCAGGAAAACACTTTCCTGAAAACCAAGCCAATTTTTCCTTTTACTGGAAAATGTTTTCCGTTGACCAACTTTTCTAATGGCAAACAAACACAAGAAAGTTTGGAAAGTGATTTCCTGGAAATCACTTTCCGGAAAACAAACACAGCTAAAGGAAAACACTTTCCTGAAAACTAAGCCAAATTTTTCTTTGACTGAAATATTTTTCGTTGACCGGAAGGTGTTTTCCGTTGACCAACTTTTTTAATGGTAAACAAACACAGGAAAGTTTGGAAAATGATTTCCTGGAAACTAGTTTCGAGGAAACAAACATGGCCTAAGGTCTCTTCTTGGTAGTTTAGCTATGCTATATGACTTTTTAGCTCTGATAATTAAACATTGCTCATTGATTCTTGGCTATAAATGTTTAGACGCATTCCTTCTGTTCATTCCATGTCTGTGTCGCCATGGATATGACTTGTATGATTACCCTAACCCTAATTGTATCGATTCAAAATGGATTTTTCTTCTCTCTTTATAATCCATTTGTGTTATTATTGTGTATTTATCCAAAAATTAAAAATAACAAATTCCGTTTACTTACTGTGTATTTTACCTTGTTTATTTTCCGTACAATATGTAGTATCTAGCTAGCTTTCATAATTGTTTTGACAAGACTACACAATGAATTTGGTGAACAGTCTTCATTTCAAGCTTTAGTTGTTTCTACATCTCATATTGTATTTTTTCTATCTAGATATTTACTTAAGTATTTGAGTCTCTACATCCATAAAAAAAGAACTTTTGTTGTTACTAACCACAAGCCATCTTGGCCTACCAAATACTAAGTATAAACTATCAACCACCTTGATTAGAAAAAATAAATGAGATTGTTAGGACTAATTGATTAACTGATTATTTAACCCGAAATCCTTTTTCTTTTTGGGGACTTCATCAATGGTATTTTCTATAAGAAACTGATAAAAAAACCATCAATTTCTTGCTAAAACTTGCTTTTGGCATTTCTAGGTCATTCCATGGATCATAACTAATGCTCACCTGGGTTAAAACGGGGGACAAGTCAACTCATTATTATGGACACTCCTACCAACCTAAACTTCAAACAACTTACTAGTCAAGGTACAATCTCCTCACCCAAGCCATGTTGGCAACCCGAGTGTAAAATCAAATCTTTCCACCCCCAACAAGTCTTAACACCCTTAACAATATATAATGCCTTCGCGTCATGACCATAGGCTGCACTAAGAGCCCATAGGCGATTACATTACCCATAAGAGACTAAATAGAATGACATTCATGAGAGTTTCTCAAAGGGTCACTCGCACCATTATGACACCCATACATATAGCAAATAATCCAAACGTGCTCTTTCTAACTACTATGGGACGAACATTAGTCACCGTAATAGCCATTTTACGCCAAACTCTCAAGGCTCCCAAGAAGAAATAGTTTGTGCATGAGCACACCCAAGAGAATGTTTATAGCCTCTATTAGTAGCGAGGATCTTCCCTGTCCAAATGCATATTGAACGCTTGAACACCTGATGATTATATTTCCATAAAAATAACATGTTTAAACCCTAGCTAACACAATCTCATAACAAGTATAACACATTGTTTGAGAGGGTCACTTGAAGGATTGAGTAGATTGTTAACTCGTCTTTCTTCCTTGGATGGTGGTGAGGAAACCAGACAACTATAGAGGGAGATCTGACCATTTTAAGCTTCAACCCTCTTGTTTCTTATCAGTGGTGAATCAAATCATGTTGAAGTATGTTTGCACTTTAGCAATTGGTGTGTTAAAATGGCAGTTGGGCGGGTGCGCAAATTACTATGAGTGGTTGTCTAAGAGTTTTAGCAGATGAAGATAGCATTATTTAGCATGTTGATTGGTTGCTGCCTAAAAGTTCAGGTTTTAGTTTCATTTTTTTTATTTTAAAAATCAGTTTTGATCGAGGATGAAAGGTGTAATATTTAAAAATATGGTTGCAAAGTGAAAAAAATATCATACCTTGGGATATTCAACGTAGTTTTCCTAATAGTTTAATAAATAAAACTAACATTGATGTAAAGATGGTAAAAAAATATTAAAAAAAACGAGTGAAAAACTATCAATCTTTGAAAACTAATTGTTTCACACACGTGTGTACATAAAAAGATGACAACAAAATTTTATCAAATGAAATTAATGTTGTTGTGAAGCCGTTAAAAAAAAAAAATAGACTAGTGAAAAGTTGTTAATTTCTAAAAATGAATATTTTTCACACACATGTATATGTAAAAGGTCACAACATATTTTACAAAATAAAACTAATGTTATTTCAAAGCTAGTAAAAAATAAAATAAAATAAAATAAAATCCATGAATAGTAACCTTCATGCAAACAACTAGGGTAAAAAGAAAAAGAAATAAAGAAAAGAGCTCGGCTCTTAACTTGGAGCTAGTTCCAAATATGGAAAGAGATACCGTGGTGGATATTAGTAGAAAAGATGGTTGATAGGCCCTGGATGATTTGGTTTTGGTTGTCTTTCTCTTTTTTTTTTTTTTGTAGTTTTTTTTTTCCTTTCTCTCATCCTTTTTCTTTTTCCTTCGACAATTTCCTAGCTTAGAACACTTTCATTTCTAGCCCAAAAACTCTCTTTTTCTTCTTTTTTAGCTTAGGTTTTTGCATGATAGTTATTATTCAACCATTATTTTATTTTATTTTTAGTGGCTTTAAAATAGCATTAGATTGATTTTATAATACTATAGTATCAGCATTTTAATTACGTATGTGGTTTGAAAAAATTTTATTTTATTTTAATTGTCTTCCTAATATCGTTAGATCTATTTTATAAACACTATAGTAACTTTTGTTTTTTACATATATATATATATATGTGTGTGTGTGTGAGAAAATATTCATTTTTGAAAATCAAACAACCTTTCGCTCACGTATTGTTTTTTACAATTGTTTTTATTCTTAATGGATTCGAAATAACATTAGATCATTTTCATAAATGTGCCTTGTTGTGTTTTTACGCACTCGTGTGTATAAAAATTAATTTTTGATAATGTTTCACTCATATATATATATTTTTTTAATTAAATTAAAAATAGCATTAGTATCATTTCATAAAACTAGAATGTCACTTTTTTTTTTGTGTTTGCTTGAGTGTGTAAATATTTTTTTTTCAAACTAGGATAAAAAAATGCATTGACAAGCTTCATCAAGTTTGCATTAATATTTTGACCAAAGCTTAGTTTTTGGAAATCATTGTATATTTTAGAAAGTTTTAGCTACCTCAAAAACTTGGTATCGACTCTATTTTTTCAAGTTTCCTTTTAGTTTTCAAAGGTCCTAGTTTTCTTCAAGTAGCAATAGCATGTCTACTCCACTAGGGACTAAGATTAAATCTATTTTATTGTGTTTAATTTAAGTCTACTTGATTGAATATGTATACATATTTTTTTTAGTTTTCACACACTTCACAAAAACCCATAAAGCTCTAAAATTTGAGCTCGTCCCTTTTTTGGATTATATAAGGAAGATTTAGATGGAGAATGTGGTTTATTTTCACCAATAATCACTTGAAATTTCACTTGGTTTGGAACTCACCTTATGCATGAAATGAGAGTTGCTCTTTTACTCTTGATGTGGGGATATATAATTTTTTTTTAAAAACGATATCATTTTAAATAAAAAAAAATTCAAAAATTAACTCGGATAATTTTTGACATGATCAAAACTTGGTTATCCGGTCAAAATCTAAAAATCCGGGCCTTGGACAGACAGGTTTAAAAACTCTGGTCTCTTGTTAAGTTATATTAGTTGTTATTTTTTAAAAAAGTTTTTATTTAAAAAATATATTAAAATAATATTTTTTTTTATTTTTTTTTAAATATTTTTATATCCCCACATCAAAATAATTTAAAAAAAAAAAAATATAAATAAAAAAATATTTTAATCTTTTCTAACAACATTTTTTAATACACAAAACAAACCAATAAAAATGCTTGAAGTGTTTTCGATGTGAATTCCACGCACTGCTTGGTGGGTGGCCTTCTTATCCTTTGAAGGGCACACCAAACAAAAACTCCAAAATCTAACAACACAAGTCAAAGCTCATTTTTTGATCCAAATTTCCTTAAACACAAATCAATCTGATAAGAGAAAACATGAAAGCAGTGTCATTTTCACCAGGAAATCATTGCAACCTTAAACTCCAAAAGTATCCCATAAAACAACCAACACTTGCAAACCCAATTCACTTCGACAATCACCAAAACCAGAAGCCATCCAACAAAAAACACCACTTTCCTTCATTTTCCATCAAAGCCTCAAAAACCCCTCAAACCCCGTTAACCAAATATCCCAATACACCACCACTAGTAGTTGTTGGCTCAGCCAATGCAGATATATATGTGGAGATTGATAGATTACCAAAAGAAGGGGAGACCATCTCAGCCAAGACTGGGCAGACTCTTGCTGGTGGCAAGGGAGCTAACCAGGCCGCATGTGGTGCAAAACTTTCATATCCAACATACTTTGTGGGGCAAGTTGGCGAGGATGCACATGGGAAGTTGATCACTGAGGCTTTAAAGAACGGTGGGGTTAATCTTGATTGTGTGAGGAATCTGAGTGATGTGCCTACTGGACATACTGTGGTGATGCTGCAGCCTGATGGGCAAAATTCTATTATTATTGTTGGTGGAGCTAACATGAGTTGCTGGCCTGAGAAGCTCAGCGATGAGGATTTGGAGGTTGTGAGGAAGGCTGGGGTTGTTTTGCTTCAAAGGGAAATACCTGATTTAGTTAATATTCAAGTGGCAAAGGTCAGGCATTTTAATGATTTTTTTTTTTAAAAAAATTATGTATCACTTGTTATTCATTCATGTTTAATGGCGATCATGTTAATTTGATCATGTTTATGGTTTAAAGTCAGAGCTTTTTATTTCTTGCATCTAAATAAGCAATTGTGTAAATGAACTAGGTGATTTCTTTTGCCTAGCGAGGCTTTTAGTTTATTATGTTTTGATTTTTGTGCATGGATTGACCAGTGATCCTAATTTACTGGATTTGAATCAATTGGGGTAAATGAAATTGGATTGGATATTTGACATTATGAGTTTCTGGATGAGAATATCATTAGCTGTATAAACTCGGCGGAATGGCCATGGCTATGGGATTAGGCTTTGTTGATCTCAGTGACATTGTTCATCAAGGTATGATGGGAGGATCAAAGAAAATGTCTGTGGTTGAGATTTCGTTAATTTTTGACATATTTCTTGGGGACCAAAATGAATTGATGGTTGTCCATATTTGGTGATGGATTTCTAACTCTTTTTCCTAGATTTTCTTTTTGGAATTTGGTTCGTCCAGCTAGATTGAGATGTGGTTTTCTTGGTGCTTTCTTTCTTCCATCAATATATATGACTAGAACAAGGTGAATCCATATGCAGCACCTAACTCCACCGTCGCAATTAGTTTTTGCTAGAAGCTTCAAAGATAGAGAGGTCACTTGGTAAACAAAAATACAAGGAATGTACAGGTCAAAGATTGTTTGTTATTCTATATTTGGATGAAAGAATGGATACGCAGTTTGAGTTGATAAAGTTCTTAAAATTAAACCATATTTATGTTTTTCATGAACCAGTAAATGTTGAAAGAACTCGGGATATTTCAAGTTTAAGGCAATGGATCTCTCTCTTATGAGGATATTACAAAGAGATCCCTATGGAATTTTTCATTTGAACTGCTGGTTATAGAAGGTCCAGGATCTTCTACACTATGTGGAAATGTTGAGTGTCCTTTTCCAGATTGTTAGTTTAATATTTGCTTATAGTTGAAGTTAGTTATTGCTCTATGCAATGCAGAGTGCTCTGCTGAGCCCTGGAAATTTTCATGATATATAACTAGCTTGCGCACTCCAAATTTCAAAAGGTTTCCTTTGCACATCTTGTTGAGGAAATAGTAAGCTACTTAACAGAAATGCAACTAGCAGTCTAGCACTGTTGTGTTGTAGGTGTTGGATGTGAAGTTAAAAATGGTTCACTCTAAAACTAGCTGGCATCATCTTCATGCTGTCTGCCACAATGCATGGATTAGATTTTAGAGAATCCTCTGGTTGAGTTCCAAGGTTAATGTTTTACTGTAGCCAACCCAAATGGTATTTCTTAAGGAAGGTAGGGCCCTTTCTTTGCTGACTGATTTCAATTAAAGGAGTAGCTTCCATTATAAAATCCTTTCAAAGAAACATCTCAGGCATTAAAACTTTTGTTGCATTATCACATAGCATACTCACTATAATGTATTGCTAATGCATTTCCATCTTAATTAAGATTAGCTAAGCAGTATGGTGTCTGATTTTGCTTTTAAGTGGCAACTTTAAGTGTAGTTCTTCATCTATTAACAAGGATTTTAGGTATTTTTTGAGTCATTCTATGTCTCTGTCAGTGTAAAATCTTCTTACTTGTAACTGAGATTTTTTAACCATAAAGAAGATTTTCCTTTTCTTTAATTTCTCATGAATGAAAGCTTTAGCTTGTATTGGTTTAGCCAGTCAAATTTTATCTGGTGACCCTGGGCAAAATATTTTTTAGACAGCAGGATCATCTGTTCTTGTTTTATGCATCATGGCTAATTTCCTTGTTGTTTTATAGCATGTTTCCACCTTGGCTTCTGTAAATATCTGTAGATAAGAAATTGAAATAGCAAAGAATGGTTAAAATTTGACCTGTCATTGTAATATGAAAATGTTGGGTGCCTGATGCAGCATGGACATGGGATTTTTGTTTTGTTTTCTGGTAACTTCTTCTTCACACTGAGCATACACACACTCACACACAAGGAGAGAGGTAAGTGGGTGAAGATGATAACTTGAACCCTTGGAATTACTGGAAGTAAGTACCTTATAAATGCTTTCTCTATATGTATGCTCACCTGATCTTCTGAAACGTCTTGAGATTGTGTCAACAAAGAAAAACTGGGATGAAACCAGTTAGGGAAAAATATAGAGGAACTGGACAAAGAATTTTGAAATGGAAAAACTGTACTTATCTTATATTCTTTTCTCAAATTAGAGGAGACCCAAAGACTTGCTTGCACAAGTAACACAATCATTAAGGTAGCACTAAATCTCCCAAATGCTTGAGCTCTCTATGTTTGCTTGATATAAGTTGATCATAAATTAAGTGTAACAGAGCATATGCTTATTATATACTTTAGGAAAGCCACGCACGCAAATATCTGCTGCCACTTCCTAGTCTTGAATAGTTTGATTCTTTTGATTTGCCTATCTGTGAATATTAATATTGAAATTTTATATCAATTTCATGGATGTTTGAGTAACCTTGGGGTTTGAAGATATCTAATTCCTCAGCTGCCAGTTGACTTTAATGGTTCTGCATTTTCTTGTCCAAGTTTCTGTTGGCGTGATTATTATTATTCATAACTTGTTTTGTGTTCCTCTTGCAATCATTTCTGACCTCTATTGGATAATGCGTGTCTTTAGGCTGCAAAAAGCGCTGGTGTTCCTGTTATTTTGGATGCTGGGGGAATGGATGCACCAATGCCCCCAGAATTGTTGAATGTTGTTGACATCTTCAGCCCGAATGAAAGTGAACTTGCACGCTTGACTTGCATGTCAACTGAAAGCTTTGAACAGATTGGTCAGGCTGTCGTTAAGTGTCATAAAATGGTGAGTTTGGAGACCCCTCTCATTAAGTGCTTTGTTTGCATCAGGTATGAGGTGAAAATTTTCGAGGAGAGATGTTTAGAGGGTAATTTTCTAAGGGTGACATGTTAAAGTTCTAAAAAAGTTTTGAAGGTTGAAGTTATAAGAATGTTTGATAGCAGTTGAAAAAATTATGGAGAATAGTGGATCCCAATATAAATCAAATCAGATTTTATGTTAAATATAATTATAAAAAAAATAATATATGTTCGTGGTCCAAAGTGGGAAAAGGAAGAAAAAAGAAGAACAAGTTTGTATTATTTTATAAAAAATGAGGGAAAGGCACAAAAACTGAGATTTTTCCCTGCACAAGGATTAAAATTGTTACCCTCCTTCATGTTTTCCCCTGCCGCCAAAATCTTGCCAAACAAAGTAGAAGGGGATGGAAAATTAACGGCCCAGCATACCAAACATAGCCAAACACGAGTGTAGTTTCTTACAATTGCCTATCAACTTTGTAAGGCATGTTTTGGATATTTCAAGGACAATTAATAGCTTTTGTTCTCAGTTTATGGAAATCAATTGTTTGATTCCTGTTTCACACATTCATTCACAAATTATGAATAAGGCCGTTACAATGCTTTTAAATATGTGGTTGAATAAGACAGCCATCATCAAATGATGTATTGCACCAGCTAAATGTTTGTCATATCTTTAAAATCAGAATTTATGTCAAGATCATTTGAGTTTTTTTGTTTTGAGTAACTTGATCATCTCGTTATAGTGGATAGTTTCACTGATAGGAAACCATGCTTGGCAGTTGGCACTGAACTTTATATTGTTTAATGTCTACTTTCAGGGAGTAAAGCAAGTTCTGGTGAAGCTTGGGGCTAAAGGGTCAGCTTTATTCATAGAAGGGGAAAAACCAATTAAACAAACCATAATTTCTGCTGCAAGAGTCCTAGACACTACTGGAGCTGGAGATACCTTTACTGCTGCTTTTGCTGTGGCACTCGTGGAGGGCAAAACAAAGGAGGAATGCATGAGATTTGCTGGTATGACCGGTGTTCGCCGTTTTTGTTTGTATTTTATAAATCTCTATATCATTTTTCATTTGAATGATGCCCTGACAATTCCCTTGAATATTTACAGCTGCAGCAGCTTCTCTCTGTGTTCAGGTGAAGGGAGCCATCCCTAGCATGCCTGACCGGACATCAGTTTTACATCTACTCCAAACTGTTTGATCCTTCGAGGGCTTCCTCCTCCTCGTAGTCAAGTTCTAAAAACTTGCAAAAATGCATATAAATGAAAAGCAGACAAGACTTGCTGTCTACTAAAAACTGGTGAGGTTTTTCAAAATGGTAATAAATTATCTTTCTAGATACTCAAAACTGGTGAGTGTTTGCAATCCATTTACCAGAAAATGACCCTCTTCCTCGTTCTGCTTCTTTCTCAAAAATTGAGAATTAATCTTATTTACGCTAGTGGGGGAGTCATGCTCTGTTAAAGAATCCATGTATTGTTTGGAAAAAATAAAGCCGGAAACGTTGCACCCAATGAAAAGCAAGTCTGGGGATGAGACGTTGATCTTGTATATTGCTGCCAGCTAACACTGCTACAAATAGACCGATCTCAGCATTTGATTTGAATATCAGCTCAACTAATTCTTTTTGACTAATACATTGTGATTTAAAACTAATGATTTTAACAGAAAAGGAGAGAGAGAGGACTTTGACTATCACTGTGCTTCTTTTCTAATCTTGAACTAGATTGATAAGCTTCTTTTCTAATCCCTGGTTAGATAGCTCGAAGATCTGAGTTTACATTAATTGTTCAGCCGTTTTCTTTTCTGAACAATACGGATTGTTCTATCTAGTGCATTTTAATTGTGTATTTAATTAGTTTATCTTAATTTATGCTAACTTTTTGTTGGTGAATAAAAATAATTAATAAATATTTTGTTGGTGATTCCTGGGTTGACCGATAATGTTTTTTATTGTAATATTACGGATGTAAAATTTAAAAGAGTTATAACTAACATTAAATTCATTCTTTTCTTCTTTTTCTTCTTGAACCTGCAAATCAAAACAATAGTCACTTCTACCTAATTTACCATAAATGTAAACACTTCGTAGTGTCAGCATTATTGTTTTTGTATATATATATTTTTTCTAAATATTCCCTATATTAAGTATGCAAATCTACCCTTTTATATTTTAAGTTATTATATTCATATATTATTTTAATATTTGTAGTGTAATTCACCTGTATATTTAAGTATTATTTTACAACTTTTTCGTAGAAAATTAAAGTTTGATTTTGCATGTGAGATTAAACATATCAACTTATTTGGTAATGAATTGTTATGTTGTGCAATGAGTGATATCACCTGTTTGATAATTTAAATAAATATTACCAACTTAAATTAAACGTTTTTCTTTATCAAATTAAACATTAAAAAAAAACCAAATGAATTGTTTACAAAATGAATTCTTTCTTTGAAAAACAAACACAGATATCATAAAAATAAGATAAAAAAGAAACAATAATCAAAACATCACATGGTTTTCTTAAAATAAATAGAAATAAAAAATAATTTAATTCAAATCCATACAAATTGCGAACTAATAAACTTAAAATAAAATAAAATAATTAAGATTATTTAATTTTAAAGTATTTAAGATCATTATTAACTATGTTACTAAATATTATTTAATTACTATATATAAAACAAACATGATTGAGGTTAATTATTTAATTCTAAAATATTTAAATTTATTTTTATGTTTTAAATAAAATAAGTACCATTTGATTTAGAAAACAAAATTTGATGCCTTTTGAAATGAAATCTAATATATCTTTAATATGTTATTATAAAAAATTACCTTTCGCTCTCAAAATGTAAACAAATGATTTTTATTTTTTTTATCAAATAAGTTTTGACAATTTAATTACATTACTTTAAAACAAAGCAACAAAAGCTAGAAAAAACAGGCTTTTAGATATTGTATCACTATTTTGCCATGGTAATGTCCTGAAGAGTGAAATGCTACCTGCCTTGAGCGAAAAAAAAAAAACTTGGTAATAGTATTGCTCTCCAAGATTCGGAGATTCAGGATCCTGCTCATGTGATGACTAGTATAATTCACTTTAATATTTCTACAAGAAGAATTTTAAAATATATTGTTCATAAGATTTTTCGACTAGTAGCCCAGGAAAATCCCAACCCGTCAAAAAAAGAGAGGCTAATAATAATATAATGATAGTGCAGCAGAATACAAGGAAATTCTACAATATTGCTATTTTCGAAGCAGGTTGACCATTCTGACGCAAGCAATGACAACAAAAGCGAAGCTCCTAGAAGCACAAGGGAAGCTGAAAACTCCACAAAGGACTCATTTTCTGCTATAAATTCTTGTTTTCGCCTCAGTTCATCATTGCAAATTGAAAAAGGAAACAAATTACTGAGAAAAATCTTGATTCTCTTTGTGCAACAAATGGCTAATGAAGTGGTTCTACTGGATTTTGAGATGAGTCCCTTTGCAGCAAGGGTGAGGATAGCTTTGGAAGAGAAGGGAATAGAATATAAATCTGAGGTAGAGGACTTGAGCAACAAGAGCTCTAATCTTCTCAAGATGAACCCAGTTAATCAGCAAATCCCTGTCTTAATCCATAATGGGAGACCCATCTGTGAGTCAATGATCATAGTTCAATATATTGATGAGGTTTGGAGCCATAAACCTTCATTGTTGCCTTCTGATCCTTATCGACGTGCACATGCCAGGTTTTGGGCTGACTACATCGACAAGAAGGTAAGTTCTTAGAACTGATTAAATTTCTTTTTCTCTGTCATACTGTGTTTAGTTTTTGAAAGGAAACATTAATGAAGTATTGACATGCAAACTGGTTTCGTCCAGATTTATCCTATTGGAAGGAATCTATGGGCATCTGAAGGTGAGGTCAAGGAATCATCGAAGAAGGAGTTGATTCAGTGCTTTAAAATCTTGGAAGAAGAACTTGGAGACAAGCTATATTTCGGGGATGAGAGCTTCGGCTATATAGACATGGCATTTATTTCGTTCTACAGCTTCTTTTACACCTTTGAGACCCTAGGAAACTGGAGCATGGTAGCCGAGTTCCCTAAGCTCGTGGAGTGGGGTGAGAGATGCTTGCAAAAGGAGAGCGTCTCCAAGTCTTTAAGTGACCAAAAGGAGGTTTATGAAGCTGCTTTGCAGATCAAACAGGAACTGGGGATTGAATAAATAAATAACACTGCAAAAGAAGCTTGATGTTGTGGCATTTTATGTTTTTCAACTTGTGTTTTACACTGCATGAAAAATGCAATGTGAACTCGGATTTTAAGAATGAATTCTAAAATAATAAGTAATTTTATTTTTATATACAATTCAAGCATCTTAAAATATATGATTCAAGAAAAGATTTAATAACTTAAAAATACAATAGAATTATTATTCATGTTCATAGATTTTTATTAACTAACAATTAACAAACCTAAAATAAATAATTTATTGTCTCAGATGATCTAAAAGATTATTAGGCTATAATTTGCAATTTGGAAGCATGCAAACAATGTTATATGAAATAGTACATTCCAAAACAAAAACCAATTTAAATGATGATGAAATACAACAGGATGGGAATAAATTTCCAAGAAAATAATTATGTTGCAGTGCCTACTGGTTTACATTCAAGATAGTGCATGCTTGAATTTTAGAGCAAGGAGCAGAATTCTGTGACACTACTTCGAGAGATCTGAACTAAGAACTCAGAAATGGAGAAGGAGAAGTCAAAGGGTAGACAATAAACTCAAAGGGTAGACATACCAATACTCAGTGTATATTGGGATTTCCAAACACAAAGTCAAAGATTTAGGACCATTTAAGTGAGTTTGCATGTCAAGAATCTGTCAAATTCAAGGGAATGTTCATCTTACATGTCTGGGATCTGTTAAATTCAAGGCAAGCAACAAACTCTCCTTAGTTGGACTCAAAATAGTATGAGCTAAAGGATTTCATCTTCCATGTAATTAATCATAACAAAAATTCTGATAAGGCGTTTCTTTAAAATATTAGTCTAACAGAGAGCAATTACATACATGATCCGAACTTTAATGAGGAGCAAAATCAGTAAAAACAAAGCCAACCTTGAGAGAATCTCAAAAAAAGATTTCCTAACGTGTTCCTCAAATCTCTTTCATGGTTTCCCTCCACTTTCTTCTTCATGTGCTAATCAGTTTGACCAGAGTATGAGTAAAATCTAGGAAAGTAAAGTAATCTCCTTCCCCAGAATTTAGCACTAGACCTAACAAAATGGCTACTCCAATCCAGTTTACTGCAGAATTAGTCTCTGGTTTGTAATTTAGGCCTCTAAACACTTGCTAAGAAATACCTGCTAAAGATTACCATATCTAAGAGTCCTCTCAACACTGACATCTCTAAGCCAATGGCAGTAGCAATAACAGAAGTGCCAAACTGACAAATAACGATTGCTCAAAAGAAGTTGTTGTTGTCTGTTTTGACAGATAACAAGATCTTGATAATTCAGTGTGGATCTGTGCTTAGCAGTCCAAGACCAGAACAATTGTTTTGTGGTTAGGGAAGTGGGACTGTCATAGCATAGAGGTACATTGATCTACACTCCTCCACTTTGTATTTGTCTGCTTGTTTTGAGTGGTTTAACAAAACCAACAAAATAATTCTAATTACTGAAGAAATCCCTTACTGTATAGGCTTCTCTTTTTAAAAAATGAGCTATCTGGTAATGTTTTAGGAATTTCATTTTTTTCTGCTGGTTGTTATGAACCAATTTTGATGTGGGGAGGAAAAAAAAATTATTTTAAATGGCATTGGTATCATTTGACTTGACAAATTCCTTAGATACATACCAATGATTACTTCCTTACGCATCATTTATTTTGAACTAACAACTTTAGATGTGTGAATCAAAAAGAGAAGAGAAGAAAAGTCTTTAATATATATAATTATTTGCACCTAAACAGTATATATATTATAAGGAATCTAAAACATACTGTCCATTAAGGTTGTAAAACACATATTTAAATAGCATATATTTTTTTTTTTTTATTAATGTGGGTGTTCGAGTCAGCTTGCATGCACCTCGACTAATCTCACGAGTCGTGAAGTTAATAACCATATAAACATCCAGTTGTCATCATATTAACAACTATAGGGCTCGAACCTGAAATTACAGGAGGGTAAAACCCTTAATCCCAAGTTTTTACCATGAGACCATTTACTACCTGAGACCACATTTAATGAGCACAATTGAAACATATAGTGTAAACTTACAAATGACATTGGAGAGAAAGAGTGAGAAACATTAAGTTAGTTCCATAATCTTTATACTATCATATTTATTTATTTATGATAATTTGAGTTACTATTTAATACCTATTCTAGTGATTATGTATTTTGATTCAGGTCATCAAATAAAATAATGGATTGTTTTAAAAGTCTAGATAAAGTTATTTGGACAAAGAAAAGGAAAATGGTGCATACCATTGCTGATATTTGCATCAAAGCTATTATTAATATAGGAATGAGACAAAACACTCAATTAAATAGAACTAGTTGGAAATTTCTGTTGACCGTCTTTAAACAAGTTAGTCATGCTTTCACCAAGTCAAAACTAAAATACAAATGGGATGGTTATAAAAAGGATTGAAGGATAAGGAAGAAATTGATTTCTGAAGCTAGTGTTGGATACCAAAAACCTTCTTGGATTGATCATGTATGAGATGGAATTGGGGATGATAAAAGTAAGACATTAACAAAGGATTCTTGATTTCATGATATATTAATAATCCAATCTATAACATTTTAATTCCAAAAACAATAAAATTACTACATGTTTTTTTAGTTATTTTATTATCAAAATCACTTTTAAAAGCAATTTTAACTAAACATCTTTAAATTGTTTTTTCTTCAACATCAACTTTAATTATAGTTTTAATTAATCACATATTTTTCAAACTAAACACAACCAAAAGTGATTTTCTAAACTAATTTTCTTAAAATTACAACCACAAAAGTTACTACAATATCAAATATATAATTAATATGTTCACAACAATTCTTGTCCGTATGTGATTAACAATAAGGTCATAACTAGACATGTTGGACTCTTCCAATATCAAATTATGTTGTTAATTTGGATGGCCTGTTCGAAGGTTTTCGTACTAATAATTTGTTTATAATAGTATCTCATGCTAGTGCAAAGATGAATGTGGGGGTACATATGTTGTTTCACTGTCTGTATGTTGAATTTTCTTGCAAATGACATAGGTCTAACTAAGTTATTTCTCGTGCTGATGCTATCATTATGGCTTGAACAGAAAAAAATTGAAAGTAAAAAAATAATATTTAGATCGACATTATTATTAAACTCGATACAACTATTCAAACTTCAAAACTTTTAGCTCACTTTTTTATTTAGTCTAAATTTTAAATTAAATTATGTTAAAATTACCTTGATATGACCTTATTGACTGGATAAATAAAAAAAAAATCAAAGAAAAAGAAGAAGAAGAAGAATAGGTCAGGTTATCTCTAGTTAACCTACAAAAACTACAACTTGGGTTATGAACACCACTTGATCGCATTAATTTTTTTATGTTATTATTTAATAAGAAATAATACAAAAAAATAATTTATTATCAATACAATACTAAAGAATAAAATTAAAAAAACCTCATACTAAAAAATAGAATTGAAAAGAAAAACCTAAAAGATAAAAGAAGAAGAAGAAAAAGAAGAAGTTAAAAAAACCCTGAATGAATAAAGAAAGGGGCTTCTTACAACAAAGCTATGGGTCTGTTATCAAGGTTTGGAAATCTGGTCTAATTTTTTTTTAATTTTTGATTATTCTCTTTGCCCCTCATTATTTGAGAATGGAAAGATTTTTTTCAAATTTAAATTTATTTATTTAGAATTTAGGTTTTTTTTTTATTTATTGGAGTTGGACTATCTTATTTATTTTAGTTGTTTGATCATAAGTTTATGGACACCATGTGCTTAGATTGCAGTATCAATCTAAATTTTTGGAAAGAGTAGACCTATCAAGCTCCAATCATGTGAAGGTTGAGAAGTTTGATGAGAAGGCATACCCAACACCTTACAGCAAAATAATCTTCAGTTCATCTCTGCTTGCAAGAAGCCACATTCTATGTGATTGGACAGGAAATTCTAGTGCCTTCCTGGAAGTAGTGGTGGAGCCTACATGTGGCTCCCTCTTTCATATTATTTCCCCTAATGAATTATGTGTGATTCATTTTGATAATTGGGACTTGAATTTATATCTCCTAGCTAGATTAGAAACAGCAGTGGTATTTTGTGTTTGTAAAACTTGGGTCAGGTGTATTATTTATGCATTAGCACTGCCACTTACACGTATTGTTTTTGTGTTTGCAAAATGAGAGGAGGACTCAAATTCTAAGATCCGTTTGTGTCCTCTGCTCTGCAATGGAGGGTCGCTTTGGGAGTTGTTCTTGATGTTTTGAACTCTGCTGAAGAATCAGGCAAATTCTGTCCTTGGCAAAACTGAATCCAGGAATGTTGCATTAGTCATAATGGGACGGAAGCAGGAAATAGGAGTTTGAAAGCAATAATTATCGAACAAATTCACTTCAATATTCCAAAAGAACTTGAAGGACCGTAGTTTATTTATCGTGGTTGCAGATGTTATGTAATGGTTGTGGGCAAGCTATCAGCAGCTTATACCAGAATTTCTATTTCTACATCTTTTTTATTTTTTGGTTAAAACCCTAAATAAATTAGCTTGGATATGGTGGATGATGCAACATAAGAATAGATGGCAGCCTCATTTGGAAGTTTGTGCAGAAATATATACATGTCTGCGTTCAGGGAGTAAAGCAAGTTCTAGCAAAGCTCGGTGCCAAAGTTTGGGCTTTATTTGCGGACGGGAAAGCCAATCAAGCACCTCTATTATTTCTGCTGCATAGTAATTTACACTACTGGAGCTGGAGATACCTTCCCTGCTGCTATTGTAGTGGCCGTGCTGGTTAATCGCCGGTAGCCTAGCTGAAAATTGTGAGAGCATGCGTTATGTTTATATTCAACCTCTATATCGGATCTTGTTTTAACAAGCCCTCATGATTCCCTGAGCTTTTACAAACTGCAGCAACTCTCTTGTGATCAAATGAAGAGAATCATCCCTAGCATGCCTGACGGGATGTCAGCTTTGAATTCAGTTTGTTTGAGGGCTTTTACCTTCGCTCCTTTTACAGTCGGGTCAAGTGCCATCAACTTGCAGCGGTGCATACAAATGGAAAGCAGAGGTTTACTCTGTTTTCTGGTGAGAAATGGATAACTCTTTTCAAAATTGTGAGAAAAATAATATTTCAAGAGATTTTGAAACCATATGTAAGCTAAGGGACCCTTTTTTTCTCGGGAAACCCTTCGTTTTTCCTAGGCATAGTGTTCAAACATTAGGTACTCTGATCTGCATGCATGCCTCTCAAACATTTTCAATTTGCTGTTGCTCCAGTTTAAATTAGGAAGGGGCAGTCGTAAGGTTTCACCATCTGTTAGGAACCTCAGAATTTTTTCCCCTTCTTCAGGAAGAAGGTTGTGCTTTTGTTGTTATAAAAAAGGTCCTCTCTACCTGAGAACCAAAGAAAATGGAACATTATTATTAATTTCATAATAATCATAACTTAGTACTTTCGTTTTTCCTTTCACGACCTGAAACATGAAAAGGAACGGAAAACAAATTTTACTTGGCAAGAGGTAGTAAACTAGATGATTTAAAATTATGGTCCTCACTACCTGGGAATTGGGATCCGCAGTCAATTGAGAGACAATCCATAACGCACATAAAAAAAATTACAGTTTAGGTCCACATGAGAAAGTAGTCTTCGAAATAATTTTTTTTTAAAAAAAAACACAAGTACAAACTCTTCACAAAAACCTAGCTGGTACCAAGAACACTGAAATGTTGGGTCAGTGCCTACACTTGCATCGCTTGGTTTCACTCGTCTGTAGAGACCTCAACTGCTTCAGAAAAGCCACCCATCTTCTTCGTCATAAGCCTCAGTAAAATTACTGCCAAATGAGAACTCATAGTTATCGTCATCAGACATGAAATCAATGTCAGAAAATCTACAGGGGTAGTCTTCCTCATCAGACCATAAAATGTGAGGAAATCGTGAATCAAATGGATAGTCATCAGTGGAATCGTTAGGCTGCCGCAAATCTTTGATGCGTTCACTACATCTTCTCCCCATCTGCCCTTCCACAATAACATTGAAACACCGGCGCAGATCAAGTGATTCAAGGTAAAGACAAGCATCAAGAATAGCCTGCAAGCCATCATTTGTCAGCTTATTCCCAAACATTTGGAGGTGACGTAGCCCGGGCATACTTTCTGCAACAGCTAGTGCCTCATCATCACACTCTATACATGGATATCTGTACCCTGTGGTGTTTAACTTGAATGATCTTAATAAAGGACAACAATGCCCAACTTTTTCTAGAGCTGCCTTTGAGAATGAGCAGTATGAAAGGTCAAGCTCTTCCAGCAATGGAATTTTAGAAGCTGCTGCAATCAATCCCTCATCAGAAATATTCTGGCAAAATACGAGCCGAAGACTTTTGAGCTGAGTTGATCTGTAAAATAATCATAGAATACCGTGGTATCATCAAAATCCAGCAAATTAACACCGTATGCATTCAATTCAGAGTGTCATATTCCCTGTGGAATTAGCGGATTCTTGAACACCAGCTAATGTAAAATTCCCGAGAATGACGACAATTAGCACGGGAAAGCAATTCCCCATTTGAGGGGAAAATTTGGTCTCCAAGAATCTTACATTAAGAAAGTGAGATCACTAATCACCCACCAAACACAATATTTATACAGTTACGGGAATCCGAGGTACCTTGACCTAACAAAAACAATATCAAATTCCAAGACTAGGAGTTCAACAATCCTAAGGGCCTCTACATACATATTGAAGATCTGAACATGAATACATCTCTCACAAGAATGTTTCCAAGAACAATCCCAAAAAAAATCATTTAAAAATAAGCACAAGAAATTGGATGAATTATCGAGAATACCTATCGGCGATGTAAAGGAGGAGGTCATCCGTGCCGAAATACTCGATATTGATACGAAGCAAAGCACCTGAGCTGCGATCGACAGCGTGCCTGCAGATTTTGACCATATCATAATCCATGTCCCAAATATCACCCAAATTACGCATATCGATAGATCTCCACATGGAAGGTTCCTTGCAGATGTTGCGCCATGTCTTGCACACTCTCTCTACGTTTGCCAATATGCCGATTGCACCTACCCTCTTCAGGATCGACGCCATCACGTCCTCCGGCAGCTCCACCCACTTTCCACATTCTATTCCTACCTCTTCTTCTTCACCTCCACCTCCTAGCGTTCGCGCCGGTGAATGAGAATAATCCATTTTTTCTGTTGGATAATTTGTTTTTTTGAAGGGTTTCTTTATAACTATTTTGTTTTTTTGGATGGAAACTACTAGCCTTGTTAATGTGTTCTTTTGTTTTTTAAAAAATAAAGAACTTTTTATCAAAAGTACGTTTTTTTAATAAAAACTTATCACAATCAAGTTTTAATAATTAAAATAAATATCTATGAAAAACTTTAATGATTTAAAACAAGGACTATCTCTTTGATTAAAAAAAAAAAAAAAAAAAACCCTTTCTCTTGTTAATGTGTTCCTTTGCTTTTCAAAAAAGAAATTATGAATTAATTTTTTTTAATAAAAACTTTCCACAATCATGAAATAAGTTTTAATAAGAATAAAAAAAAGAATTAATAATTTTAAAGTCAATATATTTTAAAGCATAAGAATAATAAATTTGATAAAATATATATAAAACATTTATAATAAAAAATTAAAACATAGATATTTCTTCCCAATGAATATTCATAAATAAATTTTGTTAATATATACAATTTAAAAAGAAATTGTTAATATTATAATGAAATGTACTAATATTATTTGAAAACAATAACATAATCAGATAATTATTTAAATATTATTTTGATAAATTTATTTTTTAAAAACTAATTATAAAATACAAATATAAAAAACCAAATAAATAACATCCAGTAATTTTAGCATTCCAGCTTGCACCATCTTTTGTATTGTTAGGTTTAACCCTCATTGTGGTTAGGCAATTGATTTGAAATTTTCTTCCATTAAAATTTTATTCATAGAAAAGAGATGAATGGTCACCTTTAATATTTGTTATGTCCATTTCAATGTCATTTTATACTCCGTTAAACGACTTGTTTGAAAATGCGGTTTAACCCTTGTTTTTTAAAAAAATTAAAATTTTATTTTATTTTTTTACTTAAAATTTTTTTTTTTGTGTGTTTTTAAATCATTTTATACACTGATATAAAAAATAATTTTTTAAAAAATAAAAAAAATATCATCTTAATGTATTTTTAAATGAAAAACACTTCAAACTACAAATTACTACCAAAATCTTGATAAACCCTAAGTCCTAAGCAACTTATCTTTTTCCAAAACACTCAAAGTTGATGAGATAATCGGAAGAGATAAAGATTCGTCTAAATAAGTGGACCTTAGATGAGATGGTAATGGCTTAAATTCATAGTTATGTGTCTCTTATAAGATGATTTTATTTTCTCTGCATTATACCTAATATCTTCAACTTTTGGCATCCTTGTTTAAAAAAATTCCTACTCTCTTCAATTAGCATCATTGTATCGTACTCTTCCAGCTTCCAAGTTCCATTAGCATATTTAGGAATTTTCTCTAAAGCTTCAAAAAAAAAAAAAAAAAAAAAGAATATTCATATACAATTGCTCAAATATTGGCTTCTATTTTACTATGGGGAATCTTTAGCTGGTCTAGTTTCACTTTTATTGTTGCTCCATGAAATATTAGGGTGATTTCTTTAATCGAGATTAATAATGTGTGTGAGATTATGGTTGTTTTTTTAAAATATTTTTTGTTTAAAAATACATTAAAATAATATTTTTTAAAAAAAAAATTATTTTTAATATCATCATCTCAAAAATAATCAAAAAATACAAAAAAAATTAATTTAAAAAAAAAAATCCAAATTTTTTTTAAATACTTATAGGACCATTAAAACAAATATTGCCTAAATATATTTAAATAAGGATTGTTTGGACATTGAAAATTGGACATGTAATTAATTTTCTTGAAATTTGGTTTAGCTAAAGGCTTTCTATTTGGCAATTGATATTTGAGTATTTCATTCACAATAATCACGCACAACATTGTTTGAATATAATTATCATTCATCTTAGTTAGTGTTTTAGATAAAGTTGTTATTTAAAAGGTGATTGGTAATTATTGGATGTCAATTCCTTTGAAGTCATTAAACCTTTTTCAGTTGATGCATCAACCATGGACATGTTTTTAACTCTCAAACCATAATAAATTTTTGTGTCTCTCTTCTAATTCATATAAAGTGATGTGAACCTACATGTTAATGATAATAATCCTAGAACCCACAAACAAAAAAAAAATACAACCTAAAAAACTTAAAATTAAATTGATAAAAAACCACCAAATAATTACCTGAATCAAAAAATAGAAATTATTGAATGACTGAAAATCTTTATCTTTTGAATATAAAGAATTAAGAACTAAAAATACAAGAATACACTTTATAAAAACAATTAATTTTCAATAATTCATAAAGAACTAAGAGAATAAACAATCTCATGTAAATTACTTACAGACTATTATCCTAAATAAAAATCAAAGCTAACTAATGTTTATAGTTTACAAAACAAATAAACCATAATGGAAAAATAGGGTAAATATAAAACTCCAATAAAAAAAAACACCCAAAGTTTGTAAAATAAAAAATCCAAGTCTAAAGAACCGTTGAGTGTCGACTTTCTGTCCTTAATTCTGACTTTGCAGTCCAGGAATCCTGCCAAATTGATAATTCCAATGCTACCCCCTATGTCCTTGCTATATATGAAATTCCACGGCCAACAAATCTTTGCTGACCAATCTATTTTGATAGCCAGTCATTCTTTCCTTTTTTTGGCTTTACCCATCTGTTTTTTTTTTTTTTTTAATAAATAGAACTACTATATAATTTAATTAAGATCCATATAAATTTAAAACCCATATAAATAAAATAATTAAGATTAGATAATTTTAGAATAATTATAATTATTAAATTTTATAATATTTAAGATTATTAACTATGTATCTAAATATTATTTAATTACTATATATGAAATAAATATGATTGAGGTTGGCTAATTTTAAAATATTTAAGTCGCATTTTATTTATATATAAAAAAACATTACTCATAGTTTTTGAAGTGAAATATAATGTAGATTTGATCTGTGTTTATAAAAATTACCCTCCTGTATACTCTCAAGATTTAAACAGCTAATTTCAAAATTCTTATCAAACACTTCTATCATATTTTAATTACTTTCTTTTGAAGAAAAAATAAATAAAAAATCTCGAAAAACGGGGAGTAGAACTGGCTTTTAGTTTTTCCACCACTACTTTGCCATGGTAACGTTTTAATTTTTATCCTGCCTTATGCGATTAAACAAAAGCGAAAAACAATCTTGGCATTGCTCTCCAAGATTTTGAGATTCTGGATCCTTCTCTTGTGATGACTAGTCTAACTCACTTTAAGAATATTTGTAACGTTGCGAGGAGGTTTCCCAGGAAAATTCCAACCTGTCTAAAATAATGTTGACCAATGATGCAAGCAATGACAACAAAAGCGAAGCACCTAGAAATTCAAGGGAAGCTGAACACTCCACAGAGGACTCATGTTCTGCTATAAATTCTTGTTTTCGCCTCAGTTCCACATTGCAAATTGAAGAAGGAAACAAATTACTGAGAAAAATCTTGATTCTCTTTGTGCAACAAATGGCTAATGAAGTGGTTCTACTGGATTTTGAGACGAGTCCCTTTGCAACAAGGGTGAGGATAGCTTTGGAAGAGAAGGGAATAGAATATAAATCTAAGGTAGAGGACTTGAGCAACAAGAGCTCTACTCTTCTCAAGATGAACCCAGTTAATCAGCAAATCCCTGTCTTAATCCATAATGGGAGACCCATCTGTGAGTCAATGATCATAGTTCAATATATTGATGAGGTTTGGAGCCATAAACCTTCATTGTTGCCTTCTGATCCTTATCGACGTGCACATGCCAGGTTTTGGGCTGACTACATCGACAAGAAGGTAAGTTCTTAGAACTCATCAAATTTCTTTTTCTCTGTCTTAGTGTGTTTACTTTTTGAAAGGAAACATTAATATTGAAGTATTGACATGCAAATTCGTTTTGTCCAGATGTATCCTACTGGAAAGAATCTATGGGCATCTAAAGGTGAGCTCAAGGAATCATCGAAGAAGGACTTGATTCAGTGCTTTAAAATCTTGGAAGAAGAACTCGGAGACAAGCTATATTTTGGGGATGAGAGCTTCGGCTATATAGACTTGGCATTTATTTCGTTCTACAGCCTCTTTTACACATTTGAGACCCTAGGAAACTGGAGCATGGCAGCCGAGTTCCCTAAGCTCGTGGAGTGGGGCGAGAGATGCTTGCGAAAGGAGAGCGTGTCCAAGTCTACAAGTGACCAAAAGGAGGTTTATGAAGTTGTTTTGCAGATCAAACAGGAACTGGGGATTGAATAAATATATAGTATTGCAAATGGAGAGTGTATCCAAGTCCATTCTATTGTGGAATTTTATGTTTTCTTAACTTGTTCTGGAACAGTCTTCGGTTGGTTAGTTCAGCCTGATAATAATAAAGGGTTCTTGGATATTAAACTCGGATCTTCTAAGCAGGGAAAATTATTTTAAGGTCGTGTTTGACTAATATAACATGAGAATAAAATATGGTGTTTTTTTTTTTAAAGAATTTTTAGTCAACTAAATGTTGTCTTAGCATAAATGGACTTAGCACAACTATATGGGCTAGACTTTCTGACCCAAAGACCCAAACCCACAAACATGACCCAAAACTAGAAAAGAAATAACGAAGATCAAAAGAGGAGAAAACATTTAAATTTACACAAGAACATGATAAACGCTCGGATCAAACCCAAAAGCTAAGATTCATTATCAGCCATATTACATCAAATCGAAGACACATAAACATGTACAATCAAAAGTATATAGCAAGATTTTGGGGCTGAATTATCATAACAAACAACCTAAAATCATGACTATTTGATTTTATGCAAAATATAAAATGAAAAACTAAAGATCAAATGTCATGATTTTTAAGTATTTTTAAACCCACAAGGTCCTAAATTAATTATCAATAAGATAAAATACATGTGCAAGAGCCAATAATTGATCAAAAAGATATGCAAAACATGGACCCAAGACCATCTTCAATGGACAAATGTGAAAACCATAAAGCATAAGAACCCAAAAAATGCTCGGTAGAGGCTTTAAAACCAAAAAATTCGTAAAACCCAAAAACAACAACTAAAACTTAAACACGCTCAACACAATTTGCTTGAACCATTAAAACAACAAGAAACAATGAATCAGGAGCAAAACAATTAGTAAAATACATAATGACAACAAGAAAAAATAACATTTTCTATGCATAAACACTCTTTTATTGATTAAAATTATTATCTTGAAGTTTAAAATAAAATGCCTACAATTTCAACAAACCCAGTAAGTTATTATAAAACAATTTAATCCACAACAACATCGAAACTTAACCTAACTTGTCATGGTTTTACAAATGATTAACCAAATATTTAAATATGTAAAATAACATGATACATTATCATATACCATACCATAATCACATTCTAACATATTAAACAAAGCAATCCAACAAAACTTGAATAATACAAACTATTTTTAAAGCATGCTTAAACATCTCAAAACAAATATTTAATAGTTTTTAAAACTAGCAAATGACTTCAAATGATGCTTAACAATCATTTTGAACAACAGTTTAAAAGGGCAAAACAGAAAAGGGAAGGGGTCTGTTCATTGAGCTTCACCCCTCATCAGAGTTTGAAAGTTTATCTTGTAAAGAGAATGCGACTTTCTCCTTTGAATTCTTTAATTCTTTCTTCTGGAATTTTAACTTTTTTTAGATTTAGATTCCACCTTTTCTTTCTCAACAAATAAATCTTTATAACTTTCTTTTCAATTATATTCTAAGTATCCTCTTAATTTCTATGTATTTATTTTCTTTTTTCTCTATGATTTGCTCTCAGATTCCTACCTCGTTTTCTGTATGATTTGTTCTCCTTTTATAGAACTAAAATGGTAGGTGGTTGTGAAACCACTTATAGGTTTGAAGATGGTTTTTCAAAACTAAATCATAAGGGGTTCATTCCTCATATATGATAGGAAGCCATTCTTCTCTCTTCTTCTTTTGTTTTCCACATGAGAAAGTAGTCTTCGAAATAATTTTTTTTTTTAAAAAAACACATGTACAAACTCTTCACAAAAACCTAGCTGGTACCAAGAACACTGAAATGTTGGGTCAGTGCCTGCACTTGCATCGCTTGGTTTCACTCGTCTGTAGAGACCTCAACTGCTTCAGAAAAGCTACCCATCTTCTTCGTCATAAGCCTCAGTAAAATTACTGCCAAATGAGAACTCATAGTTATCGTCATCAGACATGAAATCAATGTCAGAAAATCTACAAGGGTAGTCTTCCTCATCAGACCATAAAATGTGAGGAAATCGTGAATCAAATGGATAGTCATCAGTGGAATCATTAGGCTGCCGCAAATCTTTGATGCGTTCACTACATCTTCTCCCCATCTGCCCTTCCACAATAACATTGAAACACCGGCGCAGATCAAGTGATTCAAGGTAAAGACAAGCATCAAGAATAGCCTGCAAGCCATCATTTGTCAGCTTATTCCCAAACATTTGGAGGTGACGTAGCCCGGGCATACTTTCTGCAACAGCTAGTGCCTCATCATCACACTCTATACATGGATATCTGTACCCTGTGGTGTTTAACTTGAATGATCTTAATAAAGGACAACAATGCCCAACTTTTTCTAGAGCTGCCTTTGAGAATGAGCAGTATGAAAGGTCAAGCTCTTCCAGCAATGGAATTTTAGAAGCTGCTGCAATC
Organism: Populus alba; assembly: GCF_005239225.2. NCBI lineage: Eukaryota > Viridiplantae > Streptophyta > Magnoliopsida > Malpighiales > Salicaceae > Populus > Populus alba. Next base: position 14,220,509 of record NC_133294.1, on the reverse strand, counting down.
AATCCCTCATCAGAAATATTCTGGCAAAATACGAGCCGAAGACTTTTGAGCTGAGTTGATCTGTAAAATAATCATAGAATACCGTGGTATCATCAAAATCCAGCAAATTAACACCGTATGCATTCAATTCAGAGTGTCATATTCCCTGTGGAATTAACGGATTCTTGAACACCAGCAAATGTAAAATTCCCCAGAATGAGGACAATTAGCACGGGAAAGCAATTCCCCATTTGAGGGGAAAATTTGGTCTTCAAGAATCTTACATTAAGAAAGTGAGATACTAATCACCCAACAAACACAATATTTATGCAGTTACGGGAATCTGAGGTTCCTTGACCTAACAAAAACAATATTATATTCCAGGACTAGGAATTCAACAACCTAAGGGCCTCTACATACATACTGAAGATGTGAACATGAATACATCTCTCACAAGAATGTTTCCAAGAACAATCCCAAAAAAAATCATATAAAAATAATCACAAGAAATTGGATGAATTATCGAGAATACCTATCGGCGATGTAAAGGAGTAGGTCATCCGTGCCGAAATACTCGATATTGATACGAAGCAAAGCACCTGAGCTGCGATCGACAGCGTGCCTGCAGATTTTGACCATATCATAATCCATGTCCCAAATATCACCCAAATTACGCATATCGATAGATCTCCACATGGAAGGTTCCTTGCAGATGTTGCGCCATGTCTTGCACACTCTCTCTACGTTTGCCAATATGCCGATTGCACCTACCCTCTTCAGGATGAACGCCATCACGTCCTCCGGCAGCTCCACCCAATTTCCACATGCTATTCCTACTTCTTCTTCTTCACCTCCACCTCCACCTCCACCTCCTCCTAGCATTCGCGGCGGTGAATGAGAATAATCCATTTTTTCTGTTGGATATATTTTATTGTGAGGGTTTGTTTATAACTATATTTTTTTGGATGGAAACTACTTGCCTTATTAATGTTTTTCTTTGTTTTTTTAATTTTTTTTTATCAAAAGTACGTTTTTTTAATAAAACTTATGACAATCAAGTTTTAATAATTAAAATAAATATTTATAAAAAAATTTAATGATTTAAAACAACAACTATCTCTTTGATATATATATAAAAAAAAAAAAACCTTTCTCTTGTTAATGTGTTCCTTTGCTTTTTTAAAAAGAAATTATGAATTAATTTTTTTTTAATAAAAACTTCCCACAATCATGAAATAATTTTTAATAAGAATAAAAAAAAAGAATTAATAATTTTAAAGTCAATATATTATAAAGCATAAGAATGCTAAATTTGAGAAAAAATATATAAACATTTATAATAAAAAATTAAAACATAGATATTTCTTCACAATGAATATTCATAAATAAATTTTGTTAATATACAATTATTTAAAAAGAATTATTAATATTAGAATGAAATGTACTAATATTATTTGAAAACAATAAAATAATCAGATAATTATTTAAATATTATTTTGTTAAATTTATTTTTTAAAAAATTAATTATAAAAAAACAAATATAAAAAACCAAATAAATAACATCCAATAATTTTAGCATTCCAGTTTGCAACATCTTTTGTATAGTTAGGTTAACTGTCATTGTGGTTAGGCAATTGATTTGAAATTTTCTTCCATTAAAATTTTATTCATAAAAAAGAGATGAATGGTCACCCTTAATATTTGTTAGGGTACATTTCAATGTCATTTTATACTCCGTTTAAATGACTTGTTTAAAAATACGGTTCAACCTTTTATTTTTAAAAAATTCAAAATTTTTTATTTTATTTTTTATGTAAAATTAATTTTTTTAATATTTTTTTTATTGTCAAAAATATTTTTAAAAAATAAAAAAAATATTATCTTAATACATTTCTAAATAAAAAAAATATTTCAAACTGCAATCACTATCATAATCCTAAACAACCCCAGCTCCTAAACAACTTTTCTTTTTTCAAAACATTCAAAGTTAATAAGATAATTGGAAGAAATAAAGATTCGTCTAAGTTGACGGAAGATGAGATGGTAATGGCTTAAATTCCTACTTATATGTCTCTTTAATGGATGATTTTTATTTGTCAGTGTTATATCTAATATCTTCAACTTTTGGCTTCCTTGTTTAAAGAAATTCCTACTCTCTTCGATTAGCATCATTGTCTTGTACTCTTCCAGCTTCCAACTCCATTAGAATATTTAGTAATTTCCTCTAAAGCTTAAAAAAAAAAAAAAAAAATTCATACGCAAGTGCTCAAATTTTGGCCACTATTTAACCATGGGAAATCTTTAGTTGGTCTAGTTTCACTTTTATTGTTGCTCCATGAAATATTAGGATAATTTCTTCGATTGAGATTAATAACGCGTGTAAGATTATGGTAAAATGTCGTTTTTTTTAAAGTGTTTTTTACTTAGAAATGCATCGAAATAATATTTTTTTTAAAAAAATTATTTTAACATTGTTATGTCAAAACAACTCAAAAATATCAAAAAATTAATTTAAAACAAAAAAATCCAAAATTTTTTTAAATACCTATTGGACCATTAAAACAAATATTACCTAAGGATTGTTTTTGACATTGAAAAATGGACATGTAATTAATTTTCTTGAAAATTTGATTTAGCAAAAGGCTATCTTTTTGGCAATTGATATTTGAGTATTTCATTCACAATAATCACGCACAACATTGTTTGAATATTTTATCATCTCATCTTACTTAGTTTTTTAGATAAAGTTGTTATTTGAAAGGTGATAGGTAATTATTGGATGTCAATTCCTCTAAAGTCATTAAACCTTTTTCAGTTGATGTATCAAGCATGGACATGTTTGTAGCTCTCAAACCATAAGAAGTTTTGGTGTCTCTCTTTTTATTCATATAAAGTGATGTGAACCTACATCTTAATAACCTAGAATCCTATAAACAAGAAAAAAAATACAACCTAAAAAACTTAAAATTAAATTGATAAAAAACCATCAAATAATTACCTAAATTAAAAAATAAAAGTTGTTGAATGACTGAAAATCCTATCTTTTAAATATAAAGAATTAAGAACTAAAAAGTATAAAGATAAATATTATAAAGACAATTAATTTTGAATAAACTCATGAAGAACTAAGAGAATAAACAATTTCATTACATGCAAAATATTATTCTAAATAAAAATCAAAGCTAACTAATGTTTATAGTTTACAAAACAAATAAACCATAATGGAAAAATAGGGTAAATATAAAACCCCAATAAATAAAAACACACAAAGTTTGTAAAAATAAATAACCCAAGTCTAGATAAACTAATAAGCTGTCAATTTTTTTAGAAAAACATTTGGAAATATGAAGCTAATATGTGTTTTTTAAAAAAAATAATTTTTTTTTATTAAAAATTTAATTTTTTTTATGTTTTTGAATCATTTTAATGCATTGATTTCAAAAATAATTTTTAAAAATTAATAAAAATTATTTTAATATATTTCAACATAAAAATTATTTTCAAAACAATAAAACTTCCGATCAGTTACTCTCAAAAATTTCCATCATAAAATATATATATTGCGCGCGCTCGCTGTTGACTTATGTGTATAAAAGGTGGCCGACGCAAATAAAGAACCGTTGAGTGTCGACTTTCTGTCCTTAATTCTGACTTTGCAGTCCGGGAATCCTTCCAAATTGATAATTCCAATGCTACCCCCTATGTCCTCGCTGTATATGAAATTCCACGGAAAACAAATCTTTGCTGACCAATCTATTTTGGTAGCCAGTCTTTCTTTCCTTTTTTTGGCTTTACCATCTGTTTTTTTGTTTTTTAATGAATAGAACTACTATACTAATTTTAATTAAGATCCACTCTTTGTCATGCTTTTGTTAAATGCTTTATCTTTTTCAAATCTACGGGCCCTCATCCCATTTTGAAAACATGTAAAACCTTTCAGGAAAAAATCTTTTATTGCCCCTAGTGTGGAGTGCAACTATATGTCAAGAAGATCTGATTTGGTGCTCTCCAATTGATGGAGTCATCTCTTTAGTCATGTGTAAAAAGTTCTTTTAAGTAACGATTTCAAATGCTATGAGATTCATATGTTTTTATATATATATATAAAAAAGCTCTTTACAAAGAGAATTCATGGTCGACTTTAATTTTGTTGATTGGGAAATTACGAAATACATCAAGCGTAATATTTCCTTACAGAGTCAGAATTCACGGCCTAAATAGATCTTCTCCATCCATTCTAGATAACATTAAAGCTTCTCCCAAAAACGCTTTCTTTACCACTAAAGGGCCCTCATTGTTTGGCGTCCATTTACTCTGACCTTCTCCTGGTAAAAGACAATATTTTCTTCAATATAAGATCTCCTTCGTGGAACCCTCAAGGTCGAATCCTCTTGTTGTATGATTTGGCCATCCTTCTTTGATAAAGTTGATGATGACAGATTGCGGCTATCCTCTTTTCACTTATCAGATTCAACCGTTCACATTTAACCTTCTCCCATTCTAAACTCTTCTAGCTCAAAGTCTATCAATACTCTCAATGATGGGAGTTCCACTTCTAAAGGCATCAACGCCTCCATTCCATATACCAACATGTACGGGGTGGCTCCTATTAAGGTTCTAACTGTAGTGTGATATACATGAAGGTAAATGACAACATCTCATGCCAATCCTTATAGGTGACTACCATCTTTTTTGACATTCTTGTTAGCAGCTTCTACCGCACCATTTCATCTTTGGTCTATAATGGCGAAGAATTGGAATGCTTGATTTTCCATTTAGTGCAAAGCTCCATTATCATCTTGCCGTTGAAATTCTGGCATTATTTTTCTAGTGGACCATATCGATAGATCAATATCTTTCCATAAATTTCTTCACCACTTTTTTCACGTGATCAAAACATCTCAACAAAGTTTCGTCAGATGATCAAGATAGAAATCCATTGCTAACCTCCTCAACGTCTTCTTGTTGATTTTTGGATGCCCCATGGGATATGTCTAAGTTTTGGATGAAATTCTTGATATCATAGTTGCCAAGGGTTTCCATCAATTTCTCTTTCAAACTGAGCAATAAATGAGCTAAGTTATTTCTTATATCAATGTGTATTGGTTGTACCTTGTGCCCAAAAGTCTATTCTAGCCATAGAAGCTGGCGTGACCAAAACATCAAAATGGTTCTTTCCCTTCCTAGATGGGTGAACTTTTATTTCCTCAAATTCTCTAGCCCATTTAGACAAGTATTCTTGGCAAGTCTCAACTTCTCGTCCTTGGTTTGCCCTTTTCCTTTCACTTGACAAATAATCAAAATCGAGTCTCCAATACACATCTATCTTTCTGATGTTTAGCTCTAATGCAACCTTTAAAATCGAGAATGCAAGCTTCAAACTCAGTTGTGTTGTTAGCGTACCCAAATTGCGATTTAACTAAAACCGGATATTGTTTCTTATTAGGAAAGATTAGCACTGCCCCCACTCTATTACCACAACACCCTCAAAGTACATAATCCAACAATCTGGTTTCCCTTACTCGACTGAAAGCATATTTTTATCCAAAAAATCAAATCTTAACAGCCCATAAACTTTCACAACATGGTCAACTAGGTGATTGGCGATGACATTCATGGCTTTTCTTGTCATATATACTATGTTGTACTCAGTTAGTAGAACTTGCCATTTTTCAATTCAACTCGATAGATAGGGGTGGATTCAGTAGGTATTGCTTGATTTTCGTGAAAGCTTCTCCACGTTCTTATTCCAAATTCCAAGATTCTTCCTCCTTAACAATTTGAAGATGAGGTCATAAGTCGTGGTTAATTGGGATATATATTGAGCAATGTAATTCAAACTTCCCAAGAACCTCCCTCTCTAGGTCATGTCATCCACGTATACTTTAATCTCTTTTTGCATCATGTTGTGAAATAAAGTTACCATAGCACTTTGGTAGGTGCCCCCAACGTTCTTTAACCCAAACGGCATGACCTTGTAGCGGGTTTCCAAGCTTGTTCATGTTGTTCATTTTTGTGAATCCCCTAATGTTATTTTCCTACCATTCTTCCTCTTCTACCCCTAAGTCTGGCCATTCATTCTCAGTGTAAAGTGTAGGTGTAGTTATGGAAGATTCGTTTTGAAAAGAAAAATGATGTGTAAAAACACCAAGATGAACTTTTGAAAAGGCATTTGGAACCTCGATTTAAAAAGTTGAAAAAAGGAAAACAACACAATATCAATGATCAAACAAGCATTGTTGATTAAATCACCAAATGGAGCTTCTTGGGTCTCCTAATTCTAGAACATCTCTCCCTTTATGGATGCAAAAAGATATTATGGAGCATACATCCTAAGGATAGGCTCTAGTTCCTTTATGTGAGACATTGGGTAGGTTTACTACTGGGTCTCTAAAAAGGGTCTCTTGCTGTTCCAGTGATCACCCTCGTAAAGGCGATATGGAGGTCCCAGCAGTAGTGGATTGCACGTGTGTACCAATCACAATCAGTCCTAAACACTCAGCAAAGAGTTGGGTTTACACAGAACTTAAACCTTGACTCAAGTCATAAAGGCAAGCTACTAGTCCCCACTTAACCTTAAAGTTACAGGTGTGTGCCCTCATAATATAATAACAATAATAAAGTGATTGCATGACCATGCCATGTACGATAGAATGTAAAGATGTATGCTAAAGCTTTTAAACAAAGCATGTAAGAAAACAAAAAACCAATAACACATAGCCTAAACAAACAAAAAATCAAGCTTAGTCCAAGGGTCCCCAGTGGAGTCGCCATTTTGTCACACCCCCTCAAAAAATTTATAAAGGCACGACATCGGCTGGCGATTTTCGTTGTGTTCTAAGGATTTGGTTCTTTGGAGTCGCCACCTAGTATTTGGTCACTAGGAACCCTAACTGGTCTTTCAGAGATTCTAAGGCAAGGGACTGGTTGCGTAAAGGGAAGGTACTAGCACCCCTAATACGCCCTACCTAAGGTAAACTGCTTTTTGTTTGGTTTGCTCCATAGTCTATGGTGTTGGTGTCTTCTAAACCCGTCAATTTATTTTAGATAGAAATCTAAGAAAATTCCATGTGCGATAATATTTTGGATGTTCGTCCTTTTAAGGATTTCTTCATCCAAACATTAGCGGTGGAACAATAACCACAACTTCTCCTTCCCAAAATAAGATTTTTTATAGTTTTTGGAATATTGGCCAATACCCTTTGGAGTTTTACAAACAGGTTGTAAAATCCACAAATGCAAGAAAATGATTTGTGTTTAAGAAATCCATGTGAAAACACATTTTCAAAACTTCCAATATTTTGTTTTTTTATATATAAAAAGAACATTCAAAACATGTTAGTGTATTAGCCGTATGCATGAAAAACAAACATTTTTTTTTAGTAAACATTTTTTTTTGACGAAAACCGGGTATTTTTTATACCGAATTTGTATCTTTACAATATAAAAATACAAACCGGTATTGACCCAAAATACAATAATAAAATTACAGAAGAAATCACAAATTCTTTGAAATAATTTTTTTGAAGAATTTTTATTTTTTTATTTTTTTTTAGGGCTGACCCAGCGGGGCCACATGGCTGGGCTGAACCCAGCAGGCCTCATGTGAACAGTGAAATAAATATGATGTGAACAGTTGAAATAGCATTTCACTGTTCACGGTGAATTATATGTGATGTGAACAGTGAATTAACATTTCACTGTTCAAGTGAATTATATTTTTCACTTCAACAGTGAAATGCAAGGAAATGGTGCATGCACAGCGACGAAGGGGGTGCAAACCTGGTGGCAGAAATGATGTTGAAGACGATGGCGAACACTCCCAGTGATGCTGGTGGCGGGTGGACAGGAAGCCAATGGGGGCTCACGATGGTTCTGACGGTGGCAGTGGTTGGGAAGCTCGATGACAGCAGCTGTTTTCTCTTCTTCTTCCCCTTTACAGAGGCGTTGCTTCTTCTCTTGGTTTCCCTCAGTCAGCAATGTTCTTCCCTCTCTATGGCAGCTTTGTGGAGGCGCTGGTAGTGGTGGCCGGGGAGTGACTTGGACGGTGGTCGGTGACTGTGGAGTGCGGTGTTCAGCCCTTCTTCCTTTTCTTCTCTGCGTTCCTCTTCAGCTATGTTCTCCTCTGCTTCCCTTTTCTCCTTCTGCTCCCAACTGTGCTGTTGTCGACTAGGAAGATAGTGGTAGCTGGCGGTGATGGCTTTGTTCTTCTTCTTCTCGCAGCAGAGGCTCGGGTTGCTGCCTTTTCTTCAATGGTGCTGCTACGTCTGGGGAGAAGATGATGCAACCACCGTGTGTGATGTTTTAGTGGCTTCTTGAGGTGGAGATGTCGGTGAGAAAACGAGTGATGATGGTGGTGGTTGATGAGGGCCAACGGCGGAGAGGGAAAGAGAAAAAGAGGCTGGTTGCAGGAAAACTGGGCAGTAATGGCTGATTTTCGTCCGACTTTGTGTGTTCTTTTCTCCCCCCTTAGGTCTTTAAAAGAGATTCTATTTATAGGAAGTGGAAGAGGGCAATCTTGTATACGTTGGGGAAAAATTTCAGCCCTTGATTCAGCTGGGAAGCATCTCAATCGTTGGCTCAAAGTGTGCACCTCGAGCTGCCAAATTTGGCAGCTCAAGGCTGTGAACTGCCCGAGGTGGCCACTTCGAGCCACTCAACGGAGCCGTTTCTAACTTTTTCGACTCGACCGGACCATTCTCCGGATAAAAGGGGTTTGCATGTGAACATGTTGGTGTAAGGTTTGTCGGATTTGGAGGCCACACGAGCCGGAAAACTCGCCTGGAAAGCAGCCACTCAGGCAGCGTTTTGAGGAAGAAAGTGAACAGTAAATTAAGGCACATTTTCTCAATTAAATCCCTAATTGGCCCTTAAACTTCAATATTTATGCAATTAAGCCCCTGATTTGACTTAATAAATTCCTAAAAATCATAATTTGGCCCCAGAACTTTAATTTCTTCTAATTAAAGCCCAAATTGACTGAAAAATCAATTTTTTCTTGCAATCAAATCCTTTATAAATTCAAATAAAATCCAATTAAGTCCATAAACATCCAAATTTGGGCTTCTCCTCAAAATTCAAAATTTCCTTCTCAATAGGGCTCTCATCCTTCAAGAAAATACTGTCAAAATCCAATCTTTGTATCTTTATACTCTTTGACCAGTTTTTCTAACCATTTTCTGAGTGCTTCTGCCTTCCGTTATTTTTCTAGCCTCTTTTGGCTATTTATTTTATTTATTTTTGTGGGGACCCAAAAATGGGTTACAACAATAATATAAAAAATCTAAGTTGATGCACAAGATATTTTTGTCTTTTCATTTTTATCTTATATATATATATATTATATATATATATATATATATATATATATTCAAGTTCGCTACATAATAATTTAATAAATATAAATATCTTGAAAAAAAAATCAATTCCAGTAGAGTTAATACAATCTATTGTTAAAATAATAATAATAATATAATAATAAAAAAGACAACTATGTGCTAATTAGGCATCAATGTTATCAAAAAAGGGTGGAGTGGGAGGGCAATAAAAGGAATAAAACCATGTCATGCTTTAAGGGCAAATTCATAGATTGTGTATGGATTCAAGGACTATCTAGCCATGTTTTTATTAACATAATCTAAATGGCTTTGCATGTTTCTCTGCTGACATTGAATACGAAGAGAAATTACTAGCATCAAAGCTTTAGATATAAATCAAACTGTATAGAAAATCAAACTAAATGAGACTTACTTTAATTAACAAAATTCATTTTGTTTTGACATATGATGTCAAATTATTTGTTATGGTTCATTCCAATTTCATTTTATACTCAGTCAAAGTCCTAAGCAACTTCTTTTCTTTTTTCCAAAACACTCAAAGTTGGTGAAATAATTGGAAGAGATAAAGATTTGTCTAAGTGTACCTTAGATGAGATGGTAATGGCTTAAATTCATACTTAGATGTCTCTTGAATGGATGATTTTATATTCTCATTGTCATACCTAATATCTTCAACTTTTGGATTTTGAGTATTCATTGCATTCCTTAATCATGGCTTGTTTGGTATCGATAACTTGAGAATTAGTGTGACATGTTTCTGAGAATAATAAGGAGGCTTAACCTATTGGTTAGCCAACCCTTTATATATATATGTGTGTGTGTGTGTGTGTGTGTGTTAGGCAATATACAATAGGAATGGTAGCGGTTACCACACAAGAGTATGACTACAATATTTTCTATATACAATATTTTCTATATAGGTACATTCTATAATTTGCCCCCTCAAGTAGTAAATGAGGCAGTAGGAAGTGGTTTAATGAACACATCTACTAGTTGATCCTGATAAGAAATAGAACAAATCTGAATCTCCTTCTTTGGTACTCTATCTTAGACAAAATGATAATCAGCCTCAACATGTTTTGTGCGAGCATAAAAAATAGGATTTGCAGACAAATAAGTGGCATTAAGATTATCACATCAAATGGTAGGAGTAGAAACGGATGGAATTTGAAGATCTATCAATAAATACTGAAGCTAGATAACCTTAGTATTGCCATCGGTTAAGGCTTTGTACTTAGCTTCAGTAGAAGAATGGGAAAATTATACGTTGCTTACCTGATTTCCACGAAATCAGCATCTAACCAAAGAACACAAGATAACCACCTGTGGATTTTCTATCATTAACACTACCTGTCCAATCTGCATCTATAAAACCATGTAAGGCAAAGGAGGGACTACGAGTAATATGGAGGCCATGTGTTGTTATACCTCTAAGATAACGCTGGATGTGTTTAAATGCAACCTAATAAGAATCTATAAGAGCATGCATAAATTGACAGATTTTATTAACAGCTAAGCAAATTGACAGCAAAGCAAATAAAGTTAGCTGGGGAAATGAACTTACTGACCTTTACAAGCACATCTCTTATAATTCCCTATGGATGCTTGATTGACCTATCCGCCAATTAAAAGGATATCATGGTGGGCTTTAGCTTATCGAGACCAAGTTTCTTAAACACTAAAAAAAAAAAGCATTAAGTTCACACCTACACCTAAATCACATAGAGATTTTCAAAATAAGAATTTCCAATTGTACAATAGTAAAACTCTCTTTATATTTCAATTTAAGAGGTAAATTGTTTTTGTAAAATTAAACTACTCTTTTCAATTAACATCATTATCTTGTACTCTTTCATCTTCCAACTTCCAACTTTCATTAATATATTTAGAAATTTTCTCTAAAGCTTCAAAAAAGGAATATTAATAAGCAATTGCTCAAATGTTGGCTTCTATATTACTATAGGAAATCTTTAGTTGGTCTAGTTTCCTTTTTATTGTTGCTCCATGAAGTATTGGGGTGATTTTTTCAATCGAGATTAATAACATGTTTGAGATTATGGTGAATGTCGTTTTTCAAAGTGTTTTTTGCTCGAAAATACATCAAAATAATGTTTTTTTTTAATTAATTTTGACATTAGCATATCAAAACAATTTAAAAATACCAAAAAATTAATTTAAAGCACAAAAATCCAAAAACAATTTAAAGAGCTATTGGATCACTAAAACAAAATACTGCCCAAATATATTTAAATAAGGATAGTTTTGACATTAGAAATTGGACATGTAATTAATTTCCTTGAAATTTGGTTTAGCAAAAGGCTTTCCTTTTTGGCAATTGATATTTGAGTGATTTCATTCACAATAATCACACACAACATTGGTTTGAATATAATTAACATTCACTGATGCTTACAATTGACCTCTTTACAAGTGTTGAAGGGTCTTTCGAAGGAGCAATTTTTGCACTAATGCTTTCTCTTTTCTTTTTTGTTGTCTTTTTTTTCCCCGTCATTTTCTTCTTCCCTTTTATTTAATTTAATTTTATTTTGCTTTTCTTTTTTCTTTTTTCTTTTTCAAAATTTTTTTCTCTTTTACTAATTGGGTCTGATAGGTGTTATTATTGCCGTGTTTCATATTTGTGGAATAAATACAGGTTGGTCTTTTAATTTTTCAATTCTTCTCAAATTAGGATTCTACTTGGATGGCATTTCCTGCAGCCACGTAATGAAATGAAGGTTTGGTGGGTTATTGATGTTATAAAATAGCTTATACACTAGGAAAGGGAGCTTTATTTGAAAAGTAAGATATTTTGTTATATTTTACATTAAATCAATAAAATATAACAAAATCTCTTTACTTTTCAGATTATATATATGATAGCACTATGATATTACGTGAAATAGAATATTTTTTAAAAGATTAATTAATTATATAGGACACACTTGTTAATTAAGTCATTCAATTAATTTATTAGAAGGGTGTCTTTCTAATTATACAAGTATATTAGTATGGAAAGATATTATTTTTTAATTACAAATATCAATTTTTGATACCGGCAGAAATTATTAAGAAAACAATTTTCTTCTCTTCCAACATGCATGGCGGCCACACTTTATACAGGCCGATAGAAATTCTTAAGATGCAGATGAATTTAGACTATATCGGCAGGGGATCAAATTTATTTTCATATTTTTATTACTTTCTTTTGAAGAAAAAAATAAATCAAAAAATCTAGAAAAAGGGGGAGTAAAACTGGCTTTTAGTTATTCCACCACTACTTTTGCCATGGTAACGTTTTGATTTCTTATTTGTTGAAGCCGCTGCTTTAATTTTTATCCTGCCTTAATATTTTGGCATTGTTCTCCAAGATTTTGAGATTCTCTCTTGTGATGACTTAGTCCAATTCACTTTAATATTTTTTACAAAGAAGAATATTTATAACATTTTGTTGACAAAAATGTTGCGAGTGGGTTGCCCAGGAAAATCCCAACCTGTCAAAAATAATGCTGACCATTCTGATGCAAGCAATGACAACAAAAGCGAAGCACCTAGAAGCACAAGGGAAACTGAAAACTCCACAAAGGACTCATGTTCTGCTATAAATTCTAGTTTTAGCCTCAGTTCCACATTGCAAATTGAAAAAGGAAACACATTACTGAGAAAAATCTCTATTTTTTCCTGTGCAACAAATGGCTAATGAAGTGGTTCTACTGGACTTGAAGGCTAGTCCTTTTGCAGCAAGAGTGAGGATAGCTTTGGAAGAGAAGGGAGTAGAATATAAATCTGAGGTAGAGGACTTGAGCAACAAGAGCTCTACTCTTCTCAAGATGAACCCAGTTCATCAGCAAATCCCTGTCTTAATCCATAATGGGAGACCCATCTGTGAGTCAATGATCATAGTTCAATATATTGATGAGGTTTGGAGCCATAAACCTTCATTGTTGCCTTCTGATCCTTATCGACGAGCACATGCCAGGTTTTGGGCTGACTACATCGACAAGAAGGTAAGTTCTTAGAACTCATCAAATTTTGTTTTCTCTGTCTTACTGTGTTTAGTTTTTGAAAGGAAACATTAATGAAGTATTGACATGCAAATTGGTTTCGTCCAGATTTATCCCATCGGAAGGAATCTATGGGCATCTAAAGGTGAGCTCAAGGAATCATCGAAGAAGGACTTGATTCAGTGCTTTAAAATCTTGGAAGAAGAACTCGGAGACAAGCTATATTTCGGGGATGAGAGCTTCGGCTATATAGACATGGCACTTATTCCGTTCTACAGCTTCTTTTACACCTTTGAGACCCTAGGAAACTTATGCATGGCAGCCGAGTTCCCTAAGCTCGTGGAGTGGGGCGAGAGATGCTTGCGAAAGGAGAGCGTGTCCAAGTCTTTATGTGACCAAAAGGAGGTTTATGAAGTTGTTTTGCAGATCAAACAGAAACTGGGGATTGAATAAATATATAGAACTGCAAATGGAGAGTGTATCCAAGTCCATTCTATTGTGGCATTTTATGTTTTCTTAACTTGTTCTGGAACAGTGTTCGGTTGGTGAGTTCAGCCTGATAATAATAAAGGGTTCTTGGATATTAAACTCGGATCTTCTAAGCAGGGAGACTTATTATTTGCCAGAATGAGCAAATCCAATTTCAGATTCAAAAAAATCACCCCAACATGACAGAAAGGACCGGCAAAAAATGGCAAATAACAACATAATGCATTAGCAAAAAACAATTGTTCCTCCCTTCTTGTTGTGTCACTACCAAAAATTCGCTTAATAGCAACGGATTTACCAACGGAATATTTTTATTGGTAATTTGAGATTGAAATTACTGACGGAATTTATCTGTCCGTAATTGAGTCGGTAACTATCGACGGAAAGTTCAGAATTAAAAAAAAAAAAAAAAAAAAAAAACGAGGCAGGTCGCTGATGTGGAGGTTTTGGCGGGGAGGTTTTGTCCAACTGATTCAAAACGATATGCCCGTACAGTGACATGACCAGTTCACCGTTCAACATATCGACGGAATCACCGACAGATTTGAAATGGCTGATCCATACGATGACGTGTCTATTTTCCCGACATATGGACTGATGGATACACCGACTGAAATATCCGTCGGTGAATCTATCAGCAAAAGTTAATATAATTTCCTGTTGTCGACCCTCTACTCCCCTATTTCTCCTTCTTCTTCCAAATCTCAACTCTCCCCATCTGCAAACAGCTAACACCCAAACAAAAATCTTCCTCATCTCAGCACAACAAGTTATATTTCTTGAAGTTTTGTGATCACAGCATTTGTGTTTTGATTTTCCAATGGATTTTTTCAATTTTTTTAAGTAATTCTATCTTTTTAAATTTTAACATTTAAATGTCAATTTTGTTGTTTTTTTTAGTATATGTATTTTGTTAGTAGATGTACATGTTTTATTGTTATTTCTCAAACAAACTTGTAGTATATGAATATATAACTTTATACATGTTATGGTTTGTTTTAGATTTTGTAAGATTGTATTTGTTTGTAAATCGTTAAAACTTTATGGAATTACCGAATTACAAGTGTTGTTTTGAAATAATTAATAGCTTGCTTAATGGGTCTGTTTTTTAGTTTTTATCAATGGTATTTGCGATGTGGTAATTTTTGTAAATTTATATATATTAATTTGTACGTATGGACGTTAAATAAATTATGATAATGAATATTTAATATTTATGAGAAGTTGTGATTGGTTTGTTGGATAATCTCGAGGTAAAGTAATATTTTTGCAAGTTTATTTACCTAACTTAGTTAATTAATACATGATGTCATCATAATTTTATAAAGGTTTGATATATATAAGTCATAGATGATCGTTCATGGATGTATCGAGATTCACCCCAAGGATTGTGGAGGATGGATTATTATAACGGGGTTCAGGGTTTTATTAATTTCCCAACATCTATTCCCAGAAATTTTACTGGAGGCAGTGTTTATGTGTTCATGCTGGAAGTGTCAAAATAAAAAGTATCAGCATCCAGATGTTGTAATGATGCATCTTCTACACAAGGAGTTTATGGAGAATTATCAGTGTTGGTATGCACATGAAGAAGTATGTTTAGTAAAAGGAGAATGGGAGAAACGGTGGTTAGGTCAACTTCTAGTGCTAGCAACGTGCATGAAACGACAAATGACAACATTAATCCTTACAGAAATATGGTTATGGATGTAATAAGAATGAATCAAGGTAATGACAGTCAATGTCCAATCGTAGAAGAAGAACCTAATGCAGATGCAGCTAGGTTTTTTGATTTGTTGAAAGATTCTAACGAACCATTATGGGATGGCTGCACAAACCACAGTAAATTATCGACCTTAGCACAGGTGTTCACCATCAAGTTAGATCACGGGTTGAGTGAGGCCGGGTATGACAAAATTATTGAATGGGTGAGAAGCATTTTACTTGAAGGGAACAGGCTGAAAGAGAACTTCTATGTTGCGAAGTCCATGATGAAACCCCTCGATTTAGGATACTAGAAAATTGACATGTGCCCTAACTTCAGTTCATTTTTTCATCTTCCCCATTTTTCACCTTAACTTTTAATTTCTTCAATTTGGCCCCTAAATTGGGTTAATTGCAGCCCCTCTATTTACACGCGTTTTTAATTTTGGTCTTTGGTTTTGAATTTCTTCAATTAAGTCCTTAATCGGCCATCAAACTTCAATATTTATGCAATTAAACCCCTAATTTAACCACATTAACTCTCAAAAATTATAATTTGACCGTAGGACTTTAATTTCTTCCAATTAAAGCTCAAATTGACTTCAAAATCAATTTTCCTTACAATCAAACCCTCCATAAATTAATTTAAACCAACAATAAATTTAATTGAGTCCAATAAACATCTGATTTTTGGACTTTTCTTCCTCAAATTAAATTTTCTTTGTTAACAGGGCTCTCATTAGTCAACAAAATACTTTCAAATTTTAATTTTTGTATTTTTGAACCTCCTCAACCAATTTTTAACCATTTTCTGAATGTTCTGACATCCTCTTTTCACTCTTATATGTTTTTGATAATATTTTTTATTTTTTTGTATTTTTTTAAGAGAAAAAAAATATGAATCGAGAAATAACCCAAAAATGAGTTATGACAAGGATAGTTGATCCTTATAGATGAGATGTTTCTCAGTTGAGTTGTAGTGGTCGGAGCCTCTAGCGTGGGCAGAGATTCATGTTTATTCACTTGAAGATGGCAACTCGATTAGCCTTCTCAGCTAAAAAAGACACTAAAATAGGGATAGACGATGTGTCACTTGGTTTATTCATTAAAAACAAGTGACATGTCATCTACTTAAACCCTAAAATTAGGGTTTTCTAATTGGAAATTTGATAAATTTCAATTTAGTCTCTATTGTTTCAATTTAAGCTTAAACATCTTTAATTGGAACAAAAGTAATTAATTTCATGTAATTAGACGCTGTCAAAAATCAATTGAGACCCACAACCCCTCAATTCTCTAGTTATATTCGATGACCATATTTATTAGGCTATGAACAATTTAATGACGTTATGGACAAACACACACTGGCCCATTTTATACCAAGCTTCGATTCAATTTTGATGGTAGAATCATATATAAATTAATATATGTTTATATAATAGTTTTAAAAGAGAAATATCAGCCCTCCCAGAAATAGAAAAAAAAAAAAAAAAGGCTTTATTCAATAGAATCGCTATCTCTTTGTGTTATTCATTGTTCGGATTATCTCTATCACTTAACCCCATGCCACGCCATGAGCTCCAAAACAAATTCATAAGCTTTGTGCTGGTCGAGCACTACTGACTTTGAAACAGTTTCCCTTTGCGAGCATCTCTTAGCCCATGCCACAATCTCGGGGCACTCCTCTTCCATGGAAAATCTTCCGAGGGTCTCAAATGCGTAGAAAAAGCTGTAGAAGGGAATAAGTGCAATGTCTATCAGACCAAAACTGGCACCCCCAAAGTAGGGCTTGTCTCCAAGCTCTCCTTCCAATGCTTTGAAGCTTTCTATGAGACTCTTCTTCGCTGCTTCTTGGCGTTCACCTTTTCTTGCCCATAACAACTGTGCGTTTGGGTAAATCTGCAAATGCCCATCATCAGACAGTTTTTATAAAGGTGAAGAAGTGCTGAGCTTTGACGTGATTAGTTGCGTAAGAATCATGGCTACAAATTTGAAAGTCTCAAAACTTCGCATCTTGGAATGATCAATATATGAGAAGTTAGAGTGAGGAAGAGCTTCCTCCATTACATATGCCTAATGTCTAGTATGTTCTCCAATGAGAGAAAAGGAAATTTTCCGAAAAAACAATGTTTAAAAAAAGAAATCGATATATTGAATAAAGGAGAACAAATTAACTAGCTAGAGGAAAAGAAAAGGATGGCTCACATGTTCATCCACATAGTCAGTCCAGAACCTAGCATGAGCCCTCTCACAGGGATCGGAGGGAAATAAAGGAGCTTTGTGTTTCCAAACTTCATCGATATATTGAATTATGATGAGTGATTCACAAATCGGCTTTCCTTCATGGATCAAAACAGGGATTCTCTTGTAAACAGGGTTCATCTCTAGAAGCAAAGAACTCTTGTTGAACAAATTCTGTTCTCGGAACACATAATCTATTTCCTTCTCTGCCAGAGCAATTTTCACCCTCATTGCAACAGGACTAGCCCAAAAACCCAGTAATACCACTTCTTCTGCCATTATTATCTCACAACTTCTTATTCGCTTTCCATATTTATAACTGAATACTTTCCCATGCATGCATGTCTAGGTTCTTTTAAGGCCGTCATTGCTTGCGTAAGACCTAACAATTTGACTAAGTTATCAATGCCGGAGATCCAATCTCAGATTTTTCTTGTGAGAGAAGTCTTGCATGTCGTATTTGAAAACGTCAGGTACAAATGAAATTGTGGATCGAAGGGCTAAAAAAAGAACAGAAAGGACAAGGGAGTACAAACGAGACCCGCTTATGCGAATTCTTTATCATCTACATCTTTTTCCCTCCAGCTTTACGTTTTACCGTCGATTTTTGGCCCAAAATATATATATATATATATATATATATATATATTATATTATAGAATATACTTATATAGGAAATATTATAGACATACTCTTGTATGGTAAACTCCACCATTACTATTGTATATTGTCCTACATATATATATAGAAAGGGTTGGCTACCTATTAGGTTAAGCCTCCCAATTATTATCAACTTGGTATCAGAGCCTTCTGCCGTCAGAACTCTTTTCTCCCTTCCTCCCTTTGCAGCCGGCCCTCTCTTTACTTTCTCTCCATGGATTCTACTGCTGCCACTGACTTCTCCCTCTCCACAGGTGGCGCAGCACAACCGGCCAGCCATCCCCCAAGCTGCTGCCGTTGGTGCTTTTTCCTCCCCACAGCAGCCTCCACTTGCAGAGCTTGTCTCTGATTCTTCCTCCCAAGTCCCTGCCGTTCCTTTACCTCTCATTGGAACCCACACTACAGCTATTATTCCTTTAGCGAACACTCACCAAGTTGTTTCGCTAAAGCTTACGAACACAAATTATCTCTATTGGAGAATGCAAATGAAGCCATATCTCCTTGGTCAAGGTGTTTTTCACTTCATTGACGGCTCAGTGTTGTGTCCTCCATCTCATATTTTTGACAACTCTGCTAGTTCTTCCTCTATCATCAACCCTTCTTTTCTTCGCTGGAAGCAACAGGATCAACTTATTTTGAGTGCTTTACTCTCCTCTCTCTCTGTGGATGTGTTGCATCTCGTGGTAGATTGTTCTATTTCGCATTGTGTTTGGCCCACTCTTGAGGAAGCGCTTGCCTCTCCATCTAATTCTCGCATCATGCACCTCCATGGCTCCTTTCAAGAGCTTCGGCAAGGTGACTCATTAGTTAGTCTATACATGCAGCAAGCCAAATCATTATTTGATGAATTGGCTGCTGCTGGTCGCCCCATGTCTCTTGAAAATTTCAATATTTATGTGTTTCGTGGCCTTCGTGGTGAGTTCAAAGACTTGGTAACGAGTCTCATAACTAAGGCAAAACCGTTATCCTATGTTGATCTTCACAACCACCTTCTTACCCATGAATTTTTGCACAACAACTCCTTCCATTCCATGGCTGCATCTCCCTCTTTGTTGTCTTCTTCTTCTCTGCCGCAGCAACCACCTCTGTTGCCAACACCATAGTTTTCTACACACCATGTTATGTCTCATCACATCCCCAACTTCAGTCGCAACAGGGGTCGCTCTAGAGGTAATTGGCGTCCCCATAGCAACCGTTTCACTCCCCAGAACAGGAGCCAATCTGCTGTAGATTGGCGGCCAAACCACTGGCAGTAGACCAAGTGCAATTCTGGTGTTGGGCAGTGGTCTAGACAGTAGCATGTACGCTGCCAATTGTGCTCTGGTTTTGGGCACATAGCTCTCTATTGTTCCCAATTTCATAGCAGCTCTCCGCAGCCCTCTGCTCATCGTGTTGTTGGGAATATTTATGCTGCGACTTGGTTCCCTGACACCGGCACAAATCAACACGTCACACCTGATCTTGGATCTTTGACCGATTCTGCACCCTATATTGGTAATGATTATTTGCATGTTGGTGACGGTAAGGGCCTTGACATAACCCATATTGGACATACTAAATTACATTCCCCAAAACGCATGTTTACATTATCTAATGTTCTCCATGTGCCTCACATTACCAAACCGTTGTTATCTGTTCAAAAATTTTGTTGTGATAATCATGTTTATTTTGAATTTCAAGCTTGTATGTTTTATGTGAAGGATCTCGTCACCAAGGAAGTTCTCCTTTCCGGTCAGAGTCATGTGGTCTTTATATCCTGTCCGAGTCTTTTGCCACATCAGTTCCTCAAGCTTTTTGGTCTCCTTGCATCTCTGCGACTACCGACCTGTGGCATCGTCGTTTGGGTCATCCAAACCCTCGCATTTTCAATTTGTTGGTTTCTGGCAATAAAATTGTATGTACTTCTAGATGTTCTTTTACTCAATGTCAAGCTTGTCCTTTAGGAAAGTCGTCTCGTTTCTCATTACGACCTACGGGTCACAAAACGTCTGCCCCACTTGAATTAATTTTTAGTGATGTTTGGGGTCCTACCCCTATGTTTTCTTCTGATGGCTTCCGCTATTTTGTTATTTTTGTCAATGCGCATACCAAACATTTATGGTATTATCCGCTTGTTGCCAAATCTAATGTCTTTTTCACTTTTCAACGTTTTCAAACACTTGTTGAGCGTCAGTTTTCTCTTAAAATTAAATCTATTCAAACTGATTGGGGCGGTGAATATCGTAAATTAAATAAATTTTTTCAGACCATTGGTATTCATCATCGGTTAATTTGTCCTCATACTCATGAACAAAATGGCACTGTTGAATGTCGTCATCGACATATTGTCGAAATTGGCCTAACCCTTTTAGGCGAGTGTAGTGCCCCATTGCGATTTTGGAACTATGTTTTTGAATCATCGGTCTACCTTATTAATCGTATGCCTACTCTTGTTCTCCAAAATACATCTCCGTTTGAGTGTCTGTTTCGACGCACTCCTGATTATAACTTCCTACGTACTTTTGGGTGTCTTTGTTTCCCCTTTTTACGTCCATATCATGCTCATAAATTAGATTTCTGGTCTTCACCTTGTGTGTTTTTAGGTTATAGCTCATCCCATCTTGGTTATCGTTGTCTTGACTTAGAGTCTGATCGTATTTATATCTCCCGTCATGTTCGTTTTCATGAAAATGTCTTTCCTTTTCCAAAGTCTGAACAGGTAACATCCTCACCGGTACCTCCTACCCCACCTACCTATCTTCCATCCTTGAACCCTCCTCCATCCTTTCAGCCTACTACTTACCAAACCGGCCCCAACCACAACCCAATTCTGCCCTCTGCCACACCATATTGAAGAAGATGATATCCATATTGAAGATTGCGATGAAGGTGATGACTATTCAATTGATGACGAAGAAGAAGAAAATTCTGACTAACTATCAAAATGAAGCCCTGTGTAAAACCCTTTTCTTCATGTAATTTACATTATGGATGATATATTTTGTAACACGAAATATATATTTATTGTTTAAGCATTGTTGCTATTGTTTTGTGCGATGGACAGTTTATCATTGAAGTTTTTGCAGGAAGGTAAATAGAAAATACAAATACAATATTTTGTCGCACCTGGACATCACGGCGAACAATTAAAAAATTATCTAGATTATGGAAAAAGAATGGATTTCTGGCATCTGGTTCTTTTAGAAAAAAGGTTTAGTTTAAGGAGTCGCCACCTAGTATTATGCTCACTAAGAACCCTAACTGGTCAACAGAGATTCTATGATACGGGACTGGTTACGTAATAGGGAAGACATTATCACCCCTTTTACATTCTGCTGGAGGCAGACTGCATTGCTGGTTTTGTCTTAAATTGCTAAATATTTATTGGTTTATGCTCTGATGGTTTCCTTGCAATATTCCTTTCTCTAGGACTAGTGAATATTCAACTACGGATAATTCCAACTCTGGCGTTGGTAAATATCACGTAGCTATAAAATAAATTAGATCAATATTTTGTATTCCCGACTCTAGCGCAAGTGAACAAATAAATAAAAATAAATTTATTTTTACATATGCACATATTTTTTTATTTTTCTAGCTAAATAAAATAAAATACAACGAATAAAAATAATATAAATTTAAACCAGTATTTTTATTCCTGACTCTGGCGTCAGTGAATAAACCAATAAATTTACATTATTTTTATTTGTGCATACACATTTTTTTTATTTTTACCTTTTTTATTTTTCTGTTTTTTTATTATTTATTATACTTTTCTATTTTTCTATTTTTTTATTTTTTTTATTTTGGGGGCTAGGCTAACTCGGTTGGGTCACTGGTCTAAACCAGTGACCCGGTTGGGTGGCACGCCTGCCCAATGAATTGTAATTCACTGCTACAGTAGCAGTGAATTAAAATGCAAAGGGAGCGGCGCTTACCTCAGTGCAGGAAACGAAAGGGACGAAGACGATGGTGGTGGCGAAGGCGCGCTGGCTGGACAATAACCTTCTGTCTCCCTTTTCGTTTTCTTTCTTTCTGGTCATTCTTTGTTTCTCTTGTTTGTTTCCCCTAGTTCTGTTTCTCTCCGTCTTTGTTCTTCTGCGTGTCTATGTTCTTGTTCTCTTTGTCTCTGGTTTTTTTATTCGTTCCCAGTCTCTCCCTCTCTCTGTTTCCCTAGGTTTTAGTCTCTGTTCGGCTCTATGATCTGTCGATTCTTTCCCCAGTTTTGCTGTTTCGGATCCTGCTCTGCCCCCTATTTTTTTTCTTGTTTCAGTGCCCTGTGTTATTGACTTTCCACTCCTTCTCTGTTTCCAGTGTTCTTCCTCCTGTCTTTGCTCTGGTTTCTGGGTTGATTTTTTTTCGTCAGCTCCCCCTCTGTTGCTGAGGCCCTCCCCCTTTTATGGCCTTCTCTGGCTTTTATATAAAGCCAGAGAATGGCTTCATGCCTCACGATCGTGAGGCACGTTCATTTCTGCTTCTTTTTCTGGAAAAACAGAGTGCCACCTTTGCAATTAACCTCCTGGCACTGGAAATAACAACTTGAGGATAATAGGCAGGAGACGTGACCCTTGATCGGATTGAATTGCTGCTGATTTCCCTGTTGAACCAGCTTCATCCACGCAAGCATAGGAGACGATGAACAATGCCTCCAAAATGGCGTCGTTGTGTCCTTGGCATGACTTTTTTCAATTTGGTCCCTAAATAGTTTGAAATGTATCAATTGGGTCCCTTAATCAATAAATTTTTAATTTTACCCTTGGATTAATTTCAATTAAGTCCCTGAATTTATTTAATTAATTAAATCAAAGTTTAATTAAGTCCACAAACTTATTAATTCTTTGAATTTCATTAATTAAACTAATCCAAATTTTAACTAAATTTCCAAACTTATTAATTCTTCAATTTCTGACAAATTTACTCTCAAATCTGATAATTTCATCCATGATCTTTCAATTTGTATTGTTTTAACCCCATTTTCAAATATATTTTTATCCATTCATTTTGTATTATTTATTTAAAAATTAGGTCATGACACATTTATTGTACATTGTAACAATCACCGACGTCTATACCGACAGAATAACGTTCATCAGCATCTCATAGAGAGTTCAAAAATAATTACAATAGAATTCCACAATCACTGACGTACTTACCGACGAATTAACTGACATCCGTACTGACGGAAACATGTCCGTCGACATCTCACAGAGAGTTGAAAAATAATTACAACAAAATGCCACAATCACCGATGTTTATACCGACGGAATAACGTCCGTTGGCATCTCATAGAGAGTTCTAAAATAATTACAACAAAATGCCCACAATCACCGACATCAAATACCAACATAATTAATGTCCATCGGTGGACAAATTTTACCAACAAAAATACCGACAAAATGTGTGAATTCCAAAGGGTATGCATTGAATGCACCTCTAACCGTGTGATATTACCAATAGAATTACCGACGGACCGTGAAAAATACGGAGGGTAATTAAAAATTTTGGTGCAAAATTCAAAAATTACAGACGGATTTTTGACACGTTGTCGACGGATTTAATTAAAATAATAATAATTTTTTATTTTCGTCAATGAATCCGTCGGTAAAACTGACTATAAGTCCCAGCGAACGCCCCTTCAGTTTATTTTTCTTCTCATCCATTTTTTCACCTCAAAATTTCGATTTTTTTTCCTCTCAATCCTTCAAGGCTTTCAACTAGAATCTCTAGCAAGATTTATTGTGAATCTTCATCACATTAAAAGTTATTTGTTTTTTTTTCTATTTCATTTTATTTTATTTTTAGTTATTTTTATTCTTGTTATGTTTTTTTTGTTTAGTGTATTTTTTTTGTAATGCAGATAAAGTTTTGAATTCAACACATTATTAAGGTATGTATATTTCTTTCATAAAGTCTATAGTTTTTTTTTTTTTGAATTTATTGATATGTTTTATTTGTTGTATTGGCATAATTGTTAGTTAATTTGTTGTTAATGTTGAATTTACTCCTTAGAATTAGTAATTGAATATGTTTGAATAATTAGTAATTTTACTCTATTATTGCATGATTTGTGTTTAATTATTTCCATTGATTTTAATTGTTAGTCTATAATTTTTTTTTAATTTATTGAATATATTTTATTGTTGCATTGACATAATTATTGATTAATTTGTTTAATTATAATTGTTAGATGTTGAATTTACCTTAGAATTAGTCAATTGAATATGTTGGAATAATTAGTAATTTTACTATATTATTGCATGATTTGTGTAATTGTGTCCATTGATTTTAATTGTTAGTCTATAATTCTTTTTTAATTTATTCAATATATATTTTATTGTTGTACTGGCATAATTATTGATAATTTGTTTGAATTAAATTGTTAATGTTGAATTTACCTTAGAATTAGTAATTGAATATGTTGGAAGAATTATTAATTTTACTCTATTATTGCCTGATTTGTGTTTAATTGTTTTCATTTATTTTGAATTTATTGTTTTGTTGTATTGGCATAATTATTGAATAATGTTTTGAATTGTAATTGTTAATGTTGAATTTACCTTAAGATTAGTAATTGAATATGTTGGAATAATTAGTATAGATTGGGTCAATTGGTTGTGGCTATTGTTAATATTTGCAGGTTTGAGGATTTGGGTAGTATCCAGTATAGGGGAGGTGCTATCGAATTTTTTTTTAACATTTTCATTTAATTGGGTAGATGCGCAGAATGAAAACCAGAGCTGGTCGTTCACGTCTGGTCGCATCAAGTTCGTCCAACAGCAAGGACAATATTTCCTTGTGCCTCTCAAGAAGAGGCACCTACACCACCTGCGTCATCAACTGATGTTGCCTCTTCTAGCGTTGGTTCATAGCACAGAGGCAGCGTGCCTTCACAGCAGAATCAATTTACCCGCAAGTACGAGGCATAGTGGAAGGACGACCTTTTAATATAAGTTTGTTAAGGTTTTAGTTTTTTAAAAAAAATAATAATAATAACATAATTTATGAAGTAATCACTATTTCATTTATTTTCATGTTCACAAACATTGAGGCCGCCCGAGTAATATCATCGGCGTTTAAATCGTCGATGGAGATTCTATTATTTCAATGGAGTCAGATATCAAGACATCCTAAATGGATGCCTAAAATCAATGCATGGTTTGACAGATTTGAGGTTGGTGTTAATATATAATTTCCAACTTATTTCTAATAAATTATTAATATAATTGTAAATGAATTATCATTTTTATTGAAATTTATTTATTTATACACTGGAAAAATTCTCCTCGCACAGTGAAAATGACACTATTGTGAGGAGGGTGTGGGAAAATCACGGCAGGCAACTAGATAAACATAAAAAACAACACAACTTTTTTTTAGAAAAAAAATTTATGTTTCAAATTTTAATTTCTCGCTATGGAAGTAGGTTGCGTGATTTTCGGTATGAAGCATAAAAAAAACTACGAGAGATAATGCTCTCCAAGGCTGAAACGATGTGGCGGTTTGGAGGGATTTCAAACCGATATACATCCCGGTAGATATATGGCCGCTCTATCTTAAGCACGTGACGTCTTAGTAATTCACACGACGCTCACAGTCTGGTGCTGGCAACCGGAATCAGCCAAATCATGGCTCGGTGACAACGCACACCAGCAGCTCCATTCCGTTTGCTACACATGTGAAACGGATGGTAAGATTAATTTAAATAAAATACATCGTTAAATTAATATGTTGTTAATAATTTTTTTTTCATTATAGGCTACGTCTCTTGGACGTGAGCCAAGCCGATATATACATCCGGCAGATATATGGCTGCTCTATCTTGAGCATGTGACGTCTGAGTGGTTCACACAACGCTCACAGTCTGATGCTGGTAACCGAAATCGGCCAATCCATTGCTCGGTGACAACGCACACCGGCGGCTCTGTTCCGTTTGCTACACATACGAAACAGATGGTAAGATTAATTTAAATAAAATATATTGTTGAATTAATATGTTGTTAATAAATCTTTTTTTATTATAGGCTACGTCTCTTGGATGTGAGCCAAGCACAATGGAGCTGTTTGTGGAGACGCACGTGCGGAGTCAAAATCATCAAAAGGGAGCGCAACAGTTCGTTGACAACCGTGCTCAACATTTCGTGGTATGTTTCTTCAACCATTTTATTTTGTAAGTTATTATGTTTATTGAATTGAATATGATGATTGCTTTTTTTATTTTTAGGAGACCTATAATAACCGGTTGAGGGAGAGATATGGGGACAATCCTTTAACCCATCTGGAATTCAATCTGGATTTGTGGATGAAGGTTGAATTGTCTGGTGGACCCGATAAAAATCGGGTTTACGGGCTCTCCAACACTATGGCCGAAAACTTGCGGGCGGCCCGTAGTGTTTCAACCATTGGGAACTCCCAATCAGTATCGAGCACCCAATCTAAGGATTTCGTGACCTTGCAGCAACATACGGCTCAGCTCACTAAAAAATATGATCACTTATCAACAGAGTATGCACAACTCAAAGCGGAGCATGCACAACAAAAAGCGGATCATGAACAACTTCGTGAAATGGTCATGAACATTGCATCACAGAGTGTAACATGTGCGCCTCATCCTTTTTTGTTGTATAACCACCAGCCTCCTCCTCCTCCTCCTCCAACTCCACCTTTATATTAATTTGTAATAAATATTATTTACCTTTAATAGTTCATTTAATATTTTTTTTGAAACACATTTAGTTTTTAATGAATATTATTTAACTTTATTTTTTTTATGTTTAATAGAAATTTTATTTACATAATTGGTTTTTATTACCATTAATTTATATAATTTTATATTATGTATTCTAAATAATTTTTTAAAAACAAATTTAAAAAATAATCACAAAGGGTTTTACCGAAGGAATGAATCCATCGGCATTTGACAATAGTTGCCACATTCACTGATGAATTTACAGACAGATATATTCGGTTAGTATTTCAAACAATGAACGACAGATTTACCAATGGACTTAATCCATCGGTATTTGACAGTACCTGCCACAATGACCGATGAATGTACAAACGGATATCTTCGGTCGGTATTTCAAACACTCGCTGACAACTTTACCGACGATATGTATCCGTCGGTATGTCACACTATCACCGACGGGATAAATCCGTTGGTATATTTCAAGCAAGAAATTTTTTTTTAGCACGTAATTTCCGTCTGTAAAACCATCAGCAAATGCTTTTTTATGTTGCCGACTGATATAGCGATGGAATGTGGCATTACCAAAGAAAGGAAAGTCGACGGACATATTCCGTCGGTGAAGACGTCAATAAATAAATTACCAACGAACTCGTAATCACATACTGACGGAATATATCCGTCAGTAAAACTGTAAAATCTCGTAGTGTTTAAAAGAGAAATATCAGCCCTCCCATAAATAGGGGGGAAAAGAAAGGCTTTATTCAATAGAATCGCTATCTCTTTGTGTTATTCATTGTTCGGATTATCTCTATCACTTAACCCCATGCCACGCCATGAGCTCCAAAACAAATTCATAAGCTTTGTGCTGGTCGAGCACTACTGACTTTGAAACAGTTTCCCTTTGCGAGCATCTCTTAGCCCATGCCACAATCTCGGGGCACTCCTCTTCCATGGAAAATCTTCCGAGGGTCTCAAATGCGTAGAAAAAGCTGTAGAAGGGAATAAGTGCAATGTCTATCAGACCAAAACTGGCACCCCCAAAGTAGGGCTTGTCTCCAAGCTCTCCTTCCAATGCTTTGAAGCTTTCTATGAGACTCTTCTTCGCTGCTTCTTGGCGTTCACCTTTTCTTGCCCATAACAACTGTGCGTTTGGGTAAATCTGCAAATGCCCATCATCAGACAGTTTTTATAAAGGTGAAGAAGTGCTGAGCTTTGACGTGATTAGTTGCGTAAGAATCATGGCTACAAATTTGGAAGTCTCAAAACTTCGCATCTTGGAATGATCAATATATGAGAAGTTAGAGTGAGGAAGAGCTTCCTCCATTACATATGCCTAATGTCTAGTATGTTCTCCAATGAGAGAAAAGGAAATTTTCCGAAAAAACAATGTTTAAAAAAAGAAATCGATATATTGAATAAAGGAGAACAAATTAACTAGCTAGAGGAAAAGAAAAGGATGGCTCACATGTTCATCCACATAGTCAGCCCAGAACCTAGCATGAGCCCTCTCACAGGGATCGGAGGGAAATAAAGGAGCTTTGTGTTTCCAAACTTCATCGATATATTGAATTATGATGAGTGATTCACAAATCGGCTTTCCTTCATGGATCAAAACAGGGATTCTCTTGTAAACAGGGTTCATCTCTAGAAGCAAAGAACTCTTGTTGAACAAATTCTGTTCTCGGGACACATAATCTATTTCCTTCTCTGCCAGAGCAATTTTCACCCTCATTGCAACAGGACTAGCCCAAAAACCCAGTAATACCACTTCTTCTGCCATTATTATCTCACAACTTCTTATTCGCTTTCCATATTTATAACTGAATACTTTCCCATGCATGCATGTCTAGGTTCTTTTAAGGCCGTCATTGCTTGCGTAAGACCTAACAATTTGACTAAGTTATCAATGCCGGAGATCCAATCTCAGATTTTTCTTGTGAGAGAAGTCTTGCATGTCGTGTTTGAAAACGTCAGGTACAAATGAAATTGTGGATCGAAGGGGTAAAAAAAGAACAGAAAGGACAAGGGAGTACAAACGAGACCCGCTTATGCGAATTCTTTATCATCTACATCTTTTTCCCTCCAGCTTTACGTTTTTTACCGTTGATTTTTGGCCCAAAATATATATATTAAAAAAAAAAAAGTCTAAGAAGCATCAAAGAAAACAGTATTTTTATTATTTTTATGGATTGAAACAGTATTTTGTATTATTTTATCTTTCTTATAAAAAAAACAAACAAAGCTTATTTTGGAGCAAAATCATTTTTTTAGGGTTTTTTCATCTTTCTAAAATTCCTTGCATGATAAAATGATGTGAAAGCAAAAAGATTATTAAAATTGCAAAAAGACTTTTTCATCTTTTTTATTTTTTCACACCAAAACGATAGAATTATCTTCATAATAATAAAAAAAATCTAAAGTTGATGCACAAGATATTTTTGTCTTTTCATTTTTATCTTTTTCTTCAAGTTATTGTCGTGTAACATGATAGAATAATTGTTATGTGTTTTGAATGATGTGCGACCAAACATTGGATTCCTGGTGACATATAAATCATCATAATAACCCCTCCACTAATAATTGATAAGTGTCTGATTTGACATTTTCAACCCTTTTTCATTTCATGCTCACTCCAAATTTACAAATAACTCCTCAATTTATTTTCCCTTCAAAATTAATTTTAATTTTTTTATTATTTATTTTATTTAAAATAATTTATACAAATAAAACCATATTTTAATTTCATCTCCTTTAATTTTTTTTTTATCTATCAAATCTAACCTCCATTCTTTTAATTATTATTTATTTTATTTAAATTTAATTATTTTTTTTACAATTTCATACTTTAGGTTTTTTTTTCCTATTACTATTTCAGCCATTAGATTTCTATCCCTCCCTTGTATTACTTGAAAAATAAAATAATAAAGAAACCTCGACCGCTAAAGAATGTTCATGACGGACTACTTGCATTGTGTTCTTTTCTTTTCTTTTTATCATTTTGACAGTACTAGTATCCTCGTACCAATTTCAACGCCCTCGCTTGGGTCTGAAGCAAACCATCCATTGTTTTAACATAAACGTCTAACAAAACATAAACCGGGCCTGCTGTATTTCGGATCTTAATCTATCTAGAATTTGTTTAGGAGACCAATTTGAAAATATAAGTTATTTTTTAAAGCATTTGATTTTATAAATATATTAAAATAATATATTTTTATTTTTTTAATTTTATTTTTAACATCAGTAAAATCTACAAACACTAAAAATAAATTAAATCAAGATTTTTTAAAAACAATATTATAATGCCAGGGCCAAAGATACGCAGATTAACGTGCCCAACAAAATAAATAATCATCAAATGCCTGACTGAAAGAAACTGACAAAAAAAAAAAAAAGTAATAATAAATCTGTACTCGGTTAAGATAATCCCTCCACTTAAGTTTTTATATAATTCTATCTGCAACAAATAAAATAAAATAAAATAGATTAGCCAAAAGTAAAACAGCTACCTGCAACGTCGCTCTAGGTCTCCGTGACTCTCCATTACAATTGTATATTCGACGCATCTCTACTTGATTACGCCACATAAGGATAGTATATGATACTTCCCCTTGCCTCCAGAATCCAGATTCATGTTCAGCTTCCATGGAAAATGTTTAATTTGAAAAGGACTTTAGGCGTGTAACAAGCCAACATACAACACATCCATGCCCTCGGATCAGATGCACATCCCAGAAAAAAATGCGATCAAAAATGCATGCAAGGCAAAAGCAAAATATAATAATAATAATAATAATAATAAAGACAACTATGAGCTAATTAAGCATCAATGTTATCAAAGAAGGTGGAGCGGGAGGGCAATTACAGGAATAAAACCATGTCGTGCTTTAAGGGCAAATCCATAGATAGTGTATGGATTCAAGGACTATCCAGCAACATTTTTACTAAAAGAAATGCAATGTATCCATAAAATGAGGATTTTATGCTAAAATATAGCCAAAAAAGGTATGGTACAAAATCTATAGGATCTCTGACTCGTTCTCGGCCAAAAACTAACTTTACAGCCTTAAGGAAGAAAATTTCTGGCAAGATTTTGAACCCAGCCGTTCTCAGCACCAACAATGGTGCATCTACCAGTATAACATATTGCCGCAATTAAGAATAAAAAAGACAAGATAATGACCTCTTGTCACTGCAAGCAATTGCTCAAAGATACAGGTCACAACAGTTACCCAGCTGCGATCTCAAGAACAGGCATCTATGTCAATCCATTAATTAGTGGTACAGATTATACACCAAGCTCCTCCAGCTACAAAATCAAGAGACTGCAAAAATATCATAGCAGAAAAGTAATGGTCATGCAACCAGCCAAACTGTGATACGAGGACTCCACATAAATAAATGAAAAACCAAAAAAAAAAAAATACCCTCAATTACCAGTTGAGTTCCCTAAAACTGCTGAGGAATGCCGTTTCTCTTGACTAAATGACTGGAGGCGTTTGACAAGGTCCTCTTTCAATGACTCGGGTATTTGTGAAATAAAGGTTCTCTTGGCATCTGCAATCAACAACTTCCTGCATTTCAGAGCAAAGGGAACACCAGTTTAAAGCCATAACATTAATCCTATTTAGATAACTCTATTTAATTGTATAAACATGCAACCACCAGAGAAACATGACAAGAATGGCACAAGTTTAATACAAAACTTTTTGACACAAAGATTTGGAGATTTATACATATTCTGATCATGCAAAGGCAATGATCCAGAATGGCACAATTCTCTACTTGCCTCCAGAATCCAGATTCATATTCTCTACTTGCAAGAATCTAAATGGCTTTGCATGTTTCTCTGGTGACATTGAATATGAAGGGAAATTACTAGCATCAAAGCTTTGAACATAAATCAAACTGTACAGAAAATCAAACTAAATGAGACTTACTTTAATTCAGTACCACTTGGATTGTTTCCTGCTTCTTGAACACACAACCTCTTTTTCACACGCATAAAATCATAAACCTTATCAAAAAAACCGCATGATCCCAAAATCAAAGATGCTTGTTGCTTGAGGCTGAAACAGAATATAGAAGCACACAAACAAGCAAAAAAAAATGGTAAGAAAAGTAAAGATGATTAACCAAAATGGTTAGCAAGCACATAATTAACATTCAACTATCCGAATAATGTTTAATGTAGACATCCAGTTTAAACAACTGATTCATGAAATGGCTCACCAATGAAACAATTTCAAAAGAAATTCATCAGAATACTAGGCTTTAGTATTAAGATCTAAAAGTCCAACACAGCTTCAATCCAACTAGTCACAATCAGGATCTAACTTGAGAGTTTAAAATCACTAATTAATCACAACCACAAAATTTAATAAACACACATCAATCAAAATAAACTTCAATATAAATTGGGAAATTTAGGTTATTCCACAGAAGCTAATCAGTTTTAAATAAGACTTCAAAACAGATTAAGTATAATGTAACATACGCTTCTTTAAATTCTTCAATTTTGGCTAGAGATTGAGAATCCTGTGCAAGCAAAATGGAGGTGTCCTCCTTTAGCTTTCTCTTCAAACCTGAAATGTCAGCACAACACTTCATACTGCCACTTTGCAATTCAAGGTGATCATGTACTCTTCCTGTTGTCACCTTACTTGTTGTACCATTACTGTCACAGACAAGGGGCTTTACAGAATTAAAAGCAGCATTTTGAGAATGACCATTTTCACTTGCTGCTGCAAATGCATGACAGTTTTCACCTTCTACAGCATCAACATTTTTATGCTTTTCAAAACCATTACTGCTTGTTACTGTTGACACATCTTTATCACGTTTCTCCACACGAACTGTCTCTTTCACATTCCCATTCATTCCCTTGTTTTGACCCTTCAGATGACCAACCTTTCCATTAACGGATAGAGGGGTACTTTTGGATCCAGAGTTCCCACAAATGCTAGACTTTACCAGTGGGCTTGAAGGCACTCTATCAATCCTAGACATGGCTGAAATATCCTTTTTTGAAGATTGTTCAACTTGTGGTTTTGTAGGTAATGTTTTCAGAGGAACAGCACCCTTTGAACTTTTAAATTCCACACATCCATTTGATTCGCGTGATTTTACTCCATAGGAAGCAAAAGAGGAGGCAGTGGATGCTGGCCTTTGGTTAGTACGAGAAAAGAAGAGAACATAGACCTTCTCTGACAAGACCTCCTGCAGGTTAGAGAGTGTCACGTATGAATCATTGCAGCAATACCACCGACCCATTGCATCCTGCACACACAACAATGAAATAACATCAATAACAATTGAAGTTGCTGCTTTTATAACTAGCACAAACCAAAATTAATAATGAAGTACATAAAAACCCAGTAAACAAACCTTTATATATGCATAATAGTGTCCAGATTCCGGGGAGTATCCAGAGTGCACAATGGTACCAAAAAGATTATACTCGGGTTGTGGGTCCTGTGATGGATTAAAAAAGCACGAGAAATAAATAAATAAATATATATATATATACATATAGAGAATATACCATAGCAAGATACCGACAGCTATAGTAAGGATGAACCTTATGCTCAATCATACATTAGAGTTTCAATCATACAAGGCATTGCATCAAAGAAATTACTTTAATTAACATATCATAATGTACTTCGACTTCCCATCAATTCTTTTATAAATATGGGACCCCAAAAAATATATGTACTGCCTTATCTTTTTATATACAGTCATGAGAGAGAACAATCAGCCAGATGAAATATTGATAACAATTAATTACAAACAAGAAAAACAAAAACAAACGATGTCAATGCAAACTATGGATTACATGTGTGCCAATCAGGTAGCTTTTTTCTTTATATAGTTTTATTGTTCCTTTTCTTATTTGTTGGGAGGTGGCAGTCACCATCAAATTGAAATCTCTCTATTGTCAATTTGTCACCAGTAACCAAATCTTGTAAATTAAAAGAAAAATCATAAATAAGATACTTAAATACCAATTAATTGATCTCAAAAGAGAAAGGACACATGCTAAAACAATGAATTTTGTCTTTCGGTCAGACGTAATATCTGTTAATTTTGTTTTCTACTGCAAAAGCACATTCAGTTTTATCTGAAAAGTAGCCGCCTGTATGCAGCATAAGGTTCTGATCAATTAATTACATTAAAAAGCTCAAAGCATTGACAAAATATGGTCCTCTTCTGCTTAAGTTCAAAATTATTTGTCTCAAAGCATCAAAAGGCTGTGATGCCCTAATTCTTTTTCCAATTTCTAAGAGAATGGGGCAATAAAGAGAACTAAATGGTGATTGAGGTGGAGTGTGGAAGCTTGGGAAGCGATGGTTTGGCATACAATGTCTCTTAATAGGAGGAATTCTACAAACCACCAGCAAACTAGTTTAACAGAAGATCCCCTAGTTGTAATGGACTGTTATCCTATGTTGTTTCTGCAAATGATGATATTGAAAATCAATGGCATAATCATTTGTGCTTGACACTCTGAACTGGTTCTATCAGTCTCAAACATAAGTTTAAATCGGTTCAGGGATTAATTTATGACAAAAGTTCAAAGTTGAGCAAGAAAACAGTCACATTCATTTATTGTATGCTCTCTATCAACAAAATTCATTATGACATGCTATGATTCCAAGTCATACAGACAAATTGAATGGCAGTGCTAGAGGAGTTGAAGATGATTTAAGGTATCATGATGTTGTTGGGACTAGGGAGATTACAATTGAAAAATAATACACAGCATAGCAGGAGTCTTCTCTTTTTCAGCCTTCCTTTTTAACAATTAAAAAGGAAGGGTGGAAATAACATTCTTTATGACAATACAACAGCAAATGGAATATGAATGGTGCCCATGGAACCACAGATTGGTTTTTGCTTGCTTTAATATTTCAAGAAGAGAGATGGAAAATAACCACACATGGAATGGTGCTCATTTGTCTTATCCATAAAATGGCGCTCATGACAGGCTAGGGGTTGTGTTTCCATTCTCATTATATACACATTCAATCTGAACTCCACTGTTTTAAGACAGAGTCTAGCATAAAGATGTCTAAGACTTCAATTCTGCAAATAACAGGACATCCAAAACTTGAAACCACTGCAAGAGCCTTCTGTTTCAGACAAATGCAACTCTACCAGCTAAAGCCTGGTTCTGAAGTCTGAGCCCATTAATTAAGTTTTTGAATCTTGTAAATTCAAGGTGATGTGAAAAATATGATAATGATATAATCTACAGTTTACACTCCATCATCAAGAAATTGCAAGTCTAATAGTTTACTTAATTTAATTTCAAACAAGGTCAATGTGTGTTGTCAGAAATATTGTACATATCAAACAATGAGAACTGCATTTATAACAAACTATACTCATTGTAAAGAACCAAAGTCCAGCCACGCAAATCTACTCAACAGACTGATTGAACCCATCAAATCATCAGTACCTGGCTTGTTTTGCTCATTAAGCCTGAAAGAACCAAAACTTCTTCAAATGCAATGGTCTTATCAATCTTCACTCCGAATATGCCCTCAAATCTCTGCAAACACCAAAACCCAACAATAACTCTCATTACTCAAAAGCAGCAACACAACCAACTTTAAACACCTAAATAACAACAACAAGAACAGGATCAAGGAAAGTTAAAACCCACCTTCAGTTGGATAACAAGAACATTTGGCGCTTGAAGTATTGACATTTGCTTCCTAGCTGCCACTAGTTTTTGACATCTAAACAAGCAAAGTTTCTCAAACACAACAGCAACAACAAACATTAAAAAAAAATACAAATAAATCAAAACTACTTACTTTTCGCATTTGTATTTGTTATTCCCATCCAAGACCTCTGGCTGAAAAAACTTTTGCATTGCATCTCTTACCGAATAACTATTCAGAACATCTAAACTGATATCCATAATCTCATCAACTTTATTCGACTCATAATTACAGCACAAGCACTTCACTTGACTTTGCAATGCACCTCCAAATATCTCCTTAACCACACTCACACCACCACCACCGTTCTCAATCCCTTTCCTTCTGAGTTTCTTCAAACGCAAACACGTATTATGGCACGCATCAATCACATACCGCAAAAATTCGTGAGCATCTTCCTGTCGTCCACAGCGAAAATGCTCAGCAAAAATCTTCAAACAGCTTTGAATCTTAGCTGGCGCGTCAAGCGTGAGATCCAAACTGAGTGAACGGACTATCCGTTTTTCGAGAATACAAAACGGACAGTCTCTCTTTCTATCTCCGTTAGCAACGGAATCACCTTGAAAAAATCTTTAAGAAATTAACAAAAATATTGAAAGAGAGAGAGAGCAGAAATTGAAAGTGAAAATTGCTTACAGAGAGAGGAGTGCTGGAGGCGCAGGCAGAAATTAGCAAGAGGAGGAGTGTAAGTGAGGCACTGAAGGACGCTATTGAGATAACAAGAGTTGCCGAGATTCTTTAACCCTAAAGGAGGACCATTTTTTCGTTTTTGACTAAGCAAACTCGGTTGCCAACTCATTTGCAATTTTTGCAGCTGAAACCCGCCCATTCATTAATAGCAAAACGAAATCGATGATGTTGTTTCTTCCTCTTCATTTGAAACGATGTCGATTCTTGTCGTCAACCACCACCGGAGCCGCCGTGAGAAGGCGAATCGCATCGAAACGAATCGAATCGAATCGAGACGAGACGAGACGAGACGAATCGTAGTTATTTTCTTTTTGCTTTTCTTTCTTTATATTTTTAGGGTAGGCCAAAGAAAGAAAGAATTAGGGATTATTGACTAGGAGGGGAAGGGTTGGAATTAAAAATAGAGGCATTTTTTAAAGGGAGGAAGAAGCTGCAGAGGCAGCAGGCCACGATCACCAAACCCGAAAAAAGGCCTCTCTCTCTCTCTCTCTCTCAGGTTTTCGAGGAATTACCCCTTCCTTTGTCATTGAGCTTTTTTTGGGTATTATCTTATTAAGACCTCTACGAGCTTTTTTGTTTTTTTATTTTAAAAATATTTAAAAAAAAAATTAAATTTTTTTATTTTTTATTTATTTCAAATTAATTTATTTTTAATATTTTCAAATTATTTTAATATGTTGATGTTAAAAATAATTTTAAAAAAATAAAAAAATATTATGACATATATTTTTAAAATAAAATATTATTTGAAAAGCAACCATAATTATATTGTCACAAGTTCTATACCCCCTTCTAAACCAATAGGTTTTGTAATAATACCTATATTTCGTCTATCATTAGTTGCTTCATGTCTAAAATAAGGTACATTTAGTTTAAAATAAAATAATTAACTTGTACCATGTAATTTAAATAGGTTATGTGTACTCGATTAATCTTATAAGCCCTGAAGTTACTAATTATATAAATATTTGATGATTTTAAAATTTATGAGACTCGAACTATTGATATTTACAAACCAAATCTAAAATTTAACTAATTAAGTTATACTCCTCAAGATTAAAAGATATGGTAATTTTATACTTGGATATGGTGTAACATTAAATCTATAGATAAGCGTTGCTTTTGTACCTGGTTATGAGGTCAAGGAAAAACTTTCACTGAATATATTTGTTTTTTAGGTTAAATTGGATTATTATTGTGAAAAATTGAAAAAATGAGGCTCTTGTACAAGAAACATTTGCACAATAAAACAGAGTTCAATTGGGACTCAAGGCCTTTTATATAGACTTGAACCTGCATGCATTTATTATGGAATAAGATCTTAGAAGATAAATCATGTTAATGTAAAACTGATTTTTAAAGTATAGGCTTTGCTTTTTATAAGAAGCAATCGTACGACTAATTAAGACAAAGCCATATGTTTTAAACATGTGATGACTTTAATGACATGGATTATTGGTTAGTAAGTCAATGAAATTTATTTGATATATGTTGCCCATCTACTCACTCATCCTATAACAACCCAACAACTTATGTGAAATTATAAATAATCGGAATAAATTCTTTTTGACCGATTCATATTTTTTAGTGTGTTAAGATTTTATTTAAATTTTGACAGAGTTTTTATTATAATAAGATTGTCTCAAATATCAACATCATTGATATTTTCCATAAAAAAATCAATTCATCTCAAAGTCAAATCATCTCGGACCATTTTTCACAAAATTTATTAGGTTTAATTATCCTGAATCATTTTACATATTACACAATCAATAATAAATTACATTCATCTCATCATCACATACATTTTAATAATTATGTCATGCTTATATCACAGAATTTAACATAAATGAAAGATAAAAAAAAATAATAGCTAAATCTTTTGCATTTTATGTTAATTAGTAAAAGAAGAAAACATTATAAAGTTTTATAGTCATAACTAAAGACATTGAATTTAATTATATAACAAAAGATGTTTTTCAAAATTATATGAGAGTTAACATCAATCCTAACAACATCATTGACAACTAATATATGCAATCTAAGATGGTTCTACTACACATCTTGAACCTCTGAAAATCCTGAAAATAATTTAATTTATATTATAAGAGATATAAAGTAATAATCAACATAATAGAATAATCAATTTTCTATTAAGTTTTTACATCATAAATAACTATTAAAAAATTTAAAATGATGAGCAATCATTTTAGCCACTCAATAAATCAATACCTCTAGTCTCATATGAGGGACTAATTAAATTATAAACTTCTCGGTCATTAGATCGGCCAATATCTTTATTACCAACCTGGTATTAGTTAAATTCTTAATTTCTGAACGTCAAGTTTATTGATACCTCTAGTACCTTTATAGGTACTAGTCAAATTTATGCTCTCGGTCATCAGATCGATTGACACCTCCAATACTTATCTAGATACTAGTCAAATTCAAACTCCCGATTGTCGGATCAATCAAAGCCTCTAATACCTCTTCAAGTACTAGTCAAGTTTTAAACTTATTTTTCAATGTTCATTTCATAACATTACATTCCCACGCTACGAAACTTAAGAAAAATTACATAAATTTGACATTAAAACTTGACATAATAACAATTGAGGAACCAAACTCCTATCTAATGCTCATAATGATCCTTCTCCTCTTGTCTAATCTTCAGCATCATCGACCTCTCTTGTATTCATAAGTATATAGTACATCACTTGCCAAGTTTTTTTTTTCCATTAAAACAACTTTCAAATTTTTGGTTCATCTTAAATCTTAAATCAATACTAAAGAATTTAAAACTTCCTTAAACGGTGCATGTTTACAAAATCAAATTTTCCTCATAAACACATAACATGAGTTTTTAAGATTTTTTTTCCATTATCTCATCACCCATTTGATACCATTATATATTTTCTTCATACATTATATACTAATTAATTCAATCAATTTCTCATCTCTCTATTTAACCTTTGCCAACACCTATATATAAGATAAAAATGTCAAAGTCTTTTCAGATTTCTTTAATTCATCCATGAGTAAGTCATTTTATCTTATATTCAAGATAATTAATCTCAAATTCATATATTAACTAATTCAACAATATAATTTCACTTTTTTACCTAAGGTTGGATAAAACCCTCATTCAAAGAGGGAGTGAATTTTCTTTCTAATTTCTCTCAATTAATTCATTTATAATATCTTAAATACTTCATATAACATATTTAAACATAAATCTCCCAACCATTTAAATAATTAAACCCCTTCCACTTTATCAAGTCTTAATCGAATTTCCATGGTCAATCAGTGGTAGGTTTTTCTTTTCTAATTCCACCTCTTTTATAATCAATATACGTTCATCCTAACACAATTACATACAATATTCATGGAATCCATCAAACAATCTCAATTCATACAAATGTTTTTCCATTAAAAAGGGGAAGAGATTTTTTTTTCTTTTCAATTTTTTCAATTGAGTCATTATTCAATTATTTTTCATATTAACAAGCATAAATCAATTATAAAAACAACAATTCAACTAGCCAAAATCCATAACTAAAGATTCACACCACACTAACATACTTAATATTTCTCAAATTACAAAATCATCCAAATTAATCACTTGAGTTGAGTTTGGTACCTTAAGTAGATGATAATTCAAGCAAAAAAAATGCAATAACAACTCTAGCTCCCTACACTTTCCTTTTTCTTCTTCAAATCTTTCTAAAACCCCTCACTTTTAATGGTACATTTCTCTAACCACCAAACTTTCCCTTCTTAATCCTTTAACAACCCCTTTTAATTACTTCAAGATAGTCTTTTTAAGTGAATTTGGAAAGAAATAAGAAGAAAAATCTCAAAACCCTTACCTCCCTCTCTTAAACATGGTTGTTGACCATTTTAGGGAAGGAGAAGGGTATTTATAAATTTATTTTTTGTTATTTGTATTTTGACCCTATAATCTCATATATATCATTTTGACCCCACTATTACTTAATTGACTTTTTTCCTTTAACAATTAACTACCATGTCATTTATTCCACTTCATTTAATTTCACTCATTTTTATTTAATTTAATATCCTAAATTTAATTTATCCCATTTTATCTTCAAATTAAAATTTTAATAGTTAAAATTATTTTAACCATGGGTTTACACATACAAACCCAATAATTGTTTTGGATGGTCATAGTTTATGGTTAGGAAAATGACTTTTAAGGGTGGATGCATTGTCAATCTGCTGATAGCGGATGCACAACCAGTCCTATGTAAGGACATGTGCTCAGTACAATGAAGAAAGACACAAGGCTAGTAAAAAAAGGTAGGGACACACGACTAATCCATTAAAAATGACATATGGCTAGTCTACCGAGAGGGGATGTAAGGTTAGTCTAGGAGATGCATAATTAATCTACTAAGAAGGGAGACAGGTCTAGCTACCTAGATAGCTAACCCAATAAGAAGGAATGTATGACTAGACCTTGTTAAAAAAAAAAAAAAAAAACAATGTTACAAGGTCCCTTGAAAAAGTGATGCATAGTTGATCCTTAAAGGGGGGTGAACAATAAGATATTATTAAAAAAAAGGATATAAATCTAGTCTAGAGAGGTATGCACACACGACCAATCTATTAACAGAAAACAAGTGGCTAGTTCATTTTGGAGGGATGCAAGGTTAATCTAAAAGGACACATGGCCGGACCACCAAGGACTTCAGCTACTTGGATGGCCAATATATGAATAAGGAAAGCATGGCTAAACACTTTTTAATAGAGATATATTAGTAGTCCTATAAAGAGAAGGTATACAATCAACCTCCTAAAAAGAGACATGTGACTAACTTTATTTAAGAGGGGATGCATAATCAAGAATTTGGCCAAAAAGATATTGAGAAAGGTGTATGTCTTTATACCTTAAAAAGATAGGTCATTATGCCTAAAAAGTTATAACATTTATACCCCACTAAGGTGTTTTTTTAATAATTGCTAGAGCTAGATGACTTTTATAAACTCGCAGTCTAAAATTAGTCAAATTCATGTTTATTAGTGGATTTTTTTTATGATAATTAAAAAACAATATGTTATAATTAAGTGGAGGGTTCACAGTGAGTTAGTTTAAAAATATCAAAGAATTAAGTAATAAAGTAATATGCCAAAATGTTGTAACTGGGTAAAATTACTAGAAATGACACGTGGCATTGGTTTGAAATTGGTAAAATAGTATGGTAAATACCATAATAAATAAAATAAATGTATGTATGTATGCATGAATCATGCCAGTTGTTGGTATAAACCCCATATTTAATTGCATAATTTTTAACAAAGAATGATAAAAATCATGAGAA
Organism: Populus alba; assembly: GCF_005239225.2. Classification (NCBI taxonomy): domain Eukaryota; kingdom Viridiplantae; phylum Streptophyta; class Magnoliopsida; order Malpighiales; family Salicaceae; genus Populus; species Populus alba. Next base: position 14,178,668 of record NC_133294.1, on the reverse strand, counting down.
AATTTATTGTGATTAGGGATAAATGTCCTAAATGAATATTATTAATTCTAAATGAAATGAGAATAGAATTATGTATGAAAGATTTTGTAACTAGAGGTTTTACAAAAACTATGCATGTTAAAGACCAAATAAGTTGCATTTTTGTAATTATATAGAAAACAATTTCTCCCTCTTTTTTTTTTTTTTTTGGTTAAAGCTGACCAAAAATTCTAGCAACAAAAAGAAAGGAAAAAATGCAACATTCTCTTTATTCTTCTTTGTCTTCTTCTTAGTGATAGAAAGAGTTAATGACAAGGGTAGTGATGTTCATAGAAAGAAATTAATATCAAAAATTAGTTGGTTAGAAAGAACAATGAGGGGTTAAAACTTAGAGAGAAAAACAAGCATTCTTTACCTACTATTAAGTGGACAAAGAGGTTATTGATGTTAAACCCTTTTTTTCATTATTTATACCAAGGTTTTAAGCTATGGCATGATCATGTTTTTAGCAAAAAATAATTTATGATCAATATTGTTGCCTTATACAGGATTAGGTAAAATCTTGTTTAATGCTTATCGATCTTATATATCTCTTATAAATAGCTGAAATGGTGCTTAAAGTTGTTTGATCATAGGACTAGTTTGTTCAGTCTCCAAAACCTGTTTCTTTGGTAAAATATAGTGTAATGACCCTAAATTTTTAATGAAATTTAGTTTTTAAAATGGTCATGTAACAACCTTTAATTTCTAATCCATAATTATTCATTTGATGCTTTCATTTAAGTGTAAATAAAAAAAAATTATTTTATTTTTAGAGTTTGTCTCTTATAGAGTCACTCTCATTTATCACATGTAATACAATTTTTACATTACATATATATATCCACCATAAGCGGGATTTATTATTATTATTAAAGTAAGAAATTATCTATTTTATTAACAAAATTTGAAATAGAGTTTTTCTTATACCGGAACTTTAACAAATCTCATCTTGCTTTAAAATATATGTAACTAATAATAATAACTCAAACGTAATAGCTCATATATAGGCTCATGCATGCTACTTAAAAACACAATCATCATCCACTTAATGTGTATGTGTGTGTATACTCATTTATAAAACTATCAACATTAAAAATTAAGAAGAGGTGTTACTCTCTTCTCACTTATAGATTTTTAAAGTGTATTAATTAAAACACAAGAAATAAATCTAGACACAATACATTAAATTGTTTTACACTTTCCTATATTTACACTAATTACATAGAAGAATATGAAGAATGTTCATAAGGTTGAAACAAATGGGTTGGATGCATATGTAACATAAAATATAGTAAATTATAAATTAATGATATACATATCTATTACCACTAATATCTTTATCAAACCTTAGAAATAACTATAACATTACGATCCATTTCCCATGTATAAGAACCATACCAATTTTATAATTTATCTTTAACTTTCCTTAATGCTAGATCTTTCTCTTATCATTTTACGTAATATGTTGTCGTAGCTTGCATCTTTCTTAGTCTAATATTCTGCCCATCAATCTCTAAGAACTCATCCCATTATACTAGTTTTATTGATATGTGTACCAATAAGAACCAATTAGTAATCAACTATATAATACACTTGTTTTACACAATTGTAGTAATTAACCTTTATATCATATTCGTTCTACAAGTCAATATATTCATGGCTTAATAGTGCTGAATTTCATTTTGAAATCAAATTACTATGATAAATATCCTATTGCTTAGGCACAATTTTCATCATCACTCTTGACATCCTTAGAGTAAAAGTCAAAGTATAATCTTAGTCCTTCATCAAACTGATCCACCTTTTTAAAAATATATTCATCATTATTTGTACATCATAACTTTAACCTATTTAATCAATAAGAAACTGTATAAGTTTTCATCTAGTCAATATCTACAAGTATACAAAATGATATAATGGTAATTATCTGTACATCATGATCTAGATAATTCATTTCATACTTCCCTAGCTATTTCGATGCTTAAGCAATTACACATCTATGTAATATCCATGTACTCTTATGTCTATTCAATATATTCTTTTATTTTCGATAACAATCAATTCCTTTATTCTTGACTAATATTATTTGGTTTTAATATGACTTCATAGATACATGTCTTTTTTAATTAGTTGGGTGATTTATAGATCCAATAAAAGGTATTTTCTTCACAGTTATATAATTTAACCGTTTATAACCAATACAAAGCCGCCAAGTCTCATCGTACTTGTCATAACAAAGTTTGTCATGGAATTCTTTTCATAAGAATTCAAACCAGCATCATCTTATAACTTGATTAGTATTGGCTCTATATTGTCAAATTAATTTTGGATTAATTAATTCAATTTAGAGTTCAAAGTGTTTGTATTTGTTTTTGGATTTATTAAACTAACGATACTCACAACTTGAGTTTAGAAAATTAGATGTATTTATCAATCTAAATCCATCCACCTTAACTTGTATTATATGTTGATCGAGAATTTATTATTTCATTTTTATGTTCATAGTTCACATATTATTTTGTTCATGCATTCATAACCCATATTGCACACATCATCAAAACCCATTAATTTATGTAAATACTCAAAAGCTTATACCTTAAGATATATCCTATTCATAAATCCAATTTCATTATCCTTAACTCATACTCTAGGACAACTATATTCAATGTCCCATATTTAATCATTGTAACTTGTACCCCATAATATCCATATGTTTGCTATTTTATTTCAATAATCATAACCAAAATCCACATTAACCATATACCTCTTAATTTACTTTTACAATCCAAAACCCATGTCTTATCTTAATTAATATAATTGATATATTTTGATATACTTAACTTATACATTACTTTTATCATAATGGTTGAATTATTTTCATGTGTTAATCTCGATATTAATACATACATCATATCTTGTTATCATAACCTGAAGACATAATACTTAAGTAATTTTACCCTAGATGCATAACATTTATTTAATTTTTTTTTATATTAGCCCTTGCTTATACGACTGACTTGTTCTTTTAATATTAACTGCTACTTGTGTAGCCAGTTTATTTTCTTATAAGAACCCTTATCAAAATGATTGGCTTGTTTAACAAAATGAGTCTCCATCTAAATGACCGATGTTAAATTTAATATGATAAGTCTCCATCCAAATAAATGATGTTAGATTTAAGATAATAAGTCTTTATCCAAATAGTTGACTTTAAACTTCATTCCATAAGTCTTCATTCAAACAATCGACTTTAATTTAATTATATAAGTTTCCGCCCAAACATCCAACTTTAATTTAATATGATAAGTTTTTATCCAAACAACCAACTTTAAATTTTAACTCCATAAGTCTTTGTCTAAATGACTAACTTTAATTTAATTTAATTCCATATTTCCATAATCTTTTTTGCTCATTTCCTAAATGAAATTAAATAATCTTTTTACGAAGACAATAATTTAATTCAAAGAAGAAGGCAACAAACACCTACTTGGAACTCTTGTAGAGTGTGTCCCTTCAGCTGTAGGTCCCACTTTTGAAGTCCCTCATGAATTCCATTAAAACATCTCGATTCAATACCTAAAACTTTTTGGTCCATTCGTCACATTTATTATTTCACATCATCAAACATTTTTTTGAACAATTTAATGGACATGCTATTTTTATCTATCATTTCTATTCATTCACACTAACATCCATTCATACACTAGCATTCAACGTTTAACACCTTTGTCAATCATTTTCACAATCCAATTTTTTTATGTTCATGCATTTATTCAATCAATTCCATAACCTCATTTTAATGTCTTAAATGTCCATAATTAAATTCAATGTCTGTTTTGTAAAACACATAATGAGCATTTTATTCAAGCCATCTTTACATTAAAATTCTACATGCCCATTCCTTCAAAACAAATCAAAATGCTATAACTCATCCCAATTCAATCTACAATCATTATAATCTAGATTATATATATGATTCCATATTATAACATATAGCTTGCACAATTTAAACTTAAAATCTAGGATTCCCCTAATTTTTCTTAATCATGGGCAACCACTCATGGGTTGAAACCAATGGTTGACCTCAATTACACCAAATTATCTCTTAAACTATACAATTCTTATGACAAAGCCTCTAAAAATTTAATTAAAAAAATTTCAAATTTCCATTACCTAACCCCGATCAATATATATAATTTAGAGATAGTCAAATGTATGGAATAAAATAAAATCAAAGGAAGTTAAGCTTTCTGACACCTATTAACAGCTCAAATGTATAGGGTTTTATGAGAAATTTCAAGAACTAACCTTTCCTTAATGCACTTTACTACCACAACTCTATAAACCATAACCAACCACTCTAAACTCTTGATTTTCTCTAAATCCTACTAGTTTTAATTTGGGTATTGTCACAATCACTCCAAACTCTTAAATTCTACTTCTCATTAATGAGTTTGTCATGATCATCCTATAGTTTATTAAAGCTAATTGTTAAATAATAAAGTCCATTTTTAGTTGTTTGTTCTTGAAACAAGCTCTACAGTTTTGGAACCATATTACATCCTGATGAGGCTGCAAACCAAGTCCTTTAGCAAACTATATTTTCATGTCTGATTTTTGTTTATTCTATGCCTCAAAGTTCTTCTCATAAAACTTAAATTGAGTAGTTGTCAATCACTTTTTTTTTTTTGATGCCATAAAATGAACATCATAATACTTATAGCTAGTTTCTTTTTTAACACGTGTTTAAAAATTCCCTGACATGTGTTTGAGAAACAACACATTTATTGTTGTCCCTCAAACATTTACAAAATCTCATACCCTTCTTATTTTTTTTCTTTCCATTTGGTCACAAACCATGGTAGGAAAATTTATATGAAATTCCTTTTTTTTTTTTGTGAATTATTATTTTATCTTTGTTCCTCCAATTATTTCTAATACTTATCATTTTTGGCTTATTCCCGTCAAGTTGTTGACCATAAATATTTTATGGATACTAATTTATTATTATTTATGGTGGGAGTTCACACTAGAAAAATATAGGGTTTACATATAGGTTATGCATCATCTATCATTATCAATATGTTTAGGTGTTGCATTCTCCTAAACTATATCTTAGACAATTGCCTTTACTTTTATCTTTTTTATAAGTCTAGGAGATGTTTATGGTTATTAATAATGGCATTGTTGTCCTCATCACTAGGCTTGGATGATTTCTATCATGGTTGGTGTTTATGATACTCATTATCAGCTAGTCTCTTAGACTTGAATGTTTTGGGTTGTTGTTGAGTCTTAATTAGCTTAGTTTTACTCCCTAAATCCTTAAAGTTAGGAGAATTATAAAGTAGGTAAGGCATGTAAATACCTTATTAATAGTTATATTATTGGCTAGTTAAACCATCTTTTGGCTTTACCATAACCTGTGTATCATTTTCTAATACTAGTGTCCGCAATCAATTTTAGTCTTTTTCTTGGTCGATTGGGCTTTACCTTTTATTGTTATTTTTTTTTAATAAACTTATATAGCTTGTGGGTATCCATTAATGTTGTTATTTTAGGGAATGGATCATCATCCATTTTTATTTTCTTGTCCAAAAAATGAATGTGATTAAATTCTAGTGCTTTTCTAGATTTGGTTTCTAAGAAATACATACTTGTACCAAAGAAGGTTGAATATTAGGTTTAAAGCCTGACCTAGAGATAAACTTGTATCAAAGAATCAAAAGTATTGAAAAAAAAAAACTTGAACCCATAAATAACCTTATACCTAAAAATCTAAAGTATGTAAATGACGCCACAAAGTTAGTTAATCTTCAATAAGTCGATGTACAATCTTTGTCCCTATATAAAAATGTTGTTTGCAACAAAGGAAAAATCTTGTTCATTTAAATCATCATAGCTTCTGAAACTTGTAGCATTAAAAGCAATATATAGTCCCCTCTAAATAATACTAATGAACCTTTTTTGGGTTGTAAACCAATATGCTCAATCTAGTAATTAACTAACATAAGTCTAATACTGAAATAAACTCTAAAACAATATCTAATGGACTAAAACAAACCCAATTTGGACTAAAGTCTAAACCTAATAATATTCAACACTAAAATAAATAAATAAAAATATTATAAAACAAATTCCTCTTATTATAAATCCCCATGTATAGCCAAATCTCCCCCTTTGCTTTCCTTGGAAGCTTTGTCGAAACATTATGCATCAAATTAGCTAGAAAACTTTGTTTTTAATTGCTGGAATTTTTTTCCCCTTAAATTGCCTCCTTATAGTCTCCTTAATGTGCTAGGAAATCATGTAAAATAAGGAAAATAACAAAAAAAAAAAAAAAAAGAATCACAAGCCTCCTTACCATTACATACATTCCACAATGGATATAGAATCCTTGCAAACTATGGTAATAATTGATTCCATAAATGTTTTTTTATTTGACATGAAATCCTTGTAGAATATGTAAGCCAATAGCTATCACACATGTTTCCAAGTGTATTAAAAAATCCTTGTATTGACTGGAATCGACAATACATAAGAAGACAATATTTCTCTAATTTTCACATATTCTTGGCAGATTTCAATCCTAATTTCAAACATATCATTTTCTCTCGTCTAGATGAATTAACAGGTCTACCATAACCACCTGAAAAGTGTGGATGTATACTTTCCAACCCAATTGGTATATCAACATAATTTCTTATGTAGCTCTAAATATAGTTCAAATTATAGATAAAGATCTAGATAGACAGATTTGACAACATTCGTTTAGTAACTTTGACTCTCTAAAATAGTCCATTCTTGAACTTCAATTGACTTGAAATTTTAATTCAATATAGAAAAGCATGTCTATAAATGCCTATAAAATTTTATGCATGATCCAACAGTCTAATTGAAAGTTATGTTTAATAGCGTAAAACTAAATAGTAGAATATTTAACTCAAAATCTAAATCCAACCTTACTTGGATCGTATCAATATTTCTATGAGTCATATCACTTATGGTAATTATTCTTATTAATATTATTAGTAGTGGGGATGTTTATTAGCAAATAGGTCATTAACACCCATGAATTAATTATTTTGATGATAACAACAATTAGTAATGTTATGTGTTAGTCAAAGGTTTAAATATTGTTGGACGTTTTCCACATCAATTTGAAGGAATATAGACTTTTTAGATTCAAATATGACTTGAAGATGCCTAATCTTAATTGAATATAATCAAGTCTTCATAGAAATTAATTTGGCATCATAAAAAATAGTTTTCTCTAAAAATTATTTTAATTGCTAAAATTTTCCATCCAAAATATTTTTATTTACAAAACTTATACATAGTTGAAAATACCTTATAAGAAATACTTTTATCAAATACTTTGGTATTATCACTTAATTCCTTTTAAACAAAGAGTATAAAATTTATTATATGTGTTTTTACATTTTTAATCACCAAAACACTTTTCATCCATTCTTAGCTAAAATGGTAAAATTATAATTTTAGAAGAAATGTGTTTAACACTCAAGAGTTAACTTGTTTGACATGATTAACTTAGTTTATACTCAAGTTGTTTGCAGCAGCTTGTTTTCTTCCAAAAGAAGCATGCACTTAGCCATTTCTAACAAAGTAGAAGAGAACTTTGAAACATCAAAATTTCTTACATGAGAATAATGTTTATGCAATGTTTTTCACCTATAAATACAACAATTTGACTTCGTGAGAAAGTGCTTGCAACTTCACAAAATTATATAATTGATGCTTTATCCAAAAAGCTTTAATCCCTCTTTCCATTCTTGTAAAGCTTTAAATCATAAATTGCATCAAATCTTTCTTTCACATTATTGAGCTATATTGCATCTCTGTAAAGACTTGAGCTTAATCCTTTGTAATCTTCTCATGTGAAGTGTGAGAGTTTTTGTGAGAGTTTTATCTATCCTAAAAATATAAGTACCACTTAAACCACTTGGGTAATATTTGGTTGTGAACCATTTGAAATGTTTAAATCTTGATCCTTGATAAGATTATAATTGTAAGGTTTTTTTATTTTTGATCCTTAAAAAATATTAGTGTACTCGATAAGGTTTTACTTGCTAAGAAGATTGTAATTTGATAATGGATACTTAGATGGAAGTTCAAAGAGTGGACTAAGCAGTTTTTCAAATCACTATAACATTGATGTCTTTCTCTCACTATCTATTGTATTTCATTTATTCCTTATTTAATTGTGTGATTGTTGTTGTCAAAATTAAGGTGTTAATTTTATTAAAGTATCAAACATTCAATTTAGACCTAATGCACCTACCCTCTAAGGTTATTTTTTTACTTTCAATGTTATGATTGTTAATAAGCTCAATTTACCCTCACACACCAACTAATCAAAGATCTTCTCAACTCTTTTAATGTCAAAAAAGTATTCTTTTTTTTATTCAACCATTTTAATAGTCATTATTTATTTGCAACTAGATCTAACAACCTCTATAGGTTTTTTTTTATTATCAATATCTTATATAGTCTTTCATTTTTTTTTCTATGATCAATATGAATTGTTGTTGAATTTTCTCATTTGAGTTTCAATCAGTTAAAGAATAAGCATTCCTAACATTATATGAGTAGCCAACTAGGTATATTCCCTTGAATGACTTATGTTCTACTCATTCTGTAAGCATATTCTTATAAGAAAAAACATCATCTATCAGGGTGTAAATGTTGAAGTATTAGTTTTAAAAATTTTCTTTCTTATATTCCTCTATATCCTTTCCAGAATGAGTTTAATGTACCTATACTTTGTTATAACAACAATACACTTGTTAGTCATTTCATATAGACCTACGCTATGGAAACTTAATCATGAATGGAGGTAGGTAAGCAACCTTATAAAATCAAACGGAGTATAGGGAAACCAAAACCTCAAACCTTAAGAAAACGTTATTTGTTTAGTTAACCACTATAGGTGAAAGAGGATATGTGTTTAAGAAGATAAAAGGACTACAACTGAATAGTTGCATTAAAGACTTGGTCGTCCCTCATAAGCTATCCTACAATCACTTGCAAAGTCAAACTATATTGGTTTGTTTCTAAAAGATAATAAAATAAGCTTTTGTTCTAAATGTCCTCTTAGTATAAACAAAAAAATTGCCATCTTCAAAATCCACTCATCAATCAAGTGGTTTTTGTTATTATGTTTTGTTTATTGATGATTTCTTAGGATACTCATATATCCATCCCTTACATAATAAGTGTGAGGTCTTTGCTACTTTTCTTAAATTTAAAGTCCATGCTAATAACTTCTTTTGATTCTTTATTACATAGTTCCATAGTGATAATGAAGGGGGATTTTGTCCAATCAATTTAGAGACTTCTTAAGTAACTTTGGAATTTTTCACAAGTTAATTTGTTCATATACCTCTTAGGAAAATGGAATAACTAAAAGGAAATATAGATATATTTAAGAGCTAGGGTTAATTATATTAACAATCATGTCTGGAGCAAACCTACGGGGTAGTTAGCTTTCTAATGGCAATTTACTTGATCAATAGATTACCTGTCAAAGTGCAACAAAATTGCAGCCCATATGAAGTCCTAAATGGTTAAACCCCAAATTACTTTGAACTCTTTGTGTTTAGTTGCTTATGTTATTCTTTCTTAAGACCATATCAACCATATAATCTAGCACACAAAAGCAAACAATGTGTTTTTCTAGGATACTCACGCAATCAAAAGGGGTATTGATGTCTAGACTTAAAAAATAACAAGGTTTAAATTTCTAGACATTTGGTGTTTGATAAAGAAGTGTTTCTAGCAAAGGTTAAAGACTAGAACTTAAGCTACTCCAACACTATTCAAATTGGTAATTCCCACTCCATTGAAACAATTATTCCTTCCATTTTATTCACTAATGCTCTTACCATTGAAACTCTCACATCCTCCTTTGCAGTAGATACAAAGAGTAATTAATATAAGGTAGTTACCTATTGAGACTCTACATAAGCAACCTTTTTTAGCTCAAATACATTAATACAACTCCTTACATAAATACATCTACTACATAAAGACATATTAATAGAACACATATTGTTTGTTGAAGTGATACCTTGCAACCTTAGCCTATATCTTATATTATCACTTGATAAAAAATTGGCCACTCAAGGCCAAAACAATTCCCTGAATATAAAGTTCTATACTAAACTCGTCATCCTTAAAACTCTTTTTCCAGTGTTTTTAATTAATAAGAACCACCTTCCTACAATAAAGTAGTAACAAATAAACATTGGAGAGTAGCTATGAGAAGAGAATTTGATGCATTAATAGTTAATGGACTTGGTCTCTATGTTTTAAACTAGAAGTTTTCATGTGATAATAAATAAATGGGAAACTAAAAGAACTTTTAATGGCTAGATTGACAAGTACAAAGCATGACTAGTAACAAAAGGCTTTGATCAACAATATAGGATAGATTACTTCAAGACCTTCCCCTTAGTAATCAAACCTTCCACCATCAGATTGGTATTGTCACTTACAGTAACATTCAATTGGTTTGTCAAACAACTTGATGTTTCTTGTCGCATCCGACATCGCAGTGGCCATAAAAAATTATTCTCGATATTATGGAAAAAGAACGGATATCTGGCATCCTGTTCTTTAATGGGGAATGGTCTTGTTTAAGGAGTCGCCACCTAGTATTATGGTAACTAGGAACCCTAACTGGTCAACAAAGATTCTATAGTTCGGGACTGGTTACGTAAAAGGGAAGATATTATCACCCCTTAAATGTCATGCCTGAGGCAGGCTGCATTGCTAGTTTTGTCTTAAATTGTTAAATGTTTATTAGTTTATGTTATGAAAATTTGCTTATAATATTCCTGACTCTGACGCCAGTGAATATTTAACTACGAATATTTTCAACTCTAGCGTTGATAAATATTACGTAGCTAAAAAATAATAATTTAAATCAGTACTTTTTTTATTCCCGACTCTGGCGCCAGTGAATAAATAAATAATAATACATTTATTTTTTTGAATGCACATATTTCTTATTTTTTTCTAGCTAAATAAAATTGAATAAAAATAATATAAATTTAAACCAGTATTTTATTCCCGATTCTGGCGTCAGTGAATAAACCAATAAATTTACATTATTTTTATTCTCGCATACACATTCTTTATTTTTTTCTGTATTTTTTATTTTTTTATTATTTTTTTTGTTGGGCTGGGCTGGGTTAAATGTAGCCTAGCATCTATATTAATGGCTGGGCTTAGCTCAGCCCCGCCCGGGTCACTGGCCCAAGCCAGTGACCCGGCTGGGCAAAAAGACGATGCACGCGTGAAGCACTGTCACCCGTGCATCAATAGTGTGAAGGTAATTAAATTACCTTCGCACTGTTCAAATGCAATTCAAACACAGGAGCAATAACGAAGGGAAACGGGTGCACCTGTTTCTGGAGATTGCGAAGAAGGCTGCAACGCTGGTGGAGTTCGACTGCTTTTCATTTCTGGCGATGGTGAAGAAGGCTACAATACTGGTGTGTATCCGAATGTTTTTCTGTTTCTGGCGATGGTGAGAAAAGTTGCAACGCCGGTGTGGGTTCGACCACGTTCTGTCGATAATCGATGGTTAGGGGATTAATTGTTTTCTTGCAGGGACGAAAACAAGATTGATCTGTGACTCCCCTCAGCCTTTCTCTCTTTTTCAGCGTTTGTATTTTTTTGGTTTATGCCCTGTTTTTTTTTTTACTCTGTTTTGGGTTGATGTTTATGTTCTTCTCTATTTTTTATGGGTTGTGTTTTGATTGCTCTGTTATTCTAGGTTGATTGCCCTGTTTTTCTCTGGGTTTCCCCTCCTTGGTTCTAGTCTTCGGTCTCTCTTTTATAGAGACCCACAGCTTGCCCCTAATCAGTCCTGCCTTTGCAGGACTGTCTCTTCCATGAACGAGATCGTGGGCAAGGGACGCGGTCCATGATTGAATATGTTGCAGATTTTCAGGTCTCCGGTTGAATCGGGATGAAGAAGATCACATGGCTGTTACACTAGCAATGGCGGCGTTTTGGCAGCAAGGAATTCTACCAACAACGACGACATTTCAAGCAGCAATGGATATTGTCATTTTGATCCATGAACTTTAGAAATTCGGCAATTGGACCCTTAAGCAAAAATAAAAATTGAACTTTACAAAACAGTCCTTAATTCCTGGATTATTTTCAATTAAGTCCCTGGATTATTCAATTTGGTCCTTAATTAATTCTTTTAATTTTGCCCCTTTTGGATTAATTTCAATTAAATCTCCAAATTGGCACACTGTTTACAAAATAGTCCTTAATTCTTGGATTATTCAATTTGGTCCTTAATTAATTCTTTCAATTTCAATTAAGTCCTTGAATTTATTTAATTAATTAAATCAAAGTTTAATTAAGTCCACAAACTTATTAATTCTTCTAATTTCATTAATTAAACTAATCTAAATTTTAAATAAATTTCCAAACTTATTAATTCTTCAATTTCTGACCAATTTATTCTCAAATCTGATATTTTTTATCCCTACACTTCAAAATTTGTAGTCTTAACCCAATTATCAACTATATTTAATTTTTATTATTTGTTCAAAAATTGGGTTATGACATTTCTAATGCATTTCTGCATGGTTTTCTTAATGAAAAAGTATATATGGAACAACCACAACGATTCATTGATGAATCTAAACTAGATTTTGTCTGCAAATTGCATAAGTCATTGTATGGATTATAATAAGCCTCATTAGCCTAGTTTAGAAGGTTTTCCAATCATATAATTGACATTGGATTTCAAGAAACTTCTATTGATCATAGTTTATTTACACTACAACACACAAAATTTAAACTATTTGTTGTAATGTATATGGATAATATCATTGTTGTCGCATCTGACATCGTGGCGGCCCACAAATAAAATTCTCTTGAATTATTTATGGAAAAGAACAGATTTCTGGCATCCGGTTCTTTTAGGAGGAAAGGTCTTGTTTGAGGAGTCGCCACCTAGTATTATGGTCACTAGGAACCCTAACTGGTCAACAGAGATTCTGTGACTCGGGATTGGTTACGTAAAAAGAAAGTTATTATCACCCTTTAAACATTCTGCCTAAGGCAAACTGCATTGTTGGTTTTGTCTTAAATTGCTAAATATTTATTAATTTAGGCTGTGATGATTTGTTTATAATATTCATGACTCTGGCACCAGTGAATATTCGAGCTCGAATAATTCCAACTCTGGCGTTGGTAAAAATTTGTAGCTACGACACAAATTAGATCAATATATTTTTTTATTTCATACTCTAGCACCAGTGAATAAATAAATAAAAATAAATTTATTTTTACGTATGCACACATTTTTTATTTTTTTAGCTAAACAAAATAAAAATACAACGAATAAAATAATATAAATTTAAATTGGTATTTTTATTCCTGACTCTGGCGTCAGTGAATAAACCAATAAATTTACATTATTTTTATTCATGCATGCACATTTTTTATTTTTTTATTTTTTATTTTTCTGCTTTTTATTTTTCTATTTTTCTTTTTTTTTTTTGGGCTGGGCCATGCAAGGAACGCGTGATCTAAATCACGCATGCATGTCCTTGTTACTGAATTAAAAAAAAAAACAAACAGTGAGAACGAAGTAAAGAAAAGCGGGAGAAATAGAGCAGAGGGCGTACCTGGTGAGTTTGCAGAAGGTTTGTGCGAGATTGTTGAAGGCGATATTTCTGGTCCGAATTTCCTTTTACTCCTGCTTTTCACGTGGTATTCCTTTCCTGCTTCTCTGTTTCGGTTTATTTTTCTTCATTTCTTTTGCTCTGTTTTCAGAACCAACCTCTTCTCTCTCTCGGTCTGTTTCTTGCCTTCGTTCTCTTTAGGCCAGTAATGGTGAGGGGAAGTCGTTTTTGTTATGGGTTTCTAAAAAAAAACTTGAAGATTCGGCTGGTGTCTTGAGCTTCTCCTTTCGGGTTTCTTTTGTCTCTCTCTCTCTCCAACTCTGCAACTCCCCGGTTCTCTCCTTTTTCTCCCCCCTGTTTGCTTCGTTTCTTTCGTTTCTGTGATCCCCCTGTTTCTGGTTTTTTCGTTGTCTTCCTCTCGTCTTCGGTCTGTTTTTGGCTCTGTTTTTAGGTTGATTTTCCGGTCCCAAAAATCACCTGGTTCTCCTCTGCCCCCCCTCTCCTGGTTTTTTTTTTTTCGTTTGGGATCTTTAGCCTCCCGGTCCTGGGTTTTCTTTCTTCTCCGTGTATGGACTATCTCTGGCTTTTATAGCCAGAGAACAAAGCCGTTTCTTCAAGCCATAAATTGTGTTAATTGCAGGTGTAACGGTGGGAGCGGCGGTGGACGTCCGTTTTCAGTCGGGAAGAAGATGAACAGTTGCGGGAAAACGGCGCCGTTTTGGTGTTTTGATCCCTGACATTTTTCATTTTTACAGTCTAGTCCTTGGGTAAATTGTAATTGAACCCCTGCATCTCAGCGCCATTTACACGTTGGTCCTTGGGTTTTGATTTTGCAATTTTGACCCCAAACTTTAATATTTCTTCAATTAAGTCCATGCTTTAATTAATTTAATTAAATCCAAGTCCAATTAAGCCTCAAAACTTATCGATTCTCCAATTAAACCCTTAAATGGATTAATTAAATTAATTCCAAGCTTAATTAAGTCTCAAAACTTATCAATTCTCCAATTAAACCCTTAATTGGATTAATTAAATTAATTCCAAGCTCAATTAAGTCTCAAAAACTTATCAATTCTCCAATTAAACCCTTAATTGGATTAATTAAATTAATTCCAAGCTTAATTAGATTAATTTCAAAGTTTAATTAAACACAAAAACTTCCAATCATTTTGCCATTAACCCAAATTTTAATTCATTCTTCATTTATTTAATTTTACTTATTTTTCATTATCATCATTTTTTTTTTATCATTTTCAGTAAATGAAATAATAATAATAATTAAAATAAAAATGGTAAAAATTTGGGTTATGACAATTGTCATAGGAACTAATAATTCAAAAATTAAAGACTTCGTTAAACAATTACAAGTTACATTTCAAGTCAGACATCTTGGAAATCTTTCATATTTCCTTTGCATTCAAGTACTTGCAAAATAAAAAGGGACTTCATCTCAAACAATCAAAGTATATTTTTGACCTTCTAGACAAGACGCAAATGATTGGAGCTCAACCTTTGTCTACCCTAACAATTCCAAGATCCAAACTTTCAACTCATGAAGGAAAATTGTTAAATAATCCAACTGAAAATTGATAGGTTGCCAGTGCCCTTCAGTATTGCACTTTAACAAGACCTGACATTAGTTTTGCAGTCAACCAATTATGTCAATTCATGCATGCTTCACAAGAACCACATTGTAAATCTACAAAAGGGTTCTCTATTACTTGAAAGGAACAATTGATTATGATATTCACTATACTTAGTCCAATGCTACATTAGATCAAGGTTGTCAAAAACGCTTTTTTGACACGACACGGAACATACAATATAAACTCGACTCGTGAACTCGAATCGTAAAATCTTAAAATCGGAAGTATAATTTTTTAACTAAAAATCATAAAATCGCAAGTAAAATATTTTAACTAAAATCGTAAAATCGTAAAATCGCAAAATAAACAGTCAAACATCTTAAAATACATAATTCAAATACAATACAAGTAAAATAAACAATACAAATATCCAAACATTTTAAAATACATAATTCAAATAAAAATAAAATACACAATACAAATATCCCAACTGCATGAAGTGGACGGCCTAAATATGAATTTGAATTCATCGGAAACAACACTTCAAAAGGTCATCGCTGTTGTTAGAAACATTTATATCACGCATTAACTACTCTGTTTGAGTTCAAATATTTATGAGAAAATTAGAAGTATAAAGGAAAGGACAATGCAAGAAAATACAAATAAAACAAAATTGAGTTGCATAATCACACTATCAAATCAAATTCAATACTAAACCTTGATGGAAAAATCTTAGGAAAAGAACTTCCATGTCAGACAAATTAAATCTTTTGTTGTAATTCCAGTTCACAGAAAATTATAAGAGTCAGATTAGTTGCCTATTCTATCCAATCAACAGGAGGATGAGCAGTGGGAGAGGAGCATAATATATGAAAAATCTCTGATAAACTCTCCAACAATTTACAGACCCATCAGAGCCTAATTAAACTCTAAGCAAATAAATACTAAGTTCAGGACCTCCGTCGTCGGCGAATATTATATCAGTGGTAATATCAAAGAGACTAGAATCTAGATCTCCGTCGTCGGTGATTCTCAACTATTTCTGCGGAGGAAGTAAACTTTAAAGTTTAAACAATTTATTTAAAATTTTGGTCATGAATTCTTACCTTCGTCCTTGGCGAGACGCTCCGGATCGGGGGACTGGGGGAGTGCTTTTTTAATTTGCTGGAGCCTGGGGAAAGCCGGAAAGGGGAGAAAGGAAGTCTTTAACTCAGAAAAAAATACATCCTCTGTTGGAAAGGGGAGAAACAGACTTCCCCTTACATCCTCTGCTGGAGAGTGGAGACCATGGTTGTTGTCGGCAGCTCCAACAAATTAAAAAAGCACTGTTGTTGTCGGCTGATACAGAGAGAAACAGACTCTGGGACTGGGATCGTTTTTAATTGGTGAATGAAATTATGAAAGTGAAAAAATTTGCTAACTCGTAAACACGGTCCGTTTTTTACGTTTTTTCCGAGTCAACTCGATTTTATGCGAGTTTGACTGAGTCAACCCAATTTTGCTGGTTTTAACCCTGATTCTAAACGTATTTGGTGTTTTAACTCGTAAAATCGTTCGATTTTACGAGTTAAGACGCATTTTTAACAACCATGCATTAGATGCTTTTTGCGATGCAAATTGGGCTAGGAATCTTAAAGACAGAAAATCTATGGGTGATTATATCGTATTCCTAGGTGAAATATCATATCATGGAGTGCAAAGAAACAAAGCATTGTGTCTATAATTGTTGCAACTATTGAACTATACTAGAATTTTACTACAAGATCTTGGAATTTTATTGGAAGATCTTGGAATTTCATTGTCGTCACCTCCTAAACTATGGTGTGATAACATGAGAGCAATATCTTTGACCTCTAATCTTATTTTTCATGCCATAACCAAATGTATAAAGGTGGATTATCACTTATACATGAAAAAGTTCTTCATAAAGATATCCTTATACAACATATTTCAACACATGATCAGATAGCAAGTGTCTTCATCAAAAACTATATTACAACCAGGTTTACTTTTCTAAGGTCCAAACTAATGGTGATTCCAATTCCTATTAGTTTGCCAGTTTGCAAGGGCGATGTTAAGCATGAAAAGATCATAGACATTCAAGAAGAAAATTACCATTACAAAGTTTGAATTTAAATTGTTTTTTTCTATGATTAAAGTTTCAATTAGATATTTAATTGCTTCTTTTATGATTAAAGTTTCAATTAGCTCTTGTAACTACTATATTGATGGACACCGGTTGTTGCTACAATGGACACTAGCTATCACTACTACATTGATGAACTTGCATTGATCATATCAATATTTTAAACTTGAATTCAAATTATATATATGCTTGAGCTTTTCAAGAAAATAAAAAACAACAAAATCTATTTTCTTTTAATTCATTTTTCTACCTATGACTACATCAACATATATACTTTATAATAAATTAATAATATATTTAAAATTTCAAGTCATGACATAATTTATTATATATAAATAACTGAACAAATAAATATACATAACTAATTTAAAATTCTATATTCTTTACTTTAATTTTTCAGGATATAATATTCTAACAATTATTTAAAAAGAAAATGAAGTTGTGATAAAAGATAAAGGGGTATTTAAAACAATAGTAGAGATTGTTTTTAAATATTTTTTTGAAAATATATAAAAATAATATTTTTTTATTTTTTAAAATTTATTTTTAACATCAATAAAATAATTTCAAAATACCAAAATAATTTTAAAATAAAAAAAAATATATTTTTTAAAAAACAATAAAAAACAGCTATCCAACTTGACCTTACGTCACCGTGGTCAAGGATAAACTGATAGGCATGGGAACCCTGGTTCGGGCGGGCACAGGAAGCCGCCAATTGCGACCCGTACGTCATCGGTATAAGAATATAAGATGAACGGAGAGCCACCCTGTATGTGATTTCATTCTCCGATCGCTCCTATTCATCATTTTTGGATTGTCCACAATATTTCTTTAATAAAAAAAAAAAATTATGCGCATGGAAGAGATAATGAAGGAGAAAAAGCTGTGAAACACACGAATGCTATGTGGATGAGAAGCATCCAATCCTCAGTGATAGGATTTGATCTTAAATTCTCACCTCCAAATGCTCATCCACTCCCATCACCATGCTTATTTCCCCCTCTTCTTTTCTCTCCTCTTCTCCTATATCCCTATCCACTGTACATAAATATGGTCTATTATCAGCCCCACCACTTTTGTCTCCATGCAAAAGCCTTCATATAATTAACCTCCTCTCTGCGTTCTCTTTCTTTCTCCAACTCAAATCTCTCAGGACTCCTCTCCTTGCATGCACTACGACTCTAGTGCACACTCCTGCTTCTCATCAGAGGTCTGTTTTTCTCGCTTTCACTTCTCTTAACTTGCTTTATTATGTTACAGTACCTTTTAAGTTTCCACATTTCTTTCTTGTGGGTCTTTTTATCTCTTACCCTGTTTCGTTTTGAGCTCCTGTTTACCAGCATAGCTATGATTTTTCATTTCCTTTCATGGTGCTACAGGATACTTATATCCTATTCTGTTAAGCTAATCAATAATTACCTGGTTAATTTTAGAGATTTTGGTTTGTCTTTGAGTGTTTTAAAACTTCAAGTTGAGCAAATTGAGCTGCAATTTCTTCTTTCACTGCATACTTAATTAAAGTGGTAAAGTTTCTTGGTTTATGCTTTAGACCTTTTTTATATTTACTTTGAGAACAAAAGATAAAAGATAAGCCTGTTCTTTTCTCTTTATCTATATTTTTTACACCTATCGTATATTCGTATGTGGAGTTCCACTTGTAGGTTGATACACTTCGGTTCCTTGTACCTGGACAGTGCAAGTCTTTTTTTCAAGTCCATGCTTTGTTATAAAAAAGTTTGCTTTTTGTTTCTTTCTGTGTTTTTGTTCTCTCTGTATCCGTGAGTTTAGATGCTCTGGGGAAGATTCTTTCAGCATGACTAGAGTAATAATAATAGTACATACTAGTTGAGAGTTGAGACCCCATCTCGTGTGTTACTTTGTGCTTTTGTCCCCGTCGCTGAACTTTGATATGACCTCTTGTGTTTATTGATCGGTGATCAGTGTCCTGATTCTTAAATACAGATTGTGTAAGAGGGGGGATTTAACCGTTGAGTTTAAAGATGGAGATAACCAATGTCACGGAGTACGAGGCCATCGCCAAGCAAAAGCTACCAAAGATGGCCTTCGACTACTATGCTTCAGGGGCAGAGGACCAGTGGACTCTAGCAGAAAACAGAAATGCATTCTCAAGAATTCTGTGAGCCTTTGTCTTTTTATCTTTGTAGTTTATTGACAACGCTGGATGTGGAACTTGATTGTCGTTGGAATCCTTTTTGCTTCGTAGCTGAGGTAATTTTTATGCATTGATATGTTTAGTAATGTGTTTCCCTTGGTTTGAATGATACACAGGTTTCGACCCCGTATCCTTATTGATGTGAGCAAAATAGACATCGCCACCACTGTTTTGGGCTTCAAAATATCAATGCCTATTATGATTGCTCCAACTGCCTTCCAGAAAATGGCTCACCCTGAAGGTATGCAGCAGTGTGCTTCAGTTTTGGTCTGTCAGTGGTAACGGGTCTCTTCTGCTAATGGTTTGATCTGGTCCTTGAATCTGTTGAAAGAAGGGCGTGGTCCGTAGTTTGATAAAATCATTTTGGTTTAATGCAGGGGAGTATGCTACAGCAAGAGCTGCCTCAGCTGCTGGGACAATCATGGTTTGTTTTTTCACCACCTTCTGTGTACTGCAATCATTCAAAGCCTGAATTTCTACTTTGATAGGCACTGCTTATGTTTCTCTTTTGAGGATAGAGAGCATCAATTCAACTAGTTGACACCAAAAATAGAGGAGCTAACATCATGTGCCAGTTTGTTCATGTTCTATCACATTCTTCCCTGATAATTTTGCTGATTGCAAGTAATTGAAGACTGTTCCGATGCTCATTTTTTGCTCACAATTATGGGATATGCGATTGTTTGAACTGTCAAATGCAGATGGTTTTATGTGAAACCCTTAACTGAAGTGCATACCCTCAAACATTGACATGGTGCTATGATGACATTTTTCAAAGATTGTTTCAGAAATCTCTTCTGGTTGTTTTATACCTTCGAGCTTTTTCATTTTTCTTCAAAAACTTTTTTTTCCTGAGGAAAGTTTTAGACAAATTTTGAGCATTGACATGTTTCTCATACATGTCCTTGCTTCTTCGACTTCTCAATCATAGATGTCTGCTGTACTTAATTTTTAAATGTTCTGATTATTTCAGACATTATCCTCATGGGCTACTTCCAGTGTCGAAGAGGTCGCTTCCACTGGACCTGGCATCCGCTTTTTCCAGCTCTATGTAAGCTTGAAATAATATGTTTGATGTTCTTCTCTTTGTTGGATCAACATGTCTTGGTTTTCAGGTGTGCTTGCAGATTCAACAGTTTGCTTCACAATGCTTTTGCTGTTCGTTCTCATAGGTATACAAGGACAGGAATGTTGTTGCTCAGCTTGTCAGAAGAGCTGAGAGGGCTGGTTTCAAGGCTATTGCTCTTACAGTTGATACCCCAAGGTTGGGCCGCAGGGAGTCTGACATCAAGAACAGGTGCAGATTTCAAATTAACACTGACCTTAACAAACCATTAGTGCAAAGGAGTGATATATCCTGATTCTGACTAAATATAGTTTCTGCTGATTTGTTCTCTTAAAGATTTACTTTGCCACCATTTTTGACATTGAAGAACTTCGAAGGTTTGGACCTTGGCAAGATGGACAAGGTGAGTTCCAATATATTTCTTTTGCTGAATAATTACATGATTCTCAAAACAATAATTGTATACTGAATAATTGATCTCTCTCTTTTATACAACTCATGATTGGCTTTGTTGGGCCGTACAGGCCAATGACTCTGGACTTGCTTCATATGTTGCTGGTCAAATTGATCGTACTCTGAGCTGGAAGGTATGCTAGATTTGTTATGGTTAACAGTTCATAGTCTGCATCAATGTCATAAATAGGGTTGGACATTTAAGACTTGAAGATGTTAGCATTTTAAATAAAATTTCTTTTCGAGTTCTTTCTTTGATAGTTAAAAAATATTACCAAAGCTTGTTAAGGATTGTTAGGCAATCCAAATTACTTCACCAAGGAATCTAGACTTTTTTCAAAATCTGTGAGTTGTAGCCTGTGATATCGATATAGCATGATTATGTACCAATTCTTTGTATAGATGAGTTGCTCCACTGATATATTTATATATATGTTTTTTTGGAATATTTATAGGATGTGCAGTGGCTTCAGACAATCACCAGACTGCCAATTCTGGTGAAGGGTGTACTCACTGCTGAGGATGGTACGAACAATACAAATAGCAGCAATATCGACATAGTCATTGTATAATTTTTACAAATGCTTGAACATTTTCTTTTCTTTTCTTTTTGCATGGTCTTGCAGCAAGGCTTTCAATTCAAGCTGGAGCAGCAGGAATTATAGTGTCGAATCACGGTGCTCGCCAACTTGACTACGTGCCTTCCACTATTATGGCGCTGGAAGAGGTACTTCAACATGATCATAACTGACACATGCCAAGTCGATTAAAAAATCATTACATTATTCTAGAAGGGGGATTATATTTCCTTTCTGCATCAATGATGTCAGGTTGTCAAGGCTGCACAAGGACGAGTTCCGGTGTTCTTGGACGGTGGTGTAAGGCGTGGAACCGATGTCTTCAAGGCATTGGCACTTGGAGCCTCTGGCATCTTTGTAAGTATCACACATTGACTTAACCACAGCTTTCGTATGGCAATCATAAGAGAAGGGCTGCATAATTATGATCCACATATATGCTAGGAGTTAATATTGACCACAAGGCACGGCTATTGGTAATTAAGGCACCTAAATCCATGGCCTAATTCACAACCTTCCGAAGGTGATAGCTAGCCTGACTGGTAATTAACCTGATAGGCTCTCTCTATTAAGCATAACGCTGTCCTTCTGGCTCCATCTCCCTGCAAACAAACAGGGGCTCAGTATCAATTTGTAGATTCAACTCATTTTTCTAAGTCACTGGACTTTGGACAGCATTCGTTTAACAAGATGCACCTTTTCCATTTTTAACATCTATTGAAGAAATTAACTGAGAATTGAGGATTATTCGGTGGTGGTCTCGATGACAGATTGGCCGACCAGTGGTCTTTTCACTTGCTTCTGAAGGAGAAGCTGGTGTGAGAAAAGTGCTTCAAATGCTGCGTGAGGAGTTTGAACTTACTATGGCATTAAGTGGCTGCCGCTCCCTCAAGGAAATCACCCGCAACCACATTGTAACCGATTGGGACCATCCTCGTGCTCTCCTAGCTCCAAAGTTATAGAAACAATCCCTGGGTGTCCAGCAGCCCCATGCGCAATAATTTACTCTGGGCACTTGAGAGCTGCCTTGTTATGTAAAGCTGTCGTTTCACTATTGATGGGTCTGCAAATCTTTTGGAAATTTTAAGCTTTTATTTTTTATGGATGATGGATGGTTACAATCTTATGGCTACTGCTGCCTTCGCTGTATATTCTTTGTTTAAACAAAATTATCATATACTATAGTTTTCTCCATAAAGTGTTGATATTGGATGCATGATCTGTATGTTGATAGGCTCCAATAGTTTGGATGCTGAAAAGCTGTATAGCTCCTGCTTTCTCTGAAGCAACCTAAGGGAAAGCTAACTCTGCTCTTTCAGATGCTTTAATCTTGCAAGACTAGTGCAGCTTCGATGAGTTAGCATCCATTGAAACAAGCACGGGACTTTCCCGTTTAGAGTTTCACTTGATTCTACGAAGCTGCTCGAAGAGTTGAGGTTCACAGGTATTGAAATCTTGCCTCTGTCCATAAGGGTTCAGTTTGATGGAGGAAGCAGACCTGGACTTGCCGTTGGTTTTTCTTCACGTGGTATTATTTTTATTTTCTCCATTTGTTCCTAATTAGTCGCATGATTGTCTTACTGTTCAAACGCAGCAGACACATTCTCCATAATGATTCCCTTTTTTTTTTTTTTTCCTAATCACTCAGATTTTTTTTTCTTCAATTTTTTCTTTTCATATTGAATTAGTTTTGAATTGAATTTCATGATGAATTTAATGATTTGTTTTGATCGTTTAAATATAAAATTCTTGTGGTATAGCAAAGTGAAGTATAAAAATCTTCTTTTTTTTTTTTCTCCATACTCTATTATTTGTTTTATATTAAATTTGATACTCATTTTAATTGTTGTTTTTAACAACGATTATAGATTGATTTCAATATTTATTTTTAACGATGGTATTTTGAATTATAAGCGTGCAAGCATGGTAGAGACATAATTCAATGTGAATTGCAATACTTACTTGCAATGTTATCTTTTCTTCTTTTTTTTGCATTTTTTTTTTCCTTTTAATTTGATCATTTCACATTAAGTTAATTTAGGACTGAGCTTGGTGATTTGTTTTAGTTAGCTTGTTGTAGGGTTATCACAGCATAAAAAATAAGTCTTGATATTAAGTTAATATTTGATTAGACAAAATAAGATTCAATTTTATTAATTCAAAAAAACTAAAACTTTAGGGATTGAATTTAAAATGGAAATGAATACTCAACCTATTTTGTTCCTCGCCATGAATGGAGAATATTTCTTTTATTTTAGTCCCTAAAGTTTTTTGTTTTTTAGTCCATGTTTCTTGGTTTAAAACTTCACTTGTTTACATTTTGATCCTCAAGTTTAAGAGAAGGAAGTGAGGATCATAAGGGAACAAGAGAGGGGAGATGAAATGGGTTGGTTATCCATAATTTGTCCGTTAAAAAAGCTTTTCTTGGTGTTAATAGATTCTATATAACAAGATGAGTTTCAGTATAGTATTTTTGACTCTTCAAATAATGGAGAAAATTGATTAGGTCTCCAATTTTTTTTATTGTGTTGATTGATATGAGGTTATTATCAAGTTTATTGAAATCTCTTATATGCTTTCTAGAAGTTTTAGAATAAGAGAAAGGTTGGAAAATGGGTTTTTATATCAAATGGGTTAGAGCCTGACATTTCACCCACCTCACAAAGTGACCGTAAGGTATTGTAATTTTTAAGGTGTTTTCTAGATGTTTTAAAAACAACTGAAATTTTAAGGATTGAATTTGAAATGTAAACGAATACTCAACGTCTTTTTCCTCACTATAATAAAGTATTTTTTTTTATATTAGCCCCTAATTTTATTTTCATTTTTTAGTCTATGTTTCTTGATGTTTTATATTTTGGTTCAAAACTTTATTTGTATACATTTTAGCCCTTGGATTTGAGAGAGGGGAGTGAGGGATCATTGGGAAACGAGAGAGGAGTGAGAAATGGGTTGGTTGACCATAATTCGACAATCCAAAAAGCTTTTCTTGGTGTCAATAGATTCCATATAGCGCAAGGTTCCAATATAGTGTTTTTGACCCTTTAGCAAAAAAGGTTGTTTGAGGCTCTAAAACTCTTTTCAAATTTCATTTCATCTTATGTAAGGATTTAAAAATCAATATTATTTGAAAAACATATAATAGTTTCTAAGTCACCCAGGATGATTAATCATCTCTTAATTACTTAAATACCTTCATATAGTCATGTTATACCTAACATATATTTATTTGTTATTTGTGATAAAGACAACATGTAACATGATCAAAATATAACATTCTTTATATAAAATACCTTTGTGATCTTAAGTCTAAGGATCACTTACACAACCATTATGTGAGCATTTCAACAGATACATGTGATCTCTTTATAGTAATTCTCATACGGGTCAGTTTAGTACATATATCATCTTACATGCATCTGCATATTAGATTTAAATATTTATCATACTTTAGCGTATGAGAGTAACTGCTTTCTTTTATAAAGAAAATAACATAATATGTACTAGTCTTAATGACTTTAATTAATATCCAATCTTAAATATACTATTGATAAGAAAATTTAGTAATGATGCTTTAATGCATTAAGAATCTTATAATTATAATAACTTTATAATTTTATTTGTAATTTTTTTTTATTACAAGGACTTTATCTTTATTTTAGATTTATTAATCAAATATATAAATACTAAAAATAAATAAGCTTTTATTAATAATTAAATATGTTTATGTGAAAAAGTTATTATTATATATAAACAATTAATTGGCTACAAAGTGCCAAATCTATTTTGAATAGTGATGATTATGTGGAAAGAGTAAATAACACTTGCAAGAAGTCTTATTGAAACCAAAAAAATATAGGCTTGCCTACCACCTATATTAGAATAAATGAAGTTTTTCAAAAAAAAAAAAAAAAAAACTGCTAATGGAGAAAGACCTTCCAGAAATAAGAGAAATAGGGTAAAAAGATAGCTTATGTATTGATTAAAGAAAGCTCACAAACACACGCACAAGTGAGCCAAGGGGAGGAACTTCAAAGTTTATTTTTATGAATTATGCTTTCTGTTTAACTTTACACTTTTATTGCTTTTATTTTTCTTATGCGATAGAGAGATGCACAGGAGCTTTGAAGCCAAATCTCTCCAATTATGTTATGAAGAAAATAAAAGGTATATTATGATTGCTTAGTGTCCTATACACAATCTCATCATAATATACGCAAAAGAGGATGAGTTGCTTGAAGAATTTCAATGCAATGAAAATAGTGGGACACATAAGTATTAAACTCACATTTTATAGCCTTCTTATTAATTCTGAGAGTTATAATTTATTTTTAAAAATTATCAATTTGAGTCTCATAAACCTCATAACCATTAAAAACTTACGTAGTTGTTAATTTAAGGTCTATGAAATTAGTCGAAGTACACACAAGTTAGCCAGACAATTATGTTAATAAAAAAATTATCAATTACTTTCAATAAAAAAAATATTTAAAATTACATTTCAACTTTCTTTTCATAAACTCTAATCTTATTCTATTCTATACTCATAATTGGACACATAAGTTATTAAAAAAACAAACTTAGTCTCAAAATTTATTACTATCCTCCTTCAAAAAAGGAAAAAAAAAGAAGAAGAAAAATGCAACCAAACAATTTAGTTTTCAATTTAACTATGGTAACCAAGCAAGTTTCAGTTTTTATTTTTATTTTCCTAAAAAATAGAAACTGAAAACAGAAACAGAAAATAAAAACCAACAACGATACCAAAGGATTCCTTGATTTTATTATTTAGTTAGTAGTGAAGGGTAAAATTGAAACTTTCTAAGACATAAGTGTAACATTGAAAATTATTAAAATATAGGGCTAGAAGTAGAAAATATGGATAAATTCATAAGCGTAAAGACATAGCTTAACCTAAAACCTCGTAGCACAAGGGTTTAACTTCGCATCACCAAGCAGAAGTCTCTCTGAGAAGAAGTTTTATCTGCCGAACAACCCACTCTATCTCCCATCAATGGCGAAGAAAAGAGAGAGGCACCAAAACCCAGAGCCTTTCCTCAAGGAGGATACAGACTCTATTGCTTCCACAAAGACACGAACCAAAGCATCAAAACACCACCAGAAACAACAAAAAGTAATTTGCACATTGTTTTTGATGCCCTTACCCCCCCCCCCTTTATGTCTCTGATTTTTTAATGATTTTCTGTTCTAGATGATATCGTCGGGGATGAGCTCGAAAATCTTGAAAGTGGCGTTGATTCAACAGAAGGAGATTCAAGCTGAGGAAGCGGAAGAGAGGAACCCTAATTTTAATGCTTTGGAGGAAGAATTACCTGAGCGTGATGAAGAGCAATATGCTGAGGATGAAATTGACGATTTTAGTGGTTTTTCCGAGACTCAAAGCCAGTTTAATGATTATCCTGTCAGCATTTCCTTTTGCTTTCATAATTTCTTTTTTTATTTCGGCTATTTTGCCTATTGTTTTCTGTAATTTTGTTGAAAATTTGTTCTCCTTCATTTGATTTTTTTGGAGCTTTAGTTTGTTTGTAAAAGAAGTTAAATTGGGTGCTTTGACAGGAGGAGATTGATGAGAACGATGAGAAATTGCTGGAGGCATTCTTGTCGAAGGATGCTGGTCCACAACAAACACTTACCGACCTTATCATTGACAAAATAAAAAAGAGGCATGCTCATGTTTCTTCAGGTTCATATTATCACATGTTTCTCTTCTTTTTTTTTTTAAATCAGTTTTTGTTTATTTTATGAACCCTTCATTTAGATTTTTAACTGGTGTTTACTCTAGTATACATGCTTGAATCTGTATAGTTAACTGTTTATACTGAATATTTTTGTTTGATTACAGAGACACAGCCTATGCCTAAGCTGGACCAGTCTCTCATCGATTTGTACAAGGGGTAAATTAGCTATCCTCTTCTTGACAATATTTTTCCATTTTCTCTTATGAGAACCTTTCTTCAAAACAGATTTGTGAACGAAATAATTTTGAATGTAATGAAATCACTTTGGAATGATTATGTGTAGAGTTGGCGAGTATCTTAGTAAATACACAGCTGGAAAGATACCTAAAGCTTTTAAACACATCCCTTCTATGCAACTTTGGGAGGATGTCTTGTACCTGACCGAACCTCAGAAATGGTCACCAGCTGCAATGTATCAAGCCACAAGAATCTTCTCTTCGAATTTGGGTGCTAAGAAGGCTGAGCGCTTCTATAGGCTTGTCTTACTTCCTAGGGTGAGAGATGATATTAGGATGAATAAGAGGTTGCATTTCAGTCTGTATCAAGCTTTAAAAAAGTCTCTATATAAACCTGCTGCATTCAACAAGGGAATATTGCTTCCATTGTGTAAGGTATTTATTAGCACTGAAATCTTCTACGTGTTTTTTTTTTTTGAATCAGTGATGGTTTAGTCTCTGAATGCTTTCACTTCTCTTAATCATGATAAATTGTTGATGTTGCTCCTCTGAGATTGATCAGATGCATTAATTCACTGCTATTTTCTCTCTCCTACACTTCCCTGTTTTTGTTTAAATCCAAACTGCTATTTTATAATTTATGTGTTACAATGCAGGGCAGGGTGGCTGGACCAATTAGGGTTTAGACAAATTAAAATTTTACAGTTTTATTTGGTGGAGAGCTGAAAATATAGTTTGTATTCCAATTAGTGATTGCAAAAGAAAACAGGCCAACAAAAGAAAACTTAACCCCAAACAAATACCTCACAGGATAGACAAAACTAAACTCTCTGTCAAGAAGTTCACTGGCCTTCAATTCATATGATGCCTGGTTCTGATAATTTTTTATTTAATAAACCAATGATTATGCTTTAATATAAACTCCTTTTCCTTTCTTGATATGCAGTCAGGGACCTGCAATCTTAGGGAAGCTGTTATTTTTGGAAGTATTATTCAGAAGGTCTCCATTCCTGTGCTTCATTCATGGTATGATTACTTTTGCAGATGACAACCATGTACGCTCAGTGCAGGTCTTAATTGGTAATCCAAAGTATCTGTATGTTTAGTTATAAAATCATCTTGCTAACTGTTAGGGAGATGCAATAACCCCGCTGCATAATCCTCCTGATGACCCTTCTAACCCAGTGGATCCAACACTACTTTCCATATCCCAAAGTTCTTGAATCACTTGCATATTTTGACCCACTGTAAATCATCATGATTCCTTTACCTGTTCACATCTTTTCATTGTATACTTGGAATTTCTTGTTGAGAAAGATAAGAATTTCATGATTTACATATGGATTTTATGAAGTTACACCAATGCTTTTAAACATTTCAAACCGTTCTTTTCTCCTGTTTTGAGACATGCAAGTAGTAATTTCAACATTCAGCACACGAGGATAAGATGCTTGTGTAGCAGCTGGAACTTCACACTTTTTATTCTGCCAAGTTTCATGATTTACATATCATTTTACAACGTTACAACAGTGCTTTAAACATCTCAAACCATTCTGCTTTAATTTTCCGCCCTCTTTTGAAGACTTCCAAGTGATATTTTCAATGTTCTGCACTCATGGATAAGATGCTTCTGTAGCGGCTGAAACTTTGTGCCTTTTGTTTTCCTAAGTTTCAAATACTTGGGAAAGAGTCTAACTCCTTTTTTTTTTTTTAAATGGGATTGTAGTGTTACACTGTTGAAACTTTCAGAAATGGATTATTGCGGCACAACAAGGTATGTAAATGTTTAACATGTATTAAAAATAAAGATAAAAAAGGAGTGTGTAACAGTTAGCAGATGTACTTGCTCATCCATGCTATGTATGCATTTGGTTTGCCTCTGCACTTGAACAGTCTGCGGTCTTACCTTACAAGAGAATGCATGCCTAACATGGATTCAGGAAAACAAGTCATGACTAATGTAGTAAAATCCTAGCAATATGTACTGTGGGTTTCTTGATGTGATGCTACTCCAAAGAAAGTTGATGGTCGCAAATAAACTTGATTAGAAAATGCTGAGAAGAAAACTTGTAAGAGAAGATGAGAGATGAAATTATTGGCAATATCAAGTATAGTTCTCTTTTGAGTAATGAAACAATTGTTGATGCATGAACCTTTGTAGCTGTGGTTCCATGGTTTAATTCAAGAAAGGATAAGCCAATAACTAATTCAAGAGTGGACCTGTTTAAAAATTCCTTTCCATTTTGGATCTCATGTTTTTTTAGTTGCTAAATGATCTGAATATTACTTGTTACATTGGTAAACTATTTGCAGTTATTTTATCAAGCTTCTATTGGACAAGAAATATGCCTTGCCATATCGTGTAGTTGATGCAGTTGTTGGACATTTTATGAGATTTCTCGAGGATACAAGAATAATGCCAGTAATTTGGCACCAATCACTTCTTTCATTTGTGCAAAGGTTGATAATTTTTCCTTGTTCCTTTCTATTGCCTCTTTGCTTTTTAGTTATGTGAGATCTAGAGTGTACAATCTATAAATGCTTAATTTTTGAATGCGAGTTAAAGGGTGTTTCTTTTTAGATTTAGCCACATCTATTCTCTCTTTTGCATTTGTTTCAGATGTACTCTTTTATGTTATATGTACAGGCTGTTCCCTTTTGCTTTGTTTTATTATGCGTACATGTAACCTGAGGTACCGAGAAAGGGGTTTCAGTAGCTAATTGGAGATGGTTCTGTTTTACTGTGTTTTCATGTGTTTCACAGATTTCCTTCTCTATCTGATACTTCATGAGAGACAATTAATGTAGCAAAGTAATTAATGTGGATCTGTTTTGCCAAATCAATCAAATGCAGGTCGAGAAGGGAAATTACAAATAATTAGTATTTTCAAATTATTTGTAGTTTATTGTGTACTTTTGGCATCTATAGCAAGTTCTCCATTCTAAAATAATTGCAATATTTAGAATGTCATTGTTGTTAGGACATTTTATTGGTATTTTGCTCAAGAAGGGATTTTGTTTCCTTTTTAAGTGTAGGACTCTTGGTTTTTGTGTGCCTGTATAAGCACTCATATCATTTGTAATCAAAAGGCCATTTTGATGAATGAAATCCATTATTATTGCTATCTCACAATATCTGGTGTTATACGCAGTGGATCAAGGTCTTGATAATTGATTTCTTTGATTAAAATGGCCATTCAATTACATTGAATGTGCTTATATAGGCACATGAGAACTCTTGAAGTTACCTAAACTAACGAAGGAAACAAAATCCACCAAAAGCATTCTCAGCAATAATGAGATTTTGGTTATTTGCACCTATTGCAATCAGAGAACTTCTCAGTAATGATAAAACTATACAATTAACAAAATCATTAATAACCTGAAAATAACCCTTCTTGAAAATCACACAATTTCTCCTTTTAGCAGCACGGTATGACATGGGATGTTTCTTCCTAAAATCTCTCTTGCATCGTTAGTTTTTGTGCTATTAAAATTAAGTAGCAGCATCAAAACAATTCACACTTGCCTTTTCACTCATACAATTGCTGTTGAAATCCTCACAGGTACAAGAATGAACTGCAGAAGGAAGATAAAGACAACCTTAGAAGACTAGTTCTAAGGCAAAAGCATAAACTAGTGAGACCATCCATCTGATAGTTCTCTTTTATGTTTACACATACATAATATTCAAAATGGGTTAATTTTTGTTTATTTCACAGAAATGTTTAATCTCTGTGCTCAATTTGATTTCAGGTATCTCCAGAAATAATCAGAGAGCTAGACAATAGCCGCAATCGCGGAGAGAAGGATGATCCCATGTCAATAAATATCCTTTGCTTGCAAAATTTGGAGCTTTGTACCTCTTTATTGGTCATTTGCCTGTTTTGTTTATTTGTCTTTTGTTATGTTATGCTTGTATGAGGTAGCTTTTTTTTATGGATTTTTCTGCATATTAACTTGTAGGTGTTGGTTTATCAGCAATTCATGAAATGCCATCTTCTTAGAAGTCATAGGGATGACAATGAGACGGATTAGTGGAGTCTTAAGGCCTCTAATTTTGATTCTACTCTTAAGGTTTGCCATGTTCATTACATGTCCTTGGTGAATAGTAAAGAGACTGGGTAGACTGAATTTAATTTATTGATTAGAAACTAGGAAGTGCATTTTCACAAGTCCTGTGGCATGCGTGTTAGAAATTATTTGGGTAAAAAACAATTGCATGCCTGCCTGTCTCTTACAAATCATTTTTCCTTTCTATTCTTGGATATTGATGGTTTTAACCCTTGTGTTACATCCTTGTAATACAATGATTTTACATGCATTTGGTTAAGTCAGTCATGTTTGTATTATTTTCCTTATTCAAGGTTTATGGGATTTTCAATCACAAATCCTCTATATGAAGGAGCTGATTTTATAATGGTGCGATTTGTTTTTTCTTAAAAAAAAAAAAAAAAAAAACCCTACAATAATAGTTACTGTTAAGTGACATTTTACATGTTCTCTCCCCTGGTCCTACAATTATACTCAGTTGGATGAATTCTTGATTCCTTGACTTCCCTATCACTATCTCCTGTTTCGGTGATAAATAAAACAATTGAGGAAGACAGGTTTGATATTCCAGAAGTACCTATGGAGGAGGACTGAATGCTTAGCCTTGGTATGACAATCTTCCTCTGTTCATTTTGATGTTTGCTAAAAAGATTTCAGCTTGCTTTTTTCTTGTATTGATGTAATCATCCAAACAACTTCAGAGTTGATCGTGGCTTAACCGCCAGGGTATGGCTCTGAAAGTCATTCAGCTTCTTTTTTAGCTAATTTATGTCATGTTCCCATTGCAGGCTCCCAAAGATTTTATAATGAAGCAATATGCATGGATGCTTGCGTGCCTTTTGGGTGAATTCATATATATTTTTTTTAAAAAAAAAAATGCAATTAATTAGATATCAAGAGCCCAGAAGAATTTCAGATATAGCAAAATAGTTTTGGATCTTTCACTCCTGTATCATCCTTTTTTTATTAACCAGATCCCTATGTAATGTTTATTTGC
The DNA here is from genome assembly GCF_005239225.2 of Populus alba. Lineage (NCBI taxonomy): Eukaryota > Viridiplantae > Streptophyta > Magnoliopsida > Malpighiales > Salicaceae > Populus > Populus alba. Next base: position 14,145,981 of record NC_133294.1, on the reverse strand, counting down.
GTTCTGATTTTGCAGGAAGGTTTTTTTTTTCCTTCACAAACATCAATTTTTTTTTATTTTTTTTTTTGTTTTGCATCATTCGTTCTGTTTTTGTTTTGGTTAATCGTTCTTGTTTCCCTTTCTGCTAAAATATTCTCTTCAATGCAAAATTCTACGATCACACTCACGTTGCTCTCCATGCACAGTTCCAAAGGCTTGTTTTCTTCCATGTTTTGAAAGAGTTCTAAGATGATGTCATCCCACGGGCGGCGGAGATGACCGCCATGGATGGTCCCTTGCCTATTTATCCTGCAAGCGCCTGAACTGGACTGACTCTGTTCAAGATTAATCTCAAGTTGTCTTCCTCTTTTCCAATTTTCAACCTACATTTCCTCGCATGCCTCCTCAAAACGGCAGAACGTACCCTTAGCCGTCACCCAAAAATCTCTCTGGCTGCAAATAGACCAAAACCTCACGTGCATGGATTGAATATCTACCACTTTGTTCTGTTGGCGTCAGCGGCTAGTACTAGCAAAGACGTGGTCGATTCCCCTTTTTTCTCATCCTCTGGCATGTAACCGATCTGGTCTTAGTCTAATTAAGCATTGTATGGCTGGCATTAGATACCTGCCGACGCCATGAATGTTACGAATTGGTAGATGTGACGGGTGTACAAGGAAGAAGTGTGGTAGTATTTATTTTTTAAAATATTTTTTATTATAAAATATATTAAAATAATATATTTTTTTATTTTTTTTAAAATTATTTTTAATATTAGAACATCTAAATAATTTAAAAATATAAAAAAATTAATTTAAAATAAAAATATAAATTTTTTTAATTTCTTTTTAAAATATTTTCAAAATACGGCAACGGGTGTTGGGTAGTCACATCCTTCCATCTTCAGCAGACAGCATATTTGATTTGCTATCCTCACCGCCTTCTTAACTAAATCATTGTTTGGTATTGGATTGTACTCAAGGGTAGCCTGTGTGACACCATTTTATTATTATTTAGTTATTTCTGGTTATATATTTTTTAAAAAATAATTTTTAATTATTTTAATACGTTGTTTAAAAATAAATTTTTCTTCAATATATTTTCAAATAAAAAATACTCCCTCTAATATAAAACACATTCTTAGTTATTTCTGATATTCGGATCGCGACGTCAAAGCTCTATGATTGAAGTTTAGCATCATCATATAACACGAACCCAAATTAAAATATCATATTCACACACAGACGTCTGTGTGTATAATGCAACGAGACCTCCATCTCTGCCTGCTATTTTAATTTCACTGGCTACGCAAGTCAAAGAGAGATGATGGATATATACGATGATTATATTTTATGATTTTTATTTCTTGGATTCTTATGTGGTTGCATTTGTGTGGATGAGTTGTGTCCGTGAAAAGTATGATTGTGGTTGTATTTTATAGTGTTTTTATTTTAAAATATATTAAAATGATATGTTTTTTTATAAATTATTTTTCACATTAATTCATCAAAATTATTTCAAAATACTAAAAATTTATTAATATAAAATAAAAAAAATATTTTATTTTTTTGAAAAAAAGCTTGAAACGTAAAAAGTGAAGTGACCAAAAGGTATGGGAGGTGGCTGAATAGATTTATGACAGGTAGTCGTTTTCGTAGGAAAAAAAAACAGAATACTTCTTTTACAATTATGCAAAAATATTCAGTCACCACTGATGCAAACCGACCAGCCGTTAGGCTCTTGACACGTTGGTGCAGTCGTCTTTTCTCCTATTGTGGGAAAATTTGGAGCCTTCAGAAATTTCTGAGAAAGGCTGCTTTTGATTGGATCAGTCCAGCTCCAATCGAAATGCAGCATCTATTCCTTTCAGAGTTTTTTTTGAAGACTAGCTAGGATCCTGTATAGAAAAGTTGCAGGTGACGTGGTCCATCGTAGAATCAGAAATTGTGGGTGTAAGCAGTGGAGTATCTGTATTTAATTCTTGGAAAGCTGTTTTCCATTCCCTCTTTACCTGCTCAATACGTTTTGTTCCTTCCATGGCCATGCTAGCTGGACCATTTCTTGTTCAGTTGTTATCAGCCTTGACGGTAAACCGGTCAATTCCTGATTGTCTGCTGTTTCCAAGATAACATCACGGAGGTTCCATGGCGGATCAAGGGCTGTCTGCAGCTACAGCTTGAAGCAGAACCTTGTGTATGATCTTGGCTTGCTTGTGCTTGAAGGATCAAGCAAATTTTTAGTCCCATGTTTATTTTAATCAAATCCAGCCGCCTTTGACTGCCGGAACCCAGCACCATTTTTGAGTCCGGTGTATATATGAATCGATGCATGGTGTACAATTCCTTCTCAAAGCTCAGCTGCCATTTCAATATATATTAATGATTTCTCCTGAGACTATTACACATATTGTGCTTGTGCACACACAATTATGAATTACACATTGTTTATTAATATTCCAATTCTTAATTAGCTGATATTTCTTAATTTGACGTATATGGCTGCAATATATATATCCTTTGCAGGTTTTTAAAGTTGACAAACAATTTCTTATTTCACTTTCTTCTTTTCTGTTCCTGAATTTATCAAAAAAGGCTACGAAAGTTCTAGACCTTGACTTAAGCTGCCAATCCCGTATGATAATTCTCCTCAAGGTTTTTCCTCGCACTTGTAAACTTACCATCAACCCCTTTCACAAACAGGCTCAAAGAACTCGTGTGGAAAATATGAATCTTCTGTGGAAACTTCAATTTGTCCAACAAAATCACTCATCTCTACGGCGGCTGGAATTCTTGGGACATTCTAGACCTTAAAATGTACACTTGGATTTATAATTATATCTGAGGTCATAAAATGTTACAAGTTTGACACAGATTGCTTACATATGGCCGTAGTGATGCATTTCTGCTTAATTTGTGGTTGAAGCATGATTCAATGCTTCCTGGCTTATATATATATATATATATATATATATATATGAAGTATCAACCTGCTGCTGGTGCCTGCTTAAGCTTCCCGCCAACACAAGTTCTATACAGTAAAGCCACGATGGTGAAATCCTGCATGGGCAGCTGACAAGCCAGCAATTAATCTATCATGCATCTTGACGTTTCACGCTATATATAGCTGCAAAAAATAATTTAACAATTTCCAAGTACGGACTCAGTAGTCGTCAGATCTGTATTTAATTAACAATATCTCAAACCTTTTGATGGTTCCAGTGATTCTTCAAGGTATATATGGATGGAAAATCTATAATAATCTTTCTGTACTCAGGAGAGTCTGTGGCCTAACACAACGGCACTGTATAGGCTGCCTGTCTCTTACAAATTATCCAAAAAAAAAAAAAAAAACCCCATATTCTAATATTTTAATGTGAAGCCTTCAAATACAAAGGGGGAAATAATCTATCAATGATAAAGAAAATATTTCATGGATGATTATGTTAAAAAACTACCGATGACACAAAAAACTAAAATCCCTCCTGTTTATAATTCTTTTTATAGAAATTCAAGCAGTTTTTAGTGGTGATCGACGCGTGCCTCGACCGATAAGACACCGGTCATTGCCACAATGAATATTACCCACAACTAGAGATCGGAACTTGTACACTGACTATATATGACCATATGCGATGTCTTCCACCTCCTCTAAATTATTCTTTTCGGGTTTAATTCTTGTGCTAAATTGACTTTCCATTTTAATGCCTCTAATAATCCTCGCGCGTGCAGTGAGGTAAGGAAATTAAGAGCAATCAGTGTGTTGGAAAACTTTGTAATAATTCTGAATGGAAGTTTTGGAGCTTTTGAACATTATAGTCAAGAATCTGTCTTCTTTTTATTATTACCGATGGCACTATATTGCAGTGGTTTCCCTTGTTCGCATTGGAGTCAAGCTAAAGCTGCAAGGCGGGGGCCATGTTCACATGGCGATGCTGTAAACTTGGTCTCAGAATCAAAATGCCGAAAAAAACCAGAGCCACTAGATGTTACTAACACGATAAAATCATTGGTTTTCAAGTTCTCAGGTCAAAGAGGTCGGTGGTTTTTGTTTTTTTCTTTAAGCATAGAATTCATTGAAAGCACGTAATGAGAAAATGGAAATCACGCGGAGAAGAAAAAAACTAATAAAAAGACAGAAAATAAAACATGTGAATAATGATACAAAAGGATAGAGATGAATCAAACAAAGCTTACCCTCCATAATTTCTCTGTAAATTTCCCTGTAACTTTGGGAATTCGGTCATACATTTTGATATTTAGAATATTAAACTAGTATATCCCTGCGTTTTTGCTGACGCTTAGACTCATTTAATTTTTATTTTTTTGTAAAAATTATCTAAGACGGCTATAAACTTTTCAGTAGTGTTAATAAACTCCATGTAATAATTCAAACTTAAAAAATTTTAAGTTAATGTTTTAATTAATATTTAGTCAATATGTCCAACCGCTATTCGGTTTAAAAATTCTACTGAGTCGAATTAATTTTGTTATTTTATTATATAGTAAAAAAAATATAAAAATTGATTCACCATCGACCAGATACTAAAAGCTAACATTAAATATAAATTCATATTAAATGATGAAATTAAAAAAAAAAAAAAAACACAGAATCTAAAAACAGAGCAAGAAAATCTCGACTCGACTCTTTGATTAATATTAATTACTTACCAAATTTTATGGACTCCACTAGGTTGAATTAATTATTTAATTTTATTATATGCTAAAAAATACAAAAATTGATTTATCATTAACCCAATACTGAAGAATAAAACTAAATATTCATCCATTCTACAACACATTATTAGGAAGACCGTGGATCCATACGGCCAGAGTAGTGGGATGCAAGATTCCTGAATGTGGCCTGTTATCCTTAATGGGTGGTTAATATAGTTGTAATTCCCAATAAAGATGACAGGATCAATATATGCGGATTAAAGAGACTTGAACAAGGGAAGCCAGAAGAATGACTTTCCTCTATACCACATAGACATCTTATTTAACAATGTTGTGAAAAGTGCCATATACTCATTCATAAATAGGTTCTCAGAATATAATTAGATTAGAATGGCAGAGGAAGACGAGGAGAAAACTACCTTTGTCACACATTAAAGAACATTTTGCTATAAAGTAATGTCATTTGAATTAAGAAATGTCGATGCCACGTATTAAATAGTAATTGTCACTTTGATTTGCAACATAAAAACCGTGGTACAATGGCATCAAGAGGCTGATCCAGCATTATGAATATCCTCCAAGAGCCTCAAAGGAAAATGAAAAGACTTTGAAAAGAATGACCATGGATTATTACTTGGATGAAGATCTACCATATAAGAGGTCATTTGACTAAACTTTGTTCAAGTTTCTGAATGAAAAAAAGTTGTGCAAGCATTACAAGAAATTCATGAGAGAATCTGTGTCTTTCATGCTAACAAGTATACAATGACAAGGAAAATACAGAGATCTGGGTACTTCTAGTTGACCATGGAGAGGGACTATGTAAACTATGTCAGAAAATACCACAAATGTTAGATACATGGTGACAAGATAAATGCACCGCTGACATTGTTATTCAATAGGACCTCGTCTTGGCTCTTCAATATGTAGGGATTAGATGTCATAGGATTGATCAATTCAAAGGCTAGCAATAGGCATAGGTTCATCTTAGTAGCCATCAATTACTTCACTAAATGGGTAAAGACTAGCTCTTATGTGCATGCGACACATTTTTATGGTTGAGAGGTTCATTAAGAAAGATCTTATTTATCGGTACAACGTGCAACAAGAATGATAAATGATAACGCATAGAATTTCAACTGGAAACTAATGGTTGTGCTCTATACTAAATGGAAGATTAAGCATCTTAATTGTTCTTCTTACAAACCCAAAATGAATGGGACAATCGAGGTAGCCAATAAAAATCTTAATAAGATCATCTAGAAGATGGTGATCACCTATAAAGATTGACATGAGATGCTTTCATACACACTTCACACGTATTGCACCACATTTAGAACTTCTAAGAGTGCAACCCCTTACTCTTTTGTATACGAGTTAGAAGAAGTGATGCCTTTAAAAGTGAAAACTCCATCATTAAAGGTTCTAATAGCTGCAAAGTTAAAAGAATCAAAATGGGCAAAGCTGAAATTTGAGTGTGTTAGCAACAATTATATCTATTAACATCAAGCACCAAATTTAACACTAATTACATATAATCAATATTTTTTTTAATAATACATAATGATCATATAAAATCTTAGAAATTTGTTATAATCATATACTCTTACTAGATCAAGCATGCATATATATATATGAGTTATTAATTATTGAAAAACTAGTGAAATAAACAAAACAAATTAGATAAAATTTATATAAACATGTATGCCACATAAAACAAATTAATTTGTGATGTTGATGGAATGCAAACCTTTTCCTCTTCCATGAAGTGAATTAATACCTTATTTTTCTTTTTAACAATCAAGAATCTTAAAAAAAATACTTATTGTTACATATTTCCAAGTTTCTACTACTATTGTTATTATAGAGTTTTTAAAATTATTGTTATTTTCTTTCTACGATAAGAACCCATTTTTGTAGATTTTTATTTAGTTTTGAATGTTAATTGTACTTAGGCTGCTCATTGTGTTATTAGGTGAAGTTTATATTTATGTTTGAGCATGGATTCAAGTTAATTAGAAAATTAAAATGAAAATAATTTAATCACTTCTACACATCCAGATAATTTGGTTTAATTATAGGTTCGTAAAAATATCAAACATAGCTTTTAGATTCAATATCAATTTCAAAGGTGATGCTGTAAGTTACGACAACATGAATGGTCTTACAAAGATACAAAAAATATTGACAAACATATAGTTTTGATAAAAAAATAGTCATAATTTAGATTCGATCATTGAATCATACTCAAATCAGGTATAAAGATTCTATAGGCTAGTTTCATTAGGGTCAATAGTTGTTATTATCTGAGGTTGGGAAGTCCCTTAAATTAGTCCTTAAAGTTGCTATTTTTGTTGTTTAAATTATTTTTATAGTTAATTTTATATTTTTATGATTTTTTATACTTAGTTTTGGAATCTTTTGGTTATGTTAGTTCTTTACATTTATATAAACAATTGATATGTTATACATTTACCTAAGCTTAACAAGATAATTAAACATAAAAAGTAAACAAACATAAGACATGTTTGCCTACTCCTTTCCTTTCTCTAATATTTTTGCAAAACACCTTAATTTTCTTTGGTAAAACCCAAATTATATATATAAATATTTCTAGGTGTTTAAGCTACTTAAATGGCTAGAATTTTTCCAGTCATTTAGGCTAAGACTAAATGGATGGCATTTTAAGCCCGATATCGACCTTTGTCTGTCTAATCCTACCTTGACACATCATTCTATGTATTTTTTTAGGTTTTAATAGCTACTACACTTATAAACTTTTCATGCATATAATTTTTTATACTCATACATAATATTTTTTTTATGTAAAATAAACACCATTTTCTACGCCAATGAAATTTCTACCAATAATGTGCATGACATAACAACTATGACATGATACAACAGCCAAAGAGTCACCATGACTAGCCAATAGTAGCACTCTCATTTTTCTTCAAGTGATACGTCTCATTCTTCATAATGAAAGTTCAAGACTTGGGATTATAAATACACCCAGTGACCAAGCAAAATCAAGTTTTGTCTTTGGCCACACAAAGTTATAAATAGCTAGAGCTAGAGTTACACTCAACCATTAAAAGACATAGCTACTTCATTAAAAGTCAGACAATATACTAATCATTCTAAGTTAATATAAGTTCTAAATCATACAACTCTAGGCTACATAATTACTTTCAGATATGCATTCCTTTCACCTTCATTACACTTTTCTCTTCCTACATTAATTTTCTACTATGTTTTACTGATTTAAATATTAGAAAGTCCCTTGTTACTCTGAGGACTTGTTTTTCAAGCAAATTTCTAGAGTTTGCCTCAATTAAGAATGTTTGAGCTTCAATTAAAACAACAAGGATCAAATTGAAAATTTTAAGATCCTAATTAGAAAACCTTAATTTTTAGAGTTTAAGTAAATGACATGTCACCCACTTTTAATTAAGAGATTAAGTGACACGTTGTCTGTCCTTGTTTTATTGTTTTCCCTAACTAAAAATGATGATCGGGATGCCATCTCCAAGCGAATGAAGGTGGCATCTTTAATCACCTTAGAGGCTCTAACCACTACTAATAAATAAGAAACATCTTCTCTACAAGGATGAGCCACCCCCATTAAACATTTACACTACATTTGTTTCAATGAATCATATAACATATTTTCCTTGATCAGCCACTTTGCATTCACATATTGAAGTTAATCAAGGGCCAATCTTCCAAACAATGAATGTGGAGTTCTGGACTTTCAAATTGAGTGTGATTTATTTCTAAAGGTAGATATGCATCCCCTTTACATGGATCAGGTAGATCAGGGGTACGATTATCTCCTAATTTTCACGATGACATCGTCAAAGCAGGATACTTAATCAAGCATGACTGAAGAAGAAAAACTTTCTTAATTGACTAACTTCGTAACTGTCTTCTCTTGATCAAATTGACCCTACAAGATGATAAAATGGACTACAACCCTTTTTTTCTAGGGAGGTTAGGAAAGGAACGGTAGGAATCTTTCCTAAACCACCTTTTTTTTTGTGTAAAACCATCCTAGTTTTGCAACAACCTTTTTTGGATTTTGTTATTAAAAAAAAACAATTGCTTTTTTAGAGGAAAAGGGAGGGAAGAAAAGAGAGAAGAAATAAAGGAAACACCGAAATAATTGAAAGAAATATTATAAATGATTACAAAAAGATAGAGAAATAGTGCACCAATTTGAGAGAGAGAAGGAACATAATCCAGACTAGTTAAAGGGGAAAAGGAATTCAAAATAAAAGAGAATGAAACTTAGGATCCATAGGAGAAATCCGTTTCTTCTTCACAACGTATACCCTCAAATTTTGATTGGGGTTGCAACTCATTAAGCGCACACCTTTTGTTTTCATTATGCATTCCCCTTTTAGGTAGTTATTAATTTTGATGAATTTCATGCTTTGTTTTTTCTTTTTCAAATGGTTAGTGATGACATGATTTAATGTGTATATGTGTTTGTTTTGTTTAAAGTTTAGTTAAATGATTAAACCTATTCATAAAAGTGTTAAAATGTTAGTATAGAGTAATGTTATACATGTTTTCATGTTAAGATGATTATTTTTTTAAGATATGGCAATGTGTTTAAGTTTTGAAGTTATTATGGTTTAAGTTTTTTAAGATAACTTGTTGGGTTTGTTTTGATGATTCAAGTATGTTGTATTAAGAATGCTTAAGCTATATTTGTTAGGTTTAGTTGCTATTCTGGGTTCTATTGTATTTTTTATGGGTGTATGTTTTTTTGCTGGGTTTTTTTGTTTATAAACTTTCTGGGTTGGTGATCTTGCCATGAACTTTGCCTTAGGTTCTTGATTTTGATATTATTTTAGTCAATTGTTGGTTCTTACATGTGCATGTATACTTGTTAATTGTTAATATGAGGTTTTCATGGCTTAAAAACATTGTTTTTATGGCTTTTAATCTTTGTTTTTGTCTTTTTATTTTTTGCATAAAATTCAATTAATTGTGGCTTTTGTTGGATTATTGTAATTATCTAGCACCCAAATCTTGTTTGAATGATGTTTGTGCGTGATTGTGTGCCTTCAATTTTAGCAATCTGGTCTGAAACCTAGTTTACACTTTCTAAGTTTATTTCTTGTTGTTCTTTGTGTTCTTCATCAAGTTCAAGAAAAAAAACCCGTTTGATATTCGGTGTTCCTTTCTTGTTTCTAAAACTTGTTTGTGGACTTGGGCCTTTGGGCTAGAAAACCCAGGCCATGTGATTGTGCTCAACCCATCTTTTAATAAGGCAGTGTTTAGTGAGTTCAACTTTTTGCAAACGAAAAATGTATTTTTTTTCCCTTAAAACATGTTTTCCAAACATAGCCATAAGACAATTTTTTAGCCTCTAATTTATAGTTAAGGGCATGTTTGGCAAACACGCTATACTAATTTTCCTACAAAGCTTATTTTCTTATTTTTTGTGCTTTTACCAAACAAATCCCAAATAATTTCCAAACAATTCTAAAAAAAATTCAAGGATCATTTTAAAATTACTTTTTGGTCCCTCATATTGTTTTTCAATCATTTTATTTAATATTTAGGCTGTGGACTTATATTGTAAAATGTTTACTTGGTGTTAAATATAACTGCTTTTTTTTTTTTTAAAACTAGAAATAATTTCCAAAAAATTCTAAACAAATTCAAGAATCATTTTAAAATTATTTTGGGTGCCTAGCTTTGTTTTCCAACTATTTTATTTAATATTTAGGTTGTAGACTTACATTGTAAGATGTTGATTCGATATTAAATATACATGCTTTTCTTTAAAATTACAAAAAATTAAAAGAAAATCAAAATTTTCTTATTCAAATAAAATAAAATAAAATGTTTTTATTTGTGTCCATATGAACAAGTCTCTCAATAATAATAATAAAAATCATATTTGCATAAATAATAATAAAATAAAAAAAACAATATAAGGCATGACAACATCTTTAAATACAAAAATTCATGAAAATAGTTTTTGTTTATATTTTTTACATGCATTTTTTTTATTTAAAAACTAGTTTATTAAAGATACATTTTAAAAACACCAAAAAAATTATTTTGTTTTTTTTTTTAATTTATAGGATTTTGAACTTATACATAAGATATATTCCTGATATTAATAATAAAAAAAAGAAACTTCCTTTTATTTATATATGTTGACATTACAACACTTATGTTTTAACCTGATAAGATAAGGACATCCTTACCGATGATGACTTTTCTTAATATTTAGACAAATCAACAGTTAGAAAACACAACATTATCTTAGTTTATATCAAACAAATAAACAATGCAGCTTACATTAGGTAAAGTGTACTAAGGATGATACATTCTCTTTATACACAACAAATCCCCTATTTAGACTCTAAAACCAGTTAGGGTTCATAGTGATTAAAATATGAAGTGGCAACTCCATCCCTTTTTTCTATAAAAAAAAAAAAAAAAAACAAGAATTTTCTTATCCTGTGCACCCATTATCATGAAGATCTCGCTTCAAAAGAACGATCATCATAACACTGCACAGGTGACATACAAACATAGCCACAAATGTAATTTTTATGCAGTATGTGTTTTCCTCTATTATTTTTGCTGGTTAAAGTCTTCCAAACATGAATATTTAAAAGATTTCAAGAGGTAAATGATAATACCTAGATTGTTTATTAAAAAATATTCTAGTCGTTTGGGTTAAACTTTTCAAACCATTTAAGATGAATGAAATTTTTCTAGCCATCTATGTTGGCCCAAATGGTTGGATTTCAAGTCCAAACAACTAGAATTTTTAGCCTGACACCAACCCCAGTATATCCATTCCTATCGATTCATTTTTGAAGTTTTTAAGAGCCAAGAACACAAACTTTTAATTCACACATATTTTCTAAGCACACAATTTTTTCTATGTAGATTAGGCACCATTTTCTACACCAATAACATTGTCTATCACCAATATTTCCACCAATAGCTTGCATGGGACAACAACCATGGCATAACACAATAACCAGTGAGCCATCATGGCTATCCAATAGTATCACATTAATTTATCCATTAATGATATGTCTCATTCTCTATGTATAAAGTGTATATAAATACACACAGTCACATAAAATTTATAAATAGCCAGAGCCAATGCTGCACTCAACCACTAAATGCCAAGGCTACTTAATTGAAATCCAAGCAATATACAAGCCATTCTAGGCCAATACAAGCTCTACGCCATGTAACTATAAGTCATGCAATCACTCCCAAATACGCATTCCTTTCACCTTCATTAAATTTTATCTTTTTATATATTTCTTTACTATATTTTACTGATTTAGACATAAGAGAGTCCCTTCTTCTACAATAAACTTATTTTCCAAGCGAACATCTAGCCACCATGTAAAGACGAGGCACAACCCATCAACTAAAGAGTAGCCCAATTATATTAACATCTCAGGATACAACCATGAATGGAAAAAGCTATTTTTGTTTAAGTTTTTTCTCGACTTCATCATAGTACTTTAATAAAGTACTTAATATATTTTGACTTCCCGTCTAAACTAATTAACTTTGATATCTTAGTGTCTTACTTTTTCATCCATAATCTTTTTTAATTATGATTTTTTTGTCATTCATTAGCCTTTAAAGGAAATATATAACCTCAAATTAGAATTAAAGTGATATTTCTAGAGTGATAATTTAATTGTAAAATTGTTGTGTATTTTGGGAGGAATGTTTGATTTGTGAACTCCATAAATTAACGGGAAAAAAAAAGAGAGTGAATATATATAACAATGTTTTGATGCAATAAAAATCTAATAATTATAATAACTTTATAATTTTCTTTACAAAGCATTTTTTATCTCATGAACTTTATCTTTACTCTAGATTAATAAATCAAATATTAGATTTATTAATCTAATATTATATGAATATTAAAGATAAACTAAGCATATATTAATAATAAATATGTATTTATATGAATATAATAATATCATGTGTAACCAACCAATTGACTACAGACATATTAAACTAATATAAAAGTATTCTCTTTCTAATTTCTAGGTAATTCTTACAAGTACAAAGTTTAATATGAATTGATCTTAAAGCGGTTCAAATAGATCTGAAAAAAGCTTTCTATGTATTTTAAATTTTTCTTATCATAATAATTTTGATAAGATATGTTAAAGAGGAAATAAAATATAAACACTTTTATCCTAAGATAATATAATAAAAACTATTCATAAAAAATGTGACTTTTCTATAGTTACTTAAAAGCATTATAACTATTGTGCATATAAGTTATGGATTGTTTACTAGTATTATTTAACTAGGTAACTAATTACTTTATAGATAGCCATATGCCCATATTATATAGGTGATATAATTTCATTTGTTCCATTATTTATATATAATAAATTATTTAGTAATTTATTATGTTATTATAGTCTTGTTTGTATTTTTTTTTCATTACATGTGTTTGAGTAGAATTAAATACTAATATATCTCATATCTATAATTATTATTATTATTATTATTATTTATTCATCAAAAAATATTTTTAAATTATTTTTCAAGACACCATAATTATAATGCATTTAACTAATGGTTGAGAATATACATATAAAATCATATACAAAAATGTACTTTTATATATAAAAAGCTAAAAACATAAAACTAAAAAAACTATGTTAGAAAAATAATAATTTTAATTCAAATTACATAGATTACAAGTTTTTTATACTTCACATAAAAATATGAAGAATATACGTTTTCACATAATGTAAGCATATTTCATATTTATTATGCCTTTATGTTTTCACAAAAATTAGTTTTTTATAAGGAAATAATTTTGTTTTCAAATATATCACCATCCCACCTATTATTAATAAAAAGTCTTAGCATGACTTATATTTCTAAGCGCGTTTCATAAAAATTTTATTTTTTTTGTTAAAAATTAATTTTTTTTTTATGGTTTGGATCGTTTTGATGCACAGATCTCAAAAATAATTTTTAAAAAATAAAAAAAATATATTATTTTGATATATTTCAGCATAAAAATACTTTGAAAAGCAACCACAATCACAGTTTCAAATAGACACTTAAACCTAAAAACATGGGTTTGTTTATTAAAACGTAATACTATCATATTTATTACACATTCTTAATTAACAAATATGTTTAAACTAATAACCTCGGTTTAATAGAATGTTAGACAAAACATTCATTACGTATTGTAAGAATTGAGTGTGCTTACAACTAGGGTTGCGAGTTCTTCAAAATTATATAACTTTCACAAAATGATATTTCTAATATTAATTATTGGTGGTTATGCGAGATTATGAAGAATTGGAGAAACATATTTACAAGCAATAATTAACCTCAGAGAGTTATTTTAATATGTTAATTTATTTTAATAAATTGTAGGATAGTTCTTTTATGTATTTAGTATTGTACATATATAGATGATAAGCATATTGCTATATATATATGAGAAAACTTATCAGGAATTCACAAGCTGAAAGCATATCTTAATAGTGAGTTTAATTGCTGCTCATACAGTAGATTTATAAACATATATATGAGGATATGACATACACTTTATCTTATATAAATTCCATAAAGCCAAAAACCTCTCCATGTTATCAAGCCCTCGAAGAAAAGTCATGCTTAGACTCTAATACAAATAAAGTCTGGTTAACACATACACGACTAACTTCATCAACAATATATATATATATATATATATATATATATATATATATATATATATATATATATATATTGTTATAAATATATATAGCATGACTTTTCTTCGAGGGGCTTGATAACATGGAGATTAAGTGGAATTTAAATAAAGTGGATACACAGTCTAGTAGATATCCAGTAAAAATTTAAAACTAAAAAATTTATTTTTCATGTAATCTCAAGTTAAGTCTATATGATTGTTAATATGATAGTCACTAGAATAATTACTTATATAATCATTAATTTCAGGACTCGTAAGGATTAATTGAGGTACGTGCAAACTGGACCGGACTTTCATATTAATTAAAAAAAAAAAAAAAAAACATCCTTCTTGATTATAGAAAGATTTGCCATTGGTATGATTATATGTTGTTAGAGAATGGAAGAATATATATACATGTGCTGCTTCTTTTTTTTTTTTGTGATTATTCTCTTTTATCAGCAACCCTAATAGAAATATTATGGAGAACTTTGCTAAATCATTTGAAGTTTTTTTATTTTATTCTACGAGTATTTGAAAGTTACGCAATTCTACATTGAATCCCACGACTTTTGAATATATCACAAATTTCCGGCACCGGACGAGCGTACGTGCCCCCGACCGCTTATGTAATGGCAAGAATCTCCGGGAAGCTGCAGTATATATATGATGAATGCTCACCAGCAGCAGTGAAAGGCTAACGTTGACATTCGATACAAGTGAACGAGCAAGTTGCATTTACGTGTTCATTTAAATGATGACGACTTTGCAGCAAATCTTCAAGCTCCACCGCAGCTCTTTCACTGTCTGGTTGCTAAAATCCTTCAGACCCATAAGTTGAGTGGGCAAAATGCCGGGAAACATGTTTTTCAATTACCTAATTCGGAATAATTAGCTTCTCGTTGTCGCTACGTATTTCCTTTGAAAAGCAATTAAAGAATTTATCAACTCAAATCAATCATGAAATTATTTATATTATTTAATTGACAGATATGATGAAGCATTTTATATAATTTGTTTCGAGGGTGGTTTGATATCTTTAACAATAGTCAATTGATCATTAGAGATTGTCGGGAGTTATTTTTGTTTTTTAAAATTTTGTTTGACCCACATTAAAATAATAGAGTTGTTGAATAAGAGTATTTCTGTTTTTTGGTTTTTTACAAAATAGTCAAATGACTTTTATGCTTATAGAAAAATGAAAAAAACTAAGGCGTGTGTTCAGGGCATTTTCATCTTTTTTACATGAGTTTTTTTTTTTCCATAATTATGAAAGGTATTTTGGATTTTTTACTTTTAATAATTAATTTTTAAATAAAAAAGCTTCAAGATCATGGACCTCATCGTCAGCATGTGGAAGAAGCCTGTGTTGTTCTGATTACGCATGTGAAACCTCCTGTTGGCAAAATTTGTTGTTCCGCTATGTTTTTGGAACTTTTATCTTCCTACTGTTGTAATACGTAACAATGTTTGATAAGTGGTTTGTCGTTAGTAACCATTTCTTCTTCTTTTTTTCTCTCTCCTCTTCTCTCTCATACCTCCAAAAAGTACACTTTGACCCTCTTTGTTTTTTGGCATTTTAATTCTAATCCTTATTATTTTGATTTTTTTTTTTACTATTTTATAAAAGTTTTGTTTATTTTCAATTACAATTTGTCATATACACCTAACCCTCTTTGTTTTTGGTATTTTAATTTTAATCCTTATTTTTTTTTATGATTTTTTTTCCTTGATCATTTTATAAAAGTTTCATTTGTTTTTAATTTAGGCATTCAATGACAATTTGTCACATATTATTATTTCTTCAATTTAGTCCTTATTCTTTTTATTTCTATTTTTTTCCTTGTTTTTTTTTTTTAAGATTTATTGGTTTTTAATTTCATCATTTGATCAAAATTTATGGTGTATTATCTTTCTCAACTTGGCCCTCATTCTTTTGATTATTTTTTTATTTTGTTTAAGTAAATTTTCCTTTCAATTTAACCCTCCAGTTGGATTTTTTTTTGTTACCCTCTAATTTACTTTTTATTTTGATTTTTACTCTCATTATTTTTTTTTTTACATTTTTCTTCTTTTTAGATCCTTATGTGTAATTGATTCTTATCTCGGTTTCATCTTTCAATATTTGATTTGTTGGGGATTAGGCTTCGTGATTTTTTCATGTATTGTGCTTCTAATCTAATAACTCGGGTCCTAGGTTCAAGAAGTTAATTCAGGTCAACATCCTTTTTTTTGGCTTATTTTCTTGTTTGATTTCATCGCTTGATAATATTGTTTATAAAAAATGAATATTTTGTTGTTATCTTCAATTTCTTTTTTTATTAGTTTATCCTAGTCTCATCATCTAGTCCACAAGTTTTGCAAACCTTTTTTTGAATAAAAAGATTTTTTAATAATTGTTTAGTGTGTGTTAATTTTTGAAGATACTCTTCTTATTCATCTATGATATATATATATATATATATATATATATATGAGATTTATTTTTAAAATATTAGATATTTATTTTTAGATGATATTTCTAATATGTGTAACCTTACATAATATTTTTGTTCTTTTATTTTATTCAATCATTTTCATGTGTATGTCTATTTCTATTATTATTTAATTTAATAAAAAAATAATTTAAATAAACAAATTTAATTAACATATTTAGATAAATATCTCATATTGCGACACTGAAAATCTTGATTTACATCTGTCTTTAAATTTTTTAAGTCTGGTATGGTTTTCATTTAATTATTGATTTATTTATTTAATTAGATTTATTTAAGTTTATTTAAACCTTTCATTAAAACAACATGTAATAAATGTCCCTTCACAGAACAGAAACCCGATGAGTCATACTCTGGCATATATTTTAAATGTGGAACAGCTCATTTGGCTAACCAAGCAACAGAGCACGCTGATCGTGAAGGGTTTAATCTTGACATGTTGCCAGTTTGCTGGCAAAGCACCTATCGATGGCTGACTGGAAGAGTTCGAAAGTTGTGGACTTCATTTGCGAGGAGTTAATTGGAAAGGCATATGATCGATGCAAGTTGACCTAGAACAGAGCACCATCAACACACAGACAACACCATGCAAGTAGCAGAAAGAGACAGAGGGGCTTTATGTTTGACAAGCTAGTCCTACTGGCCAGGTGTCTTTTGATTTCACCCTCACGAAGCACATCGCATATTGCTTCTCAATAGAAACAAAACATGGCCATGACCGAGCCTCCACTATATGGATGAAAGAATTACTCTGGGCTGCTCCCGAGCATTCAGCCAAAACATGGAAGACACCTATCCTGCAATGGAGAAGCACTGCCCGAGCCACAAGCCCATCCTCCAAAGCACACTCCACTCCATGGATTCGTGTAGTGGGCGAGATCATGATGAGAAACCTTCGTCATAAGCACCAGCTCTTAAGCACTTGACAAATTGTCGGAGAGAGTTTTTCCAATATATATACTTGTTGCAGAAAGCTTGTAATCCCATTAAACTCTGTCTGTCGCTGTTGCATTAATATATTTATATCTGCAGTTCACCGAAGCATTACCTCAAGCTCAGTCTTCGCGTTTTAGATCATTATGCTGCAATTGCAGTTGACATTTGTATTCACATTTTCCAGCCGCATCATTGCTTACACGCAATCTGCATAAAAGGAAACTCCAACGTCACAAGGTTCTAAGCTTTGCAAAGTTGACTTAAGAAACTTTATCCTCCCCTCTCCAAGTTGAGACTGAACTGTTTTTGAGTCAAATCACCATTGCAAGCCCACTTCAAAACCTCACTCGTTGATACTCACGTGGAAAGCGTAGGATTTGTTGGGTATTCCCAGTTGCTTGGTACCATGATGCTCCCTCCTGTGATTGGGAGGTGGATGAGCCTAACGATTACGACACAACCAATAACAAGTCGCCACGATCGACTATGCCATTGCTAACATTATTGAAACCAATAGTAATCAAGAAAAGAACATCACTGTTTCACAAAGTTGATGGCATTTAGGATTAATCCACTAGGTCACTTGCAATGTTTTTAGCGATTTAACATGTTTCGTCATGAGGCTCTCTCGTTTCTTCAATGTTCGAATTCCCTTTTATTTTTATTTTAAAAAAATTGACCAACTGTCATCTATCCACCTAACTTGGGCCAATTATCTCATAATACTCATTTGAAATTTGAATGCTTTCTCAATCTGCCTTCCCTTGGACTCTCATTGGTCCATTCTAATGGGGGGCTATATGCAAATAACGATAATTCGATCAACTCGTCGGTAGGCCAGCTGAAGCAAGCTCGTACCTGGTAAGAGGAACGGGAATATGGATACAAATCTTTCATTTCATTGTTGCCCATGTTAATATTAATAATCCTGTAACATTTTGAGCATGAAACAGTATTGATTATGGAAAACGAAACTGGTTTTGTAATATTTAGATTACAAAGTTTGCAAGTGAGAACAGAATGAAACAGAGAGAACAGAGATATTTAATACATAAGCTGTCGTAAATATATATATTCATGCACATAAAAAAGTGAAAAGTGAAAGAATATGCAGAAGACCAGCTGAGCTCCAAATCTACCTGAACCCACACGAGCTACAAGCTGGTCCCTCAAAACCTCACTCTTAGATAAACAAATAAAAAAGGGGGGGTAAAAAAACAGAAACAGAACCCAGAAACAGGTTTGATAATTCTGTATAGAGAAGGAGATCCCGGGGACGTATCCGCAAGCATCCCTCTGGTAAAATCTCCTCTCTCTAATCCGCTAACAAAAAATTAGATACAAGATAATCCCCTTTTGTCTCCAGGCTATACCATCACTTCCACTAGGCCTGTTTCTCCAAATCCTTGGCACCAATAAACGTGCCATGAAAGCCATATGGAACTCTAGATGGAAGCTTAACTGTGGCTTCTAACTTTAAATTCATTGCATTCACAATTTGCAGCTCTGATTTCCATTCCTTCTCATCATGCACGAAAGCTAAAATGTACCCGTCATCTTCCCTCTCTGAATTGGGGTCTCGTGGAAGAAACAAAGGCTCTCCACCGAATTTCTGGTCTCCATAAATATACTCGTGTACCTCTCCAGTTGAGAGGTCTACTTTTGCAAAACCTGAAACCTTAGGCCATGGCTCAGCCAGTGCTAAGTAAGCAAACCGGGATTTTCGACCGAGCAAGTTCCGGTTCACCATTCCAGCTTCTAAATTGACCTGATCAGCTTCAGACAGGATCTGACGGCGAGTAGACTTGCCGGTCTTCAGATTGAGCCTGATTTCTGATAGCACACTTTTCAAACTCTCATCACATTCATTAAAAATGGAGTCCGCCGGGGTCATACATGAACCAATCACAACAACCTCATCAGTCTCAGGCTCCTCCCAAGCATTCCAAAGATGAAAACAGAAGCAGTCAGGTGTTTCAATCCACCTAATATTGGAAGCATCAGTGGCATTCTTGTCTAAAATCCCAAACCTTGCCATCTTATTCTTGTCATAAATCACCGGAGACCCTCCCCGAATCATTTCAGGCAATTTGAACACAACTTGCTGATCAGGTACCACAACAAACCTCTCTGTGATAGCAAAATCATGCATCATAGTGGGTTGATCAAGTGGGATTTCAACATCGGGCGACTTCTTACCATCGGGGGAGAATCTGAAGTACTTGAGGTATGGCTTTTGAACAACATCATAACTAAGTGCGAACAATTCACCTGAAATTGGATCAACTTTTGGATGAGCAATCATTGTTGACTTAAGCTGACCATCAAAATCATATCGTCCAACAGTCTGAAGGTCACCAGAGGGAAGTACACGAACATGGTAAGGCAAATCATCTTCAGACATTGCCAGTAAGTGACCATCAAAGTAAACAAGACCAGCGTTTGCAACACCAGTGCCATGGCTAGGATCAACAATCCCAAAAGCTCCACGAGCATAAAAGAGCAAGAGCCTAGCTATGCCCGAATGACCATGTAGCTCACCTATGGCCTTTGGGAATAAAGGACGTCCCAACCCACGTTCTTGAACAAGCCTATTAGTCTCAGTGAACCTGCTAGAATAGCTGACCGAACCCTTCTTGAACTGAACAGCATGAACCATGCCATCCCCATCAAAGAAATGGTGACCAGCTACTGGCTCATGAAATGGATTGGCTCCGTTTCTTAGATAAGCACCTTGAATGCAATCTGGGATTTTTCCGGTGACCGGTAAATCTTGAACGACAGGTTGCTCCGGTACCGGAGCGAAGTTGCCAGAGATTTGGACTCTGGGGTCAGCTGTTTTGGGTAGAGGGTGTTGACGTTCATGTGAAACTAAAGCAGTCTCAACAGCATCTAAAGCCATAGCTGCAGCACTTTGTAAGAAATTCCATTGCTTTTGCTGTTGTTTTGGGGAAGGCGCAACAGGAGAGGGAGTGTCTAGTTTTGGGTGCTTGGTGGTGGGAGTGGGAGTGGAAATAGTAGTGGATGATGGTGTGTATGTAGTGGATCGCTTCGGGAAATGAAGAGTGGAAGGTGTTTGGAGAGAGCAATTGATGTTGGGCTTTTTACCAGGCCTCTTTAAAGATGAAGATGCTGAGCCCAAGTTCGCTGCTGCTGCTGCTGATGCCATGTTTCTGTATATTGGCTAAGGTTGAGTGAGTTGTGATCGGTGCAAGGAGGCTACCCTCTCCTTTTCCGGTATGCTGCTTTTGCTGGGATGCGAGAGCTCTCTTGTATGGTTTTTGGCTGTAAGAAACAAGAACAGAGACAAGAGTCCCAGTGTGAGATTTGAGCTTTGAGTTCAGCGCTGTGTGATCTGAGGATTGAGGGCAGAGAGCAGAGGGGTATATATAGAGAGAGAGGAGAGAGAAAGGGGGTCCACCTCAAATTTGCTAGAGAACACCACGTGTTATGGAGTAGTAGAAAGAGAGACAAAGTGATATAATCGAGGTGGAGGGGTTGCGGGGCATAGCTTGCTTAAGACTTTGACACGACCACCCTCCTTTCACTCTCTTTCCCTATTATCAAATTCCGGATTATCAACGTGTATTTGCATAATGTCATGCTACTGTGCATTATTCCTCACTGCCTACCGTCAATGTTAATACCGTAATGATTTATTCTTATAATAATTTAAATTATAATTTAAATTTTTAATTAATAATTTAAGTTATTAGATTATTGTAGTTCTTTGGCATGGTATCATAAAGTTAATGATCAAACAGTCACGAGTTTGAATTTTATCATTCTTATTTATTTAATAAAAAATTAAACATAAAATAATATGAGTATATGCAAATTTTAAACCTAAAGGATTTTTATTTGAGGGAGTACGTTAGAGAATAAAATAAATCATATCTTGAGATTTTTTTTTAATAGTTTAATTTATTGGATTGAGATGATATTTTGACACAACTAAGAAGGTGAGGTTTTAGTTTTATTTGCTATTGCAGTTTATTTATATTATTTTTAAAAAAATTAATTTTAATATATTTTTAAAGGAAAAATATCTTAAAAAAACAGCTTCGAAGAAGTTACGATAAAAAGCATAAACATCCCTCTCCCCACCAATGCTCCAATCCTAACACCCCATTATGAAAATGCCTTTAATGGTACGTTTGAACATGTCTAACCCCGCGTTTTTGCCTCTTACAAGGGCAACCTGCCTCTACACGTGGCTTTTCTTTCTTTCTTTGTTTGCTGTGCTACCTCTGCCCTTTCCAAAGAAAATCTAGGTCACCTCACGTACCCCACACGCCTTGCCTCCATCTAATCTTTCTTTTTTCCCACTATATTATTCGCCATAATAGTGAGTGAATGTTCCTTTCATCCCACATTTATTTTTTTTGTTTTCGTAAATAATTATTTGTGCGTGGAAATATTTAAATGCGCATTTTCCTTACCAAACTCTAAAACCAGTTTGATCCGTCGTCGCTACAAATGCAGTTTCCTGTTCCAGCGATTGTCTTCTGGTTTCACGGAAAGTTCTTGACAGCAACACGCAGACCTTCCTGGTTCATGCGTTTTGATTTGGTTTCATTTCTTCCTTGAAGGAACATTCTCGAGTCAGCCTGCAGAATGTGATGAGTGAATTAAATTCAATCTCTGAAATTTCTGGGCAATTAGAGATTTGAATATGATGAATAAATTTCGAGATTTCCATCATTAAGGAAAGGAAATTGGAATTGTTCAGACGCGTTCTGAACCATCCTGGTCCTCCTGGATGTTAAAAACATTTCAGGATGATTAATGTTTGAGATTATTATTTTTGAATGAATCATTAGAAAGCCAATTTGTTTATGCATAAGTGAAAAGATGCATTCTTTTTTGAAAAATAAAAAATATATATTTTTTTAAAAACAAATATTTTAAAAAAATATCTTCCGCCAATCTCCCATACTTGGCCCTGTTCCGGCCAGCGGGGCAAAGTCATGCTAAAACATTGAATATTGACTAATTAATTAGCTTCAGGTAGCAGTTTGGTTCGCTAAACAACAAAAGTTTGGGGTAATTACTTTTATAATAAAAAAAGTTGAGATTTATTATGGAGTTTTCACAGTTGAATAGTGAAGCTCTCTTTCTTTTCTTTTCTTTTTTAATTCATCATTTGATTTTTATTTTTATTTTTATTTTTTATTTTACTTTCATTTTATTTTAAAATTTTTTTTTTAATAGTTATTCAAGTTATTTTTGAATTAGCTAAATTGACTAAATTTTATTTAGTCAACCCTTATATAATTTAATTTTAAATTCAGACTAAATAAAGAATCATATGAAAAGATTTTTTTATACTAACTTCATCATTTTCTCCCTTAATTTTATTTTTATATTTTTTTTAACTAATTTGATGGGATGTTTTTAGACCGGCCAAGTCGATCGGATCACATATAAACAATTCTCACATGATTTAATTATAAATTTATACTAAACAAGGAATCAAATAAGGAGATTTCAATATTAATCCACTAGATCAAGTTTTATAAAAATACAAAATAACTCTTCACCACTTCGATATTTTTTGTTATACTA
Source organism: Populus alba (assembly GCF_005239225.2). Classification (NCBI taxonomy): domain Eukaryota; kingdom Viridiplantae; phylum Streptophyta; class Magnoliopsida; order Malpighiales; family Salicaceae; genus Populus; species Populus alba. The sequence continues at coordinate 14,122,603 of NC_133294.1, read as the reverse complement.
AAAAAAAATTAATCTGACAAACAACATGACATGTTAGGTTATGTAAAATAGTAATTGATTAGCTAGCTAGCTAGTTAACTAGCTAATTACGAAAATATATATTCTAAAAATACTGTAATTATTAGATGCTCTATTTAATTACATTTGCTTGCTTTAATTAATAATGTGCGCACTGTAGTTTCTATTGTTTTTATTATCAGTATTATTTTTTAAAAAAAAAATTGTTCTATGATGCTGTAGGTGCAGATTCCTACATATGGCGAGTTACCATCAATAATATTGGTCGACTATCATATATTAAAAAAAAAAGGTACAGATTCCTTTTTTTATCAACTAATTAGACAGAGCTTTCATAATTTATTATTGTAGAGCACACAACTTCCAATCGTGGTCTAACTGCCATATCCTCCTCCATTCATGCTCTTTAATATAATTAAAGAATAGCATTATATTATTAGTGGGTTTAGTCTCCTTAATGTCACGAATGGTCCTAATCCTTAAGCCACTGTAATAGCATAATATTTTATTCATTACTGTAATATTACGAGGCATTAATGGATAATTGACAAAGATGATCTTCTTTGGCATATGCCATCGCATCTCGTCTTTAATCACTGCTGTTCACAGCTCCAACATTCTCATGCTTGCGAGTGATCTCAAATCCCTAATCTTTAATGTATAAAAACTAAAACATTATGTTAAATTTCAAGATATAATTTATATTATTTTTAAATATATTTTTTTAAAATAAAAATCTTTAAAATTTATATAGATCATATACTTTATTTTTATTAAATAAATAGAGATAATGAGATTCAAACTCGTGATCATTTAGTTATTAAAACTCTAATATCATATTAAAACATCATCTCAATCTAATAATTTAAGATGTTATGTTAGATTTTAAATATGATTTATATTATTTTTCTAACATAATAAGTGATAAAGCATAAAAAAAGAAAAAAGAGTGTGTATAAGGTAGCAAAGCCCTATGAGTGCAAAGGCTGAGTTTAACTACCTAGAGTTGTAGTCCGCAACTTTTAATTATTTCTTTATCTTTAATTATTCTTTGAGCTTTATTTTATTAGCTAATTAGGTTGAGGGAAGTAAAGTAATGAGGAGACTGGAGAGGAACTTGAATAAACAAGAACAATGGCGTCGGCAGGTGTAGATTAATTAATCAACAGAATGGTGGATTTTATCCCACTAATTAGCAATGGCTTGACCTTGCAGAGAGAAACTATACTTTTTTGAAGGGCTCCCACAAGATATATATATATATATCATGCAGATAAACACATGTGCTGTTTCTCCTTTTGTTTTGTGCTTTGCGTGAGTGTTCCATTTTGACAGCCTCTGGAGTTCATGGTGATGTATGAACGCGCAGTGTATATAGTAAGGAGCACAGTGTGCAAAGCTCTTGATTGTGTTATGGAGGCCATTAACATAGACCGACCCACCTGCCTCTGATATTAAAAGTATTCTCCGTTTCAACTGTGTATGCCTTATCTGCTGAACGTACAAATTGGTGCATGTCGCTCGTGGCCGGTCACTTCACATAATTGCAAGTTGATTGGTGTTTCAAGTCATATATATATATATATTACTTATAATTTAATCAATGTGGAGTGAATACTGTGCAACAATATTATTCAATCTCTTAATATTTTACTATGGATGCATTGTTTACTTCTTCTTTTTTTCTTTTTTTTTTATAAATTTAAAGGAAAAGCATATGAGGTGAATAATATGCAAACGCGTTGTTTATTGTCTGGGGACAACATTAGTCATTGATTTTTTAAAAGGTTATGCTATAAATTTAAAAGGAAAATATGTGAGGTGAGCATTGTTGCTCCTTATGTTTTACCGTGGATATTTTTTTTTTTTTTTAGATTTATTATAAATTTAAGAGGAAAGAAATATTAAATTTCATTGAGTTTATGGTCCGGGTTCACCCCACAAGTTTTATTGTGGATAACACTTTTCAACTTTTTTTGTTTAAGAAAAAATATATTTTTTTTATTTTTATTTTTAAAATTAATCTTAATCTTATTTTTATTTATATTTAGATTAATATCTCTTTTCTCTTTTATCTTATTTAGAAATCCTATTTGAAATTATAATTATTTTTTAATCATGCATTTAATTTTTGAGGAAATTTTTCTGATTAATCTATATTTTTTTAATCTTTTTGTATAGATAAACTTTATTTTTAAAAATAAAAAAATTATTTTCAAATAATATTTCTAATATGTGTAGACTTGCATATTATTTCTTCATTTTTATTTCATTTAATCAATTTAATGTGTATCTGTTTTTATAATCGTTTGATTGAATAAAAAAATTATTTTATTAACAAATTTAGTAAATACAACCGCATAAGTATCACGTTTTATAAAATTAAATATCTTGATTGACATTTGTTTCTTGATTTTTATTATTTTTTTATTTTTATTCATCATTTATGGTTCTTTTTCACTTATTAACACACATAGTTCTCAATTTATTTGATTACATGTATGTATAATATTTTTTTTCACTTAGATTTTTTTAAATAAACAAGGTGTTAAAAAAATCTATATATAATATTTTTGTTCTTTAAGAAAAAAATATCTAACATGCAGTGAAACACATGTCATATATATATATGAAGAGGTCATATCACAACATGGAGCAGATTTTTTCTGCATTCATCTCATTTTATATTTTCTCTCTTTTTTTGTGAAAATTATATCTTATACATGTTTATACAAACTTCATTTCTTATTTATGTTAGAGAGGCCTATGTTTAATTAGAATAAATTATGTAAGATAACTTTAATATATCAAGCATATAAAGGCAGAGAAAAATTAATAAGATACATACCTCTTTTTTATCCTTTTTATGATTGATTAAGTGTTGAACCAATTATTTAAAAATATTTATACCGTAAAGAATAAAGAGTCTTCTAATTTATACCAAACTTTATGGTTATTTTGTGTGGATGGAAGACACATTACTTTTCATCAATCTTTTTTTGGCTAGACTAGAAAACCTTTTTATATAACATAATTCTTATACTTTCATACATCATGGATGTGTGTTGGCCCATTGGGCTCTAAGCCTTAATTATCATTTAATTTAAAATTTACATGAAATGGAGGTCACTTTAAAGATATCTTTCCAACATTCTCTCACTTTGTCCATATAACATTACCTTAAAAGTGACAATATCTTTATAGAGTTCAAAATATATAGTAGATGGAAATACTCACACTTAAATCAAGAATATTACATATGAATCATAACAATCATATTTTATAATCAAGTACTTCCTTTCATTTATTACAATATATTGCATCTTTAAAATAAGCAATTAATGAGTAAATAAACTTTATGAAAGAACTTTAATAAATGATGTAAAACCAGTAACCTCATTACAATTATCCATATTGTATAACTTTTTGAGTAAATCTCGATATATTCATGAATGATCATCCATTAAATACTTGTATCAATCCTATATAGAATATTAATGATAACATGTATTAATTAATTACATAAACTAAATATATTAGATAACATTGGTTTAATTTAAACTTATTCAATCTATTTTAATAGTACTCTTAAATTATTATCAATTATCTATATAAATTCACATTCCTACACATTTATCGAAATTTTTAACTGAACAATAAAATTGATAAAATATAAAACATACCCATTAAACATGTCATTATTTATTTCATTACAGAATATTTAAGTTACAAATTCAAAATCAATTTCATTAAATTATAAATAAATACAAATTTTTAAAATCTCAAACAAACCCTACCATGTACAAATCATATATTCATACTACAAATTTCTATGATAAAAAGCTATAAAACAAGTAAACACACAAACAAAATACATATACTACAAAAATATGAAATAAAAATTAATGTTTTAAAATTGAGATCAAACAAAAAATGAGTAGTTTTGCTTATTTAATGTAGAGAATCTTAAAAAACAAATTAAATCAGAATAGTGATGCAGATAGATTAAGTATTGGGTGGCTAGATTTGTGATGGAAGGTTGATTTATAATAAAATAAAATGGGGGTTATTTTTTTTTTAGAGAGCTAATGGAGGGAGATAAAGAAATGAGAGAGAGAAAGAAGGGGATCACTCGCCAGCTCACAACTTAATTATTACCATTGAAATATTTATGGATCAATTTTACTAATGAGTTTATTTCATCAATAATTCCATCTGTGTAAATGAAACGTCATTATAATTTTTAGCTTTTTTTTTTAACCGTACTTCCTTTAATATATACCAATGAAATATTTTTATCTGTATTTATTATGAAACAGAGGAATAGACTATTTTGTTTGTAAAATTCATCGTAATTTATCAACTGAAGTTTATAGTTAAAATTTATGTTTGTATTTGTTAACTTTCTAGTGTCTGTGTGAATAAGAATTACACTCTCATTAATACAGGCTGGTTAGGGTATAATTAAGGGATGAATTGATAAGATTTGATAAATTATTGATGCCCAAGATCCATGAGAAGTGGAAAAATTCACGTGATTATAGTTATGCAGTCGACATGCATGGGGTCCTATCACATTATGAGAAATTTATCAAGCTCGACATCTTTGATTACAAATAAGTGAGGTTATATATATAATTATCTTCCAGAATTGATTAAGTCTGCACATGAGATGCGTTTCCTTGGAGATTTTGATCGATTATGAATATATTTAGTGAGGCAAAGTCATCAATTGATGATTATATAGCCACACCTCCCGTCAAATTAACCTTCCCCAGAGAAAAAGAAAGGAGCTTCAATTTATATAAGAACACATAAACACTTGAAACTAACACATTGATTATATGTCCTTATTCTTTCAATGCATGCACTAAATGCATATGGAGAATCCATAAATAAACCTACGGAACTTTTGACGGTTTGAAAGGATCGATGTTTAATTAAGTTGGATAATTATTCTGCTAATTCAATACAGCATGATCATCTTCCGCCACCGGGGCAAATCACCATCGTAGGGTCGCCGCACATGTAACACGTGCAAGGGACCACATGATTTGGGCAGTCTATGTATGAGGCACGGTGGATTGATCACCGTATGCACATGGTGCCACATGCTTATGTTTTGTTGTTTTGCCATCCAATATTAACGATCTTGATCAATTATTGCTAAGAAAGAACGAAGAATTAATGGGAAAAACAATATCGGTGGTGTTTGTATGCATCTTCTCTTTAATTAATTAGCATGTTAATGTTTCAAATGTCTAGCCGGATAACCAAAGTTTTATTAATTTAATTCTTGGTCAGTGGGAAAAGGGGAAAAGAGTTTGTTTATTTCTTCCAATGGAGTATTTTAAAACAAATGAAGACTTGAAAGGTAAGATTAGGTTAATCTAAATTAGGGTAATTAATCAGCAAGCGTGGAGGTTGGGATACGAATCCTGAAATATATTCTTTTAAACTCCTTTTCTCACTTGCTTTTGTATTGTTTGAACAGGATCTTTGACGATGAATAATTCATTGGAAACAAATCTTACAATGCATGAGACACAAGAACATATACTCCAATATATATATATATCGCCGCCAAAATCTTAAAAAGCGACATGAATTTTGCTAGATGAGCGTTTTTATGCAAGTTGTGTGTGTGTGTGTGTATTTCTTAGATAGATAGCATATAAGGTTAGTGTCTCTGGAGGTTACGGACAAGTTACCCAAAAAATAATTGGAGCTAGCATTTTGTTGACGTTGTCGGACCAACCGACTTTACCTGAAAAAACTGACTAACTGCCAAGACCAACGAACCTGGCAGGACCTCGTTTTTTGTATATAATTAGGACTAATCTATCAACTAATCATGCCGTTCCTTTCAGACCACATGGAACGTTAATCTCTAAATTAATTTCCGTTTCTTTTGCCTGAATGGAAGGCTACACGTAAGGTTCAAGAAAACCATGGGTGCCTGCTCTGTCTTGGGAGTACTCCTTCACTGAATATGTACATTGCATCATTCCGTTACTGGGCATATGTGTGTGTGTGTGTATATATATATATATATATATATATATAGAGAGAGAGAGAGAGAGAGAGAGAGAGAGAGATCAGGTGTCAAGAAATGGTCTCTCGCCATGGCCCATTTGAAAGGATTGTTGTGGAGATCAGGCACATGGAGGGACAACAAAAGGAAAGGAAATGTGATGCGGTTGAATATCTGAAAAACAAGAGTGGGGGTCTCTTTCTCTGTACAAAAAATATTATTATTTTTTGACACTTGAACATGAGGGGACAGATGAAGGAAGAACTCACTTATTAGGCTTGACGCATAATTCATACAAACAAGCTTGTGTACCAAGTTTCAGTCAGTAGCAGATTAAAATACAAATTACACTGTGTGCCCATCATCCTATAAATACACAGAGGATTATTTTTATATATATAATTAATAAGAGGATTATTTCTTCTTTAGCTTCGTGTGACGTTGCAATCCCGGCCCTTGCTTGATTTTTATGGAAGGAAGAGAGAGACACTTGATTACGTTAATGAAGTTAACTTCCATGGATTGCAATTGGGTGGTCTACGTGCCATCAACAGCCTATATGCGATTGCCACATGTATGTATAATTCTGAAAAAGAAAAACAATGTTCATGATCATAACACAACATTACAAAACATATAATGCCAAGGTGTTTCCGAATGCTGTTGGTCAGTCCTTCCAGGTGTCGAAGAAATTGCGGCAAGCCTACGTGGAAATTCACTTAGGTGGCAAGTTGCGTCATGACCAATAGACACGTGGACGTCCCACTTTACGTAGCTTTAGCTAGGTGATACCTAACTTTCAGTTCTTCTCTTCCTTATGTTTTAAAATGTTTTTTATTTAAAAATATATTAAAATAATATTTATTTATTTTAAGAAATTATTTTTAATATTAGGATATTAAAATAATTTAAAAATATTAATTTAAAATAAAGAAAAAATTAAAAAAAAAAAATTATTTTAAAAATACTTTTAAAACACAAAAAACAAACAAGGTTAACTGAATTCTGCCTTTCAACTTACCTGCTTATTAAAATATCCTAAGATATATTTATTACTTATATTTTATAAAATAAAAATTCTTTTTATTTAACAAAAAAAGCACTACCTACCAAATGAAAATTATTCAAGACCCTGTTTATCAATATCCATAAAAAATAATAGAAAAATATTTCTTAAATATTTTAAAATATTTTATGATGACCAAGACTCCTTTTCATGCCTAAACCGATTGATATTCTAGTTTTTTAAAAAAGAAAAAAAAAGAAAAAAAAAAAAAGGTAAGAGAGATAAAGACATGAGCATGCCGGGCGGCTTCACTTGTTCCGATTCCGTTCATACATGAAACGGGAAATATTTAAGAGGGATAGAGAGAAATTATTATGTAGCTTAAGCTTAAATGTAGTAGTTCAATATATGGGTACACCAAAAATTTAAAAAAAAAAAAAAAAAAGACAAAAGAAAAAAGACAAAGTCATTGAGCTATAGGTGGGCGATGAATGAGTGTTGGATAGAAATTGTTTTGTGTTATAAATGTTTTTTCTTCTTTTTTTATGGGTTCGATATTTGGGTTACGTTTTCCATTGGTCTTCAGCAAAATGATATAATTGGGGGCAATAGCAGAGTGAGTGAGTGAGTGAGTGAGCGAGCGAGCATAAAAGGCATATGATGAAATTGGACCTATCCAAAGGGACAAATTGGGCTTCCAATGTGGGTCCTTTGATGTAGAATTATTGTCTGGGGGCCCATCTATTCGACTGTTTGGATTTATCGTCCCGTAAAAATAACTGTTGTTTTTTAAAATTATTTTTTACTTAAAAAAATTATTCAAATAATATATTTTTTATTTTTAAAAATTTATTTTTAATATCTGAATTTTTAAAACAATCCAAACACACTAAAAAAACAACATAATTTAAAGGGGAAAAAAAAAATCTTTTAACTTTTTTTTTTTTTTCAAAAAAGAGACAAGTTGAGACTAGCTTCCAAACATCCATTGTATAAAGTCTGTTGAGATGGTAAGGGTCATTTTGTTAGCTTTCTGTGTAGCGGCTATCCCTTCCCTTTAAAGAAAATATCGATGGCCCACTTTCTACTTTTCCAAACAGCTTCTGAATTTGAGTTCTTATTTTCACCCTTCTTCCCCTTTTCCTCATGTTCATTGCTTTTACAAAGAAAACACTCACACATGTATTTGTTTTAAATCTGCAATCGCTTAAACATTCAAATCAAATTTAATCGTTTTTTTGGTTGATTTTGCCTAATTGAACTATACTTTAAGATTAACTACATATAAATTTATTTAGTTAAGTGAGTGTATATATTGCCTTATAAGTGATAATTTAATATTTTCTAATACATTAGATGATTTTTTTAATACGCGAGGGTTGGAGAGTTGCGACCGCAATTCGTGATGCTACCACCAATATTGTGTGTAGTGCTTTTAATATTTGGTTCTCATTGTGCCATTCTTAACTTGATGAGATTGGGGAGGTTCGGTGATTGTACAACACAATAGAAAATGATAATTGTATTTATCATGAACGACGATGATATGTTTATGATTCTGATGGTCCACGCCTTTTGACAGATTAGTTTGTTAGATGTTTAACTATGTAATTTAATTATTTTTTAATTGAATAAATATTGTTTATTGCAATGAAATATTTTAGGGTTGAAAATTATAAATTTATTTGCTATGAAAATTAGGTGATTTTGTATGCTTGAACTATAGGTGTTGTTTGTGTGATTATGTAAAACTATGTTTTTACTAAATCGAATACACAGTGGGGTGGAATTTTAATAAATCATGCATGCACTATGTGCACGAATTAAAGTTGCGCAATTGCTATATGTATGACCACTGTTTCTGTGGTAGAATAACAATTTATATATATATATATATATATATATATATATATATATATATATACATGCTAGTTTAATTAAGAAATAAATTTGCACACTGTTCTAACGATGAAAAAAAAAAAAAACTCCTTAACACTTTGCATAGATGTCACAGCGGGCAAGGGACCTGTATTGCTGCCATAGACTTCATGATAATACAATGGTCGGGTCAAATCATGGCAAGTGCTGCCATGAAAGAGGTAAAGCTAGTTTGGTCGGAGAATAATAATTCTACTTTCTTGCACCCAAATATGTTGCGATTGCCCTTGCATAGTGATTTTTCCTTTTCTTTTATTCAATCTTCCATGGAGATCAATGATAGAAAATGACAATACATGTGAGTGAGAGCCAACCTTGATATGTAATGGAAGGAGGCTCCACTCTCTTACAAGCAAATACCTTTGACACTTCAACTGTGATTAATTCGGGCATGTATAATTCCTCAAAAAATAAAAATAAAAATAAAGATGGATGAACTAACCAGTGTTCATTTTTATATATCTTCAAGTGTGTAGGGTCATGGAGAGAGTGGCAGACTCGTAATGCAGCTATCCTTGCATGTAATGTTTGTTAATACAATTTGATGCAACTCAATTAGTTAGATTTTGAATTTAATTTTTAAAGGTTACTAACTCGAGTCTTATAAATTTCAAGACTCATGAGATTAGTCAAGATTCGCGCAAACCGACTCAAACACTCATGTTAATTTAAAAAATTACTTTTAACATAAATACATATGAAACACCATGCTCCTACTTCGAATATCCTGCTATTGATTCCATTCTAATCATGAAACAACGAGCTAGGGCCTCTGCCACCTTCTGCTTCAGACACATTCATTATCGCACCAGACAAATTACCGTGCCTCCATTATTGTACACTTCGATCTCCGTCTGTAGTGCTTAATGTTGTGTAGTTATTCACTCCAGAAAATAAGAAGATCGGAGCAGACAAATTTCCGTGCTTTCTTATCGCAAGCTTGGCTGCACTAGCAATGGAATCAAAGCGTACAACATTTTCAGACAGAGCAATAAGGACATTTAGGATAAGTTCAACTCCAGATGGAGATGGAGGAAGCACTACTTGTCAACAAGGCTTATCTATCCTTTCGCTATTTATTAATTATATACTGGTCCACGTATAGCAGATGATTCTTAATATATATCATTTAAATAATATATTTAATTAAATCAAGAGTTTTTTTGAAACACACTTGAGGATATTTGAGAGTTTTACATTTATGGATGAAAATTATTTTCTATATTAAAGTTTAAATTATTTGGTGCTGGGTTCATTTTCATAGATAATCAAATCCAACATTGATTTTCTACGGAATATATCATTAATATATTAATATATACTATAAGCACTTGACTTTCATAGTAGAAATGAATAGTGAAAAGTCAAGCTTTTTTATATTTGAATTTATTTTTTCAATTTTATCCTTCAACTTTGAATTTATTAATTCCTGTAATATTTTTTTTTTTTACAAAAAAATAAGTTTATAAATTAATTATGAAGTTTTATACCAAGTAAATCCAATATTGAAAAATAAAATATAATTAAAAAATTTCCCCATAAATTTTGAGGACTAAAATGTAAAAAGAGACATTGTTCATTGTTACAATGAAAAGTCAAGCACTTTTAGTATATGTTAATGCTACAGTAAAAAGCCAAGCTTTTTTTACTATATCTTAATAATTTGTTTTGAATTTTTTTTATTGGATTATTCTAGTTTCATGATGTGAGACACAAGTTTTGTAAATATGTAGTGTTGACTCTGGTTATTTTTTTTTAATTGTTTTTTTTTCTCAACTTCATCCTTCAACATCAAGTTGATTGAGAATTAGACTTTATATTTTTATTTAACTTGCTTTCTATAGATTTTTCTTAATGTACTAACTCATGTTTGGCAAGTTAACATAGGTTGACTCGAGGTATTTTTTATTTTTTTTATTTAATTTTTAATCATTTTAACATTGGATTGATTTAAAATTGTAATTTATTTATTTTTTTTTTAATTTAATATGTTGTTATTTTAATATTTAAAAGATATATCATTTTGATTTTTTCAATCACACTATATTTATATTAGTTTTATCTAAATTATATTTAAATTTATAAGTCGATCCAGTTACATCAATATATATATTCTTTTATATTAAAAATGAAAATTGATCCCACACCTGTAGCGAGGGAAATGCTCTATTACCACAAAAAACTAACTTGTTGCCACTTTTTAGAATCGTTTTGCCTTTTGAACTCGTGCATTTTTCGAGTCATTGGATCTCGATTCAATCCGAAAGATTACAGAAAATCCCATCTATTCCCATGTAAACATTTACTTTATTTTAGTGTTTAATCTGCATCACACTTCGCATATAGGAAAAATTAAAATAAAATTTGAAGTTAAAAACTAGCATGCTGACTCTTTTAATATGATCATATAGGTACATGAGCTTATGTGTATACCTGTAACTCTAGTAGGTTGCAGTATAAGATTGCATTCTAAATCATAATTCTAAGATTCGAGATCTTACTAGAAGAAGGTCTTGTGTACAAAAACTATATTATTTTTAATAATTTTTTATAAGGTTTTAAGATCTTATAATTCAGGTTGGTTGCGAGTTGATCTGAGTTTTTAAGCTTATCATAGTTTTATAATTTGAATAATAAATTTAATAATATATTGTCAATTTAATATTTAATAAATATATCATTTTGATTTTTTAAAAATTAAATTATATTTTAGTTTGTTTAAGCTGTCTTTAAACCTGCTATATCGATTTCGGCTAAGTTATATCAAATTAATTTATATATTAATAACTCGTGCCAAACTTAACATATTGTCGAATCAAAGCTAAGCTAGACAGAGTTTAACAACTATATATTACCAAACTATGTGACCAACTAGATTGTTGCAAGGGAAGAAGAAGAGGATATATAGCGGGCAAAGGCTTATTGTATTGGACAATGAACATATGTTTCCTACCATTCATTTGGAAAGTTTCTATTAGGAAAGGTAGGCAGTAGTTGTCGGATTGAAGACCACTAATTACTCTATATATATATATATATATATATATATATATATATATATATATATATATCTTCGTCGCCTAACATCTTTATGAACTCCATGGTCATAAACTCGTGTTACTGCGATTTAGGAATTTATATTATTCCATTTAATAATTCCTCAATCTTGATTCGTTTGTGTCTTTCATACAACAATTTCAAGATTGAAGAAAAGAGAATAATATAAAGAAGACGAGATGAAACAAGAGATGAAAATGAAGTTGTATTTGATAATGATATTTAAAATAGAGGGAGAGTTTTTTATATCATATTTGATATATAAAACAATATAAAATATATAGGATGGTTGTAGTTGCTTTTTAAAATGTTTTTTACTTGGAAATGTATTAAAATAATATATTTTTTTTATTTTAAAAAAATTATTTTTATCATCAACATGTAAAAATAATTTGAAAACACAAAAAAATATTAATTAGAAGCAAAGAAAAAAAATTTAATTTTTTTTAAAAATGCTTTTGAAACGCAAAAATAAACAAGAAAAAAGTGTTTTTATCCTTTTATTATTTTCTCTTTTTTATAACATATATATCTGAAACACTAGACAAAATATTATTTTCTCATTCATTTCATTATTATGTGTGCCTTCATTTTTCTAATAGTGACATGTTTTTTCATTTCACTTGCTAAAAATAAACTATATATTTTATAATTAATTTAGTTTTTTATTTAAATTTCAAAAACTTCTTCATTTTTAATTATTTTATTTTTAATGTAATTTTATACACAATTTATTTATTTGATAAATGTATTGTAAGTTGTAATTTACATTGATTATTTTTTTTAATTGATCTCAATCAAAAAAAATTATAATGCGCTTTAGTGGCTGTTTGGTAGTGTGGTTACGGGTGAGGCGGGTGAGATTCACCCGCAACCACACTACCAGGTGTTTGGTTAAAGGAAAAAAGATGTGTTTTGCTGGTAGGACGCACTAATATTTTGCTGCTTCTCATGCTGAGAATAACGTCAACAGTGGAGCCATGGTTCACTAAGTGAACAGTTTTTTGTTTTTTTGAAAAACCATGAAAATGAGTTTAATTTTTTTTTTTGTTTTTTTAAAAATTATAATAACGTACCATTTATGAAATTTGATCGCAGTTCCAATTATGTTATTGCCAGGTCCGACCCAGTTAAAAAAAAATTCAGTTTTTATTTTTATTTTTATTTTAATTGTGTTCTATTTAAAAAATTAAAAGGAGATCGCTTGATGACGTAACAAAAGATTCAGTTTTTGTTGTTGCACGCTTAAAAAACCATGAAAAATATAGTCCTTGATGGATAGATTTCACATGTGATGACATTGCACATAGTGTAATGAAATAATAAAAAATATTTGATATCAGTATTATTTATTTCATGATGTAATAACAGTAGTTAAATTTACAATATTTAAATTAAAAATCATTAATATATATATATATATTTTTTAATTATTTTATAACCTCAATTTGAAAAGCATTTTTATTAACCAAACACATTAAACTACTTTTTCTTCAACCTCAATTTCAACCATAGTTTTAACCAAATATCTATTTTTTCAAACTAACCTCAACTAAAAATATTTTTTATAAAACAATTTTTTTTTAAACCACAACTACAAAAGCTACCGCAATACCAAACACAATTTTAATGTGTATGTGTGAATTTAGAACTGGTAGATAAAAAAGAAAGAGAGAGAAAGAAAGTAAAGCTTTCTAAGAGACGGCGGCTCAAGATATGTTTGAGTTAAAAAAGATATATGACACGTCTCGTTTGTATAGTTGAAAAACATTTTATTTTTATCTTTTATCTTGTGAGTCTTGTCTGTTTTTAAAGAGATTCATTAGAATCTGACAAGTGTTATAGAAATCGTGAAAGATCAAATTTTTACTTTTTTAAAAAAGAAAAAAACAAAACCTTGAAGATATCTCAATTCTAACAACAAGACTTACAAAAAGAAATTCTCAACACTTGAAGGCTCTTCATTCCGTGGGAGAAAGGGACGAGGAAACATAATTATAACTCTAAACTCCTTTTCACCCTCTCCTCCCCACAATCGAGAAGAGAAGCCGAAAGTTCTTGAAAACAATTTGCTATGTCCTTTGCTTTCCCCTAAATGTTAAAGGACATTATTTCTTTGTAAAGTCTCGTAAAATCCCTCAATAATTTTAACCCCATGCAAGATGGGTCCCACGTTAATTATTCCCATTAAGATTGAAGATCAATCAGATAGTTGTCTCAAATCAATTTCTTGAGACAAACCATACACGCTCCTCCAATCAAGATCGTTAATCTCAAGATATTTCCACACAATCAATCCATTCGAAGGTCCAATCAAAACATTCCAAGAGATACTCTCTCTACAGACTCCATTCTCGTGGCCAAGCAAGCGCATCATGGCTGTCCAAATCTTTGACCAGCTTCCTTGACTGGAGGACCAATAATTTCGCCCTTCTAGCGAACGTTAGCACTTCACAGCTTCAGAGTCAAAACTGCCGCCAGGGATCATAGTCGTTAAATCCCGCCACGTCAATCTTAGATTTTCCGACAATAATTCGACACATGGAAAAACGTGTCCGAAAATTTCATTAATCATACGCTTCATGACGCGTGTCCAACGCCGTGTTCTCGACTCAAACTGATAAGCATGGGAACGCTTAATCTGAGCGTGTTACGGTTATTCTTAAAAAGTACTTTTTAGTTTTAAATTATTTTTTTATATTTTATTTAAGTTTTTTTATAGGTTGAAAGTAAATTTTTTAAAATAAAAAATATTATTTTAATATATTTTCAAATAAAAAAATCATTTTGAAAACGACTTTTGTCGCACTAGAAAAAAAAAAAAAGCACTAAACCAACTTTCTGTAATGATTACTGTTGAAGAGAAAAAAAGTATGAACTGCTGTCGCCTTTATATACCGACCACACTGAGATTTGCTCCTGATCTTGCCAACGTTTGAGATCATGCCAAGACACACATTTGCACAGTGAAGGATGTTGATTGTTTTTTTCCCCTCCCCCCCTCTTTCTTTTATGGCCTTTACCTACCTTAGATATATTTGGTCAATTACGAGTCTTTATAATTATATTTATGATACGTTATTCTTTCGTGGCAGCAATTTTGGCTTCGGAAGTTTCCGAGAAATGCTCGTTGAAGGGAAAATAATTTGATAAGATCAATCAAATTCCTAATTTATTCTATAGTTTGGTATAAATTTCGCTTGGTCTCACAAGGAAAGCTGTTTGAAAGCTACTCTTATCCCAAGATTCCTTAAATCCGTATTATAATAATCCATCTTGTAATAATAACAACAAATATAGTTGTTATGGATCAAATTATAATTTGAGTTGCATGGTATTTGGACATATAATAATCTATAATCACATTACGTTTTCAAATATGCCAGTACTAGGAATCCGAGTAGGAGCTATGAATCCGTTGAATTTTAATTTATCTTATCTAATATATTGGAAGACATTCATCAGTATCTCAGCACTGAGGACTAACCAGATGGATTTGTTCAACTTCTTAGTTAGCACACGCAAGCTCTGTTTTGAGCGTGTTTTGAGCAAGTTTTAGGTCATGAATTAGCGTATCAGCTTTCTATACTTTTGACTATGTTTTTCATCGAATGAAAATGTTCCTTGGACGTCAAGAAGTAGATGGATTTGTGCAGGAGACTAGCTAGCTAGTGACTGAAATGTCAAATTAGAATCCTTTACACAAACTCCTAAATCTTTATCTTCTGCGATGTGAATTGGCATCCACTTAGGTTTCTCTTCTGCCCATTTGTCCAAGCTCTAGCCTTTTTAATGGTTTTATTTCTTGAACGGAAAGCCTTGCTTCGAAAAGAAAGACGTACAAATT
Organism: Populus alba; assembly: GCF_005239225.2. Classification (NCBI taxonomy): domain Eukaryota; kingdom Viridiplantae; phylum Streptophyta; class Magnoliopsida; order Malpighiales; family Salicaceae; genus Populus; species Populus alba. Next base: position 14,106,703 of record NC_133294.1, on the reverse strand, counting down.
AAATGGATTTGTTTGGGGGACGAAGAGAATTCAACCTTCACATATATCTTGGCCTCCAAACCGTGTTAGGGGAAAAGCTAGCTCTAAAGCAAATGCAGGTGTGGCTAGTCTTGGTGGAGCTCCACTAGCTTTGCCGATCAATGGATCTTTAATTATTTTGCTTAAAGTTGTCATGCTCTTGCTTGTGTTTCAACCAATGTATTGCTGCCAAATGTTTTCCAAGAAAGCACTGATCAGGAGAATTTGGAATCAAATATGCCACGTTTCTGACATTTTTGGGCTCTTTTATTTCTACTGTTCTTTCTGGAATTTGGTCTTCTCGGTTGGTTTCACCTTTTCTCTATTTTCCTTCCATGCGAGCTGACTCTTCCCGTTAAAATAGTTGCCAGGAACTTCAAGATTGCCAAAAAAAAAGTTTTGAAGACAGAATTGACTGGGTAATCTATGTTTTTATCCTCGACAGATATATACAAGGTGCGGAGAAATATCCTCCGATATATAGTAATAACGAGTGTGTTTGTTTTTGCTTTTATGGTTAAGGTTGTGGTTGGGTACAATTCATTTATATATAAACCTTAATCATAAAAAATTATTTTTTCTTGTTTTTTCTTGTTTTTTAATAAATTCCACATCTAAATCTCAACCTCCATCTTAAATACAAACACATACTAAGACGCTTTGGTCTTCTCATTGAAAAAATAAAAAAGTTTACCATGTAGTCCAGAATTACAAATAATCTTGGGATTTTCCACCCTTGGATCAAAGAGACAGTTACTTTATTATTTGTTTCAGGCCAGGTGACGGTTTTTCTTGGTTCACGGACGTCATGCATGATGTGATGCAGCATACTTTTGGTCGCTTCTAACATATTTTATATATTTTCGTTGGCTAAGAACTTTTTAAATGGATGAAATTCATATCTCATTGGATAAACAGCACGTCTTGTTTGTTCTTTGTTGGTTTTCTCTATTGTTTAGAATGCTACTTTGATAATTGGCTCACGTTCCATTGTGAGTTGAATTTTTTTATATAAAGAAAATCCAAGCATGGGTAATGTATGTGCTGATAAAAAATATTAAAGATAAAGCAGCTGAAAGAAATATTAAAAAAAAAAACAGTTAACCCATTAAACTCTCACTTTGCATTATAAAATCGAGATAAATTTATAAAAATAAATAAATATAAAATTTTATTTTCAACCAATTTAATATTAAAAAAATAAATAAAACAAAATCCATAAAATCAACGTAAAACAAATAAAAAAAATCATAAAGTCAAATTAAAACTTTGCAATTAGTGGCTCGATGCAATGCGAGAGCTTTGTTTTTTCATGAATGAAATCGAAGCGGCAATTCAGGAACCAGAATTGGAAAAAGAAAATGAAGAAATATGTCCATTAGGCCCACATGGAGATATTCTATGCTTGGCTTGGCATTATTCCCTTTGCTTGCTTGCTTTAGATCTCTCTTTCACTGAGAGAGCAAATGATGAACTGCCTTCGTTTTCGGTCATTTTCAACAGTCAAACTCCAGGCCTTGGGACAGCCCAGATTAATCAGTTCCGGCCAGATGTGGTCCAGCCCATCAACACTAGAATTTATTCAAACCTAAACCCGTCAGCCCCAAGATCATCATCCTCCTCCTCCTCCTCCTCCTCCTCCTTTTCCTCCTCCTCCTCCTCCTCCTCTTGCATCCATAAATTCTCTCTTTACTGGATCTGGTCGCAAATACCTTCCAAGCTTCAAGTGTAATAAATTAGGAATGATGGTGCCCATTCTAATGCCATTTGATTTATGTTAAGTGTGTTTTTAGCATTAGCAGATAATATTAATTAGCCATCTAGTATATGACTAACATTGTAAAAAAGAGAGCATTTACATCCAAGCAATGTGTTCCACATTTGTATTTCAAGCTTCCTTTGCTAATCTGTCAACATGTCCATTATATCATTCTAAAAATACTAATTAATAATTGACTGAAATTAAAGGAATATAAGTAATACACGTTTTTTACCCCTTTTTTTTTTTTAAAAAAAAATACATTTTCCATAAAATTTTCTAAATAAAACTCAGTTATTTTATAAATATTTTTATTTTTTTAACTTAGTTTAACCAAACAAGTCTCTAATGAAGTCATCATCCTCTCGTGACATGCATGACATCAAATGATGGATCTTTTTTTTTTTTATTGAAAGGGATGTTTGGGCTGATCATAAAGTTATGATTAGAAAGAGTCACCACTTAATATCATAGTTATTAGAAAACCTATGGTTTCAGAGAGTCTAGGTAGGGGATTAGTTGTACAAGGAAAAAATATATCATCACCAGTGAATGTTAATTATGATAAACTGCTTAAGGTCCGTTTGTTTAGTTTTAGCTTTTACGTTTACAACATAAAAAATACAATTAGATGTTTGGTAATATATCAAGTTATGTTTTATAGCTGTAAAAATTTATTATTACAGTGTACATTTCTTATTTCATTTTTAACCCAAATGACATATCTCAACCTTTCTGGCTAGAGCAAACCAAGATTGAAAATTTCTAAAAACTTCTAATTTCAAAATAAAAATTTAATAATTTTAAAGATATGGTAGGCTGGATAGCATTGGCAACATTGTCACAGGTTGAAATTTACAAAAAATATTAAGAAAAAGTTTTTATAATTTTCTATTAGAATGAAAATGACGTGATTAAAATTTGAGAAATTTTATAATATCTAAGTTATAACAATACATAAGAGTGTTATATATATATATATATAATAACAAGAGAGAATTAGAAAATTTAAATAGGTGAATAATTCTTATTTTTTATTTATTTATTTATTTCTCTCATAAATTATAATTATGTTTAAACATCATAAAATTTGGATTTAGAAATATCAGGGATTCATGTTATAAAAAAATAAAAAGAAAAGAAAGAAGTGTAAACCGTGGGCGAAGGCCTGATACAGAAGCATAATAGTAAGCATTTGATGATGCAGGCTTTGGTACCAAAACTTTTCTCAAGCCCATTGAAAAAGATATCCAATCCTCAAAATGTTCAGACAATATCAGTTCCCTCTCCCTCTCCTTCGCTCACATTGCTTCTAGAATTAATAAATTTGTTTATGAAGTTTCAGTTTTCCAGAAATGATCTCTCAACTGGAACACTAAATCACTCTCTCACTAGGTTTCTGGAGCAGAGACAATGCATTGAGAATTCCATTCTTTCATTTGTAAGTTTCTGTCTTGGTATACTTGAAGACTTGTTTCTGGAGATGGGTTTGCTGTAAATTCTGTTCTTGTTTCTCAATTATGAAGTATTGCTAGCTGAAGACTATAGGTAAAGCGAAAAGAAATGATTAGAAACTTCAGTTCATTGAAATTACTTAATTACTATTCTCAGGTCTGTGCTCTAAAAGGTTCCGTCTAGTTCCATCTTGAACATAAAGTAACGGCCTTTAAGTCCTTCTTTTCTTTTAATCTTACGGGTTTTGTCTATTCTTTAAAATGATGAATGGGCTTCTTCTTTCTTGTTACGATGAAACCACAAATGATATATGCTTTTGCTAGCATTGATAGCGTGATGCTTTGCTGTAACTAGAGGAAGTTGAATCTCTTAATGTTTTTAGTGGCATTGTCTGTCATGTTTGATTTGTAGTTTGAGAGTGAAGCTGTCAATTTCTGATAAAACCATAGGTTTTGGTTTCATGAGGTTCCATTAGCACGAGTCAAGTTTTTTAACATGAAAGAAAGAAGAGAGTTTGCAATAAATGGACCGGAACTTGGAATTGCCTGTAAATTTTACCCATTAGTGAATCTTGATTATATTTGGCGATTTTAGTTAATAACATCGACTTCTGTGGCACTTGAGAAACAGTTTAACTACCCTTAAAGGAAAAATGTTTGTAGAGCTGATCATGACACATGGTTACCCATTGGAACACTATTTAGCTGCCCTGCTTTTGTTATTGATGTATCTGCGGATCTTAAAATGCCACCCATAATACATATAAAATTAGGTTCACGTTTTGTGATTCCAGAGGCAATGGGCTATTATTTGGTTGTATTTGTCTTTCAAATCTGCCGTTAAGTTTTGTGTATATGATTCATCAAGTTCTCATATACAGGGAGATGTCATTTTATTGATAATTGTTTGCATTTGAAGGATTCAATTGAATGATTTATCCAGTTTGTTGTTTTCTCTTGCAAAATTCTTTGAAGGGCTTCATCAGATCGACGTTATGGTAAGTTCTAGATTACTTGTCTGTGTCCCTTGCAGTCATAGTAATTAGGGATGTCTGCAACTTGTATATTTTGAATGGATGGTTCTAATTAGGATGTGACAATAGTATCTGGATAGGTAGTTCTATAAGATGTGTGACTCTGGTTTCTTTCACCCATTTGTCAGGAGCTTGTTTGTTCCACATCTACCATGCAACCATGTCTCAAACAATCTTTTGTGGCCAACTCTGGGTTATGTGTAGGAACACATTTTCAACCAAATGTACAGCAGTCAAACCATTGTAACTCTATCGTGATGAACACATGTCCCACTTATGCATCTATTAGTACCTTCCCAAGAGTTTATGATTCTGCAGCCTTGCAAATCAGTGTTGATGTCAGGGAGACAACAGGTTCTTGCAAGCATTTCCATTCAAAAATTAGCCTAGATTCAGCTGAGAAGCAGACTCTCATCAAGGAGGTTCAACTGGATGGGTACCGTGACACTGCAGAAAGTATCATTGACCTTCCCAAAAAGGGAAAAGGAAAGAAAAAACATGGGAACAAAGGGAGAATTCCCTGGAACAAAGGCAGAAAACATACTGCAGGTAACTCTCATTTCAATTTTACATTGAATTAGTCCCACTGAGGCTTGGTGAAGTTGATTAATTCTGTGGTTTTAATTTCATTTATTGTTTAGAGACCCGTGCACTCATCAAGCAAAGAACAACTGAAGCCTTGACAAACCCCCAGGTGAAGTCATGTAAGGATTAGTTAGTTTTCTCACAGTTTGTCTTCTGTACATGGGAATTCTTGGAACAGTATGGGTTCCTACTGCATGGTTTAACTATAATACTACACAGTTGTTTCTCAAATTTAGGATCTTCATTGATGAGTATGGTCACTTGGAGATGTTGCAGCTCGTAGAATAGTAATAAAACTTACTGTTACTACTAAAAACTCTTTTTTTTTCTCTTGACAAAAGCTTTGAATTTGTTTCCTGCTTGATTTATTCTTTATTTCTCAGTCAGAGACAGTGATGAATTGTCTTACTTTGTATATTACTCTTCTTTTTCTTCTAAAACTTCATCTCCTTCCATCCTAACTTTCAGGTTAGGAAGAAGATGTCAGGACATCCCCATGCTCATAGGTACAGTTGATGCCCTCTTCTCACAATCTTTATAAATATACTAAGCAATGTTGTGAAAGTTGTATGTGGAAAAAGGGGACTGCCCAATAGATGATGCTCTACATAAGCCAGATTTCTGTTGACATGCACCCGCAAACTTACATGGATAATGACTGCAAATTGAAGCTTTTAATAACTTTGGATATGGTCTATTCTAAATTAACTCAGTAGATGATTTTGTGAAAACTTGACTGTTTAAATGAAACTTTAAGGATTACTGGCTTTAATATTTGCTGGGAGTATTCTATAACCTCTATAGGCTCTGCAACCACACAAGTTTTTCAGACTGAAAATCTCAATTTCCAACCAATTCCTTGCAGCGAAGCAATCCGGGCAAAGATAAGCTCTTCACTCAGACAAATTTGGGGTAAACGTTTGAAATGGAAAAGGCTGAGAGAGAAATTCTTTCTTTCATGGTCTAAAAGCATAGCAAGAGCAGCTAAGGAAGGAGGCATTGACCAACAAGAGCTAGACTGGGATGGCTTTGATGGAATAAAAGAAGAAATAACTCTCAAGCAGCTTCAAGGTGCCATTGAAAAGGCGAAGGCAGAGGAGAGAGCAAAGAGAACAGTTGAGAGAGAAGCAAAGGAAAGGGAAGAAAAGATGGTGAGGGTTGCTCAAAAAAGAGAGAAGCGAGAAGAGAAAGTGAAGGCAAGAGAAGAAGCTAAGAGAAAGGCATACAGAGAATCAAAGAAAAAAACAGAAGAGTCATCATCTGTTGCCCGAAAGCTGACACTTAAGCGGAGATTAACAAAGGTAACATACAGGCTACAGTGCAACTTGAAAAAAACCACACTACCATTTGAGGATTAGTGTATGACATTTATATTTTGGGATGCACATTGATTCAAAGAATTGAATTAGGAATAGTTGATTCTGATTGACTCAGTAGATAAGAAATCATATTTTTAGAAGTTAACTTGGAATTAATTCTTATAATGGTACAAAGTTAATTGGTAATTCCATAACTGTTAGAAATTGATGCAAAACAGTATTAACTGGTAGAAGATACAAAACAGGACATATACAAGAAGGAGGGGAATCTTATGAAATGGTTTTTATGTTGGAGTGACACCATGGAAGACGTTTACACTGCAGACTATCTTGTACTCTGTTTAGCTATTCATATACTTCAACCCTTTTTGTTAAAACCTAATATATAGAGGCTGGACATGCTTTTACGATCCAATTGCTATCTTTGTTCTTGGTATCTTTCGCATGAAACAAGCAATTCCATGATGAGACCATGCCTTGTGGGGTTCCTATACATCAAATGTTGTTCACATTGATGTTTATTGTTTAAATTCTTCTTCTTTCTTTTTTTCTCATTCTCATTTTTTATATATGTTTGTCTTAACAAGGCTATATGTTTTCTCTATAGATTCGAAAAAGAAAATCCATTAATGATCAGATGATTTGCCAAGGGGCATCTTCGACTTCCCATAGCCGAGCTTGGGAGAAAATCGATGTAGAGATTAAAAAGAGCGAAAAAATTCAAAGAGAAGGTTCACTTGCTGAACAGATCCGAGATGCCAAGAACAAAAGAACTGAATCCATTACTAGGGAAGCTGTGGCAGAACCATCCACGCAGCATTTATTTGCTGGGTGATGAATGCAGTAAGAGTTGCATTATGTGCAGTAACAGAGAAACTCAAGTTGCACTTCTCTAATTATGACTTCCATCTACTTGCTGTCTTTGCTTATGCTGGAGCAATTGTCGGCTGCGCAGAAGCTCTCTGTGAAGGGATGAAATCTGGGCCTTTACTATGAAGGATATGTACTAGAGTTGACTCTAGATCTCAGATTTCCAGCACTAACAGTTGTTTCTCTTCCATGTCCCATGGAAAACATTTGAGCTATATTTATCGTTTTTTTTTTTTTCCCCGTCACCTTTTCACAGAAATAGGAAGTTAGCAACCCCAATTTTTTTTTTTTTTTTATCTGAATCTATTTATTTGCGAATTTTGGCATTAAATGGAATTCCAAATCATCCTTTTACACAACAACTCAGTTGAGCAACTTACGCTGTTGTGTTCACATTTCTGTCGGGAACAAAATTCAAACTATGTATGAAAATATTTAAAGAAGCTATTTTGGCAGCACAGCATTAGAATGTAGCCTCAGGCAGAACATGGGGAAAGGCAGGATCCCTGGATTGTAATTTTGACGAGTATGTTACTGTTTCAGCTAATTTTTAAGAATATTCTTGCTGTTCTCTCATAGAAATCTGAAAGTTGATTTTCAAGAACAGAAAATACATCAAAATAATAATTTATTATTATCATTTTTAAAAATTATTTTTACTATTAAAATAAAAAAAAATCAAATTTTATTAAAACTCCAGTACAAATAATCAAATTTTATTGAAATACCAGTACAAATACAGCCCCAACAGGATCAAACGATCAAATTAAAGTGCTCGAAGGCAACCTCAATAGCATGGCTTGCATAGCATGTACTTTATGAATCACAAATGATAATAATGCATGAGAAGAAATCAGGAGAGAGAACACAGCAGTCCTACACAACTCTTGGGCTCGCAAAACCACAATCTAATATCCCGAGAGCAATTTCTTGCACTTTCAAAAGCGTCCATCATCTGCTCCTTCCACATTCAAGAAGAAAGAAGATACGCTCAAGGGCAATCTGAAAGAGAGTTGACTGCAGCAAACAAGGGAGCTATGAGCTATACACTATACAGCTTCAGGGCTGCCTTTGTACTTGTGGGGGGAGGCTTCCTTTTTTTCACTGATGATACTGAATCCTTTCCTTAAAATTTATAAGCTATCAATCCAGACGTTAAACCAGGTCTTAAACAGCATCATGACAGGCAAATATGGAAAAAACTAAAGGAAGCAAAACACGGGGTAGACAACAATAATTCTATCCTTTTTAAATGCTACCTCGTACCTGCGGACAGCTTTCAATATCCAACAGACAGACTAGGCACTGAATCCTACCATTAAAATCGCAAGATAGAAAATCAGATATGAAAGCATGCCTTAAACAGCATCGTGCCAGGTAAAGTGAAAAGTACCATCAACACCACAAGTCCTAGAAATTTGAAATATCTTGCATATCTACACAGCATCAAGAATTTGGTCTATTCAGGGGATTATATAAGCTGCATAAGTGTTTCAACCATGTATGCTTCAATCCCTGCTTGGAGGGTAGCTGTTCTGGTAGTTTGGTGGCCCACCTTGATAGCCTCCATCATTAGGCCCACTCTGGAAGTTGTGCTGCATGTTCCCAGGCATGTCACTGGACCATCCTCCCATGTTGTTCTGTGGAGGCATGTTGTTCTGTGGGGGAATGTAGTTGTTTTGAGGGGGCACATAGTTTTGCGGCGGCATGTTGTTCTGCAGAGGCATGTTGTTTGCGGCGGCATGTTGTTCTGCAGGGGCATGTTGTTCCGTGGGGGCATGTAGTTTTGTGGTGGCATGTTCTGTGGTCCTCTATTCATATTGTTCTGTTGCCCACCTACATAGTTATTAGGCCGTGGTCCACCTGGTCCACCAATGTTCGGGGGTCCACCCATGTTATAGTTGTTAGGCGGGGGTCCAACTGGTCCCACCCTATAGCTGTTCTGTGGCGACGGTGGCGGTCCACCTTGTCTGCCCATGTTTTGTGGTTGTCCAACCACATTGGGAGCAGGGTTTTGCATAGCCTGATTAGCCATAGGTGGAGGCGGAGCTCCATCACGCTGCTGCATGTTTTCCCTTCTTCTGTCGAAATTTCTTGATCTGTCGACGTTACGAGGTCGATCATTGCGCCTATTTCTTTCATTTGCCCTCGCATTGTTCCTTATCCATTCCTCATGATATTTTGGGTCATAGGGCACAGCTTTCCCATCAATAAATGGCTCCCCTAAAAGGAAAAAAAACCATCATGCACCAATCAAGTACAGTATAGTGTTATGACTTGCTAATTACAGAATAAATAGTAACAATCATGACTTAAGAATAAAAGGAGGCATTCATCATCACAGTTTCAAATGAAAAGAAATGATCAATTCTGAATGTGCGACTCTGCAGAAATAGACCAAAATCCTAGCAGTATGAAAACATAATCAGGGCACCATCATCTTACCCTAACTCAGAAAAGGAAAACATGCTGCTATCTTTGTGCACTTGCATTTAAAATGAGGATTGTTAACCTGTTATTAACAATTACATGCAATTGTTTGACAACTGCATCAGAGACTATTTGGCGAGATACGATCTTGATGGAATTTTGCATTGTTTATCTTCTATTTATGAAAAATAAGGAAAACCAAGACTCGCAACTCAAATGTGATTACCACAAAGCGAAGCCAATCCAGCAAAATATTGCCTGCAGACCCTAGTGAAGTTACAGAAATTCTAGTACAATCCTCATTTGGTCAAAGTCTAGAACGGTTTAAATAGCATCCAACCTAACCAGAACAAGCTTCAACAATTGTAGATTGAGAAGCAAAATATTCAAAATGATTCTTGGTGCACAAAACATTTAAGCCAGAAGTTTCCTTTAGGATAAAAAAGATAATAAAAAAAAAAGATGCATGTAGTACTGCTAAATGCAATAAAACAAGCATCTACAACAATATATTGGTATCACATACAAAAAAAGGGGGGGAAATCCCTTACCTCCATAATCTTTGTTCTTCACATCTAAGTAAGAATCTGGAAGAACCCAGCGAACATTTTTCAATTCTGGAAAAATGACCAACAGAGCACATCCATCACATTCAAACTTCAAAAAAGTAACATCCTGTACCAATTAACTCTATGCAGTGGCCCATTTTTTTCCATTAAAAGCAATTACCAATAAACACTTGAGTATGTTTTTTTTTTAGGGAGAAAAAAAAAAACTTGGAAAAAATAGAAGTGAACAAAGTTGTTCATTTTTGGTTACCGTTTTTCAAGATTTTAAAAGGGACCAAATGTCATCTTGTTAAGGTGAAGGGAGGTAATTTACATCTAGGATTTAACACAGGTTAAGAACATATTTTAAGAATCCAAGTTAAGGGTTTTGTTGGGTTAAAATGGACCAAATGCAAGATATTATTAATGAGGAAGAGGAACAGTTTTAATTCTTGGTAAGGCCAGGGCCACCCCCAGCCCCCCTTTGCCCCACAGCTTGAAAGAAGATATACCTTTGATCTTGTATGAAACCTCTTCAGACACCAGAGCTCCAAAGGCAAAGTAGCATCGAGTAGAAACTGAATAGATCTTTTTCCTCGCTTCTTCCTCACTGCCATACAGCCACAAAATTTAAATGACCAAGACTTCTCACATCACAAAAACCCATTTAACTCCAGATTCCTCTGGTAAGATAAAAAAACATTTCTACAGCTCCCCTAAACTGAAAGAGCACAGATAGACATGTTAATATTAAAAGCAGCAAGGAATATTCAAACACTAAGAATAGCACTCTACTTACTGTAATCTAAAACACAAATCAAATATTAAGCTATAAAACACAATTCCCATCGAAGTCAGATAAAAGAACAATTAAGCAATCAAACTCCTGATTCTTAGAGAAGTGTAATTAAAATGCACTTAAAATCCCTCTAGCAATAGGTTAGGTACAATTCATAAACCTCAAACACACTTACAAAACAGAAAACTGCAACCTTTCAAAGTATAACTAATCATAAAGAAAGCACAAAAGACATCAATAACATGCATGGAAGCATGCACAAACCCTCAATAATAAGCAACCAAATGCAACACATAGATACATAAAATACAATAAAAAATGACTAAAACAATTAACTCACAGCTAGCTTAGAACAAATTCTAAGATAAAAATGACATGAATTCTACATGTAGAGGTAATTTATATTCAGTTCTAATTCAATCCATCCATTTGGAACCAATTTAAATATTATTTGGATTTAGCCTAACACTTCTATTTGATGTAAATTAATAAATATATAAATAAATAAATAAATAAATAACATTATAATTTGCTGGCAGTGAAGAGCTGAAAGTTATATTTGGTAGGTTTCAAAACAACGTATTGCGGGGCATTTTAGATAATGGAAATATACAACGACTATTGTATGGAATTCCAAGTAAATAACACTCTTTTGGGTGCGGTTATGAATTATATGGAAATCACATTTTTTTTAATTCATTGACTTCATTTCAGGATGTAAATTTAGTTCCAAAATAGAGAATTGCTAAAAAATAAAGAATTGAAATCATTTATCGCCAATTCTTGGGTTTCCATACAGTCTGTTAAATTGAAATACAATAAAAATTAATCAATATACAAAGCCCATAATTTCTAAAAAACGAATATCAATATTTCATCTACTAAAACTAACAATTAACACAAACAAAAATTAAGTAAAAAAACAATTAAAGTGAATGAGAAATAAAATTAAGGTGTAAACTTTAATAAATTACCTTCCAACAACTTCAGCAAGGGTTTTAATGTAAGAATCGATGATCTCGTCACGAGTAGGATCTCCTTCAGGCTTATCCATGACGACGAGCCAATGCTCAAAATCGCAGCCATCAAGCAAGATAGTCTCTTTTGGAGGTCTGTTGGACCAGTTAGGGCTTGGGTCGTTAAGAGAAGACGATGATGGGTTGACAGAAAACGACCTGGATGAAATCCGAGAGACAGAGCGATTGATGTTGGCTGCAGCGGAGAGAGGACGAAGAGCACGGCGGAGGAGAGTGGAGGAGGCGGAGGAAGTGGAGGAGAGGGAAGTGAAGGGTCGGGAGAGAATGGAGGAGATTATTGTTTTGGAGGTGATTTTTTGGAGGAGGAGGGAACGAGTGAGGTGAGAAGTCGCCATTTCTGGAACTGAAACCCTGATGGAGATAAAAAGAGGTAGGGTTTTAGATGGGGTTTTATAGAGGAAGATAAGGAAATGCCCTTCCATTTTATTGGAATGGCATTTCGGTGATGTCAAAATTAAAATATCTTATGCTTCTTTTTTTGGTTTATTTTTTAAGAAAGAAGTTGTAAATTTGAAAATTTATATAATGACCGGGTGCATTTGTTTGTAAATAATTTATTTTCCAATGTAATAAAAAATATCTGAAATTTAATTTAATTACCTATAAACTAAAAAATAAGATAGTTTTACTGTACCTCTCTTCATAAAATATTATTCATTAGAATAATATCTTCTTTTTTTTTTTTCAATTAATCCTGTTTTTGTTTAATTTTATTTTTTAATATTATATTTTTTTTTATTTAGTTATCATACTCTTGTGATATGGATTCCAGATTTGACGGATTAACCTAGTTTGGTGGGTTAATCTAATGACTCAGATTTTTTTTTTAATTAGTTTTTTCTTTCAATTTCATTCTTTAATATTGATTTGATTAAAAATTAAACTTTATTATTTATTTTATATATTTTTCATTAGATTATCATGATCTCATAATACAAGAATAATGCTTAACAGATTAACCCGAGTTAACTCGAGTTGTTTTTTGTATCTTTTATTTAATCGATTTTTTTTTTAATTTTATCATTAAACATTGGGTCAATTAAGAATTGAGTTTCATAATCTATTTTGATTTACTTTTTATGAGAATATCTTAGTCTTAAGATCAAGATCACGAGTTTTGACATTTTAATCTTAGTTAAATCAGGTTTTTTTTTTCTTTCTAAAATGTTATATTAGTCTCATTACTTAGGCCACAAGTCCTTCAACATTGGACTTGCTTTTATTGGGTTGTCCTTCTCTCATGACCCGGGTTGCAGGTTAACCTATTTGACTCATTTTTTCTCTTTTTTTATTGACTTTTTTATATATAATTTCATCATTATTGGAGTTATCTTGGTCTTATGACCCTAAGTTGCAAGTTTGACATGTTAACCTAGGTTTTTTTTTTCATTTTTTAATTGATTTTTTTTTAATTTCATCATTCAATATAGGGTTGATTCGGGAATTAGGCTTAGTAATTTATTTTGATTTGTTTTCTATAGGGTTATTATAACCTTATAACTTGGATCATGAATTTGAAACGATAACTCAGGTTGTCCAAGGTCAATCAAATATATTGTTATTTTAATATTAAAAAAATATATTTAAATTTGAAACGTTAACTTGGATTGTCCAAGGTCAATCAAATATAGTAACTCACTTTCTATATGGTTACCATGATCTCAAACAAACATCGTATTGTTGAGGATGATATTTAATTTTGCAAGCTTCTATTTTTATTCTAATACAATTAAGTAAAAATAGTTTAGAAAAATGAAGTTACTAAACTTAATGGAGTTCATGCCCTTAGTCACTAGTTTGGTGGGTTAAGTCATGAAGTCCAAGTTGATCCAATATTTCATCATTTTAATATTTTTACGAAAAGATGTCATCTCAACAAAATTTTAAGGCTAAACCATATTTTTATTAGTCTTTCAAGTTCCCTTTGAAACTTTGAAGTCGACTAGGTAATGTCAAAGCAACTCTCATATGGTTTAATTAAAACCCGGTCTAGATAAGGATTTAGATTGGAAGGTTTCAAGTTTAACCCGATATAAAAATCTAGAAATCCACGGTCAAATTGACCATTCTTAAAAAATCTAAATTCAGGCTTTGTGATTGAGCTTGACACAACAAAAACCTATACCGTGCACCAAGACTATAGAAGTCGAACCCCTACCCAACGCGTATGATGAGTTGCAAACAAAAAGTATATAAGATGCCACGAAGCTTAGTTAATTCCTTGATAAGTTATAGTAGTTCAATGAAGAACCAAATTGAAAGAATCCTTTCACAATCACACAATATATTATTTTGAAAACAAAGTCTGTAAAAAAAAAATATAAATCCAAGCTTAATAAATCTTTTTATAATAAGTGAAAACATCTTGAACAAGGCTAGAAAAATAATAAAAGAATCTTAAATCAACTAGGAAACTAATATAAATCTCTAGCATCCCGGTAGATTCTAGCTTGAAAACTATAATCCCACTGTGGATCGAGCCACTTGTCATATTAAATTGATTAAGGTCTGATAATCACTTATTGAAGATGTAGCCTCCTTGAAATCCACTTTGGTCTAAATACCCCGAATAAGTCCATTTAATGCATTTTTGAGCTTCTTTGCCCTTAATATTGTAATTGGCCTAATGGATATTTTGGATCGTATTATTCCTTTTATTCTCAAAAGAATTCCACCTCAAATTATCACTTACATGGAAAAAAAAAAAAAAGAGAGACAAAAAACATTAAAAGTAGCACCAAGACAATACTTATTTGGTAAATCTATATGTAAGTATTATTATTAGTTTTTTTAATTATTTGAAATGAACCATCTCCTTTCAACATCAACTTAGATCTCATACATTTAGAAAATCTCTCCTTGTATACATATACCCAAACCCAATCACCTAGTTTGAAGATAACCATTTTTTTTTTATTTTTTTATTAGCTTTAAATGCATATTGCTTTTTTTTTTTTCATCGTTTACTCTCATGAAGAGCCTTCACTACCTGTGCTTTTCAATTGTTATCAGGACTAACCCTTTCATCAACATGTAAATAAATTAAATCCAAATGAGTTAAATGATTAAAGCTATAAATAATTTATAAGGTGAATAATCAATTGTGGAATGTACAGTTTTATTATATGAAAATTAAACTAACGATAGGCAATCTTTTAAATTCTTTAAATTATTTTTAATGATAGTTTTTAATAATTTAGTTAAAGTTCTAATAACTACTTCAGTTTAATCATCTGTCTGTAGATAATAAGTAGTGAAAAATAACAATTTAGTTTCTAACTTACCCCACAAAACCTTTCAAAAGTAGTTAAAAAACTTGATATCATGATAAAAAAACATGCTTTTAAGAACCCTATGAAGTCAAACTATCTCCCTAAAGAATATGCTTGCTCTTTTATGACTGAAATAATCATGTGGTCAGACTCTCTTGTATTTGTGGATCTTATGCTATCGAAACCTAACACCATGTTTGTTGCACCCGATATCGCGGCGGCCTTAAAAAATATTTCTTGAATTATAGAAAAAGAATAAATTTCTGGCATCTTGTTTTTTTAAGGGAAAATGTCTTGTTTAAGGAGTCGCCACCTAGTATTATGGTCACTAGGAACCCTAACTAGTCAACAGAGATTCTATGGTTCGAGACTGGTTACGTAAAATGAAAGATATTATCACCCCTTAAATGTTCTGCCTGAGGCAGGCTGCATTGCTAGTTTTGTCTTAAATTGCTAAAAAATGTTGGTTTATGCCATTATAATTTGCTTATATTATTCCTGATTCTGGCGTCAGTAAATAAACAAATAAAATAAATTCATTTTAGTACGCATTCACATATTTTTTATGTTTTCTTGCTAAATAAAATAAAGTATAACGAATAAAAATAATATAAATTTAAACCAGTATTTTATTCCTGATTCTAGCGTTGATGAATAAACCAATAAATTTATATTATTTTTATTCATGTATATACATATATTTTTTATTATTTATGTTTTTGGGGCTGGGCCCAGTACAGCCCACATGGGTTGGGCTAAACCCAACCCAATCACTGGCCCAAATCAGTGACCCAACTGGGCAACCAACAAGCGTGAGCTGGCTCACGCGTTTCTAAGGGTTTTGTGAATTAAAATTCACATGAACAGTATATCATGAATTAAAACTGAGGCGAGAAGAGATGAAGAAAAACTTACTTGTGGTCTGCTGCTCCTGAAGATGAAGACAAAGTTGAGGGCGGTTGGTGCTCATTAGGTTCTGCTAGAATAGCAGTTGCGAGGCCACCAGTTCTGGTGCCTGAAATCACATCAGAGCAGTCTGCAAGTCTTGCGTCTGCACCATCCAGCTTCTGGTGCAGCTGCGGGGTAAAGACGAAGACGATGGTCATGACTGGTTAGCTCTGGTCGGACGATGTCTTCTCCTTCCTCGTTTCCTGTCTGTCTCGATGTTCATAAAGGCCCGAAGTGCTACTGGTTGAATGGAAGCCTCCTACGTGTTTTCTTGTTTTCATCTATGTGTTAGGCTTGTTCTATTCATTTTCTTTCCTTTTCCTCGATTCTGCCCTTTTTCCCTAGTTTTTCTTCCTCTTGTTCGTGGCTTTTTTTTCTTAGCCTCCTCTGTTTCTTCTGAAAGAAACAGAGGAACGAAAGTCTATTTTTTTTTCTTCTCTAGTCTCCCTCGGTTCTGTGATTCCTTTCCCCCAGTGCTGGTTCTCCTTCTCTAGTTTTTATAACCAGAGAATGCCATGCGATCGCATGGATTTTAATGCAATAAAGGCATCCGTTTTCTTCTTGTTTTCGGGTGAAGAAGATGAACAGTGCTGATGTTAATGGCCATTTGTGTTTTGATCCATGACATTTTAATTTTTTGCAGTCCAGTCCTTGGATAAATTGTAAACCCTACAAATTTCTTGGTCCTTCGAGTTTTAATTTCTTGCAAATTTGACCAGAATCAACCCTATACTTTGATAGTTTTTTAATTAAGTCACTGAATAAATTAATTCCAAGCTCAATTAAGTCTAAAACTTATCAATTCTCCAATAAAGCCCTTGATTTGATTAATTAAACTAGTTTCAAGCTCAATTAAGTTTCAAAACTTGTCAATTCTCCAATTAAACCCTTGATTGGATTAATTAAACTAGTCAAAAATTTAATTAAATCTTTAAACTTCCAATCATGTTGCCCTTAACCCGAATTTTAATTCATTCTTCATTTATTTCATCATTTTTTCATCATTCATCATTTTTTTTTTATCATTTTCAGTAAATAAAAATAATAATAATCATAAAAATAAAAGGGTAAAAAATTGTGTTATGACAATGTTCATAATCAAAATCCTCAGCCTTTTCATCTATTAGCTATAGATTCCACCAAAGGTGAAATAGTTCTTCTCACATGCCTTCTACACCCCGAGACCTTTACGGACTAGCCCATCTTAAAGACTAGCTATTTCGGTTCTTAATCCATCTATCCCATTTAAAACCTTTCTAAATTTCTTGTTCATCTTCTCTAATCGTTGTTGCATAACCAAATAACTCTATTCCATATGATTATTCTCCTTCGACGGTGATGATCCATTTTTGGCTAACATCATCAAAATCTAAAAATCGTGTTAGTAGTAATAGCAAATATACCCTCACACATTATTTCACACGTTTACATTCAATAGATGTCACTCCTCTTGTGTTTCAAACAAATTTTCTACTTTTCATTATAATAAGCTCATTTTTTGCCTATTATCTTATCACTCAATTTTTAAAATCTTAGTTCTTTAAGGAACTCATTCACAACAAATCAAAAAAATTAATTACTTAGTGATACAATCCAAAATAATTATATAGACTCATAAAGCAATAAAAAACCCAACAAATATTATTACAAAACTACGAATACAAAATCACAAATAACAAAGCAAATTCGTGTGAAATACGAACAATACGAAGACATGAAATATTACTAGAATAAGAAAACTAATAAAACAAGACTCAAATAACTCAAACTAAGAAAATACATTATTTTTGGATTGATTTTTGTGTATCAAACCCAAAAATCAACAACAAAAGAACTTTTTGAAGCAAAGTTACCCCTTATAAATTCTGTTTTGTAATTTACATAAATAACCCAAAAAGTATATCTAAATAATATCAAAATCAAGACATGTCACTAAGATATCCCAATAATAAAGAATTTTTAGATTTGAGTTGCCAAATCCAAGATTTGATAAAAACAAAACCCTTAATTATTTTTTGCTAAACCCTACCTTTTCCTTGATGAAATTTCTTTGATCTTTCTTAATCTTTTTTTTAATTGTATACAATTACATCACAAATAATATTTTGTATTTTTAACTTTTACTGTAACCAAGTTCTAGATGACATCAACGATAAAATAACATGGAAACTAAAAGATAAAGAGATATAACATGATTTTAGAGCCTTGCTCTAACACCAACTAATATGAACCCTATGGATATAAAGATCCAAAAACTCATAGTCAAATTGACCCTTCCCAAGAAAGCTAAATTCAAGTTTTGTAATTGAGTTTGACACAATGATAACCTATATCGAGGCACCAAAACTATAGAAATCAACCCCCCACCCAACACCTATGAAAAGACATGAAAAAAAAAAGTATAGAAAATGCTACGAAGCTTAGTTAATTCTTTGATAAGTTAGAATAGTTTAATGAATAACCAAATTAAAAAGAATCCCCCTCACAATCACATAATAAATTATTCTGAAATCAAAGTCTGTAAAAAAAAAAAAAAACCTAAATACAAGCTAAATAGCCTTATTTATAGTAGGTTAAAACATCTTAAATGAGGCTGCAAAATAATATAAGAGTTATAAATAAAATAAATTTAAGAATCCTAGATCAACTAGATAACTAATACAAATCATGCACAATAACTTATAGACCTTATCACAAGGCCTTATTGGTGTTCGATTTACTAGAATTTTAACTTAATATAAAACAATACCTCTAAAAACTTCGTGTAAAATTTCAGCCCAATCTAATAGTTAGATAAAAAATTGTTTTTGTTAGCATAAAATTATGCATTAGAAAAGCCAAGCTAAACCCATGAAGTAGATGGATTAGGTTTTCCTTGTACATTAATTAAATTGATTAAGGTATAATCATCACTTGTTGAAGATGTAGCTTTCTTGAAAGTCACCTTAGCTCAATACTCTGAATAAGCCCATTGAATTTATCTTTGAGCTTTTTTGTCATTGACCTTATAATTGGCATAACTAGAACTTTTAAAGGATCATTTGTTGTAGTTTAGATCATATTAACTATTTGTAACAATGTCAAAGAGTTCCTTGATATGTTTGATTTTTATATACTCTTACTTTTAATTTTATACTATTTTATCTTAAATATTTCAATTTTATATGGTTTGTATTTATATATAGGAAGAAATAAATTCATGGAATCATAAGCTTTTGAGTGAAAATTCAACATTTGATCCTTGAATTCTAGCCAAACATTAGCCCTAATTCAATTTAGGCTCGTGGTATTGAGGAATCCCATTTAAAAGCAAATTAAACAAAGAAATGTACTTTAAAGAGGTCTGATTGAATTGTGTACATGCTTTGGAAAAGAAAGGAAGGAGGAAAGTGAAATCTCTTATTGTAAGAATAAGAAATTTTCCTTACCAGAAATTTCAGTAACAAGTCTCGGTAAATAAGGCATAACTTTCTCTATAGATATCTAACTTAAGCACTCTTAGTCTCAAAATAACATTAAAAGGAAGATCTAAGACTTTTATGTTTTTTTTTTCTCGAAATAAGTCTATCTAATGAATAAAATAAAGCTAGAAGTAAGAGGTCAAAATTTACCAGTTTTTGGAAATAAAATAATAATAAAAAAAAAAACAAGTAAAAGGAGATTTTGGACCAAAGAAACAGACAAAATCAAGGAAGAGACCACGACTAAAGTTGATAAAAGGGTTCTTTTTACCATTGAAAGGAGGAGAGAGACTAGAAGAAACCAGGCATTGCAATGGAGTTTTTCTTCAACCTATTCCATTCAAAAGAGTTTTATTCTTTTCCTTAATTTTATTTTGATGTATTCCAATAAGAACATGGTTTATAAGAGATTCATTATGAACTAGATTTTGTTTTTCTAAGGGTGTAATGTAGCCTAGTTCTGATTATACAATTTAAATTCCAAGTTATTTTATTTTTATTTTTTTCATATTGAATGTTTATCCTTGATCTTATTGCTTATAATTTTCTAACTAATTATTGTTTAATCTATTGAATTATAATGAGACTAGGGGTTTTTGATTAGAAGCTTTCAAGATTAAACACCATTAGTTGAACAAAAGATAGAGAAACTTTATTGCAATTAATGTGGTTATAGATTAAGAAAAATACAAAGAATTTAATGAATCTTCAATTAATTTAATTTACATAAAGATATGTTGAATTGTTTGATAAAGATATTATTAATGTTGTTTGAGAGTAAACATTGAATAATTAAAGGATTTTTTTAATCATTAATATAAAGATTTGGAATTTTCTAATAATGAATAATAAATCGTGGGAGATTAATTAAGTGAATCTAAAGCTCTATATTTATTTTGTTTTTATCTCCACAACCTTAATTTTTATTTTTTGTTCTTTTAATTTAGTTTTTTTTCAAACACTTTAGTTTAATCAGGTGCTCAACTTTATAAAACTTCAATTTTATTCCTAAATAGTGATAATTTAGTAAATTTTAATACTCAATAGCATAATTAGTTCTTATGGGTTCAACACTCTTATCTTCACAAAAAATTTACTCCTTGTTGTGATTTTGTTTTCTTGTAAAGATTTATCACATCATTTTATATGTCGTGGACATTATTCTTTTTATTTTTTATGTAAAAAAAACTTTATTCAACTAGTAAAGTAGCATGAACTAGTTATCTAATTAAATCTAAAACCCAATTCCTAGTAGTGAAAAATATGAATTTTGATGCTTCTTTTAGATAATAAACTTTATTGTAGAAATGATTATGGTAAGTTGTTTAGTTCTTTTATTCAATTTCTTAATTTCCTTCCTTCTCTTTTTATTTACCAATGCTCTAATTGTCATTTGATGTTATAATTCGTCCCACTACTGAGATCAATTTCTTTGCTTTTTAGAATGATTTTTTGTGATTAAAGTTTCATTATATCTATTGTTTTTTAGAATGATCCTTTTAGAATGTCACCTATATATAATTAAAATAAAACTAATAAAATTAAATCAAAATTTAGCAAATCATTAATTTGGAGCTTAGTTATGTTTTTTTTATTAGTGGATCCTTAAAATTAAAATAAAACTAATAGAGGAATGAATTTATTCTTTTTGACAAGCTCAACTAATATTAAAAAAGAACTCTTAATGAAAAGTTAGTATAAATTTTCTATTCATATCTATATCTTTCACATTTGTCTTACATATATAAAAACAAAACTCTTCAAAATAAAAGAATTCGTAAAAACCATGTTGCATTGTAAAGATGCAAAATTATTAAATAAAATTAAAAGCCATGAAGCAAAGTTATAAAAAAATTACTTCAATTTTTAGGTGTAAAACTACATCATTTTTTTTTATTTAAAAACTAAAGTGCTTTTGCTATCTATAACTCTGCAATGTTAATATGAATAATGAAAGGCAATAATTTTTTTTGGGATTATATTAATTAATTAGCTAGTTGATCCATGCTATGCACGTAAGAAAATATAAAGATATTGTTAACATGTTTGCTAACATAAAAAATAATTGTGATTGAAAACTTGATGCATGTATTTAATAAAAAAAAATAGAGAATTATATGCATCAATGAACATTGAAAAAAATTATTAATGATAACTAATTATTTAGTTGGGGAGTTGAGAGATAAATATAAATTAAGGTATTTGATTTCGTATTGTGAGGAGCTCTTGAAAAGTTTTTTGTTC
The DNA here is from genome assembly GCF_005239225.2 of Populus alba. NCBI lineage: Eukaryota > Viridiplantae > Streptophyta > Magnoliopsida > Malpighiales > Salicaceae > Populus > Populus alba. Next base: position 14,084,925 of record NC_133294.1, on the reverse strand, counting down.
AATTTGAAAATATTTTTTAATTTTTTATAAGAAGATAAATAATTTAAATTCTATTAAAACAATATAATATACCAATATGATTTCTTCTTTTATTATAAATATTTTTTTCCACATGTTGTATGTTCTCTATTTAACAAAAATCAAAAGCAATGAAACAAATATAAAACAATTTGGACAATTTGAAACAATAAATATATATATAGTTAAAACCCATTTATTTTATTAACACAATCCTTTTTTTTTCATTTTTAACCAAAATATTTGTTTCTCAATCAACATCTTATCATAGTAATAAAAGCAAGATTTAAATAAAAAATAATATCATGATAATTTTGACTAATAAAAAATATATAAAAAAATGCACTGCTCATATATTGTCATGGATTCTTGCTAGAGTTATTAAACCTGACTTGGTAGCTTAACATGGAGACCCCCTGAACCAACCCATTAATTAGCCTAAGTTTAAAATCAAATTAGGTTGAGTTGCCTTAACATGACCTATTTGATCAACCGAATCTAAACGTGATTCGATCAATTCTGTAGAAACTTGGATTGACTTAAACGAAATTCAAAATGGTGTTGTTTGAAATTTTAAAAAAATATATCTAAAAAAAATATCAGAATGAATGAAGTTAAAATTTGAGCAATTAAATCTGATTAATTAGAAGAAATTGACAACAATTTATTATCATCAATTATACCAAAGCAGAATGACTATGACATGACGTATAACAAAAAGGTCAAGACAAAGGTATTCAAAGAAGAAGACTTGATATTGAAAAAGATCTTGCCAACACCCGGTGAAGATTAAGGCAAATGGACGTCAAAATATGAAGGACCATATATGATGAAGAAAAACTTTTCTAGAGAAGTCTTGATTTTGACCAAGATGAGCAGAAATAATTTATCTAAGTTTATAAGATGTTGTAAAGAAGTACTATGCATAATGTACTTTGTTCATAAATCAACAAGGATAAAAGTTTGGTCAAGATTTCTTTGATGCTTTTTTCTTTTGTAAACTTTGAAAAAATTCTTGTGATCTTATAGGTTAAAAAAATCTTATTTTTATCTCTTCACAAAAGATCAAAAAGTTTATGGAAAATCAAAGTTATTAGTATAAATTATGAAATCAAGATGATGTTTATTTCAACAACCGAGTTTTAAGAATTCAAGTAATCCTCGGTGAGATGACCAAACAGAATAAACCAAATACCACCTAAAATAACTTTGAAACTAAGTTTTAATTTAATGAATAATGATTTGTAAGAAAATAGTTTTGCATGTTCAACCAATCATAATAGATAAGCACAAAACTTATTAATCCTAAACACAAGCATTTGAAATAAGAAAATGTCATCTTTGATAATCATTTCACAATAATTAAAAAATATCTCAAAAAATATTAAGATGACAATGAACCATGTTAACTCGCTAAACTATTATTCAAATCTATATTTTAATACTAATAACTTTGTTTTCTAGGTCTATTTTGTTTAATCAAATTACATGATAATAAAAACAAAAATGTGTATAAAAGCAACCAAAAAAATAAAAATAAAAAAATCTTCAAAGGTGTACAAAAAGAGCGCTTGTTAATTTTATAAAAAGAATGTCATAATTTAATTCAAAAAACCAAGTAAAAATTGAATGGAATTTGATAAAATAATATCCTTAATATATTTATCAATTAATCTTGATGAAGTTTAATTAATATAGAAGGCAAAAAAAATTCATAAAAGCTTTAACAAAAAAAAGACAAATGCCTTGGGTAGGCTAGCATGTGTGGACCATAATAAAGGAAGCCAGGTGAACAAGGGGTTACAAGGTTAGGCCCGTGTGCATGACCATCCATTTTTAACTTTTAAATGTGCAAACAAGGTGCTTTTCTTAGAAAAAAATTAGACGACGAGATGTTTATAGTGATAAACAAAATATTATTTACTGGTATGATTCGGGCTCCACCTTCTTAATTCAAAAAACTCTTTTTCAACCCTTTTTCATCTAAAAATATATAAGAAACACTCCTACAAATCTCAATAAACTCATATTTAACCTCAAACCAACATTTAATTGGTCAAAAAACTTAAAAGTTATTCTAATTCAAAAACAATCCCAAACCCTAATATACCATTTTCTATTTGAAGGGTCAAATTATTTTAGTAATACTTCTTTCATTAAATAAAACTCACTTACACCAAGAATGTTTATTTTTATTGCCGGATTGTGGCCAATTGACTACTTTCTATCTGCTTTATTTTTTTTTATGATATTTTTTTTTTTTAAATCCAAGAATTGAAATGTGAATAAATTAAAGTTTTGAAAAAAAAAAAAAACTAAATAGATCAAAACAAAACAAAATTAAAAGAATAATGTTTTTTAGATTCACGCCTTATCTAGTAAAAAGATGTTGTTTTTTTGTTTCATTATCAATTTTAACACCTGAAGTTTTTATTTTTTTACAATAAAACTAAATTTTATTGTGCCAAATCGAGTATCAATCTAATAAAAAAAAATTTTCAAGGTTGCGAAAACCCATAAAAAGTCAATAAAAAATTTTACAGTTTTAAATCATAATAAACACACTCTTTAAGAATGAAATTAAAAAAAAAAAAAAAGTAACTGTTAAGTTTTAATTTTTTTTTTTAACAATAAAACTAAATTTTATTTTATCAAATCAAGTATCGATCTAATATAAAAATATTTTTTTTTACAAGGTTGCAAGAACCATAAAAAGTTAATAAAAAAATTATCAACCCTAAATCATAAACACACTTTTTAAGAATAAAATTAAAAAAAAATCAAATTAAAAAAATTCACCAAACACTAAAAAAAAAATAAGAGAAATATTAAAATTCACAGTGCCTCCTCTCGTAATCTATAATGTTTTCAAGTGCCCAATTGTTTTTAAGAAAAAAATTGTAGTTTAATATTAATTTCCCTGTGAGGAGTACACAAATCCCAATTTGACCATTTTAGCATCATATCATCACACATCGATTTTTCAGGCCATTTTTATTATTTTACAACCAATATATTGAGCTGGCAATTTCGGGTAGGGAAGATGGTAAGGCCACCAACACCAACCTTACACAGTCAATAATCAGCTCACCTGAAATACTTCATGACCAACATTTTTTGCTCTTTCTTTCTTCCATTCTTGAGTTTTCTTGCAACTCTCCAACTCTCCTTCTTGAGTTTTCTTGCAACTCTCCAACTCTCCAAACCTCTACCAGAAATCCACTTCCCCGAACGAAAATAGAAATCGCTACCACGTTAAGTCCATTGCGTAAACTGCCTAAGCCCATGCATGCCATTTTTTTCAAGCTTGGTGTCTAACACCCAGTTTGGTGAGTTAGCTCATCTCCCGTCTTTTCTTCACATATCTTGCATATGTTATCTTCATCTTCTTCCACATGGACTTTCTTTAGACCTCTATCCTCTCAATGGAATTGCCAGTGAAGGCACCAGCGTCTGGTGGCCAGAAAACTACGTATACAATAGAAACCAAAAAATTGTCCTACAAGTTATGCAGCAAATTTGATGAGTTCAACTGGATCTGTTGTGGAGAGACTCCAAGAGGAGTTCCAAAACTCATTCTGAGGGACGTGAGCTGTGCAGCTAGGCCCGGAGAGATCACCGCAATTGCTGGTCCTAGTGGAGCAGGGAAGACCACATTACTGGAGATCCTTGCTGGAAAGATATCTTCATGTAAGGTGTCTGGTCAAGTTCTGGTAAATAGCCAGCCAATGAAAGAAAAACATTTTCGGAGAATATCCGGGTATGTGACTCAAGATGATTCTCTATTTCCATCGCTAACAGTTAAGGAAACACTACTGTACAGTGCCCTTTTAAGGCTTCCAGGAGGGAAGAAAGAGGCTGCTAATAGGGTGAGAAGGCTACTGAAGGAGCTTGGACTGGAACATATTGCAGATTCAAGGATAGGTGAGGGATCAAATTGGGGCATTTCCGGTGGCGAAAGGCGTAGAGTTTCGATTGGAGTTGATTTAGTCCATGACCCTGCCGTTGTTTTCATTGATGAACCAACTTCAGGTCTGGATTCAGCATCAGCTCTTCATGTATCGACTCTGCTCAAGTCAATGGTGGTAAATCAAGGTAAGACCATTGTTTTAACCATCCACCAACCAGGTTTTCGAATACTCGAGCTGTTTGATCGCCTTGTTTTGCTTTCCAATGGATATGTTGTCCACGATGGCTCATTGCATTCTCTTGAAGAAAGACTGAAGTTTTCTGGTCATCGAATTCCTCTCCATGTCAACGTGCTTGAGTTTTCCATCGATGCCATAGAAAGCCTGGAAATGCAAAATTCAGTGTTTATCACCAACGAATGCTCTCATGAGACCAGAAACGAGGGAGGCCATACCATGAGGACCCCAAACTTTAACAATCATCAAGAAAAGCCTCTCTGCTATCCTAATTCTATTTTGGGGGAGGTTTTGATACTAGGACAAAGGTTTTGCAGCAACATTTTCAGAACCAAGCAACTATTTGCTACAAGAGTGGTACAAGCGCTGGTCGCTGGACTAATACTTGGAACCATATACTTGAATGTCGGAAAGAAAACAGGGCAAGTTGCTATGCAGACTCGAATCGGGTTTTTTGCCTTCAGTCTCACCTTCTTGCTATCTTCCACAACAGAAGGCCTGCCTATCTTTTTGCAAGAAAGAAGAATACTGACGAGAGAGACCTCAAGAGGAGCTTATAGAGTTTCTTCTTATGTTCTATCAAACACCCTCATCTTTCTTCCTTTCCTTTTAATGGTTGCTCTTCTCTACTCTACCCCTGTTTACTGGCTTGTCGGATTGAGGGGGGCAATTGATGGATTTCTGTACTTTTCTCTAGTGGTGTGGATGGTGATTTTGATGTCGAATTCGTTCGTAGCTTGTTTCAGTGCTCTAGTGCCCAACTTCATAATGGGGACGTCAGTGATTTCAGGGCTGATGGGATCCTTCTTTCTTTTCTCCGGTTACTTCATATCGAAGAATAAGATTCCTAGTTACTGGATTTTCATGCACTATCTGAGTTTGTTCAAGTACCCATTTGAATGTTTTTTAATAAATGAATATGGAGGAGAGCAAGGCAACATGAGGTGCTTAGAGTATGATAAAGGGGAATGCAAACTTTATGGAAGTGAGTTCCTAAGACAGCGAGGCCTGAAAGATTCACGAAAATGGAGCAATTTAGCTGTGATGTTGGGTTTTATTATTGGGTACAGAGTGCTCTGTTTTGTGATTTTGTGGTTTAGATGTTCCAGAAGAAGATGAAATTGTTCATCAGCCTTTTGTTCCTGTTTTTATTGTTTTTACTCGATATTCTTCGAAGATCAAGCCAGCCTATAGAATCTCTCTACATTCCTTGTCTATTTACATGTGATTATAAGTAAAAGCTAACAAAAAAAAAAATTTATCCATGTATATGCTTTGATAAAAAGAGAAGCTTGCCCAGTTTTTGCTTGCCAAAAATTCAAACGAGTGTAAGAATTTCAAGTACTGGATCGATATCTTCATGGATTTTGCTTCCAGGGGACAAAACTTTATCTGCTAAAAAATCGTCCTCATAAATTTTATAAATGCCCAGCTCAGATTTCTTGAAATCGTTTACTTTCTCAGCATAAGTTTTGGTGCTTTGACACAAGCTAATCACTTTCTGGTAGCTTAAAATGAGAGCACTTGTAAATATCATAGAAACATATCTTCTTTTAATCATTATTAAAAGGAGGCAAAAATATTATTTTATAATTAAAAAAAATTAAATAAAAATAGAATAATCTCGTTAAGAAAAAAATAAAATGATTTTGAAACTCAACTACAAATAAATTAAACGTTAAAAAAACAAATTAAAAAATTAATTTTAAAAAAAACAAAAAAACATAGCTTGAGTAAGCATGTGAAATTCAAGGTCTTATCATTAGATCGGGATAACCCCATTCAAAATAAATTAAATAAAAAAATAAAGATTAATTCTCAATCAAATTAAATGATGGAAAGATAAACTATAAAAGAAAATCAATTAAAAAAATATCAAAAAAACATGAGTCAACTCTGATTAATTAAACCAATCCGTGACCTAAATCATGAGACCAAAATAAACCCTAAAGAAAAGAAAGTAGAAAAAAAAAAATAATAAGGCTTAATAACCTAATGTTGAAGAATGAAATAAAAAAAAATATTTTTTATTAAAAAACCAAAGTCAAATTTGAGTAATTTTTGAAATTCGTAACCCCGGTCATGAAATCGAGATTATTCTATAAAAGACAAATATGAAAAAATCACAAAGTAAAATTTTTAATTAACAAAATACGGATGATGAAATAAAAAAAAAAAAATCAATCAAGAAAAGAATTAGAAAAAAAAAAAATTAGTAAAAAAAAAAAGAACCAAATTGGTATTTTTTTTTAATTTAATTTTAATTTTAATAGCTTTCTAATTTATCTTTTTCATTATGCTTATGTTTTTATTGTCCTTGAATGTGTTGGTAAAAGGGAGAAAAGCTTTATTTGATATGAAAACCATTCAAATCTCCTGGTCCAGAAATGGATTCCAGCCTTTCTTCCAGAGCTCCTACACCAGCTCGCCCACTTGGATTCTGCAATGTCAACTTCAAGATCTTAACTAAGCTCCTGGTGAACAGACACAAAAATCTATTGCCGAATTCGGTCACCAAGTTTCAGAGCAGCTTGGTTCCGGGGAGGCAGATTACATATGATATTATTGTGACTCAGGAGATCATTCATTTAATGAGAAGCATTAAAGGAAGAAAAGGCTCATGATCGCCTCAGGTGGGATCTCATCAGTTTCAGATAATATATCACCGAGAGCCCTCGGCAGTGGGGATCATCTTCTCCTTGATTCATATTTTTAATTCTTGATGCCTGCATTCTTTCTAGACCAAAAGAAAAGAAAAGAGCAACAAAAATGGTGATAGTATGACACTGATAATGTTAGTAAATCTTTTCAGATCACTTCCTATTTCTCTTCTTTATTAAGAAAAATAAAAAAGGAAAGAAGGAAAGAAAATCATCTTTTTTTACAAAAGAATTTACGGCGAGATTCTCACTCCCAGAAAAGCTAACGCTACCAAAAAATCTCTTTTGAAAGCAAACCTGGCTCTCATATTTGCTCCCAACAATAAGACTTGGAGAATGCTGTTAATTGTCCCGGTCATATATAGAACTGAAGGTCATGGTAGCGTATGAAGCGTCCACTCCTAATGATGAAGATGAACTCCCGACCATGCCTGAAGTCGAAGATGAATTCTTCATTTCCCGCTTGTTAATCTGGTCTTTTCCACCTTTGTGTTTGGGCATTTCGTCACCTTCAAAACTCTTCAATTCAGACAGCAAGCCAGGCCTTGATATCTTGTCGGTCACTTCTATCTCACCCATTAACATCATGACAACAGTGGACATGGATGGACGCTGCTTTGGCACGTCTTGGATGCAAAGAAGACCTATCTTCAGGTAATTGCAAGCCTCTTCAACATCATAATCCCCAGCCAGCGATGTGTCCACCAAATTAACCAGCTCCTGCTTCTGATAAAATTCCCATACCTGCAGATTGCATCTTTACTCAACAAGATCTCTGTGTGACCAAATTCAAAAGACTACTACTTTGAAGCCCATTAAAACTTGATTTGAGAAATGAAATTAGATTATTGCACCATTTAAGCTGAAAAGCCATTGATTACTGAAAGAATCGCTAAATATGAGCTGACTGCTCTTTTTTTTTTAAAAAACCTAGAACGAACTGCTTTAGGAAACAGACATCTAATAACTGCTTTAGGAATCGATTGCAAAATCCATTAAGTTCCAACTGACATGAGGAATTGGGAAGTAAGGGTTATGAAACTAGAGCAGGGCAGAAAAGGAAAGACCAATGCTCATATGAGAAATAATGCTTGTATACTGACTCCCTAAAATAATAAAGAGCTCAAAGTTCAAGACGTAGAATTGTAGATTGAAGATGAAATGGTGTTTCTAGTTTGAAAGGGGCAATCGATCCATCCAACATAGAGCAAAAATGAGCATTTATTCTAGAGGGTTTTGATGGCTGACGCTTCAACTTGAAGTGATCTGCAAAGATACAGTTGCAGTGTTATTCTACAGAATAATGCATAAGAAACGACATCAGAACAGCACTCCCCCAACACGAAGTTCAACACAAGTAACATTTGTCTCATTGGAAAAAGAATTGGCTACCTAATTAAAACTGAAAGCTGTTTTTGTCTTCTAATCCTATGGATTCCTATATTACAAGGAAATTACTGAACACCACCAATGTACTTTCCATGTCATCACAAGCCAAGAAAGCCCACATGGAACACCATGTAGAAAACATCATGGTCATATGCACAAAATAATAGCACTCTAACACTCCATACCATTTGAAAATGAAGATTTAGTCCATTTACATGAACTCAACAGAGAAAGGAAACCGAGTGTAGCCAATGCAAATGCAGCCTACAAAGATGTATCACTTTAGGAAAATACAGCATTACTGAAATAAATGTCAGATGCAGGAATCGATAACCCAGCTTGTGAGTGGTCAGATTGGAGCAATTTAACTAGTATGTACTCAATAATGATTAGCTATCAAGGAAAGAAACTCTGCTCTTTGTTAAAGCGAATTATCTTTAATTTTCTATTAAGAATAAGACCCGAATTTTCTTTAAAAGCACTGAAGACAAAATTGTAGTGAGTTCAAAAGGCTCATACCTTTTCAACCAGATATTGCTCTTCTAGAGGAAATCGCCTGTTTGTGTTGGACCTCCCACTAACAATTTCCAACAATAGAACACCAAAACTGTAAATATCAGCTTTCCTTGTCAACTGACCTCGAATTGCATATTCTGGCGCCAGATATCCTCTGCACAGGTGAAACAAGAACAAGAAATTGTTTTGGCTAAGGCTCCACAGACAATTTGGTCAAATATGCAAAAAGAAATTCTATTTAGCTGTGGCTCGAATCCATATCATCAAAGTCTCATCACTTTTCGATAAGCATACTGCATATTTTAGCAGGCTCCACAGTAGCTTGTCTCAATTTAATTTATGCATATTAAATTGTTCAATTAAATCATAACGCATAAACAATTAAGAGTAAAAACAGTATGTTCACCCAACTTATGAAGGAAGGTATGGGCCATTGTTAGATGATCACACCCACCTCAGAGATATATAGCATGGGAAATATACGAGAGGAGATGCACTAGTATATGACATTGTTGAGGCCATCCATCTTATTTGTTAAGGCAACTAAGCAGCAACAATTAGGTTAAACACTAGGAAAACAAACTGCTAGGAGTTGCATTTCAGTTTACAATGAATCGAATACAATACCTGTGAGAAGAAAGTATAACAGAGTTCATGAACTTACGCAGTTCCGGCAACGTTTGTGCTAATATGAGTCAGGTTGGCAGGGAAAAGTTTTGCAAGACCAAAGTCTGAAATCTTGGGTTCGAGTTCGTCATCAAGGAGAACATTACTTGCTTTAATGTCCCTATGAACAATATGTGGCTGGACTTCCTCGTGAAGGAATGCAAGCCCTCGTGCAACTCCAACGCATATTTTGCGCCTTGTAGGCCAATTGAATTGGATATTGCTATGGCCTCCACCTAAAGATGAAGGAAATTTATAACAGGAGCTGTTTGCAAACAAAAATCATAAATGAATGGTGGGCTTACCAAGAAGTGTTTGTGCAAGGCTGTTGTTCTTAAGATAGCCATAGACCAAAATCCTATGGTTTCCCTCTGCACAATAACCATACAATTTAACCAGGTTGCTGTGCTCTATATCTGCAATCACTTTTATTTCTGTCAAGAACTCCTTTAAACCTTGCCTTGATTCAGCTGACAGTACCTTTACGGCAGCCATGGTGCCATCTTTGAGCATTCCCTGTCCATTAAATCACTGGAATTCAGATCAAGGAGAAATCTAATAGCAACGCATTAAAACCCTCAGAATCCCCTAAGAGGTTGTTTACAAAGCCATAAGCGTGTAAAATCACCTTGTAAACAGAGCCAAAACCCCCCTCTCCAACTTTATTGGCCGGATTAAAATTGTCAGTGGCCATTCGCAATTCCCTGTAAGAGTAAGAGCAAGTGTTCTGTGCCCATGAAACCTCTGTACCATATAAATCCATCATAAGTTTTTTCATAGTACATAGGATAAAAAAAAAAAATTATATATAATATATATATATATATATATATATAAGCACTGAGCTTTGTGTGTGATCGAGAAAGTGCCCATTTTGCCGAAGAAGAAAAGGAGAGGGAAAAAAACAAGAAGGAAAAGCAAGTCAGAGAATCGTGCTGTGCGCAGCTTATGTGACGACTGCTATTTCACCTCAGAAACTTTTTGGTCATAGAAATAGGCCTGAGAGAAATCGATCCAGTAAATTCTCAGACCATCATAATAAAAGGAAGAGTGCCAGTTAACGAATATTTTCTCTTCAACAGAGACAACAATTAGTCTATTCAGTTGCATACCATCATCAACTTCTGTGGTTTGTGTAGCTCTGGAAACTCCCTTCCTTTTGCAAAAACAAGAAAAACAATTCATCAGCAGATTGTTAGGATGGACAAATGCCTACCAAAATCAAGTCCCAGCCCTGCAAAAAATTAAATCATGAATCGTTATGAAATCCCATTCACGTAAGCCTGTTCTTGCCCAGTCAAAACTTTATAGTTATTTCCTGACAGATTGAAAAGAAATAGGTATGGAGTCATTTGTCAGTCAAATGATGATGGCATCGACTCTTCATCCAAGAGATTCTAAAGCCAGCAGGAAATAATAATCACAGCCCTGCCCTACTGTCTAATCATCTACCTTACTAGTTCAACATCATTAAACAAAGGATTGAGAAGCAAGAAACTTTCTTTCTTGCTCCTTTGATTGCTGAAAAGACACAAAACTAAAAATAAAGAAGCCGTTGTTGAAATACAAGTTGATTTCTCTTTGTATCTCCATTGTGCAATAGTTTATTGGTAATAAAAAAGATTAGCAAATGAATGGCTCTAGATCACCTGAGTCGGCTGGTGTTGGCCAATGGCAGTAGCAGAAATGGATAGATCAAAGCAAGTTGTAATGCAGGCAGAAGCAGATGACGGAGAGAGGAAGAGTCTTGTAGAAATCCGGTCGTTCAGGTTAGAGAGCAGAAAAAAACATAAGCATAGACTTTTAGACACGGTGCTGTCAAAAGCGTTTTGAGCATCCATAAATCCAAACTAGGAATTGAGTTGAAAAGTCCCACATGACAAAATATCAAGCCTAATCTCCAACCAGTAACCACTGCTTCCGGTGATACCACGGTTTTTCTCATGGAAAGTGATTTATTAAAATTACTTTTTTTTTTTTATTTTTTTATTAGAAAAATTAATCAATAAAAATATTTTTTAATTACAAAAAATTTAGTTTAGTTTTTTAAAAAAGTATTTTTTTTTATTTTATACGGAAAATATGTTTTATAAATTATAAAAAAAAATCATATTATTTACTAATTATATTAACTTTTAAAAATATCATATCTTTTAAAAAGTGGTGCTAGGACCTCAAATGTGACGTGGTCTGTTGATTTTGCTCACTATAAGTTGTGTGAATGGGAATTTTTTTTAAAAAAATATATGTTATTTTTGTTATTAATATATTAAAATAATTTTAAAAAATAAAAAAATAGTTATTATAAAACACTGTTTGGAATTCAATTCCAAAAAAAGCCTAAATATAGCTAAGTGTTAAAAATATAATATTCTAGATATCAACTATGTAATCAATTTACAGCAAATTCTTTTTTAGGAAGATAATTGCTTAACTTATGTTTATATTTTATTTTTATTCTTCAATCCTTTTTTTCAAATCTAATTGCTTCCAATTTATCCGTTAATTTAGAATCATTCTCTAATCTATCATTCTGTCAAATTTCTCATCCAAGGAGATGAAAATACCGACATGTGAAAGAGTTGGACCTTATATCATTCATTAAGAAAATAATTTTAACACCACATGATGATTTTGTGTCTTCGAATTTACTTTTTTTAATAAATTAGTTGGGTTCAGATTTTTAAATGAGTTTTTCCATTAATTTGGGTGTGTGTATTAAAATGATAGATTGGAAGATAATCTAAAATATAATACTAAATTGGGATTAATGAGATCTTTTTAAAAAAATTAATGTAGAAGTTTGGTCAGTGTACGTGCATCTCGATTAATTCTACGGATCTTGAAGTTAATAATCATATATATTTTTAATAGCCCTATGATTTGTGGGACTTAAACTAGTAATTTATAAGAAAAAAATTCATAACTTAATTAATTAAATTATATTCCATTATGGTCGAAGAATAGACTTATTAAAATATATGTGTTTGTTTATAAATTGAGGTAATTTCTTAAAATAATGACATAATCTTTCAAAATATACCGACAACCGAATCTCTTGATTGAGCTGAATCTCTTATACTGGAGTCTTTAATAATTGTCGTCCAATTGTAAAGTTTTTTTTTAGTGTGTAGTTGATTTTGTATTTAAAAAATATTTTTAAAAAAAAATTAATGTATTTTTAATTATTTTAATGTATGCTATAGTATCTTAATAAAAAATTTAAATTTTTTTTAAAATATAATTTTAAATGCTATAATTAAGAACAAATTAAAAATTAAAAAAATTATTATTTTAATATATCTGTGAATAAAAAATATTACATTCTCTCCATCATTACATTCTGCTGCTTTCATTGTCTAGAGTTGAATCTATTATATTACAGAGTTTAAAAGCGTTGAATCAATAAATAATATTTAAAAGGTTAAAAGAAAGAGGATGGAAGCATCTGCAAATCTTGTTTTTATTCAAAATGTCCATTAATATATCAACAAGTGAGTTTCTGCCGTGAAGCTGGTCCTACGGGTCCCAGCATGACGACGACGACCAGCCCTATCAATCCAAGAATACAGAAAAACAATTTTGAGATACTGTTAATTATTTTTTTAAAATTTTTTATTTAAAAATATAAAAACAATCTAGAAATATAGAAAATTCAAATTTTACCTGAGATCCATTTAAAACACAATACCATCAAATGTTGGTATTTCTCAAATATTTTCTTTCTTATATCTCACGCAAATAAAGACCAATCACAAATCGACAAGGCAATTCAGTTCCGACCAGTCAAATGATAATGACTGCAACAATTAATAGGCTGGAATTTTGAGAGTTTCCTTTCTTTCGCTTTCTTGAGGTGGAGGCACCTGCAGGGAGTAATTTGAGAGTTCTAAATGCCCGGATATCTTTATAGAAGAGCAGTTCGAGGAAGCTTCCCGTCATTATTGAATTCTCGTCCCTGTTTCGACTATAACAAGAATAATGAGGATTTGTTTATTGAAAAGTGATTTTTTAAAAATTATATTTTAAATTTATTTATGTTTGTTTGTATTAAAAAAAGAGTTAACAAAAAATATGTTTTGGTTAATAAAAAATATTTTCATGTGAAAGAAAAATTTGGCTTAATTTTTAAGAAAATTTTTTTTTTATTTTGAACGGAAAATACTTTTCAGAAATTATAAAAAATTTTAAAAATATCATATTATTTGCTGATTATGTCAAATTTAATTCTCAAACTTTTATTGCTATATATTTTGTTTGAATTTTTTTTTCAAATCCATCTCTTAAAATTTGACTTAATTTGATTTTTATATTAATTTTGATCTTTATTTTTATGATTGTTATTTATTTTTTTCTTATTATTTTTAATTAAAATTTTTTATTTATTAAATTTGAGAATTTAATTGTTACTTATTTTATTTCAAATGATTTATGAAATTATAATTATTATTATTATTTTATTTTTATTTTTCAATTTTTTTTTATTTATTAGATTTGATATTTATTATTATTTATTTTATTTATGATAATTTATGAAATTAGATTTTTTAAAATTCCATTATCATTCTGTTTCTTATTATTTTAATAAACTCTTTAAAAAATAAAATATTAATAACTATTTTCCAACTTATTTTACATAATATAATTAAATATTAAAAAATATTTTCCAAGTTACTTTTCATAACACTACCGCACATAAAAAAATAATTTATTTTTTTTAAAATGTACTTTTCAATAAATTTAATTTTAAAAAAGATAAGAAAATGACAAGCAACCAAAGGAGATGAGCTCCACCATAATCCCAATCTTTCCGGTTAGTTTCGAGGAAAAGAAGACTCATTTAAACCATGGACAAGCCCATCAGCCGGAGACCGTCTATGCAATAGACGGGCAGTAGGAGGCCAATGAATCCAATCAAACCTGCAAGGCTGAAGAGACCTGCTCGGAGATGGACTTACAGAAACATAAAATCAAATCAGTGTTTTAAAGCCAGTTATTTATATCCTCTACAGAAAAGAAAATGCTCGTTTGTACAGGGAATGACAGCAATTGAATTCATAATCAAATATGAATTCAATTATTCCATTTTCTTATATCGATTACATGTTTCAAGGAGCTGAAAATAGACTGTTACAAACATAATAGCACTATGGATGTGTGAACAGCATTGGCTTTGCGACCTCCAGCGCTTTATCACGCCCAAAAAGCTTCTCCACGATTCCCAGGGCAAACTCCATTGTGGTACCAGGACCTCTGCTGGTGATGAGGTTGCCATCAACCAAAACCCTGTTTTCGATCTCACTTGGATCCGACAGCTTGTTACACATTGCAGGAAAAGCTGTGGCCTTTTTACCCTACACCGAAGAAAAACAAATTCATGATCTCAAAGCAGTGCCAGCAAATTCTCAGACCAAAAATAGGGGGGGGGATTTGTACATCATCATGATGCACATAGTTTATTAAGTAGGACACAGTTCCATATGCTAAGTGTGTAAACTAGTATAAGATCCAATACATGAAATGCAGGATCAATTTGGTTCTGGATTATGTCGGCCTTACAAATGGAAACTAGCTTGGCCCTTGTAGCTTCTACTGACTTTCAATACCATCTCAATACCTCAAACAACACCATTAATTAATAGTTTACAACCATTCCTCATTGCTATTTAGGATGTCATAAATATGCAAAGAAATGAATATGAAATGCTCCTGCAAGGTCATCTGAGCTATTTGACACCAATTAGCTCCAGATGATAATTATAGTAGCTTAAGATTTTTATCTCTGAACCAAGAAACATAAAGGTATAATTATGATGATCTCAAGTAAAATTGTCCATCTCATAATATGCAATAGTAAGCCACATTACTTCAAACACCTTGAAATCCAGAATTTTCACTCCAGTGGTGTCAATAGTGAAGAAATGGGCTATCTAAATGGTATTAGAAGGCAAATGGCATATGCTAGAACATCTTGACCAAATTTAGTTCTGAGCCACTTGGCAGCTAAGTTTGCAAGGCCACATGGCTGTTTGAATGTGATTTGAATCTGACCATTCAGTGTCAAGGTTTACATGAGCTGAAGAACCAGCAATTTTTCTCCTATCATCATCTCTTTGGAGGTTCAACGCAAATATTTGGACCAAGTTGTTTCCATTTTACACGCTTTAAAGATGTGCTACAAGTAAAACATGTTTAATTCATTAGGGTAAGAATGTTTCTTCATGTCTGTGGGGAGGGGGGCAAATTGTTTTCGGTGAAAGGACCAACTAGCTCCAAAGAGACATTAGAGGCAAGAATTTGGTAATAAAAAATGATAAAATCTAGCACAACTAGAGGTGGCCAAGTAGCCTGATCCAAATGATAAGCAAGTAACCACCTGCCTTCCACCTCAGCTGCCAAGCAGCACAGGAATATATTTAATAATCAATTATTTAATAATTACCACGTAAATAATCATAAACACCAAAAGCAATCAGAACCTAACAGCTCTATAATCAACTTGTGCTATCTTGACTAAACTAGATAGATAATATTAAATAACTCGATGTTTTACAAGAAATGTTGTTGATGCTCAATTAAATTGATGCTGGTCATGGTGATACCTTGAGTAAGCCATGAGGCTCCAAGACTAAAGCTGGAGATGCACACATAGCTCCATACGGTCTATTTGATTCCCTCTGCTTCTTTAGCATATTCACCAGCTTTTCGGACTTTGCGAATGCTTGGGCACCACCAAGCCCACCCTGCCACAATGCAATTATGCAAAAGTTTTGGTAAGTGGTAATGCCAATAGATGCCTATCACCAAAACAGGAAAAATAAAACAACTTACTGGCAAGACAATTAGGTCATATGAAAGTTTAGCAGCCTCATCAAGGAGCATATCTGCCTCTAGTTTAACTTTACGAGAGGCCAAAATTTCCAAGCTGTCCTCGACTGAGGCCACCACTACATTTACTTTAGCTCGTCGCAGAATGTCAATGATTATAATAGCTTCCATTTCCTCTGTGCCATTAGCAATGGGTACAAGAACCTGCAAGTAAAGAAAATTTAAATATACATAAGACATCAAGCACATTTTCCACAAACAAACTAATGATGTCAATTTGCATCAGTGGCAATGTCATGACATTGAAGGATGGCAAAAGGTTGAAGATTAACTTCAAGGCATTAATTAATTGCTTCCCATCATTTGGACATGAATTGTGACCATCAGAAAGTATCACAACCACTTTCTCACCCACACTTCAACAAAAAACAAGAAGCTATTTATGATTATTCAAAATTTACTTCTTATCTAGTTCTGACCTCGGGATAAAACCAGTTGGATGAACTCAGGTCACTGGACCAGTCAAGATAAGGCATTGCAGATTATTACTTCAAGAAATCTAGACTCTATAGTAATGGAATTGGGCTTTACAATATATCATATGCCAAGACATACTAAGAATCCGAATAACTTCAGCAATAGTTACAACAGTTGTGGATACAAAGTCACTTGGCAATTAGTTTACATGGTATAAATTATCGGTTTCCACTTCTTGCATCTTTACATTTATGGAGATGAATAAGATTTGCTCTTTCACAAATCCGAACCGCAGTTGTTAGACAATGCCTCTCATTGTATGAGACACGCTATCCACAGTATAAAACATAGTAGTTATTATTTAACAAGTCCTTGTTGACAATAGATAACATTAGACTGTAAGAATTTACCCCCTCAGCTACAGTAGCTGCTCAAAAATTGCACCAGACATCACTGAAGCCAGTAAATTTCATGTTTGCTTATTATATATTGATCTATACATGTATAACTGACAGAAAAGAATGAAGATTGCCATGATGAATGGTTGGGGGAAACTGGGAATTAAAGATGAAGAACAAGGAAAATAAAAGTTGCTGAAATCTAACCTGAGGAACATTGTCAAAGGTCCACTGCATTGGATTTAGCTCTTTTATGCTATATTCATCCCCATGGTCGGAACGCATCACCTACAAACAAGATAACAGTAATGAATAGCCCAATGGAGATATATTATCAAGTAAAAACACATTACATGTACGGAAGACTTTAATGCAGCAAAATTCAAGAAATACGTGTTCATAACTGCAGGAGCATTTCTTCATACAGATAATCATCGACAGCCAAGGATACTATCATGCTACAAACTATATTTAAGATAGAAGAAAACAATAACTAAAGCACAGCCCTTACATTTCTTTCATTAATAGCTGATAAATATGTTAGAGAGCACAAAACAGAAGACAAGACTCAAAATAGATGAAGCGCACAAAAGAAACCCCAGCAAAAGGAAAAAGAAAAAACATTAACTGACCACCAAAACCAGAAAAGAAGAATAGAAAGCACAAGCAAACCAATTTATCTCAGACAACAATTTAAATAAATACAAGAACTTCTTTCATCTCACTACAAACACCCAAAGACACAATAACACGGAATCTTATCGCAATCACTGTTTAATTTTAATACTTTTGGAAGACACAGTAGAATTGTGGTGAAGAAACACACACTAAACTACCCTGCTATTTCCCACTTCCCTTTTAATAGCTTCTGAGGCAATAATGCTTAAATCAAATACTCAATCACACATTCAACCACTCTACAAAGATCAGAGCTCTAGTTTGAAAATCTTTTATATATATAGCCTTCATGTCTAAATTCTCAACCTATAACTCAAAGCACAAAACTAAAGATTCCATTAGACCAAAAATATTTTTAAGGGTAGCATATATTTATAGATTTCTCAACATCATCTCCAAGTGCTCTTATGTGCACCCTTCAGTTTTGCTCCAAACTCCTCTCTGCACACTTCGCTGAACTTAGGGTGTCAAAGTTCAAAACAGTTCATCATTTGCAGTAGGACTTTAAGTTATTCTTTTAATCTTGAAGGTTATCACTTCATATAATAATAACCTCAAAACCCATATAGTATGAGATTAAGATGCCAGTAACTCTAACGGATTCCTATATAGTAAATGGCAAATGAGAATCAATATTTGCAATTAGAATTCTTGAACTCAGTCACATCTACTCTTTACTAGTTCAAGTGCAAAATTCAATATGCAAACAAGAAGGGTTTTTTTCTTCTTCTTCTTTTTTTGACATGAACCATAATCTCTATTGAGTGGTGTTGGATAGAACAAAGCAACCTGATAAGTTTGGTACATACTTTAAATCACAGTTACAACCATCAAACACGAATATTAATTAAAGCAAATAAAAAATACAAGTCCAGAGAAAATGCATTACCAAAGGCCCCGAAACCTCATCAGCTTTCTCTTTCCCAAACAATTTCTCAACTAAAGCAACAGCAAACTCCATAGTAGTTCCTGCTCCACGACTTGTCACCACATTCCCCTCTTCGTGCACTCTCGATTCAACAGTTATTGCACCACTTGATTTCAATTCATCCATAAAAAACGGATGACAAGTCGCCTATCCCAAAAAATTAAAAAAATATATATGTATAAATATATATATTTGATTTTCATTAACAAATTAGGATCAATGATCAAACACTACACTCACTTTCAATCCATTTAGCAAACCCCAAGAACCAAAAGCAACTGCAGGAGAAGCACAGACCGCCGCGTAAAGTTTCCCATCCTCTACTTGTTTCTTCACTAATTTTTCTAAAAGTTGACAATTTTTAAAATTTGAGGCACCAGGTATCCCTCCCTAAATGAAATAAATTAATTAATTAAAAAAAAACACAAAGTGCGTACATAAAAATAGAGACAATAACTAAAGATATATATTTACAGGGAGAGTGATGAGGTCGAAAACGGCGTCGCTGCACTCAGAAAGAAGAGAATCAGCTACAAGTTTAACATCGTAAGTCGCGTCAACACGAATCTGTTTCTCAATGGAAGCGACCGTCACGTCGGCACCTCCTCTCCTTAAGACGTCGATAGTTATGACGGCCTCAATCGGCTCCGTTCCATTGGCAATCGGCACCAAAACCTGAGACAGAAATTCCATGGTTAATAAACATCGATCACTTTTGACATAAAAAACAACACGTCGTTCGAAAAACCTTCTTGGTGGTGGAAGCCATCGGAGTTGCTGCAGTGGCTTTGATCGATGAGAAAGAGAAACGAGGATTACGGAAAGAAGGGAAGTTGAGTTTTGATTTTTCTAAAGTGGAGTAGAGAACAGAGTGAGGAGGAGGGATTACGTGGCGTAATAATGTTGACATTTTTCTTTGTTAATTTTTAATTTTATTTTTAATAATAACTTGATTGATGGAGCTAAAACAAAACGTGTCTTCTGCTTTTGAATTTCGAGCTCGCCCTGGGGCTGTGTGAGCTGATTCAGATTTGTGGGTGTGATGTGGACACGTCATCAGTTTGATCAAAATGGACTTTATCTTTGCTCTTTGGCGGGGCCAGGGCTCATTACGTAAAAGTATCCGTCTGTTATTTCGGTTTGTTTTAAAAATATATTTATTTTAAAAGGTATTAAATTAATAATTTTTTATTGGTTATTTTGATATATTAATATTAAAAATTAAAAAAATATTTTAATATATTTCTAAATAAAAAATATTTTTAAAAAACATCATATATTAAAATACCAAACATACTTATAATATTATAACAAAACAACTATAATAGAAGACTTTTTTTATTGAATACTCGGACACAAATTAATCTTCACTACAATAATATAGTTTTGCTTTTTAAAAAAAAAAATTTTTAAAAAATACCCTTTGAATTTGGGATATTTATGTCTTTTTACATGACGTATTATTCATTTATTAATTATAGAGGTTTCATGTCTTGTCTATAATTTTTTAAACACTTAAATAATTTAATTACCTTTAATTTCAAAAAAGAAATGTCATTGGCTAAGGATGTTTGTATCTTTTGTTTTTTTAAAATGAAGTAAAAAGTCAAACTTGCCCTTACAATAAAAGGAGAAATGAACAATAGATACAAGGGGTTTTTGGTCTTTCCAAACAGGTTTTGTTGTTATACTTAGAATCATAGAGAGTAATTAGGTTTTCTTACCTTAAATTATTCATTTTTTTTAATAAATAAAGTTGATGGTGTGTTCTTACAATGCGCTTGCACCTTTGAGAAAGCTCGTATGGAACCTTTAAGTGGCAAAACTAGCCTTTCTACCATGTCGACAAGTGTTGG
Organism: Populus alba; assembly: GCF_005239225.2. Taxonomy (NCBI): domain Eukaryota; kingdom Viridiplantae; phylum Streptophyta; class Magnoliopsida; order Malpighiales; family Salicaceae; genus Populus; species Populus alba. Next base: position 14,064,366 of record NC_133294.1, on the reverse strand, counting down.
CAGTTGTGAGAAAGTTTGTCGCTGATAGGCTTTTTTTATTTTTTTTTCTCTCTCCTCTCCCACAAAATACAAGCTTTTTTTTTTTTTTTTTTTTTGTATTTCAATTTCAGTTCTTATTCTTTTTATTTCTATTTTTTTTTACCATTTTATAGAAGTTTTATTCTTTTTTCAATTTAGTTATTCAATTCTAATTTGGTATATTTTATTTTTTTTTCAATTTAATCCTTATTATTTAAATTTTTTGTTCTTTTTTCTTTGGTCATTTTGTAAAAGTTTTATTTATTTTTCAATTATAATTTTTCATATATAATATTTTTCAATTTGGTCCTTTTTTAAATTTCTAATTTTTTTCTTGGCCTTTTTGTCAAGGTTTTGGTGGTTTTTAATTTTATCATTCAATCCAAGTTTTTTGCATTTTTTTTTCTAATTTGATCCTTATACTTTTAGTTTTTTTTTTGTCCTTTTGTTATTTTTTTTTGTTTTCAATTTAACCCTTTAATTAAAGAATTGTTCTTCCCTCTAATTTATTTTTATTTTAATTTTAACCCTTATTATTTTAATTGCTATTTTTATTTTAAACCCCTTTATGTAATTGATTTTTTTTCCTGATTTCATCCTTTTAACATTTTATTATTTAGGATTGGACTTGTCATTTTTTTTTCATGTATGATGCTTCTAATCTAATGACCCGTGTCATGGGCCTGAAAACTTATCTATTACATTGTTTTCAAACCCAACCCGAAGATCGATCAAAGTTAAGTTCCAAGTCATATGGATTGACACAGGTTAACCCATGTCAGGTGGGATGATCTGGTTCAACCCATTCTTTTTTTAATTTTATAAACATGTAAAAACAACATTAATTTGAAAATAAAAAAAAAGTCAATGAGTTTTAAATGGGTTTTTTAAGGCTAATTGAGTTCTAGGTCAATCTCATTTCTTAATCGAATCATACTAGGTCTTTCCTTTCTTTATTTTTTTTAGAACTTGTACTAGTTTAAGTCTCAAATTGCCTAGGTCATGGGTCAAACTTGAAGAGAACATAATAAATGGAAAATATGGCATAATTAGTAAATGAAATGGAAGGGAAGTGTACCATTCGATGAAGAGAACGAATTTAATTCGAAGGATGACATCATTTTAATATTCTTATAAAAGGACTAATGATATATTTGTGTATTTTTTAGAGTTATAGAAAATTTATTTGAAGTAATGGACAAGGACATGAATATGTTTATCATGTATTCTATTTATTTATATGTCTTACATCGGATCTTCCTAATTATGTACATCTCATCCATCACCTGAGTTATGATATACACCAGATCTTCCTAATCATCTTATATTAGGTAGAATTTGTAAAAAAAACCCTCACTTGTAATTAAGTTCAAATACTGTATACATTGTAAGAAAGATGCAAGGATGTTTCTTTGTTATATTAGGAATGTTTGTATATATTCAAAGAAATTCCTTGCCTTGCCTTGTATATGTATGTTGTGATTAATCATATTATGATGAAATTGATGTGTGGTGAGCCTGTTTGTGATGATGAGTTTTTTACTTGAGTTATCTTGGGTAAGGTTTTTATGTAGGGGAAACTATATCAAAATCTCAATATATAAATGTATTAAGATTTTGAATTTGATATTTTAAAATGTGCAAGTAGAAACTAAAGATATAAACTAATGTTTCATTCACCAAAGCGTATATACTGGAGAAATAGATTGACCAAAATATGATTGGAGATTTTCAAGTGATTAAAATGGTGTGAGACTAATTGGGGGGGGGGGGGCTGGTATGACTGTTTAAAAAAAAAATTACAAACCATTTTGCAAGAACATAATCACTTAGAAGATTAAGTTAACTTATAAAATTCCAAGTTCTTACACCAAGGATCCTCCCCAACCTAGCTTATAACACACAATCTCAAGGTTAAGGATGAGAATAGGTGACATGTCATTCCTCCTTTTTTTTTTAATTAGGGTTTTGGGATTTTAGAATAAGCAATGTCATTTGGTTTTAAAATTAAGGATTCCTTTAATTAAAAGAAACTATGCGATTTTAGAAAAGACTAAATTGTTCATAGAATTTTTAGCTTCTTTCGATTGCAGTTCTTGATTTGTGAAAATCCTCAACCCAATCCTAAAATGGGCTTTATTTTTTCAAATCCTTTCAATTTTACCCTCGGTCATTCTTCATTCGGCCTTTGAATTTTGGCATGTCTTACAATATAGCCTTTGGTTTCTCAAATTATGTAATTTTAACCAAATTGACTCTTTATTTTCAAATTTTTCTTCAATTAAGTCCCTAATTGAAACTAAAAATACCCTTATAATTCTAACACCTTTTCAATTTAATCATTGGACCTTTAATTCTTTTATTTTTGGTCAAATTGACTCTAAAGTTTAATTTTTCTCTTTAATCGAGCCCCTAATTGAATTAATTAAAACCTCCTAAACTTCCATTACCTTTTGTTTTGGTCATTGGATTGCAAATTTAACCAATTTTCCCCTAAATTCTAATTTTCCCTTTAATTGGGCTCCTAATTTACTGAATTGGACTTCCTAGCTTTTTCATTTTTTCTATTGTGGTCATTGGTCTTCTAATTTATGCAATTATAATCAATTTCAACCATTTTCCTTAATTTTCTTTAACCAAACCCTAAACCCATGTTAATCTTTGACTAGCTGTAAATTAAATCCTTGTTTATTTGCAACCGAAAACCTTTTCTATGCATTTGTTTTTGTTTGAAGCATGATTTTTTTTTTTGAAAAAAGATATTCTTTATTGCTTTGAAAATTTTAGAAAATTAGGTTATGACAACCCACTAAATAAAACATAAATCTTAGAAATTTAACAATAACAGTTAGTCAAAAATAGAAAAAAGAGAGAGAGAAAAGTGAGTTAGGGATCTTATAAACCCTAGAACTCTCATAATCACAAAAAGTCAATAAAGAAAAAGATAGAGTAAAAAGAAGTTGAGAAGGGAAAGATGGTAAAAGAAAGAAATAAGAAATCTTACCATCACAAATTTCAATATTTGAGAATAAAAGACAAGAGAGAAAGGGAAGAGTAGTGAAGGGGTGAGGTGTGAAATAAAATATATATATATATATATAAAAAAAGAGAGAGAGAGAGAGAGAGAGAGAAGGGATAACATATGCTAGGAAAAAGAAGGATGAATATATAATATTAAAATCCAAAACACCTTTCCAAAACAATTAAGCTTGACAAAAAAAAAATCAAGGGTAAAAAGGTAGCTACACTATTATGATCTATAGTACATATGAGTCTATCTCCACAATGAATCTCTTGCCTCTTTTAGTTTTTTAATTAAATAAAGGACTTTGTGTACTTTTAAAAACATTCATAACATTAAATAGCTCCTCTATAAATTAATAAAGTTTTAATCCCAATTTATACCACCTAATTTGATGAAATATTTTTAATGAATTTGAATGAATATAATTCTAAATTATATGGATATTATGAGTTTGTGTTAGTGGAGATCTTGCTAATCTAATTTATTGAGTTTTCTTATCATATCAGTTGACCATGTACATGCTCTAATTGGTTGTGCTTTGGTTTTGGGTTTTATATTTCTATAAATCTTCCTCTCATATTATTTCATGATTAGTTTTTTCATTGCATTTGATTTGGCTTAAGAAGATACTTTAAAATTTTTTTAATCCAATCCTTTCTTAACCTAATAGAAAAGTAATATATGCCAATATTTGTGTTATTTCATAATCAATTGCAATAGTATACTAGATCTATTTTGGAGTTCTTTATCTTTATCAACAATGCAAACACTTATTGATATTAAAGCAACACTTATTGTTATTAGAGCCTTTATAAATGATGTTAAAATTTTTAAAAAGATTGACTTATGTAATTTGTTTTATAAACTTAAAATTATTTATTTTATATTCTAGTTTTCTAACATATGTTTAATCTAACTATTTATAATTTTTTGAATTTTTTGAAAATTTGAAAGTTGTAACTAATTGTAGTTTGGTGCGTAATGTTATTATACAATTGTTTCATGTCACTAGCTAACTTTACCTTGCTACCAAATTGTTTATTTTTTTTCATGTATTGTTGCACATGTTTTTTTTTTTTTTTCCTGTTAGACATTTGTTTCTTACAGGAATGTTTTTTTCTAGCTAAAAAATCTTTATGATTTTGGTGGCAACCTTTATAATGTAGTTTTGTTTTTTTATAGGATTGACCTTGGAGGTTTGTATGGATCTTTTAGGATATGTTGGTCGGTTCTTTTCAGGATCTTTTTACCATTGTTGTTGCTAAATCTTTTGATTGTTTCTTTTGTTTTCTTAGATTTAAAAAATACAGAGATGAATATTGATGTGCCTGACATGGTTAGTTAATCACTTGGCATGTTGAATAAGGTTATTTTTTGCAAGACAATATTTTTTCTTTATATATATAAAAAAAAAATTAAATCTAGAATGAAAATAAAAAGTAGAAGACCATATAAGCAAAAATAATGAAAGTAGCAAGGAGAATGAAAGTAGTAATTTAAATGTTTATTTTGAGTTTGCAAAAGACATAACAAAAGAATGAAAGTTGCATGAAGTAAAAGTGGTCTATTAAGTGTTAAAAACAGCCCAAAAACCCAAGCCTAATATTAGTATAGAACCAATGGTTTCAAATGATTATAAGTCAACACATCAAGTAGTTTAAAAGGGCAAAGCCCATTAACAAAAAAGGCCTAAAAACCCAATTAAAAAAGCTCGTTAGTTGACTAGTTTTTAAGGGGGGAAAAAACATGAACCAAATCAATCAAGTTCATCATGAATCGATTTTTAATTGGGCTTCGGCATATAATTTACAAAATTTAAAAAAAAAAAACTATTTGGTTTTTTTTTTTTTTCCCAAGCAGAATCAACCACAATTTTGAACCCTATAATGCTATATTAAACATCTACTTCTTAGAAAAAAAGGACATAATAAACTTTATTGAAGGGGCAGAGGATATCGATCCTGTTTGTTTTTGCATTTCAAAAGTATTTTTGAAAAAAAATAATTTTTTTATTTTTCTTTGCTTCAAATTAATATTTTTATGGTGTTTTCAGATTATTTTGATGTATTGATGTCAAAAATAATTTTTTTAAAAATAAAAAATATATATGTTATTTTTATGCATTTTCAAGTATAAAATATTTTGAAAAGCAACCACAACCACACTCCTAAAAACCCCAAAGCAGAGGAGGTTCAAGCAGATTTAGCTAATGGGAATGAAAGGAAAGCAAAAAAAAAAAAACCAGTAAAGGGAATCTCATAAAACCTCAAGAAATAATAGCAATAAAAAAAATAATAAAAAGCAAGGGAAAAAAATGAGAACCAATAAAGGATTTCGACCACCATCTAATCCAAAAAAGTTAAAAAATGATGAAAACAAGGTGAGGGTACACAAACTCACTAGTGATGAAATAAACATGTTCAAAATTATTGAAATCACGTCGTGTAACAAAAAAAATGCACATTAGGAATAAGAAGTCTAATAAAGAACCTTAAGAAATAAAAATAAAATAGAAAATGAGCAATCACATGTCCCTATCATTTCGAGCACGAAATTAAACCTATCCAATTGAAATAAGGTGTTTTTTATTGTTGTGTTTTAAAAGTAATTTTTAGAAACATTTAAAAAAAATTATTTTTTTTCTACTTCAAATTAATATTTTTTTGGTGTTTTTAGATAATTTTGATGCATTAATGTCAAAAATAATTTTTTAAAAATATTTTTTTAATATATTTTTAAATGAAAAACAATCACAACTACACTTTAAAAAACCCTCTAAGACCTCAAACGAAATATCAAAACAAAACAAAACAAAAGGCATGAAATTCCTAGGCAAGAACATGTGGGATAGTTAATTATTTTATTTATGAATAGTAAAAATCTCACTCCTACAGCTTTGAGAACTAGATGATGAACCTTGTGTTTTCTATGAACAAGGTATTTCTTATGATATTTCTTTCAATAACTTATGACCTTGCCAAATTCCTTAAGTTTCTTAGTTTGATTTTTGAAGCAAGTATTCAAGAGAATCAATTCATGTAGATACAAAAGATGTCACCTCAAGTATAATATTGATTGATGTACAAATTTATCTTCGATATAATAGTAAATTTGAATGCCAAATGAATGGCATTTAATAATAATCATCAATTAAAAAAATATAATCATTTTTCATTCAAATCCATTTTTGTTCCAAACCATTTGATGTAACAACACAACAATGAAAGTTTATATCAATATATTATTGTTTGAAAATAAAAATTGTATTGTTAGAAACATGAATACATGTTCTATTTTTAAGTATTTCTAAACTAAGAAACATGAAAAAAAATATTGTTTTTCAAAGTCTCAATTTTAAAAATAAATTTTTTTTATTTATTTCTTTTGTTATATTAATGTAAGACAAACAATATCTTTATTTTCTATTTTTGAAATCTTATATTTAATAAAAAAATATATATATATATCTTTGGTTGCTCACTTGGCAGCGAGTTTAGCTTGTCAAGGCTAGCAAGCACCTAGTTTCTGTTATTTTTTGTTTTTAATTAACAAGGACTACAGTTTTCTTGATTTCTTAAGCAAGCAACAACATCAGATAAAATATCATCATGAACAAAATTAGGATTGCGATCAAATTCTACAAATGCTACTTCATTAAACGATCTCCTTCTAATTTATGTAGTGTCATTGAATAATGTTAAACACTAAGTTTTTCAAATAAAACACAATTAAAATATATATATATATATTTTTTTTTTACTGGGGCGGATTTGGTTCAGTGCATTTAGTTTTGGACGGGACCGGTCAATAGAGACAACACTGTTAAAGAACAATGGAGAGTGAATTTCACTCTCCACGGTAGAAAAAGGAGGAAAATAAGGTTGTTGTTGTTGCCAAGCTGCCTTTTCCAACTTTTGTTAAACCACAGGTTCAGCCACAAGTGTTGATGAGTCCCACCAAAATAAAATCAGGTTTGAAAAATAACCAAACACAAAAATTTGTGGCTTACTTTAACTTCGGGTGCAGCCGCATTACCAAACTACACCTTAACACCTAAGAGGGGATGGATTGGATGTATCACTAATATTAAGAAATAATGCAAATTACTTCAAGGTTAAATAATAACAAATAATATAATTAAAGTACTTAAAGTAAAGAGATAAGGAAAGAGAATATGCAAACTTGTTTTTAACGTGGTTTAGCAAGCCTACCAAACCATACTTGAGTGTTGTATTTATTTATTAGTCCAAGTTCAATGGTACAATAATCACTTAATGAATCCATTCCAAGCTTTTACACCATTTGAAGATATTCCTTTTTAAAGATTTTTTTCGCTTGAAGATATGCTCTTTTTATGTTTTTTTTTTCTTATTGAAATTACCTAACCAATACCAAGAGTTTTTACTTAACTCTCAAAGGTTTATAAAGGTGATTTTGTTATCACAACTAACTCTTTTAATAAATTGAGTAATATAATCAAAAGTTTTAATATTTGTATATCTCATAAGATAACACTTATAGGATTTGAAGTGTTTAAATGTAATGAGAATAAGATTGAAAACTCATGGGATACAATATGAAAGTTTAATAGCACACATTAGAGTATGATTAAAGATTGATGATTTTGAAGTGTTTTTACTCTTAGAGTAGCTTATATATCATATGTGTGTGTGTGTGTGTGTGATAATAGAAAAGAATATACAAACTCATTTTTAACGTGGTTCGACAAATCTATATTTATACCTCAAGTATCAAATTGTACTTGAGTATTATATTCCTTCATTTATCCAAGTTTAATAGTACAATAGTCTCTTGATAAAAAAAAAAAACACCTAGCTTCTTATACTGCTTGAAAACATTTCCTCTTTAAGATTTTTTTCACTTGAAGATATGTTTTCTTTAATATTTCTTGGTGAAATCACCTCACCAATACCAGGATTTTTTATATAACTCTCAAAGGTTTATAAAAGTGATTTTGTTCTAACAACTAACTCTCTCAATAGAGTGAATAATACAATTGAAAGTTCTAATATCTTTATATATCACAAGATTAACATTTAATGAAATGTTAAATTCTTGAAAGGCATAGACATTGTTACAACATTCAAGTCATAGTCATTTTAGACAATTTACGTCACAGCATGAAGTTGATGCTATATAGTAGAATCACTAGATAATTTACCTGTACTATGCTGCAAGTTGGATCAAATATTTTTTAAAAGTTAAAAAATATATATATCCAAGCATTGCTAATGTGTTTTTAAAAAGGAAAAAAAATTCAAACCATGTAAAGATTAATCCGATGTGACTTGGGTCAACTTAACAAGTTCAAAAGCAACCTGAACAACAAAAAAGATATAGTTTGACTTGAAAAAATTTCAAAAACAACACCTATTTATATATATATATATATATATATATATATATTAAGACAAGAACATATTGTATCGACCCAGTTCAATCCAGGTTAACATGTAAAATCTATGACCTGAGTCATAAAATCATAAAAAGCTCATAAAAAGCAAGTAAAAAATATATTGAAACTCAATTCTCAATCAACCCAATGTTAAAGAATAAAATTAAAAAATATTAATTAAAAAAGGATAGAAAAAACCTAGTAAACCAGTCAAACCTAGATTACAAGACCAAGATAACCCAATATAAAGTAAATAAAAATAAATTATAAAGCTCAATTCTTAATCTATCAAACGTTAAAGGATGAAATTAAAAAAAATTAAGAAAATGATGTAATTAGTTCTTCTTAATAGGCATTATATTCTAGGACACTCATTATAAATTTTTTTTTTTCTAACAATAGCAGAGTGGGGAAATCTTTTTCCAAAACTAGTATTGTTGAAAAAATAATTCTTAAACTAGTGTGTAACTAGAGACATGGCAAATAACACAAGTGTGTCTAGAAATAGGATTTTATTTGTCTAGCGCATGTTATACATCTGCCTACATATCAAAACTTTTTTTTTGTTAGGTGCATGTTCTATATGCGACAGCACACAAAAGCTTTTTGTATCCTGCACATGTCACTCAAGCGCCAACACATAATTGTTTTGTGTCTAGTGCATGTGGCTCACGCGCCAACAAGTAAGGATGCCATCACTTTTAAATAGTGCATATGAGTCATCTTTAACTCCAAATTTGGCTTTTTTTGGTGTCGATTGATTTATCTCGTCTACATATTTCTAATGGTACTAGGATGTCTTTATCGCAGCTTCAATATGTCTTCTCTTTCGCATTATTTCTTTCTTTCATTTTCTTTTCTCTTTTACAGTTTGATTATCAATCCATTTTCTTTTTTTCTTCCCTACCTACTTCATTTGATCCTTCAGGTTAACTTCAATTCCACTATTATGGAAATCTCCCTAAAAAATAATGGAATAATATTCTAAAAAAATGGTTATTTTTTTGCCTAGATTAAATTAAAAAAAAGTTATTTTTTGCAAAAAAAAAAAATGATGATGAAACAACAACAACAACAACAACAACATTTAAAATTAACCAAATATAAAAATTGAACAAACAAATACATTTTAAGTAGAGGAAAAAAAAAAGGAAACGATCAAACTATAAATACAATTTATGATGCCATGTAGAAACATGGTCTAACACAACATTTTATAAAAAAAATTAAAAAATATATTTAAATTTATATTTTTATGAATTTAAATTATTATGATATATTAATATCAAAAAAATAATTTAAAAAATATAAATATATTATTTTAATTTATTTCCCAAACGTTATTACAATTCTTGACATAGGAAAGTGTGCTCGTCGTAGATCTGTAAAAAACATTTGCATACAGTACAGTACAGGTGATGCAATGAATAACAATAAAGCAAGGTACAAACAAACAATGCAACTACCATTACCGGAAACAAACTCCTCCACTTCCACACTTTCTTCTTACCAAACTTCAGTCTCGTACACTTTTTTCCAGTCATAAATTCTTAGAAACCTCAAAAAAATAAAAATGAAAATCTCTCTGTGCCAGCCATGATCTTCCTTTTTATCTTTCTCTTATAACCAAAACAAACACTCTACTAATAATTATCTCAAACTCAGAGAATGCCTTCTTCTCCTAAATTATTTCACTCCCGCATATCACAGCCCTCTAATTCTCGCAGATCAACGCCTCTGATTCTCACATTCCTTTTCATCGGAATCTCCGGCTTCATCTTCGGCTTCACTTCCTTTCTTACCTCCTCCCACAACTACCGTTGCTCCAATAACTCCCCGTCGCGATCGGTCCGTGTCGTCTGGGAAACCAGCAACAATAGAAATGATAATGGCGGTGGGAACGTTGTCGTTTTGGATGGTGAGGACAGGAAGGAGAGGCATAAGGTTATGGGGTTTGTTGGGATTCAAACTGGGTTCGATTCATCGGGTCGGAGGCGGTCTTTGAGGAACACTTGGATGCCGTCCGATCGACAGGGACTTCAACGGTATCAAACAATTCTCTTTCTTTCTTAAAAAAGAAAAGGTTTGACATTTTAGCTAGTTATCGCTTGAATCTTGTTAGGTCCTTTTGCTTTTAGATTTAGAAATGAGAACTTGAGTTCTTGGTTTTCTTGTTTCATGAATTAGGATATTTTCTTCTTTTTTTAATTCATTGATAGAAAACAAAGAACTCTAAAAGAAAGAAACAATGCTGATATGTTACTCATCTTCTATAAATTTTAGCATCCAACAAGAAGAGATCTCAAGATTCTAAATTTCAAGCTAAACAATTGAGGAATTGATGTTTTTTCATTAAGGAATGTGCATTTGGGGATATAATTTGTCCATTTTTTAGGAGAATAAAATCAAAAAGAGGTGTGAATGTGATCTTGAACAGCAATCTGTACATCATAGTCTGGTTGGATGGTTTATATATATTATATAATATACTTTTGCTATTGCTGAACTCTTGATGTACTTCCTGTCAAAAACTGTGCAATATAGTTTCTTTGTTTACAGACTCTGGTTGTCCATGTTTTTGAAAATTGCTGAAAACTAGTAACTTGTATAAGGCCTTTTCTTCCCATCATATTTTGGTAATTTATAGATTAATTGGCTTGCAGGTTGGAAGAATCTACTGGTTTGGCTTTCAGGTTTATTATTGGTAGAACTAATGATAAATCAAAGATGGCAGAGCTCAGAAAGGAGATTGCAGAATATGATGATTTCTTGCTAGTAGATATAGAGGAACAGTATAGTAAGCTCCCATATAAAACGTTAGTGCTGATGATGAACTGCATAGTTTTCTTTTACTTTTTTCCCCATCAAGTTTGTTATTGGATGACTGTACTCATCTGGGTTTTTTGCAGGTTAGCATTCTTTAAAGCTGCCTATGCACTTTTTGACTCCGAGTTTTATGTCAAAGCTGATGATGACATATATCTGAGGCCAGGTGGGTAAAATGTGAAACTTTTGATGTTTGATATTATTCAGTAGCATTATTCTGGGGATCAACTTTGGTAGTACAGTTCCATGTAAATCACATTTTTGTATTTTAATATATTTTCAGATCGTCTTTCGACTCTTTTGGCAAAAGAGCGTACTCATTCTCAAACTTACCTTGGATGCATGAAAAAGGGGCCAGTTTTCACTGATCCAAAGCTCAAATGGTAAGTTCATTTTCCTTTTTTTTTTTCAATGGATATATCTAAACACTACAATTTGTACATCAATCACACTACCTTTTTTTGATTAGGTAGTTTGAATCCTGTTCTTACTAGATTTAGCATTTTATACTTTTTTATACTTAAAAGTTGACCTAAAGTTATGTTACTGAAGTGATACCATAGCAGAAACTGTTTACTAATCCACGGCAGTGCTGCTGTTCATGGTGCTGTTGTTGTGAGAAGTTTGTTCTTGTATTTTTGACTTATTTGACTAGAATCTCACATCATGATTTGATGTTCTGTAGCATTAGGATTTAATGTTTATAGGGTTTTGGAGTCTAATTGAAATCCCCAATCATCCAGCTTTATTTAATTCCCTATTTTGTAAATTTAGTACCATAATCTTACACAAATTTTATCCACTTCAAAGTCTTCCTTTTTAAATAAACTATTTGGAATCATTTTAGGGGTGTCATGCATAATGCCTACTTCTATTGGAGATATTGGTTTATCCAAAAAGCATTGCATAAGTACTGTTGGGCTTGATAATCTCGAATAGTATCCCAAATTGTAGGTAGCCATGACTTTTTCAGTAATCTTATAATCTCTATTTCTGCAGGTATGAACCATTGTCCTATCTGCTTGGTAAGGAGTACTTTTATCATGCGTATGGTCCAATATATGCTCTCTCTGCAGATGTTGTTGCAAGTTTAGTTGTTCTCAGAAACAACAGGTGAGTTGCTTGTTACCTTCATCAGGACATACCCTTAAGTGTTTGGCCAGCATTTAATAGCTTGTCTAAATATGATATATAATAATGATTATTCAAGTTAAAATTTTAAGGGCATGGAGCTGATGGTGCAACTCTCCCATGCCTTTCAAGAGCTGTTGGCTTTTTCACCATTTAGGGAAAAGGCTCTTGGTTTTTTTTTTTTTTTTTTTAAATATTGTGTTTCCTCTCATTGTTTGGATGGTGCATGCAACATTTGAATTATCTTGTGTTATTTTGGCACAACAGCAGAGGCTGGAGGTGGCGTAGGGGGTCCCTTGCAACCCCTGCCAGAAAATATTTCTATGTATAATGCTATAGTATATGTAAAGTATGCCTTCCTTTACCACTTACATTTCATTTCCTTCCCAACATAAAGCACATGCACATTCCAAAAAAAATCAAACCAAGAAATCAAACAAATGAATGATCTGTGATGATATTATGCGCTTTCAAGTGGCTTAGGCTTTTGCTAAAGTGATGTTGTTTAATTGTGGTTGCCTGCCTCATTATATTATAGGCGGAAGGCTTCGTTTGACCAATATGTTGGGGATGCAAGCAAATCCTGCCACGGGAGTCATTGAAATATAGCAAAAAAACAGCACAAAATATACTTTCTGAACTTGTTTGTTTTGACGAGCTATACCTTCTTAACTGGTGTCCTTGTCAATTCTAGTTTCTTTAAGTTGTATAAACATCCCTAATTATATATATAAACAATGAAAATGTATTCTCTTTACAAACCAAAATTCCCTTGTTTTCACATTTTCTTGCCACAAGATGACTCTCTATTTCCCATCTTTTAATTATACGTTGATAAAAAAAATAAAATTATTTGGTCTATTGGAATTGAAAATATAATTTTTTTTTCTTTTGAAGAAGAAGAAATTAGAAATTATGATTTATCGCCTATTTAAGAATTTTAATCATTGACCATAAATTTTTTTAATTTTATTATATCATGGATTTAATTTTAATGTAGAGCTCTTTAGTCACTAGAACACTTTACATAATCTGGATAGAAACTGGTTTAGTTCCATGAAAACACACTTTACATAATCTGGATAGAAACTGGTTTAGTTCCATGAAAACACTTCGACTGTAACTTTAGTATAAAAGTCTTGTGAAATTTATTACATTTTCTTATGCATTAAGTTTTTTGTCACGCAATTTATTTTTCAAATCAGTTTTACTCCACAATTTTAACATTTTAAAATTTTCAGTTGCCTCTTAATTTATTATAAATTTGCTTTGGCTCTGCCCTGGTTTTGGTCAAGAACCTGTCGACCTTGAATGTAACGCGTCCAAAAGCAAGCTGATATTTTATTTAATATTTTGCGTATTAGAGAATATAACTATGCACTGCACTTTAGATACCTTGAGGTTTTGGACATAGTCAACATTGCCTGCTAAATCTTTCACATCACTTCCCTGCCATGCTATTGCCTTACTTCTCTCTGATTAGTAACACAAGCAAGATAGCAGTACAATTCTCTGAGGTTAACTCTTGCCAAATTGCAACAAAGCAACAGAATGGGGCTTGTGTTGTTTGGTAGACTATCATTTTTCAAATGGTCAAGTTAAAGCCATCCATTTAGCACCAAATACTCTCAAATTGTGTTTAACTATTTAATTTAAGTTTGTGATGGAGGGGAGGGGATCTCAATTTTTAATGGTTGGTGTGAGCTTGAGGCGATAGTCTTAATCTCAAAGTTGGGCTTGGGCACCCTAACCCCAAAAGATATTTTGTAGTTTAAACTCGAAGTGGCAGGCATATAGAGAGAATACTTTGCTTGTTTCTCCTCTCCCTCACTCAAGCACACATGCAGTCAACACAATTACTTGCTTAAAATTTAAATTTGTGAGCTTTCCTCACTGCATAAAAATGTTCTTTGCTTTTAATCTCTGTAGTTGTCATACATGTTTTTTTGACAAATTCTTCATGGCAGTCAAGTGGTTTCATGTCAAAGAACCATCGGGTTGATTTTTTATTTTTTCATAAGTAAAGTAGCTGACAAGATGTTTTTCACTTCAAATAAACTGTATGATCAATCAAACTGACACAAAGAAACCCAGTGCCCAAGTCAACCAAGAAAAAGCTTTGTTGGATTTTATACTAACAAGCCTTTTTTGGTTGATTTTACCATGCCCATGACCTATTGAAGCTTGATTGAGACTTGCCTCGCTTCTGACTTGAAATAGCAAGAACATACAACGAGTGGTCCCCCTGCTTGCTTGTTGTATAGATAAGAACATGAAATGCCACATTATATTTGGAAATTTTCAGTAGACAATCATAATATGTATACTGAGGAACTTTTAGACTCTTAGAATCTCAATTTAGGTTGGAGACGATGATTTCATTCCATGTAACACTTCCTGTTTTCTTGAATTATCAGCTTTCGGATGTTCAGCAATGAGGATGTTACAATTGGTGCATGGATGCTGGCAATGAATGTTAATCATGAGGATAACAGAGCGTTATGCTCACCAGAGTGTACACCATCATCAATTGCAGTATGGGACATTCCCAAGTGTTCAGGTTGGTATCTTTATCAGCCATATAGAAAATAGAATCAAAATGAACAATATCAAATTCAACTTCTGCCATTAATTTACAGACATGAGCATTCACACGGGTGATTTTGGTTTTCTGATGCAAGAAAAAGTAGCCTTGCTTCAGACGTTTGTGCAGAACTTTTAAATCATTTTTTGGAATGGCATCATTTGATTTCTCACAAGACTTTGTGTTGAATATTTTTTTTCAGACTGGGAACATATATGGTGATCTGATGACACAATTATTAATTATTATGCAGGTCTCTGTAATCCAGAAGCCAGATTGTTAGAACTCCATCAACAGGAGAGCTGCTCAAAGAGTCCAACTATGGAACCAGATGATTAGCTTCTCAGTTATCCTTTTCTTCCAAAGGCGTTAGACTGGAGATGGATTTATGAATTTTGCCTACACAATGAAGGTTATTTTTTTTTATTCTTTCTTGTAATTTGCAATTTTTTTCCAGTGATGTAGATCCAAAGAACAAAGTTTTATACATCGTCAGGAAATGAGAGTTACTGAGAATGATTAACCCTGTAAACCTCCATTGTTGGATATACAATCCCATAAATTGTTTTGCCATCCGTGAAGGACCATGCCATAAGCACAGTGGAGCATGAGTACTAGGTTGTGTGTGCAAGCATCTGCAAGCTAGATTCTTATATACATGCATTATGATGCAGACCTAATAGCTTTTGTAGCATTCAAATTAGTTTTTTTTGGCCTGCATTTAGAGGTCAATAAGTTCTCCTTTTTCTTGAAAAGAGACCTCCTAGAAAATAAATAGCCTTGAATGCTAGCTATTCTGGAAAACGACTTCAGAATTGTTTCTTAAGTTCTTCCCCATCCAACTATTTACATCTGCAATCCATTTAGTAGGGTAGGACAGCCCATCTGCTGGGAGGCTGGCACCCGACTCTGAAGCGTTAGATCTCGTAACCTAAAGACCTGAAGTGGGCAGTTGGCTAGCTGTTGACCCACGAGAACCACTTAAGTGTGTGCCAGGGTAATGTGTGCGGCTAATGCATTGCAAAATATTTTTTAATTAAAATAATATTTTTTAATTTTTTATATTAACCCATCAAAATCATTAAAAATAATCTAAATAAGTATTGATTTTGATAATTTTTCTCGTGAAAAACAGTTTGAAAACAAACACTCCTAATTGGATTAGTCTCAATAGTGGGAAGGCATAATTAATTTTCAAGCATTTCTTTCCTTCTTCTTTGTTTTTCTTTCTTAATTTTGTTCCAAATGTTGGAGAAGTTTACCTTTTATACATTTTAAGTTTATTATGAATAAAATTAAAAGGGATGGGAAATTTATTATTCCATAAGACACAATACGGTATGGGAACACTTAATTCCCCAACCTTTTTCACCCATGAAAAAAAGCCATGATTGTCTTTTTAATAAGGACATTTTAACATTTTTAAATTAACGGAGGGTAAGACGGGTATTTGCCTTTAAAATTACATTGCAAATTATCGTAAATACCCTTAAGGTTAATGCATTGTTTGATGTCATATAGAGGTAGATTTGTATTTTTACTTATAGAGTGCATAATCAAGTTACTAATCTAGCCTTGTAAACAAAAAAACCTTGGCTAGATAGGAGGGGTATTTGCGTCTTATCATTTATATTAGCATTGTAAAAATACCTCTTTGCTAAGCACACATCAGCGCGTCAACGGCTTTGTTGTTTTTAGACAACACGTGCGGTCGATTCCGGCAATTAAAAATATCATTTCATAGTGTTATTAAATTTGTCTTGATTTCTCCTCCATGTTTGGCTTAGGTGGACTTTTATTTTTTTTCCACTCTTTCATTTCTTATGCTGCCCTATAATTTTTCAATTAAGTCCCTTAACTTTTTTTTTTTGTTTTTAATTTTATTCCTAATCTTTGGTTGATATTTGTTTTATTTCAAATAACTTATGAAAATTGAAATTTGCTTTAGTTTTTTTATTTTTTTTTAATTACTTCTCTTTGTTTAATATATTTTTATGTGAAAAAAAAGGTTTTGATTTGAATTGTATTAGTTAGTTACTATTGATAAATAGTTGTATCAATATCAAATATATTAAAATAAAATTGGATTTTTTCTAAATGGTTTTTTTCCATTGGAGTATATATATATATATATATATAGAAAATGCTATATTTACATTATTTCAAAAATTATATTACTAATTTAGCTTTTGTAAATAGCTTCTCGCCTGACCACATGAATTATTTCCCTTTGCTGTCTTTAGAGTGTTGTGTTTCAATCTCCTCTCCTACGCGCCAGCCCTTAACCTCATGATCCATTTCCATGTGCTTAAGTCAATTCACTCAACAGTTTACAGACGTGTTTGCCATGTGATACTGCGAGATGCCCCGTTGCTTTCTGCAATTCTTTTTTCCTTTTCTTTTTTTGTCTGGCTAATGCAGATTCTAACTAAACGATGGATCTTCATGAACATCATTAGAAAACGAAAACAACGTTCACTGAAAGTACTTGGTGGTGGACATATGAGATGTCAATTATACAAAAGCACCCATTTTTGTTAGCTTCTTTCCGCCCTGGAGCACAGCTACGAGCACCATGTGATTGCTTATTTGCTTCCCATATCACATCCATTTTGTTTGGTTTCATCAAATGCGTGCCCATGTGTTAGGAGCCCATTATTGCTTCCCATTTACTTTTGCATCGATGAATGATGCTTGCCTTGATAAGCCAAGAATGGATGTGGTTTAATTATAGAATTATGCAGTCTGGTCCCATCTCTCCTGTGTTTTGTATTGCGGTGCAAAATACCTTTCCAAAAATGTTTTTTGATTGAAAATATAATCTCAAATAAGAGTTTAATCTTCTATATAGCATAATCCTTTATATCTCTAAATGAGAAGCTCTTAGATTTGTTACTTGATTAATGTCACAATATGGATTTGTTATACAATGTGATAAAGATTTTGTACTTTCTGCATAGAAATATCAGTGTTAAAGAATAATATAAATCATATCCTGGAATCTCATATAAAAGTTTAAGTTATTGAGTTGAGATGATTCTTTAACATGGTATCAGAGCCTTGATGACCAAATGGTCACGAGTTCAAATATTACAATCTCCATTTATTTGATAAACATTAAGCATAAAGTAAAGTAAACATGTGCAAGTTTCAAACATAAAGAGCTTTCACTTGAGGGGGGTGTTAGAAAATAATATAAATCATATCCTGAGACCTCATCTAAAAGCTTAAACTTTTAAATTGAGATAGTTTTTTTGATGATTAGAAAGGTTTACCCGTAAAGACCAGCTCCATTTTATATTATTTGTGAATCACTTGGCTAGACAAATCTTGCCTGAACTTTTCTTATTGCTGCGTTTGCTTCACATGGCTGGCTCATTTATCATTTTCATCAATATGTTGCTCAATAATTTATAATAAAATAGGCAACAGTGACAAGAAAAACCATGTACTGCTACTCAAGTAATTGCTTCCACCGAGCCCAGAATTAAGAAGTGATCTGAGTTGCCTTCAAGCTACGTGAATCTTTAAGTCCCGTCCTTCTTTTCTGATGGGATATGAGTTACATATAAATTTGATAGAGAGTGAGAGTACTCTCTCATGACAAATCTCTTTCTGATGTGAAGTGGGGAGAACCAGCTGCTCCCACTTAAGTGATTTAAAAGTTATTATCCAAAGTGAACATCACCTTCCAACATAAGACTTGTCAGATTAAATCACAAGCCTTCGAATCAATACTGATTTAGGTTTCGGAAGAGTGTAGTTGAAGTGAAGCATTAACAGACAGAGCATTTAAGGAAATGATAACATGGTGATATGGAAATGATTCATCGAACAGCGAGGGGAGGGAAGAGAGTGCCACTGAAGGGAATTTGTGGCAGTAGAGGCCTATGAATGATGGGGCATTTGATTGGGCCATAAAACTACAATCATGCGCAGGTTCTTCTATTTAAAGTGTGTTTGGTATTATCATAATTTTTATAATTATAGTTTTAAAAAAATTTATTTTTATATTTTTAGTTGAGATTGGTTTGGAAAAATATATATTTAAGTTAAAACTGTAGTTGAAATTGAAGTTGAACAAAAAATAGTTTAATATTTTTAGTTAAGATTGTTTTTCATGGCTTTCTGAGCATGCAATAATATCAGATAAAATATCATCATAAATAAAGTTAGAATTGCGATCAAATTCTGCAAATGTTACGTCATCATAAAATCTTCATCTAATGTAATTATAAAGTGTCACTGAATAATATTAAACACTAGTTTTTCAAATAAAACACAATGCCTAAAAATTTTGTTGGATTTTTTTTTTATTTTACTTGGTCAGATTCAATCCAATACATTTAGATTGGGGCCGGAACCTGTTCAGGTCATGAATAGTGGAGACGCTCTCCACTATTCACATAAACAATGGAGCAGCTGAATTAATTTCTATGAACAGTGAAACAAAAGCATAGAAATTTTATTTTTGTTCAAAACTATGGTCATAACTGCAATTCAAGTGGATCCAATGACACAAAAGCAAAATTTTGCAAAACTCAATTTTAACTTAACCAAACATTAATATTTGTTGCTGACTATAATCCTCAACCGCAATCTCAATATTAAATAAATATTGAGATTGAGATATCATTACAACAATATTAAACATTGTCTGAATGGTTTTAAGCTAGCTTTAGGCCCCGCCAATAGCACTAGCAAAAGCTCGAGGATGCAAGCCTTGCAGTAAACTGTGCAAGGCAAACATTATAGCACCTACGTACCTTGTTTCCTTCACGGTTGACATTGATAGAATTTCTAGTTTTACTAGCCAAAATTAACTCTATTTGGGTAACATCATGTATCTTGAGTAATTTAATTTCATCCACTACTTTTTTTAATCTCATAAGATATGAATAAATCGCGGTGCTGGTTATATATTCTTAATTTTGAACATTGCATGTAGGATTCAAATCAAAGAAAAGAATGACAAGATATTTGGTTCGATGTCTCTGCTTAAAGTAATTTCCTCACTGAATTCTTGTCATTTTAATCATCCTCGAATTATCAAATAGGAAATGACAAAGAAATTACTAGCTGCACTTCACATTAAATACAAAATACAATAATTCTGCTCAGGCATACACACACGAGAAAAAGGACAAGAAATATAATTGTGTTTTCTTTCCTGGCCAAGTGGGCATCATGTGCCTCTAGCATTCCCCAATTCCCTTTATTGCTTCATCGTACGAGGGAGGGAGGAAGAGAGAGGGATGACAGAACATTGAATGTTTCCTTGGATTCTGATTTCTTGCATCTCCCTGCACTTATCTGTGATTTTTCTGCACTAGGGCTAACTTTTCATATGAGATTTAACGGATGTTTCTCCATTGGAAGGGATCTCTCTGTTGTTTAGAGACAACTACTTGAATAAAGTAAATCTTCAAAGAATGTAAGAAAATCCCATCAATAAAAAGACAATTACAGAGCCAAACGGGCTCGAGGACAAAACAACAGGCTCCTCGTCCCTTTGTGTTGCCATGATCAAGTCTTTCTCCCTCTTCCTCCAAGGAGGAATCCAATGTGACCTTCGGTAGGATATCAGAGATTCCATGTCACCTCTGTGATCTCAGTTGACATTTTACGGGCCAACAAAGAGGGTAAACTATCAAATATCAAGAACAGCAGCTACTTTTTATTTCTTAGACAGTTCACCGAGGCATAAGCTTGACAGCATCATGGTGACCCTCCTCTTGTTATAATAGGATCATGATCCAGAAGAGAAAGGGGACCAGTGCATGATAGCTAGCTGAATATATGATAAATGGGCATGTCCTTAGGCGCCTTGTGGGACATGAAAGCCTAAAGGGACGGGGTCTTGCCCTGTGAAACATAGCAAAGCAAACACCATATTTACCGGCCAACTGAGCCTCCGGTGATCAAGTGGAACTGCAACCCATGATTATTGGTGGCTGAAAATTACCTTAAAATCCGTACTCTTTTGCCTGCCATTTGAGGTTCCTCACTAACCAGACATTCCAAGTAATGCCATCCTCTCTTCTTGAGGTCACATGGCGTATTAATTGCTTCATCCAGGAAATTGCCAGATTCCAAGTACTATAATTCAAGTCATGTTAATTCACTGCTATCCATCTACTGTCACTTGGTAACATCAATGATCACGAAGAAAAAAATGGATACCTCCAATTCTATCTCTAATCTCTTGTTGCTTTTCTTTTTTATTGACTCAAGAAATTTGGCATAACAAGGTTCAACTTTTCTGGGTTTAATAGCAAGGAAACATCAGTAAGGAAATCATGTTAATTGTTTTACTCTATTGCCTAGGTAGCATGAATACAGTACTGTTTCTGAATGAATTTCAACCTCTTTTTTTTTTTAATTTGAATTTTTTTATAAGTTGATATTAAAATTAAATTTAAAAAAATAAAAAATATTATTTTAATATTTTTCTAAATAAAAATACTTTAAGAACTATTATTACCGCGCAGTTGGAATTCTCTCCGACCTTTCTTTATGCATATCCCACACATAGGCTCTCTCTCTCTCTCTCTCTCTCTCTCTCATGTGAAGAACTTGCTAGTACTGAAAGCCATAATTATAGGGTCTGCAAAAAAAATACTTCAATTTAATATTGGAGTCCGTACTCTTACACAAACTGAGGATCCAAAGTTCGAGACATTCTATTGGAAATTGAAAAATAAAAACTATATTTAGCCAATATTTATTTATATGCTATATGTAGGGCTTTGTTTTGTTATTAATTCGTTGGCACGTAAGGATCTTATCTCATGTAAATTCGTTTTTTTTTTAATTATTATTGATGATATAAAAAAAATCTAAATAGATTAGAAATAAAATTTATGTATTTAATAATTGATTAATCTTTTTATTCTAGCAATTTGATACATTCTTCTTAGTTAAAATGGCTGGTAACTAGTACTTAGTATTTGGTTGACCAGGGTGGCTGAAAGTTAGTACTTGTAAGCATTGTTATTAAACCCGGCCCGGCCTGGCGGGTCGACCTGGGACCCGGTCAATTCGGTGGCTGAACCGGTCTGGGTTTAATAAAAAACCGGTTGTGGCAACAGCCCGGCCAAACCCGGGCGACCCAGCTGGTCGACCCGGGCAAACCCGGACGAGACTCAGGGTTTTTTTTTTTTTTTTAATTTGGGATAAAAAAAAAATTGGTTTAAATATTTCAACTTAAAATTATAACATAGTTTCTTTCCAATGTGAGAGTTGAAGCCCTTTCATATATATACTCTATGTTCACATGAAAAAAATTATATTTTTTCAATGTGGGATAAAAAACCTTTTGGTTTAAATACTTCAACTTAAAGGGATAACATAGTATATTTTCAATGTGGGATTTGAAGCCCTTTCATATATATACTCTATGTTCCCATGAAAAAAGTTATGTTTTTTCAATGTGGAATAAAAAACCTTTTGGTTTAAATACTTCAACTTAAAAGGATTACATAGTATCTTTTCAATGTGGGATTTGAAGCCATTTTATATATATACTTTATGTTCCCATGAAAAAAGTTATATTTTTTCAATGTGGGATTTGAAACCCATTAGTATATATACTCTATGTTCAAAAAAAAAAGTTATGTTTTTTCAATGTGGGATAAAAAAAATTTTTTAGTTTAAATACTTCAACTTAAAAGCTTAACATAATATTTTTTTAATGTGGAATAAAAAAACTTTTTTAAAATATTATTTTAAACTTCATTATT
The DNA here is from genome assembly GCF_005239225.2 of Populus alba. Classification (NCBI taxonomy): domain Eukaryota; kingdom Viridiplantae; phylum Streptophyta; class Magnoliopsida; order Malpighiales; family Salicaceae; genus Populus; species Populus alba. The sequence continues at coordinate 14,041,624 of NC_133294.1, read as the reverse complement.
TATAATATGTATAATCTATATTTACATGGATTTTTTCATATGAAATATTAAAACTTTAATTTTTTTTCAATTTTCTCAGGTTGACCCGAGTTAACCCGAGTTGACCCATGAAACCCGAGACCCGACCCCTTGGCCGGATCAACCCCCAGGCCGGGTTTAATAACTATGCCTATAAGAAGTCTTTTTTTGTAGATTTAGGGATTCTTAGATACTTAAGTAGATATATTTTTATAGAGAGAAAGTGTAATGATACTTAAAAGAGATAAACTTTAAAAATATATATACTAAAAATATTTAGAATAAAGAGATTAAGAATCTAGATCTTAAAGGATCTATGATGTATTTATAGCTCATGAGCCTTGTTCTTTTATGAAGATGAGGAGCTAGAGTGTTATTTTACCCTAATAGTATTTAATAAGAGATAAATATCTCTTGCATTTTCATTAATGGAGGATAAATATTATAAGTCATCAGGAAATTTTTAGACACCTAGAAATGTAGAGAGAATATGATACAAAACATAGTTGAGCATATAGGGACCGAGCTCTTCCCCTTAACTTAATGTAATGGAGCTGAGCTATTTTCTTGGTTATACTCAAGAAAATTGAGCTTACCCCTTAACTGAACTCATCCCTTAGCTGAACCCAACACAACTATATTAGATTTACCATGGTTGAACCCAAATGTATTGGGGCTCGCAACTTGCCAGATCCACGTTATCTTGAACTCGACAATGACTGAACCCAAGTGTATTGAGTTTAACAACTTGTTAGACTCATGTTATCTTGAGCTTAGCACATAACTAACCCCAAGTATATGAGAGTTAGACCTAGTAAAGTGATAAGTCCATGATGTTGGAGCTTGGACACAAAATCAAGGAGTCATGCGACCCCACAACCACATGGTCATATAGGCCACACATCCACACCCAATATAATAATTCTTGATACATCAATTATTATTATTACAAGTAACACTAAAAATTCCCACATTTTTTTTTATTTTTGTTGTCATACTTCTTTCTTTATGATTACACCTTTTTATTATCATTAAAAGTAATGATAAAAGGCATGTGGTGACTCACTTTTTATTTTTGTTATAATACTTATTTTTCTTTACAATTGCACTCTTTTATAATTAAAATAATGATCAAATTATAATAAATTTTCATACAAAGACAAAACTTAAAAACAGGGGATCAAAGTGTAAAACATAGAAAATAACGTCTCCAGCCTAAAATTTACAAAGCAAAAAACATGTTAGTCTCCTTATTTTCCTCATTCTTCCATCACAATTCTTTTAGTTTTTTACATATTTTATTTTAGTCCAAAACTTTATATTTTAGTCCCCAACTCGAGAGATAAGAAAGAAACTTGGCAAAAAACAATGAAAAAGAGAGAAAAAAGTTGGTTGATCACATTATGACTTTGAAAAGGGTCATTCTTGATTTCAACAGGTTATATTCGACAAGAGGAATCACATTAAGGTGTTTTTTTTTTAATTTTTATTTTGTTTGAAAAAAAAATATACTAGAGTTAAGAGAGAGAAAATTTCTCTAATTTTTTTTTAGGCAAAAATAGGATCGAAATTAATCTTTGAACCAAAAAACTCTTGCTTGGTTTTCCAACCATCGAGGGGGCAGTTAAAAATTGGACAAACGACATATTATTTATGTTATTTTTTAAAAAAAGAAAATTAAGATACATGATGTCCTTTTTCCTAAAAAGGTAAAAAAGGAAAGCCCAGGCGTGCTTTTTTTTTTTTTTTTTTTTTTATCGGGCTAGACACATGGACTTTCCATTCTTAAAGCTTTGTTTTGTTTTTTTAAGTAAATGAAACTTAATTAAGATATATTAATTAAAAGAATGTGCGGGATGACATGGTGGGTATTCAATTTTAATTCAAATTTGTGTGTTTGTTTTTATTATTTTTCAATTGAATAAATAATTAATTCCAAGAAATAAACTTATTAGACCTAATTCATAATCCACATTACTAGATAAACATGTTATAGTTAGCTGACCCTTTAATTATAAAATCGAGTTTATAGAACATGTTGGCAAAGCAATCTAACAATTAAGATATTTTTTATAATTCGTAATCCACACACCTTTCTTCTAGGGGCTTTTTTATTCTTTCAATATTTTTTGCATAGTTTGATTACGTCTACACCCTTGAAAGCAAAAAAATTGCACAGAATGGCTTGTTCATCTTTGCTTCTTTTTTTTAACAATGAAGTGATCGAGTTGCTCTTAAAATCAAAAAATTATAAGGCTGGCTTTAATGGCATTTTAGTCTTGTGATCAGGGGTTATTTTTTAATTTTAAGGTTCATTCAAAGGATATTCGGTAATTTTAAAAAACTAAATATAATTTTTAAAAAAATTGTTGACATATTTAAGTTTAATTACTAAAAATCACACAACGGTGTTTGGAGTGGCACATCTTCATGTATGTAGGCCACATGCACACAACAAAGATGCGGTTATGCTCTGTTAATCTTTTTTCTTTTTTTTTTTTTTTGTTTTTTTAGCTTAGAAATTCACACCAATCCTTCCAAAAATTAATTGTATCCTTCAGTTTTTATTCATTTTATTAATTTATTTTACTTTAAAATTTAGTCTCTAATTATTTTATTTTATTTAGTTTTTTATATCATATTTGGTCCTCATTGTTTTTATTGCTATTTGTTATGTTTTAAAATCTTTTATTATTGGAGATTTTACTTTGTGATTTTTTGTGTGTTTGCCTTTTTATAAGATTAGTCAAGTTAACCCGAATTGAATCTGGGATTTTTTCACTTTATTTTTTTTGAAATTTATTTATTTTTTAGTTTTACCATTTAACATTAAGTAATTGGACCTTGATCTTTATAATTTTTTTTTTTAATTTTATTTATATGGGTTATCTTAATTTTATATCTCAATCATATATTAATCAAGTTAACCTAGATTGGGTTATATCACTTAAACATTTGTTAGAAAAAATTTAAACCGCATTTATGGCGTAGCGCGCACACACACTGCCCACATGTGTAAAAACTGATCTGGGCCTGTAATTCTATGAGCCATGGCCCTTTTGTCAGCGTGACGCATCAAGAGAGGCATATGCATGGTCCTCTGCCAACTTGACATAGCAAACCTTATCTGATAGCAAGGCATATGCATGCAGCGTGGAACATGCAGCATTTTCTGAGGATGAAAATTAAAGGTAACAATAATGGTATGCAGTCCTGCGGGAATAACCTCTTGAGCAACAACAAAGGGAAGAAAAAACTTGTAGCTCGACTCATCTGGCAATCATGGAGTGACAAAGTCTCAGGTCTTCCTTGATTATAATTATATATACCTACAGGTCTTCCTTGATTATAATTATCCAAAGTCTGAGGTCCTCCTTGATTATAATTATACCTCTAAACTACAAGTTATTAGAAAGATATTGGCCCGCTAATTATACTTTGACCCTTCAACTAAACCAGGCCAAAACAAAAAGATCATGATCATACACCTTGAATCATGGATCAGAAGACAACAAAACCCTAATTATTTCCAGTCCTCTGTCGTCTCTCTTTGTAGCTAATAATGGTGAGTCTACAACACAGTAGTAGCTAGCTACTGTTCCAAGATTTAAGAGCTTCTGTAGATAACGGAAGCTGACAGTTCCATTCAAGTGGCCACAAAGTCAAACACCATGGCCCATTGCCTGTAGCAATTAGCAAAGTGCATGTATTAGGGCCATGTACATGCATGTGCTGAATCAAAATAAAGGGAAAAGAAATGAAGACACTGCTGCTTTCCAAGTTTAGCTTAAGAACCACCGCAAGAACAAGTTGAGGAAATCAAGAGATGATATAATCATATAAAGATCCATCTCTGGGCACAGTGCATTGAACCTTCCCTAGAACGCATGATTCTGCGTTTAAGTACTTGATTTGCTGGGAAAGCATGCCATCAACAAGAAATTAAGGAGGTGGGATTGTTAAGATTAAGAAAATAAGTAAAATGGTGGAAATGTTCTCTGTGTTGCGAGGCTGCTCGACTTTAGAAAGAGACAAGACCACCCCTCCAAACCCTAGATGTTTGTGTGTTGTTTTGTAGATGGTGATGTCTGGTTTGGGATGTCAAAAACGTAACCTTTTACTTGTCGACCAAGTTTTGACAATTAATGATCAAACTAAAAAACCTAAAAGGCCAGCTGGTGGCTCTGTCAACCACCTAACTATGTTTTCTTTTATTATTGTTTATTTAAAAAAGGTGAAGGGCAAGGGGTGCTTGTTTTTGTGTTCAACACGGTTTTGAAGATTTTTAAAGTTTTTTTAAAAATTATTTTTGTATGATTTTAAATTTTTTTGATATACTATGTTAAAAATAAATTTTAAAAAATAAAAAAATATTATTTTCATGTATTTTTAAATAAAAAAACACTTTAAAAAATAACTGCTACCATAATTTTAAACAATACTTACTTAAGAATGTTATAGCAGTTGTATTTTAAAATGTTTTTTTTTTTATAAAATGTATCAAAATAAAAATATTTTATTTTTAAAATATTATTTTTAAAATCAGTACATTAAAATTAAAATGATTTGAAGATATAAAAAAATATTAATTTGTAAGTAAATAAAAAAATTAATTTATTTAAAAAATACTTTTAAAATATAAATATAGCTGAAGGTGAGGTGGTAATTTGTAACGCTGAAAGGAGTGCATATGAGTTTTTATCCTTTAGAATAGCTCTTTACCGGTTTTCTAATGAAGTGATTGATAGGGCTCAAATCGGATCATAGTTAATAGAGCTGCCAAGGCCCAACTAACTTTTTTTAATCTTACACCGAAAACTTTTTTTTTTTAATTAATGAATAAATTGACCTTTTTTAATTAATTTTTTTAATCAATATATATATATATATATATATATATATATATATTACTTCTTATAATGAAGATACAATTTCTTTAATTTTTCTTCAATTTTAATGAATTGTTTTATAATTTATGAATTCATATATTTTTTTAATGCATTTTATAAAATGAAAGCATCATTTTTTCAATTCTCAATTAAAAAACCTTATTATACCAAAAAAACGTATCCACAATGTCAACGACTTACGTTATATATTGGCTTGGAATCTTACCCGCAGCATAGTGCAGGTGCTTGTAGCTAGTTTTAGGGTGTGAGATTAAGATTATGGTTGTAGTTATTTTTTAAAGTATTTTTTATATTAAAATATTTTAAAATATTTTTTTTTTTTTTTTTAAATTAACATATCAGAACGATTCAAAATATATATAAAAAAGTTAATTTATTTTGAAAACATGGATACAACCACGTTTCCAAACATTATTTTACTAAATTTGTTTTATATTGCATATATCAAATATAAATACACACACAATTGACTATTTGTGTATTTATTTATCAGTTGAAATAGAATGAAAAAATAACATCATTATAAGTAAAAAAAAATAGAATATACCAGAGAATATTTCAAAAACAAGTGCATGTAAGAAATTCTATATACTTGACACATGTTTATTTGAAATTATTGATTGTGTTTTTTATTTAAAAAAAATATTACATATTACATCATTTGATTTGTTTTGAGAAGAATGTAATAGAAAACTAATGAGAATGTAAATGAAATATAATTTATTTTTATATTAAAATAAAATTTTAAACAACTTAAGAAATTGATATAATATCATAAATATTTCCCTTGAAAAATATACAATATAAATTCCTAGTGAAAGCATATTAAATGAACTTTTATTTGATTAAAATGAAAATAATTATCAAATAATACACTTTACAAAATTTTCATTAAAAGTTATTTTGTTAAAAAATTTATCTTGAATTTTTTATCTTTATTTCACGTATAAAAGCGAGTAGAAACACGATTGTATTCTTGTTTTTTAAAATTTTTAAAATTTTTTATTAAAAATTAATTTTTTAATATGTTTTAAATTGTTATGATATCCTGATTTTAAAAAATAATTTTTTAAATATAAAAAATAATATATTTTAACATAAAAAACACATTTAAACCATATGTCTAAACTGTCAATGGCATAGCTCGGAGAATCTCCATTTTGAATTCTATGCCACGTCACTTTAATAGATCTATTATTTTATTTAACTTACTGAGAACTTAACAGTCAACTTGTCAGGATAGCAGAGACCTCGTAAATTTTGCTTGAATTCTATATGCAAAGAAAGATTCTAAATAATTTAACGAGGGCTAAGTCCATCTAAACATCTCAACTAGTACTATAGTTTCAACTTGACCTAATTTTGTATTCTTTATGCCCTAAAATTCAACATATGTAACAAAATAGATAACTAAAATCGATAGTACTTACATTGATTCCCACCCCCAACTAGTCATTAACTAGTTATTGGGCCGCAATTTCCTGCAAGTCAAATAAAAAAAACAAATTTAAAACTAAAAAAAATAAAATACATGTAGACATTCTTAACATGTTTAAAAAAAATTAATTAATTTTAAAGACAAAATCTAATACATATATTAATTTAATTAATTATTTTCAATATATTTTAACCTAAAAAACCACCTATAGAACATCAATAAATCAATCTCTCAACCAAAACACCTCTAATTTGGTTTGTATTTTCCATCAAGATTAAGGGTAAAAAACATATCAGAAAAACTCTCATCATCGATTGAAATTCATTAACACCAATAATGATTTTATTTGTTACAAAAATATGGATAATTAATAGCTTTCTCTCTCATCTTTTGTTTTTTAGCGACTTCTTCTCTCTTCTCTCAAAACTAAGAACTTAAACACAAATAAAAATAAAATTTTAAATCAAATTATATATTGTTAAACTAAAGGGATTAAAATAAAATTTAAGAAAAACCTCCAGGCATATGGATGAACAATACCCAGACAAAAAAGGAGCTGCAATTTCTAACCATTTTCAAGTTTTATCCTTTTATTTTACAACTTGGTTTAAATAATAAAATTGATATTTTTTGTAAAATAAAATATCAACCTAATACGGTATATTTTCTTGACACAATAATAACCAAATAGAAATAAATAACAAAGCCAAATTCTTAAAAAATTTAATCATGAAAATATATATATAAAAAAGGTTGCCAGGCCAAAAAAAAAAGAAAAAAAAAAGAAAAAGGAAAGTTATTACAGTAATCTATAGTGGTTTCTGCTAACGTTAATTTTGTACGCAGCACAAAGCGTTGCATCTTTCCCTCCAATCTTCTGTTACAAAAAGGCATGCATGTATCGACTTGTTTACCTGGCATGAAATGGGTCGCCTGCTCATCATTCCCTCTCCTGCCACCGCCGGGTACGGTGTCCTTTCCTGTCACAATTCTTTCCTTTCCCGTTAACCCCGTTAAATCCCAAACAACGACCTGACCTTTCTATTTTGGGAATATTCACGGTATCATCCTAACGTCATCACCATCCTCCGTTATTTGCTTAGCTGGATTCCACTGTGGGCTTCCTCCGTCTGGGGCCAGCTGGCACTCAGCTCCCTAATGCACGTGGCCAGCTACTTCTGTCTAGCATTGCGCACCCTAATTTACCAGGACACCGCACATATCACTCTCTCTTTACCTACAGTGACCTCTTCGGTATTATTTCACTTTTTGAAATCTATTTTTAATATTATTTAAAAAAAACTAAAAAAAATTAAATTTTTAAATTTTTTTAAAAAGCATAACCACTCAAAAAAAAAAAAAAAAAAAAAAAGCCCTTCCTCGAGCTCATCGAAGTGCCCCGTCTGGTGCTTTTAAGCTATTCCAGACATTTCCGTACTTAAAAGTTAAAATCCTGCCAGGGGTAATTAAGTCAAATAACATATATTCAGATGAGGACCTCCTTTGATTGGCCCTTTTTTTTTATTTTTACGTTTTAAAATGTTTAAAAAAATTCAATTTTTTTTAATTCAATTTTTTTTTTATGTTTTACTATCATTTTTATGTTAATATTAATAAAATTAAAAATAATATTATTTTAATATATATAAACAAAAAATACTTTTAAAAAAACAATAGCAAACAAAAAATTCCAAACATCCTTTTCAACCTTGCATCTTGATTTTTGGGTAAAATAGATACTTTCGCTTTTTTTTTTTTTTTTTTTTATAAATCAATTTTTTAAAAATATTTTTATCTTAAAATGTATCAAATTATTTTCTTAAATAATTTTTTGAAGAATTTTGATATGTTAATATTAAAAATAAAAAATATTTTAAAAAATTTACATGTAAACAATATTTTTTAAAAAAGGTCTTGTCTTATACTGTAATACCACATACACAATCAGTGTTTGGATAAAGAAATGAAATTATCTTGTGTTCCTATTGAAAAGAGGAATGGTCTATTTTATTTAAAAGGAAATTATATGATATTTCAACCTGTAACAACGCGTGCTCATATACTTGTTAGATGCGTTGAAGCCACCGTTCATATACTTGCACCGCCAAGCCTCGTTAATGAAATATCCACGTCACCGATCAACACCAAAATCTTCTAACCAACCGGAAACAATATTCAAATCCTTATTAAAAAAAAAAAAAAAAAACCAAACCCGTGATGACAGAAACAAGCCTCCAACAACCGGGAGACACAAATAAAAAAACACATAATACCATTTAACTAGGTTTTTATGATTGGAAAGTGTTTTTTTTTAAGAGGTTGAATGTTTTTCTTAAAATTGATTTTTTTTTTTATTTTTTTTAAAATTATTTTGATATACATCAAAAATATTTTTTTAAAAAAAATATTTTTTAAATATTTTTTAAACAAAAAAATATTTTAAAAAATAACTATTATTATAATTTATTCACAAATACACAAAGAATCATCTAAAACTAATATAGAAAAGAAGCAGGGAAAAATAGGCAAAAGAAGCAAAATTAGTAGTTGTTGTCATGATATTTCATGGACGCCATTAAAAAAATTCTCTGGGATGGAATCTTTTGTTGGAGAAAAGATAGAGAAATGGGTAAGAATTTTTTTTCAAACGAGTTTCTTAAAATATAATTTCTTAAAAACATAATAATTTTTTTTATTAACGTGGATATTCGGACTAACTTGTATGTATTTTAATTTATCCTACAAGTTCTGAAATTAACAATCATATAAGTCTCTAATAGCCATTATATTAGCAACCAGCTTGAACTTGAGACCACACATAGATAAACCAAATTTTTTAATTATAAATTCTTACTATTATACCAACTATTTATTGATTTTTTTTTGAAAAATAAAAACAATAATTACTTTAACTAATGTTTGTTTTAACTTTTAACCTCAAATCACATATCTTATCATGCAAAACAACTATACTAAACAAGACTTTTTAAGTAGATGATATATGGTTAGTAAATCACAAGTGATGGTTGGTAAGCTAAAGGTAAAGCATACATTCTTGTATTTACGAGGTGCTTTACTTTTTTTATTTTATAGAAGAAATATAATATAAATTTTTTTTAAAAATTACTAATAAATTATAAAAATATTTATCTAATAGCTGTAATCAGCATAGCTGATTCAATCAAAATATTTGAGAACATAATAATAATTTTTTTTTTAAATGTTCTTGTTCAGAAATACATTAAATAATATTTTTTATTTTTATTTTATTTTTATTTAATATTAATATATTAAAATAATTTAAAATTATAAAAATTTTAAATAAAAGATATTATTTTATAAATACTATTTATAATACAATTCCAAACTACGAGCTGTATTTTCTTGTTAAAAATGCCAAGAAAGATAAAAGTTTTAAGCATTTTCCAGTTTTTAATGCAAAAGACGACTGCAAAATTATTTGTATGCATGTAGGTAAAAAGGGACGTGGTAAGAGAGGGTGTTTTAGTAATTTCAGACAGGGGTATTTAAATCATGTAGGGGCTTTTGTCCTGCGCAAGAAAGAGAAAACACCTAACAGAATTAGAAAGCACAGGAATCTATGATAAATAGAAGTGAGAAATTAGAAAGTCTAGTTTGTGTGTGGGACAGATTCAAAATGTGGGTCCCGTGATGAATCGGTTAGTCTCAGGTGTATGATGGGAATGCTTCGAATCAAACGGTCTTAAAATTCTGTTGGTTCGAGTTGGATGCAATATTATACCGTGTCGGTTCTAGTGGGACTTTCCGAGGCAGGATCAAGATCCAGCTGATGAATGACACGTGGAAGAGACAAGGCTTGTTCGGGGATAGAGGAGTGATTCATTGCTGTTGTCGGAGTGCACAAACACACAGTATTTATTGCATGAAAGTAGGGGTTGAGTCTACCATGAGCCCGAGTGCACAAGACGCATAACCTGCGCACTTCGCTACCACCTAACCCCCCTTGAAAAAAAAATACTAAATTATATATTATTTTAATATATTTTTAAATTAAAAAATAACTGTTATTTGTTTAGTTATTTTTTATGCATATAAATTTAAATATTGTCATTTGTTTTTTTTTTATATTGTTTTCTATTCTCGTGAACGTGAAGAGAATTTAGAGAAATAAATTCTTAATTAAGGATTTAGAATATTTCTCAGATAAATTTTAGGAATTTTGTTTTCACTAATTTACTATGCTTGAGATATTGTATTAGCAATTTCAATGTTCTTCGTATAATTATAAAAAGGATAAGAGCAGGAAACATCTAGAGTCTTTCTTCTTTCATGTGGATGATTCTTTCATTTTTCTCATGGAGTGGAACGTAATATTAATATTGATTCAATGCATTTTTTTTGGACTGGAGTTTCAATGCCACTAATATCATTACTTTTTGTTGAAGAAATCTTAGCCCCCGTTTTTTGGATTATGATTTAAATAAAAATCGATTTAAATTTCAATTTTCTACTTAAAATTAATTTTTTTATATTTTAAAATTGTTTTGTTGTGTTGATATAAAAAATAAACTTTAAAAAATAAAAAATATATTATTTTAATAAATTTTTTAAATAAAAAATTTTTTAAAAAATAACTATTGTCACATTTCTAATTATTTTATATGTTTTGTTATATAAAATGAGATACTCGGTTAATATAAATAGTAAATAAAAATGTAATAAGGATAGCATCTGTAAATATTTAATATTATCTGATTTAATTAAACATAATTTACATTTAATTTAACTAAAATCAAACTATATAAGATTTGATTTAAGCTCATTATAACTTGATGCATACTCTATTTTTGTTTATAATAGTTTATTATTTTTTATGGATTTTAAATGGGTAAAAAATTATTATTTCTATGTTTTAGTTGATTTTACATGATTTTTAGTCTTGATTTCTTTTAGACAAAAACAATACAGTATATGTTTGGAAATGTAATTGTATGTGTTTGAAAATGTGATTGTATCATTGTTTTTTTAAAAAAAATTAATTTTTTTATTAAAAATTATTTTTATATATATATATTTAATTTTTTTTTGATATGCTGATGTTAAAAATAATTTTTAAAAAATAAAAAAAAAATTATTTTGATATATTTCAGCATGAAAAACTTTCTAAAAAACAATCAAAATCATACTTCCAAACATGCAAAAAAGTCAATTACTATTTTTTAAAGTGGAAAAATAAATAAATAATATATTTTTAAATATTTTTAGATAATTTTGATATATTAATACCAAAATTAAATTTTTTTAAAAAAAATAATAAAATATATTTTAATATATTTTTTTAATAAAGATCACTTTAAAAAAAAATACCATTTCCAGAGTATACAAATCTCATGAATTAAAGGTTTTAGCGTAAGCAAGGCAAGAGAGACGACGAGAAACAAAAATCAATTCAAGAATTAGGGGAGAGAGAGAGAGAGAGAGAGAGGGTGAAGGATTCTAAGCTAGAACTTAGAGGAGGAGGGAGGAGGAGGAGGTTAGAGAGAGAAGCCAGCAGCAACGACAAGTGACGAGAGAGAAAACCTGTCTCGTGAAGTCTTGTAGCCCAAAAATATAATAAAAAAGAAAATAAAAGATCTCTTCTCCTCTCTTTTTTTTCTTTCTTTCTCTCCCTGCAAAACCAAACAGGCTGCAGACACACACACACACCTCTCTCTCTCTCTCTCTCTCTCTCTAAACTCTCGCATTCATTCCTTGCTTCTTCCTTTTATATATCACGAGATCCCCCTATCTGTTTCTTTTCTTTTTTTCTCTCATGTCTTCTTCAAAGACAACATTTTTGAGTTTGGGTTCCTTTCATTTCCTTGTTCAATCTCCATTTGCTCACATTTCTAACATCGTCTGACTAAAACACAACATTACATACCCAGAAAGAGCAACACCAACATATTGAAGATATCCCTTTTTTTTTTTTCTATTTAATACTGTTATCATTAATTAAAAAACATGATGTCGCATTCACCGAAACCCTCCATTGGAGGAGGAAACTTAGACCTCAATTCACTAACTGATCAACTCCGTGACTCACTCTCTTCATTCGAAGCCAACAAGCCTGATTTCCGTGAACTCGATCTGGGTTCACCAGTTTCACCTCTCCGAACTCGTGGTGGACTCATCACTACAGCCACCGCCAACGCCACCACCACCACCACCACTACCTCCTCCAGCTCCAGTTCCTCCGGATCCGCATCCGGTGCTCAAAATCCACTTCACAAACCCAACAATAGCAACCACTCAGGCGAGTTATCAAACTCGAGTGAGAGCAGCCCCACTGCTGGTGCCAAAAAGGCTCAACCGGGTCATTCTAGATCCGACTCTTTAACTTATTCGGGTCAAATTACCAGCCAGAGTGCTGTGAACTCTCCTGTAACAGGCAATGTGTTACCTACCGGTAACATTTGTCCGTCGGGCAGGATCTTGAAGACAGGCATGGGAATGGCGAATCGGAGTGCCAAAGCGGATGTTTTAGGATCCGGGACCGCAAATTATGGTCACGGGAGCATAATGCGGGGCGGAGGGAGCGCAAAATGTGCTAACTTGGATGTTGTTAATTCGGCAAGTAGGAATGCTTGGAGTGTGCGTCCAGGGATTGTGGATCCGGAGGAGGTGAAGAGGACTGGAAATGAGATGTATAAAAAAGGGTGTTTTGGGGAGGCGTTAGGATTGTATGACAAGGCTATTGCGTTGGCACCTGGGAATGCTGCTTATAGGAGTAACAGGGCGGCAGCGTTGATGGGATTAGGGAGAGTTGTGGAGGCGGTGAAAGAGTGCGAGGAGGCTGTTAGGTTGGATCCTAATTATTGGAGAGCACATCAGAGGTTGGGGGTTTTGTTAATTAGGTGAGTTTGATGATGGGGCTTTGATTCTATCTTTTCCTGTGGGGTGTGTCTGTGGTGGGGTTCTTGATTTACGGGGGAATTTTTTGAGTTTTAGCGGTGATTTGATCTGCATTGTTGGGATGCTTGTTTATTGGCTGCTATATTTCTTAATGAAGTTAAAGAAGTTTTGTTTTTTCTTGTTGATTTTGACCAGTCAATTGATTTTATGGAATATGATGAATGATAAAGACGATGATGAGTCTAGATTTATTGGGTTCTAAGTTGTGTTGACCAAGTTCTAATTTATCTGTTTTATTTACTTTATGATTGCTGAATTTGTGAGCATTTAGTAGGTGAATGTGATGTTTTGTGATCTTATGATCTGCATTGTTGTTGATGTTTTGATGTATATTATTAGGATTTGATAGGTAGATGGATGTGCAGAGAAAATCATTTTTTTCCAATGCTTGGTGAATAATTACATTACAGCTTCTAAATGTTTTGAGGATTTAATAAGTTGTAAGTTGTGGATTGCAGTAGGTTTTTCTATTTTATAATGTGTTAAACCACTTGGTGCGAATAGTTTGTTGATCGAATACCAAAGCTGATCCATTTGTTCATATTTGCTTGTTTTGTTTGTTATGGCTGTTGACAATATTTTTATGTTGTTTTTTGCTCTTTGGATTTAGGATGCTTTAATTTTGTCCTCGCTTGCTATTGATCCTACTGCATTTGCTGGTTCTAATCTGGTTTGATTCGGTTCTTTATGTTGTGTTATTTTTCAAAGAGTGTTGAGATAATTAGTTTCTTTGTATTGATGACCTAGAAACATAGCTGTGGTTGATTTGGCTTTTGGCTTGCTGCATACTGAGTTGCTTCTGAACAAGTTACACCATACTATTGAGCTCTGATATACCCGCGCTGTCCTGATTAAGTAGTCTCGAACGTTCAAACTCTTTGTCATTCTAGAACCATTTGTTATAACTTTGATCCATCCATTTTGGTCTTTTATTGGTTTGTTTTGTTTAAGCTGTCAGATTCACATTTTTTATTGTGGTCTATAATTTTCCTGGAGCTTTAATTTTCTATTTATTTCCCCAACAGTATGCTGCAAATAGTTTGATATTTGTTGTGGGGACACGAAGCATTGAACTTGATTTCATTGCAGGTTAGGACTGGTTGAGAGTGCCCGGAAGCACCTATGCTTTCCTGGACAGCATCCAGATCCTGTCGAATTGCAGAAGTTGCAATTAGTAGAGAAACATCTTAGCAAATGTTCTGATGCACGGAAGGTTAATGATTGGAATGGTACATTAAGGGAAGCAGAAGCTTCAATTGCTGCTGGAGCAGACTATTGCCCCCAGGTATAAAATGGCTATCTGTACTTTTTACTGTGTAAAACTGGCAAAATTGACGACCAGAGTAAATTAACGAATGTTTGAACTGGTTCAAATTGAATTTACAGCTCTTTATGTGTATAGCTGAAGCACTTTTGAAGCTCCACCAATTAGAAGATGCTGAATCATGCTTATTGAAAGTTCCAAAATTAGAACCATATGCCAACTTCTCGCAGACTAGATTTTTTGGGATGCTTTCTGAAGCCTACCCGTTCTTGGTCCAAGCACAGATTGAGATGGCTCTAGGAAGGTGAGTTCAGAATTTCAAACCACTACAAGATATAATAAACAGTTTTGCAGAGCTTTAAGACTGGATGATGGATGCCTTGCAGGTTTGAGAATGCAGTTGCAGCTGCTGAGAAAGCTGGACAGATAGATTCACGAAATGTTGAAGTAGCAGTGCTGCTTAAAAATGTGCGACTAGTAGCTAGAGCTCGTACCCGCGGCAATGATCTCTTCAAATCGGAAAGGTTCACTGAAGCCTGTTCAGCATATGGTGAAGGCCTTAGGCTTGATCCTGCAAACTCTGTTCTCTATTGCAACAGGGCAGCATGTTGGTTTAAGCTTGGATCATGGGAGAGATCCATTGATGACTGCAATCAAGCTTTACGAATCCAACCTAACTACACAAAAGCCCTTCTTAGAAGAGCTGCCTCAAACAGCAAGGTAAAGTCTTCTCAAAAGACTTTGCTTGTGTATAATTTGCTTTTCCTTGTACTGACCCACTGGCTCATATTTTTTCACTTGAAATTGATGTGCTCTTGTAAATTGCAGTTAGAAAGGTGGGCTGATGCCGTGAGAGATTATGAAGTTTTGAGAAGGGAACTTCCAGATGACAATGGAGTAGCTGAATCTCTATTTCATGCTCAAGTTGCATTGAAGAAATCTCGTGGAGAAGAAGTGTATAATATGAAGTTTGGCGGTGAAGTAGAGGAAGTGTTGGGGTTTGAACAGTTCAGAGCTGCAATATCATTACCTGGCAAGTCTTCCCTTCCATGTTCTGAACATTCATATTCTCTTTGTCTGGCTTCCTTTTCTCCCATGTATTGAGTTCCAAAATTCTAATGGATATTGAATTTGTGTACTATAGGTGTTTCAGTGGTTCATTTCAAATCATCCTCTAATGTGCACTGCAAGCAGATATCTCCATTTGTGGATACATTATGCGGTCGGTATCCATCCATAAACTTTCTCAAGGTAAATGTCCATACCAGTCTTATTAAGTTTTGGGATTCTTTCTGACCTTAACTTAGTCAGAAATGAAATCAACAAGTTGTTTTTGTTAAGTCTACATGCATCCACTTCTTCTTTTCTTAAAGGTGGACGTGGAGGAACATCCAGCAATCGCAAATGCCGAGGATGTGAGGATTGTTCCAACATTCAAGATATACAAAAATGGCAACCGAGTGAAGGAGATTGTCCGCCCAAGTCATGATGTGCTGGAACATTCGGTGAGGCATTACAGCTTTTAGAACTCGTGATTGTACTTGTACTACTACTACGACTCCCAATTCTTACATGATGGGAAATTCTTCACTGCCCTTCCAATCTCTTCCTCCCACAATATAAGGACTACCAGATACCTACGGACATAAATCAGAGCTACATAATAATCCTATTAGCGGCCAATGCCAGAAAGAACCCAGAGGGATAGCTTAGTTCGCCTTTTGCAGTTTTAATTTATTTATTCATTCCTCATTGCTCTGCGGTTCCATGTTCTCCCTCCCGTCTCTTTATTGTTATTCTTTTTCCTCATCTTTTTGTCACCTTTGTTTTTCTTCTGTTGTAGACCAGCCTGTTCTTGAATCCCCCATTCCCTTTCAGATGAAAAGAAAACAGAGAGAGAGATATGTGTACAATTGATTTAGAGAGAGAGAGAGAGATGGCAGGCTGGTAGAGGAGGGTCTTGTACATTTTATGTGATATAATACAGAGATATCGGAAGCCATGAGTGAGATTGGATGCCTGGTGGGTACTTACTGGGTTAGTGAAAGAAGGATGAATATTTTATTTATTATTACTGTTGTTACTTATGCCACCCATTTTATCAATCAATAATTTTCCCCCATTGTTTCCCTCCACCTCGTATATTTAACTCTCCCATGCTCTACACTTGCATCTGATGTTCATCTAGTAGGAGGTTGGACAGCACGATTACACATTGATTGACTTGTCTTGTGGTTATTATAAATGAAGGGGTTGGGTTTTCTTGTAAAACTCGTTGCTCCTCTCCCACAAGGTGATGAGGCTCTTGGCCTCTGCAAGAGAAAAAAAAGAAAACATTTTGTGCGTGCGTCTTGGTTTAGTGACATTGTTAACTTTAATATTAGACAGCATCATCACAAGACTTTTGATGTTGCCCGAATGTGGTGGCACGGAGGATATGATGCGAAGGGTTCTTAGCCATTCACATGTGAGCATTGCCGCTCTCCTCTCCCCCAAGAAAGTCCAAAAAGCGCCGATGGGGTCGGTGCTAACTTACGTCTGCAGTCATGGAGGTGACGGCACTGTCCTTGGTGGACCTTGGTCAGCTGGTGGCCACGTGTAGGTGTCCTCTCTTTTCTTAATCTCTAAAAGAGAACGGAAATGAATGCTGTCGTATATCGGAGCCGCGAGGGTAGTTTGGGGAGTGAAATAGTCCTTGGTCTTAGCTACGTGCATGCGCTGCTGTACTAATTAATAATGAAGCTGTCCTGTTTGTGTGTTGTTGTTGTGTTGTACTTTAGTTGGGCGTTGAGAGTATCCAGTCGAACAAAACTCTTGATTGCGTAGAGGACAAATAATAAAATTAGTAGCTATCACCTTCACATAAATAGCAGCAGCAGCCTAAATAATCTCTTATATTATTAGTATACGCTAGCAAGATCCAAATGCACAGCTTGTCGGATTATTATTATTATTATTATTATTATTATTATTATTCAGATATCGACATGCTGCATGGTTTTCATTTTTTCACCTCTAGAATCCGATGTTAAAAAAAGAAAAGAAAAAAAAAAAGAGAGGCCCACTTGAATGATCTTGTAAAGATGATTTAGGTTGTCTTGGGAGAGCATCAATTGTTTTCTAATCACAAGTATATCGAGAGACTGGTAATTTTTACGTTTAAAATTAAAATGGCATGTTTTTTATACAGAAAACTGTTAAAAAACTTATATCACAGTAGTTTTAATCAAATAAAATGCTTTTTAAAATTTATTTTTTAAAACCATAACTAAAAATGAATTTTTAATCCGTTTTTAAACCAAAATAACAAAAGCTACACATCTCGAAATACACACCTAGGCATTTCTAAGATAATAATCCCCCCCCCCAAAAAAAAAAAAAAAAGGCTCTTGCATGCATTATTATTGAAGTAAAAAATGATTTAACCCTAAGCACCGACATTAATTTGAGAATGAGGTGGGGCCAGAGAGGGTAAAATAAAATGCAAACCGATTGGGGTTAAAGTAAAAGGTTAAAAAAAAAAAAAAAAAAGAGAGTGAGAAGACAAAAAGGAAAGCAGGGTGGGTGCAAAAAAGGGGAGCAAGCAATAATAGAGCATGCTTTTTTCCTGCTGCTGGCACATGGACACATACAATAGTACTGTGCACGGGGGAGTAGTACGGTTACTGTTCATTAATTCACTTAGTACGGTTTACATGAAAAAGAAAAAGTAAATTTGTTTCGGGTCCGATAAGTCAGAAAATCTAGCCTTACTGTGTGTAGATTATTGTCCTTTCTTACCATACAAGGATTTAAACATAAAAAAAAAAGTTTTATATTAAAACGTGAATTTTTTAAATAACAGAGATAAAATGATAAAAAAAACTACAACTTCATGGATATAACTAAAGTTTCATGTGAACAAATAGTAATGGAGTATTTTTTTTGTTATTTCTTGATGATGACCCTCTTTTTTAATAGCTATTTTTAACTACAATTAAAACTAGATTTTGCTAAATTGATGCCAAATTAACTTGCAAAAGTAGTTCAAAACTGTGTACACAAGATGATGCAAATTGAATTTTATTAAAAAGAAACCTATGGTAATGTAACTTGTAAGGATGAAATTGTAAAGTCTTAAAGTTTAATAGTTGAAGAAAAAAGAAAAAAATATTTAAATGAATAAGCGAGTCCACATAATATTTTGTGCGATGGTCTATAATGAAATGCCCCCTTTTTTTTAGTTATTTCTACTAGTCATCTACCTAGTTGTACTACATTGTTGGTATGATTCGAGTCAATTTATAATGTAAAAGAAAGAAATAATTGCATTATGGATATATTTTCATGTATCATATATATTTTTTAGATTGAGAAATGAAGAGTTGTTTATGCTTTATAAAATAAATTAAAAAAATATAAATTGATAAATAAAAAAACTAATTGTTAACTCTAGTTTATATACTAAAGTGAGAAGTTAATCTACCTTTTTACTTTATCTTAGAGATCAATTGTTGTTGCTAATAACAAAAGGTTTTTTTGTCTCCATAAAAACATCATACATAAACAACTAATTTACATAAAATATAAGAGGAAAACAAAATTAGAGACAAATTAAACTAATCTCTTTGAAGTATCATGAAACTAAAAAAAAATTATAAATAGATTAATCAATATTTAAAAAATAAATATAAAAAAATCATTTTAAAAAAATAAGATGAAATTAATTAATATTTAAATAGAAAAAAATAATGCAAGGAAAAAAAAAAAAAAAAGGCTAGACACTTATAGGTTTGACAAGCTAGCCCATGCATTTGGCCTCAAATCAAAAAGTAAAGTCATGCTTGGTAATTTTTTTTCTTAGCATTGGATGTTGTCTGCTCTAGTGTTTTTAATAATTTGGTGATACATCTTCTTTTGCTTAGCTTTTCTATTACTTCTAGTGATTAAAAAATCAAGGTCCAAGCTTTTGGATCCTTAAAACTTAATTTTTAGCTTGTTTTTCACCTAAAAATACCTTAAAAGCATATTAGAAACCTTGGAAAAACCAATGCCCACCCTCAAAACACCATCCAACCACTCCAAAAAGTAAAAGTAAAAATAAAAATAAAAATTTGACATGTTTATAGGAACCACTATCTCTATTGAACTTCTATTGAGAAGATGAATCCATTGACACAAATATTAATTTTTTTTGTGGAAAAAATGTGGTCATCTGATCGTTTTGCCTCTCCTCAAAATCTTTAAGCAACTTTCTTCTCCTATCTCAATACCTGGAACTAAAAAAAGTGAAGATAATGATATTTGCTACTGAAATGTGAATATCTCAAACAATGGGGACCAAATGATAGAAAATTTAAAATTTTAAGGATCAAACTAAAATATCTTGCACTCATATCTAAATAGAGCATTTGTTTTTGTTCTTTGTCAAATAAAGTCTTTATTCTTTTAATTTCTATTTCAATTCTAATTAAATTCTGAATACTCAAAATCAAAACCAAATCCATTCTTGAATATCCCAAACATTATTCTCAAACATGAGAGGTAATTCATATTGAAAAAGTCCCATAAAAAAAAAAACCATGATATTGTAAACTTCAATGATGAGATTATAACACTTAAAAATTCAATGACCAAAATTAAAAAAAAAAAGGAAGAGAAAAATGTCATGTTTATATGAACAAGTGAATTCAGAGTAGGCTGTGTTAAAAATAAAAATGATTCACCCATTTGTTTTAGTTATTTCTATAATATAATAAAATGAGAAAAGAAATAATGTAGTGAGATTATCAAATAATGACAATTTCTTTGCTCATGTTAACACATAAATCATGAAAGGCTTAAAGCCTATTCATTTTTATTGATCCTAAAAAAAGGCCATTTCACTGGAGCCAACTCTTATTAATTTAGTTAATTAAACTAGTTTTATCATAGTTTTTAGCCCTGATTCGGTGGTCGGCTTGGTCCAAAGCCCGGATTCCTGGTTTTGACCAGGTCAATTCTTTTTTTTTTTTTTAAATCAAAACGTCGTTTTAGTAAAAAAAAGTCAACAGGTTACAATCGAGTTTTTGACCAGGTCTTGCCAGGTCAACTGGATCGTCGGGTCAATCCACCGGGTTTTTCCTTCCCATGTTTTTTCTTCAACCTAACCCGGTTCCAACCCTAGGTCGGCCGAGTCACAGGTCAACCCGCCAGGCTGGGTTTTAAAATTATGAGTTTTATTGATTGCACCATGTTACGGGTTGCTATTTTAATTTATAAATATGTTGAAAGAGTAGATGGACAAAAATGATAGTCTTTTCAATTTTAAATTTTTTATCAAAAAAATGAAAATTTAGTGTATATTTATGATCTTTTTATGTTATGTACATAGAAAGTTCATCTCCGTACACATTAATATCAAATTAATTTTATTATAAAATTAAAATAACACACTTTTAATAAAAAAGATCTTTGTTTTACTTCAAGAAATTGTCTAGACATCCTTTGTCGGTTAACTAGTTTTTCTTCTTATGAATTTTTATCAATTTCCTTTTTAGTTAAAAATCCCTTTCCTTTTTTTTTTTTTATGTATTTCTTTCTTTTCTTACAAGTACCTTTTTTTTTTATTCATGGCATGAATTTTAAATAAAAATTTATTATGATTTGAAAAGCAAGTTTTAATAAAAAAAAAAGTAAAAGAATTATATCTTGATGTTTTTTATGTGATCGTATGTAAAACTACATGAATAATTAATTTTTAAAAAATGCATAAAATAAAAAAATAAAAAATGGAATATATATATATATATATATATATATAGTATATTAACACTACTGTAAAAACGTTATTACTTTATTTGAAAAGTGTGATATCATTGTATAATTTTTAAAATAGCATTTATGATTATTTTATTCAAATAGAATTCTATTTTTAAATATCAAAAGATAAAATAACTTTAAAAAAATTAGGTGTGCCTGGGATAGAAAGGACGAGCTAGATGCTCATGGGCTTAAAAGGCTAGAATTGTATGTCTAAGTTTGAAAGGATGGGCTAGGCGCGCCAAGTATAGGAAGGTCGAGCCTGCATATTTGGCCTTAAAAATACATAGCCTAGAAGGTAAGCAATTCCTTATCATAAATGGATAACATCCCTAACCTTAAGAACTTTACTAAGGTAAGAGATAGGTCTACCATCCTATATAAAAAATGCTTCTATTTCAATCCTAGATGCATCATATTCCATAATAAAAAGGCTTAGAAAAATTAGGTAGATTTAAGATTGGTGGACTAGTGACATCTTTCTTTAATCCCTTCCTCACATATATCTTTTACTAACTTATATTAAACAAACCCTCCCTTCTTAACTAGTCTCGTTAACGGGCCAATTATAGTTCTATACCCCTTTATAAATCTTTTGTAATATCTTGTTAGTCTTAAAAATCCTCTTAAAAATTTAAGATTACAAGGGCTCGTCTATCTAACCATTGCTTCTGCCTTACTAGGATTAACTTTAACCTTATCTCCAAAAATTATATGCCTTAAATATACAATTTTCTTAGTGGAAAACTTGCATTTAGATTTTTTAGCATAGAGCTCTGTTTAGCTAAGGTTTATAAGACTATCTTTAGATGTTTTATAGGTTTTTCAAAATTAAAACTATAGACCAAGATATCTTAAAGAAAAACTAATATAAACTTTCTTTGATAGGGTTTAAGTACTTCATTCATCAAGTCCTAAAACATTGAGGGTGCATTAGTCAGCACAAAAGGCATCACTACAAACTTACAATACCTTTTATATGTTTTGAAAAAAGTCTTAAGGATGTCTTCTGACTTCATCCTAATCTAGTTGTAACCAAACCTTAAATCCAGCTTAGAAAGATAATGTGAACCACAAATCTTGTCCAGTAGCTCCTCCATTACAGGTATAAAAGAACCCATATTTAATAATCTATTTGTTAGGATCCCTATAATCAACATATATTTTCCAAGAGCCATTTGACTTCTTACAAAAAAAAACTAGCAAGAAAAATTGATTCTGGCTAAGCCTAATGGTGCCTAACTCCAGCAATTCTTGAACTATCTTTTCTATCTTAAACTTTTGATAATAAAGGTACTTATAGGGTCAAACACTAATGAGAGGTGTTTGTTTTGTAAGTTTATTGCGTGATAATGGTTTTTTTTTTAGAGTAAACTTGTAGGTTCCTTAAAAACCTTCTTAAAATTCTTTAATAAATCTTGAATTTACTTAAGGATCTTTGTAAGATTCTAGTCCCAGCTTCCATTCCCTATATTTATAATAGTAGACCATTAGCTTTTCTTTTCAACTCCTATAAAAGGCTAGACCTGTTATCAATATAGACTCTTTGACTCCCAAGTCTTTAAGTTGAATCTAAAGCCTATTAAATTGGATATCTATAGTTAATTAAGCAAAGTCCCATATAATAGGGTCCAATTCTTTGAACAATTGAATTTCAAGAATCAGGTCACACCTATTAAGCCAAACTAGTAGAGCCCATGACTGGAACTAGATTCTTTAGGCCTCGAAGTTTAGCCTTGAACAATAACTCTTACTAAAAAATTTAGTGACAATAGAAATTTCATCCCCAATGAAGTTATGTGTACTTCGAGTGTCAACCAACACTATGATTATTTAGTTGTTAATGGTTGCCTTAACCCTTACAGTTCTAGGATTTGGGCTCCTTAACATAGTGTAGATGAAAATTTCTACCTCATTAGCATTAAAATTTTCTAAACTAATTAGATCCTTTATATTTGCAGAATCCTATTCCTCTTGATCCTCTTATGTCTCTTCAATCATAAATAGTTTTAGACCACCACACTTATTACCTGAACTTTATTTTCCATTACACTTAAATCAAAGCCCTTTATCTTCTCTCTCTTTTTTTTTTTTTCTCTCAACTAGGTTTGGGATAATATCTAGACTGATTGACTTTTCTTAGAGGCAATCTTAGCTTGACTCAATTAGACTACTCGACTTCGGCCTCAACTTGTATTAAGCTTTCAACTTTGATGCAATACCAAGAGGTGCTCCTCTTGCATCCTAGCTAAACCATATGCTACCATGGATTTTAAAGGTTCAACATTCAAATCCTTAATTTAATTTTCTCCTTAAGGCCTCATAAAAAAAACAACTTAATATATGGTTGTTTAACAATTCTTGAACTCTGATTGATATAACTTCAATATGCATTTTATAATTTTTTATTGTTGAAGCCCGCTTCAAATTAATTAAGACTTTCATGGGATTATCATAAGATAAGGTCCCAAACATAGTATGGAAAGCCTTGACAAAAGTTTCCCTACTAGTAATTATCCTTGATTCCTCCATCTCTTGAAACCAAGCGAAGGCCTTGACTTCTATATGAAAACTAGTTATAAACAAATAGTTCTGATGGTTTGTATTATGGTAGTTGAAACAACAATTGGCCTTATGGATTCACTCTGTAGGTCTTCCTCGTTTAATTGGAAAAAAACCTAGTTTTATTGGTCTGAGCAACAATTGTTGTTCTGTATGAGGCTTAAACTCCTACTGACCGTGTCCATTGACCAATGTAATATGGATTTTAAGAGTGGACTCAATTGATATATTTCCTCGTATTTTGGCTATATGATCCACCTTAGATGAAATCTAGTGCAACAATTATATCAACTCCTCCAGCACCTTCTGATGTGCTTGTTGCTAATACTACCACTCCTTTTGTTGATTTTTCATATTTGCCATAGTTTATAAGAGCTGCAACATTCGAGTTTCATTAGCCATGAATCATAGTTTTGGTACCAAACTTGTAACAAGTTTTTAGTTGAATTTGTGTAAATTTGATTATTGTAATTTTGGGCTGTAATTTTTCTGTGAAATAGTTGTAATTCAAGAAAAATTGGACTTCATTGAGGACTTAATTGAATGAAAAAAAATACTTTAATTATAAGGATGAAAGGATATAACTGAAAAATAAAAGTAACTTGGTGACCAAGTGATTAGGCCTCCTAAGAACTAATATCTTAAACCTTCCATATCTAATTTATTTGCATGGTTCGGTTTAAATAGAAATGATCATAACTTATTTGAAATTCAAACCACAATCCAGTTTAGCTAGCCAAGCCAAATATTTTCTAGACCATTACAAAGTGACCAAGCTTTTCAAATAGCTTTTCGTGTCGAAAAGTATGCCAATAATTTTTTTTTTATTTTTTTAAAATTATTTTTGATATCAACACATCAAAACGATCCAAAAAGTACAAACTGCACTCAATTTTAACAAAAAAAAATTTGAAATTTTCCGAAAAGCAGGTTCAATCGTATTGCCAAACATGCACAAAATGTTGGCGTTTCTGGACAACAACTTCCCACCCAAAACCACGCGTCTTCACCTGGTCAACTCGAAAATCCCAGTCTTTGAATTTGGAAATAAAAGCAGCTAAGTTCTAGACTCCTTCGCCACCCTTGCATATTCCACTCATCTCCATCTCCTGGCTTTCCAAATATAGGATTAGGGATTTGCAACCTCTTACATGCAAGGAGAGGGAAGAGAGCAACTTGATTTTTTTAAATCATTGGAAATCATGATGATCAGAAGAACAGAACGATACAAGGTGAGGTTTGTAAATAATTTGATATTAGAAGGAGTTTATTGAGATTGGTGGAAGAACGAGACTAACATCCTTTGTTGTTCCAGTGGGCAATGGTGAATGGTCTCCTACACCCCTGAATACCTACTTGATGGCAATATAAAGATCAACGTATAAGGGGAAGGTTTTTACTTAGAAATCGGTGCGCTACTTGAAAATGAGGAAGCTATTATGCCCGACCACGCTAAGAAAGAACAGGGAAAGCCATCTTGGGACGCGCCTCAACTCAAGCTATTCACAAGAGTTTGTCTTTGTATTTTAAAAAAAATTTAAAATTTTTATTTTTATTTACTTCAATTTAATATTTTCAAATCATTTTACTACGTTAATATCAAAAATAATTTTTAAAAAATAAAATAAATATTATTTTACTGTATTTTTAAATAAAAAATACTTTAAAAAATAATCTCAATCACACTCTCAAACAAACAAGCTCAGTAAAAACAAGGGACTCGTTCTCCCAGTTCTGAAATTGCTGAATGTTTGCTGCCATATATGAAGAAACTAAAACTTGGCTGGTCTTAATATAATTCTAACCATTTATTAAAAAAGAAAGAAAATCAACGTCAGGCTTGTATAAGGCTAAAACACAACCAGAAACCCAAATGAACACCTTGCACAACGATTTCACATGTATTTGGTTTTACTTGGAAGATAAAAATGGGATCATTATAGATAAAATAAACCTAAAAGCATGAAGATGCTGATAAGAAATAAAAGATGAATGCAGAGACTACTAACGATATCCAAGACACTCTATGCTCATGCACATTGGTTTTTTTATTTATCTTAACTACTAGGGTTCAGATTCTCAAGATAAAATTCATGAAATTTCCAATTGCTAACGGATTGAGATAGCAGCAGAGTGACAATGAGATGAATAACGTATCTTATCTGATCATACAAGTCACAAAGACGATGCTTCCGACAGCAAAACAATTTAACAAAAAGTATCTGGAAGCTTTGAAAAATATTAGACTACAGCTTGTTCAAACATCGTTTCTTCCAAATTTCCTTTCAAATCAAGTCAAAAGCATACATCCCCTGTCATTTGAAGGTAAGTTTCCACCATGCAATCATGCACCACTTGCATATAAACGGGTCCACTCCTTAGCTGCAGAGTTCAAAAATATCAGAACCAAACCAACACAGCTGTCAGTGCTGTTTATTGTAAAGCTTGTGAGGAAAGTAAATTCCATGGAAACTGGTGTGAACTTAATAATTGATATATATATATATATTACCTGTCTCAACAGCTTCTGCTTCATTCGTTTTCCAATGCTTTGCGATGTTCTCAGAAAGTGGATCATCAGGGTTTGGTGCACTAAGAAGTGCTTGGATGCTATCAAACCCAACATTAGAAAATTAAATACTCTCATGTATAACACAAGCTTCAACATGGGATTGATCTCAATAACAAGTTTCACAATATAAAACAGCAGCTCATAGTACCTCAAAAGCACAGTTCGTATCTGAAGAGCAGGACTCCATTTGTCTTTCAGAATGTCAAGGCATATCCTTCCAAGCTACATTAAAAGCTTACAGAGTTGGAGGAAAGAAACATCAAATGTTAAGCCTAAAAAAGAGGGAAGAAAAGGTAAGAGAGCCTACCTTATCGATGTTAGGATGGTATATTTTGGTCAGAAATCGAACCTGTAACAGAGTAATTATGAGAAAAATAGCAAAGACAATGCAGGAGCAAACTATGATAAACAAGGAATGGCGGAGAACTCCTGGCATAAAATACATTCTCAAGAATGTGAATCAGGGAAAGATCACATACATAGAGCATCCCAGCTTGCATGAA
Source organism: Populus alba (assembly GCF_005239225.2). NCBI lineage: Eukaryota > Viridiplantae > Streptophyta > Magnoliopsida > Malpighiales > Salicaceae > Populus > Populus alba. Next base: position 14,014,641 of record NC_133294.1, on the reverse strand, counting down.
CCACAAGCAGCACCAAATGACCAATTTTGTAAATTAGACCATGTTAGGATATGCAGACAATATTAGAAGGCTAAGATTACATGATTTGTATGATTCAAGGTGAATTCAAAACTGCACCACTAACCATAACCAATTCGTTTACATCAACTAGGTTAAGATGCTAGATAAACATTTACAGCTACAGGTATAAAGATACTTGGCTTGTTTCAACAAATTATTGTCCACGTAGGATGTCACTCAGGTCTGAATTCTCTCAATTAATTAATTGGATGACCATGGTTGTTTCCAGCTCATTTCCATTTTTGGGTTTCAAAAGGGCCAAAACACTCCTAGTAACAAGCTCAAGCAAATCTCTCATAACATATTTATTACAAATCCACACGCTATCATTCAGCTTAAATGGATAAAGAAATGGCATGGACCACTTAATAAGTTCTCCCAACACTATGCTTATTCAACCCAGAATGTTGTCTTCCAAGTCTAACCACCCTGATCTGTAATTTTAAGAATCTACTTTGTTGACATGCACCTGGGATCATTGGGTGTACAAGCTATAACCCTTACCATAAACTTAGAGAACCAGTTAAAAGAAAACAAATAGAAAAAGATGAGGTATCGTGATTGATTAAGAACCAAAAACTAAGAAATGCATTAAACCATATACTAATATAAGCAAATTCAGTATTATGAAAAACAATTGTGATTCAAAAAAAAAATCCACAAGACCAAGAACCAAGCATTTTAAACCTTTAGCAAAAAATTCTCAATTATTTGTAATTCATCATCCAATGTAACATAAAAAGTGAGATTTTGAAAAAGCACCACAATGGAAAACACCAACTTGTGGTACCTTCGGTGCAGCCATTGGATATTCTTCAGGCAGAAATAATTCCAGCTTGAAAACCCCTCCTAAACAAAGAACAAAACCAAGGCACCCATCAAAACAGACAAACACAAAAAGCTGGAAAGAAAAGAGATTAACATAATATCAAGGAAAATAATTTTTTCTTTCCAGAACGCTATTAACAGTTTAGTGTCCTAAGCAAATAGCAAAATTAAACAAATCTCCAACTGCAGTCATCCCCTTCACAATAATTTACCTCAAACTCAACCCTATAAGATTCTGAACAAACAGTTACTTCACGTTAAAGTAAAATTCTCAAAAACATACATGGGGCACCTCTAATCCAACCTACCATTCTGCAGTATCATAAATGGTAGCTTAACTATTCCTGGAAGTTCTAAGCACTGGAGAAAAGTAATTGATGGCCTTGAAAGGAAATGCAACTGTGCTTTCTTTGAACATGACAAGAACTTTTCTGTTTTAATAACTCAGACAATGCTTTAGATACTGATGCTTAAAATGCTGAATGAAAGTAATACCCCAAACAGTAGCTGGCATCCAAGCACACCAAGTAATGAGACAGCTAAAATTATCCATTGCATAAAAACTAAGTTGTTGAACCAAATCAGTACAATTGCCCATTCATGTCCCAATAAGCAGTAGGCAATAAGCAGTTGTTAACAGCCAACACCTGTCTCCACTCTTACAAGGATCTTCACATATATGACCTCGGTAGCACACCAATGCTCATGAAGTAATGGTTAATGTAATACTCCTAAAAAACAAGATGACTGTTCAAACATTATTTCACACAAGCCAGATCACAGCACATTAAAGTCTATCCCCCATACTGTGGATTTCCACGCCACATGATGTAATTGAAGATTTTCAGTTCCCCTGACCTTGTTTACATTGTTATCCAACAACATGCTGCACAGTTCATACAGAATAGAAAAAATGCGAGTTATACTCGTAAATAACTGTAGCTGCTGTATACTACAGCAAGATATATGATTATTTAATTTTGCTAGCAATAGATTGAACTAAATAGTAATCAATGACGTGAACCTAAAAGCTTATTTAATTTTTTCACAGAACATCTGCAACATTTACATCAACTTGCAATATGTAATACAAAATTTGCCTCAAATCACCGATCAGCTTTCATTATCACCAAGCACAAGCATTACTGTATGCACAAAGGCAAATACGGAAAAGGCATGATAAGCTATTTTCCAGTTTCTGGTGTGCTCTCTTAATCAATTATTTTTATCCATGGCATTGAAATTGCCAGATCTTGTTTAGTTTATTTATGCTGCAAATAGTAATTACAAAAGAAAACGCAATAATAAAGGAACAATATGATTACAAAATTCCCATTTAGCGCACATAAATTATTGACAATCCCTTAAAGAGAAAAGAGTCCAAGCATTCATAACACTACGTGTTGGGGTTAAACCCTACAACCACTCTAGCATTAAGATGACCAGCATCATTCAGTTCTGCATAAAAAGCTATTGGATTAACAAATTAAAGCTGGAGGAGACTTAAAGCACAAAATCCCCAAAGAAAGACACGAGAGTTCAGGTGCTCTAGTGATACTGCTATCAATCTCAAACAACATTACAAATTTACTCTCACAAATGAAATAAGAAGCTAACACACTAAAGGGAAAAAGAATTTAAAGCATGATGCTCAAGATAAAATCGAAGTTTCGAATGCTAATTTATTTATAGAGTACAAATAACTAAAAAAAAAATATTAAGCTAAAATACCTTCATAAGGAGATTGTGTTGGGCCAAGAATCATGACATTGAAATATCGCATATTATCCTCCGATGGGGAAGCACTAATTCCAGGAGCTGCAGGCGGTATCAATAAATCACAAAATTAACAAACTAAATCCCATAAATAAATTTCACATTTCCTTTTCCAAAATTACTATTTGAAGAAAACAAAATTAACATAAAAACACCATTACATAGCAATAATATTAAAAAGAAAAAGAGTCAACTTCCCACCTGGTTCGCTGAGGAGACGTTGAGTTTCCTGTTAGATCACAATTATAAATAAAATCACCAAAGTTATCAGAAGTCAAAATTACGAAAAGAAAAGGAAAATCTCTGAAAAATAGAGTAATAATTAAGTAATTGGAAATTAGGGAAATCAGATTCCGTTGTGGAACAGAGAGAAAGCGATGGATCGGGAAAATTGAGAAGTGAGATCGAGGACGAACCTTGATGATTCTACGAGGGAGATTACTGCTGGCCATTTTGTTCTCGAGGTCGATTGCAAACCACGCTACTTTTCTTAAGGGTTTTTTAGAGCGAGAGAGAAGAGCTGTCCTTTCGCTTTTTTGCTTATTCTCTCACGGAACACGATACGTTGGAACTATTTTAAGGCCTTGTTTGGTAGATGGCTTGCTTCTCGGGAGAGGGGGCTTTTTATAACAAGCCATTCCACATTTTTCTTTTGAAAATGTGTTTTACAAGTATGTTTGTGAAATGTTTTTTCTTTAAAGTTTAGGGTATAATTGAGATATAGCGGTTTAAAATATTTTTTTATATTAAAATATTTTTTTTTTATTTTTAAAAATTATTTTTAACATCAAAATAACATATATATATATATATAATTTATTTTAAACAAAAATAAAAATTAAAAATTAAAAAAAAAAACATGATTTATACTATATTTTTAAAAACATTCTTAATCAAAAACTATTAAAACACACATTAAAACTATGAGATTAATTTTTTTTTTAAAAAAAAAAAACTGTACTCATCAACTCGTAGTGAGTTTTTAAATACATTTATTAAAAATTTAAACTTTATTTGTGTTAGTTAATTTTCTTCACCTCATCATACTCTACCTACATTAATGGGCTCTATAACAATATAGATTGTTGTAGTTCTTGAGAATATTGGAATTATAAGTGCTTTACGAGTCATTGCTCACCATCTCCCAACAAATAATATTTTAGTCAACATTCAGACTATATAGTCCCAAGCTTTCAATTATTCAGTCATTCAATAGTCATAATATTAGTTTAATAACCGTTAGTGTATCTATTGATTCATCTTCGACCTTAAAAATCACTCTCACAAAACCTTTTAAGGAATTGATTTTTTCTCTCTTATCATCAAATAATCTGTTTAATATTATGATTGTGATTACTTTTTAAAATATATTTTTATTTGAAAGTATATCAAAATAATATTATTTTTATTTTTTAAAATTTATTTTTAATATCATCACATTAAAAAGATTTGAAAACACTAAAAAACCAATAATTTGAAGCAAAAAAAAACTAAAAAAAATAAATTTAAAAAAAAAACGTTTTTAAAACACAAAAACAAACGGGCTCAAGGATTTGAAGCCTATGTGTATTGGTTTGACTCAAGCCCAACCCATCTTGATTCTTTGGGTCAAAAGACAGCCTGACAGACTTTCTTTTCTTTCCTTTTTATTATGCGAGTTGGACCTAACCCAACCATACGAGTTGGATTTAAGTCCAACCGATATAACTTGGTCACTAGCCCAATCTAGTGACCTTGTTATGTCATTTGCAGAACATGAATCATTTTGTATTCTACATATTATTCAATAACATCTATTAAAAGGTAAGAAATTAAAGGATTATCTGTCTGGATAGGGTGTTGCTAGCAGGTGGTGTTACCTTCATAGTGTGGTGGTCGATGAGGGAGCTACTGGTGGTCTACTATAGGGCTGTTTGGGTTGCTGCACTAGAGGAGGAAAAACAATTGTGGAAGTTGTAAGAAGGGGTGTTGTTTGATGGTTTAGGTGAAAAATGAAAGGGGTTGGTTCTTTGTGTAGGTTCTTACCCTTTCTTTCTTCTTTCTACTATTTTCTCTCCATACTCGACCATCCTTCTTATTTTTTTTTTCCTGATCAAAGCTTTTAAATTTGTCTTTAATGGCCAAAACTTTACCTTTGGTGTTTCACGCTCGTGACTCATTTTATTTTCACTCAGCCTCATATCCTCACCATTATTTTATAACAAGGCTTGTTCTGCTTTTTTCAACTTCAATTGATCTCCATACAATTGTCTAGGTGACAATGGTGCAAACATGTATGTTTTCCCATCCGTTTCCAATGTATACCAATTTTTAAAATTATAATGCTTGGCTTTCCTATCAAATTAACAAGGTCTCCCTAACAATAAATATGTAATATGCATAGGAACAACATCACACGAAACCTCGCCCCTACATCTCCTTAACTTCTCCACACTTATTTAACCATTAAAGCTTATACAGTGTAACATGCTTAATAGTAGTCAAGTTCAACTTTCTAACTAAAGTTATGCTCGCAATATAAGTATAACTACCATTATCAATAATCAAACTACATACCTTATTTTTGATGTGGCATCTAGTATGAAATATATTCTTTCTTTGTTACTTAATATCTTTTTCACTAACTTGAATATTCAAAGATTTCATTACAACAATGAATTCACCATTCACAACATATTCAAGTCTTGATATATTTTCATATTTAGATTCATCACTAATTGATTCTACTTTTCCATCATTTCTTAAAATCATAATCCTTTTATTTGTACACTTTAATGCCTAATGCCTAAGTTCTTAACACTTAAAACACTTAATCTCTCGCTTATCCTTCTACTAAACATTATTTTTCCCTTTTCCATTATCACCGCAACTGTTTTTTTAACATACGAGGGTTTGACAACTTTAGGTGTTATTATTGGCTTTATTTATACATTACCCTCTTCCTTGAAATTTGACTTCCAACATTGAAAGGATCTCAAATAACCACTTGGTCTTACAATACCTTTTTTTTCCAACTATTTTTCTACTTTTATAGCCATGTACACCATATCTTCCATTTCTAAATAATGTTGTAATTCAACCACATTAGCAATATCATTATTTAAACCATTTAAAAATCTAGCCACTGTGGCTTTCCTTTCTCCAGAAGCATTAACTCTAATCATAGTTATTTTCATCTTCTTAAAATACTTATCAATACTTTTAAAACCCTAAGATAAAGATTGCAATTTATTATAAACTTTTCTATAGTAATGATTAGAGACAACCTTTTTCTTATGATTACTTCTATCTCCTCCCATATGTCAATGAGTCGTTCTCCATTACACCTCTTACCTATAATAAGTTGATCCCACCAAATAATAATATAATTATGGACAACCTTTTTCTTATGATTACTTCTATCTCCTCCCATGTGTCAATGAGTCGTTCTCCATTACACCTCTTACCTATAATAAGTTGATCCCACCAAATAATAATATAATCAGTGATTCAACTACAACAAGTTTTTAAATTTTTTCCTTTGAATATCAATGGCAATCAAATATAAATTTTATATTCTTTCCCCAATCCAAACATGCATCTGATCATTCTTTTCCTAAAATACTGGAAATTTAATTTTATGATACTCAAATTACGATCTAAACCATTGTGATAATCAAAATCCTTTTCTTGGATGAAAACAACCAACAAACTTTGTCTTTGGTCGTGTCTCATATAAGAGATTTTTATGTGTATGAGATTTTCTTTCATGATTAACTACATCCTCCTCCTTATCATTATAATCATTAGAGTTTTTAGCTACACTTTCATCTAGAAAAGAAAGTCCTTATCTAGTAGACCTTTTAACCTCATTTCCTTTGCGACTAGGAATATTATATCATGTCTACTAATCATCTTAGTACTTAATTTATCCAGCTTTCCCATTAAAGCCTCCATCATTACTTCTAATCTATTTTGTCTTTCTACAAGATTCTTTATATTCAATTGTGTCACACTTTTTGATGACATTGTGAACACCTGCAATAAAGCTTAGTGGTAATTTTTTTTCCTCACATACTCCCTCATGTGTTTACATTTGATTTAATATCACCCACTCTTGTTTTACACAATTCAATCGGGCTTTTCACTCTAATAATCTTACTATTCCCTTTCCCTCATTATTCGCCTACTTAGTTTCTTAAAGGTAACTTATCAAATAATCAATCAAAATAACATAATGATTTTTCAATGATAAAGAATCAAGAATCAAGAAATATATAAAATTATTAAAACAAAACTTGAGTATAAATTTATGAATATCAGTGAAAATTTGAACAAATATAATGAAGAAAAGAAAACACAAAATAAAATCAATGAGGTTTATGTTAAAGATTCAAAGAAAACTAACTACTTTAAGAAGTAAAGATTCAACTTCAAGAATTTCAAGAATTCAATTCAGCAATACAAAGATTTGGTATGTACCTATTCGACAAAATCAAGAAAATATTTAAGAAAATCTCGGACAACCTTAAAATTTAAGGGTTTGTATTTGGTTATACTCTAACTTGTCAATTCAATCAATTCTTGCAATCTTTCTTTAATCTTTTTTTTACTCTAGGTTGAAATCAAGAAAGATAAAAGATGAAGATCAAGACAACAATTTTTCTTTGATGTGTTTGGAAAAAAAATCAAGAAACTAAGTAAGATCATTTTTTTAATACAGGGTTTAACGCAAACGCAAACTTTGAAATAATAAGAGAAGAATAAATTGTTTTTTTTTTTTAAAAAAAAAAACAAGACCCCAGTCGAAACTAAAATAAAATAAAATCAAGTAACAACATAAACTAAATATTAAAGGGATATAACCTGATAATAGCATAAGTTTTGATACCAATTGATGTTGACATATTCCAAGATACACTAAAAATCATGTTTGAATGATTTGCAACTTGACCCAAGAAGAACTTGTCTTATAGAACCAAAATTATGCGTAATGATCACTTCCATCATACACCTATAAAGAAATGTGAACGAGTGGTATTAAATCACAACAAAATTGATCAATCATTTAAAGAGTTTGTAAGTTAAGTTAAGAACATAGTATGAAAATCACTCAACCACATAAAAGATAGCAAGAATGTCAATTTCTTTATTAAAAATAATATATTTAAAAAAAATCTCTACAAAAAAGTATGTATACTAGAAAGAATCTCAAGTCTAATAGGATATCCCTAATGAATATGAATGAACCTAATACATAATAATAATTAAATGAACCCAAATTTAAATAAAGACCCTGATATCTAAAAAAAAACCTAATAATAACTAAAAGACAAATAAAACAATAGACTAACTAATTTAAATATTACTAAAGTAGTTTTTGTAATCTATTGACAGAATTGAAGCTCAATTTTGAATGCATTGTTCTCTCTCGTCTTAATTTATTAGAGAGGTTTCCATATATAAATGGAAAGCTATGTATGTTTACTTTCCAATGTATCTATAATTACATTAAAATTATTGATGCAGCTCCAGTTATGACAAAAAAAGTAGCTAAAGGTTAAAACTGACATATTTGAATCTTTTTGTAATGACTGAATGTCCACCTACAAGCCTTTCTTAAACATGAACTAAATTAATCAAGAGTTGTACTTCATTATTTAATATTTTCTTGAAGTCCATCTTAGCTCATGTGTTTGAAAAAATCTATTGAAATCCTTTTTGAACCTCTTAACCCCTATTCTTGTCAATGGACAAACTAGAACCTCTAAGGGATCTCTTGATGTTATTTGGATTGCATCATCAACCTACTAGTACAATCCAATCCATTCTTAGTCATGAAAAAAAAAAAAAAAGGATTTCCATTCAAATATATACATAAAGTTTTTCTCAAACTTCATCTACCACCAAACAATTATTGTTCTAATTATTTTTTTCTTACTATTTATATTTTGAGAGGATAATGAAATGCTACCTTGCTAGACAAGCTTATAAAATCTTATCTCATGATTTAAAATAGATTAATGGGTTGTTTAGGAGTATGGTAACAATTGTGATTCAAAATGTTTTTCACTTGTAAATGTATTAAAATATTTTTTTTATAAAAAATTTTAATTTTAATATTAGCATGTCAAAATGATCTGAAATATATATATATATATATATTATATATATATATATATATATAATTTGAAATAAAAAAAGGAACAAAACGATTCATGAATCATGACGCTCTTTGATTCCAGTTTCTCAGTTGACTTGGAGTTTGAAGGAGTAAGAAACACATTGCTAATGGAGGTAGTTAAACTTGCTCCAGTTGATCCCTTTCTGTTTGTTGTGTCGGTTAATTATGTACGAAAGCGCGTGGGTCCATTATAGAAGTCAGACGGTGCTCTCCTTCTCTTCGTTGTGCGCACCGTATTGGGAGGAATTTTCAGTTTTAGAATTTGATGGGGGGGGGGGGGGTGTTTTGCGTTGGTTCAACGCTACTCGCTCTTTTCTGTTTGGTGGCCCAGGCCCACAAGCCCATGCTTCAAAGTTGAAAACTATACCTGCGTTTATTTGTTGAGAATTATCCAGTTTTTGAGAAATTGTTTTAGGAAATAGATAATTATAGAAAAAATATTTATAAATTGAAAATATCTTGTTTTCTACATTTTTCAACTAAATTGAAACAAAAACAATGAAACGTTTTTTTACCGAGTCCTGTACCATGTTTTTCCAATTTCACCATGCATACCTAGAAAACCAAGCCCTAGTTAAGGTTGATTTTATCAATATCCAACCAATTTGACTTGTAATAATCCAACGAGGTAAAAAAAAACATGTTTTATATCTTTTACTTGAAAATATATATAAAAAACTATATCCATGGATTAACTCAATATAATTCACATCCAAGTACTCAATCAAGTTATGTCTTATGTAAGATTTAACAACTATATATGTTCTCTATTATAAAAAAAGAAAGAAAGATAAAGACTTTGTTTGATTCACCTAGTTTATTATGAACATATATATAAAATATCTTTCTTTTTATATTGAAATTTTTTCTATGTAACTTTTGATACTATTTCAAGATAAAAGAGATAATACAACGAAGACAAAGAATATAAGACTAAATAAAAAAATAAAATTGAATTTGATAATGATATATAAAATAAAATGATTGTCTTTACATCTTGTTTGGTTAATGGTCGATAAAATAGAATAAAATACAAAAATATCTATTTTATTTTTAATATATATGATTATCAAACTTATATATTTTAAAAAATAACTAGATAGTATTTTTTTTTTTTACTATAATTTATATTGAGTATTGAAATTAATAATGGTATAATAACCTTAGTTATAAAACATGAAGTGACTCGATGTGTCGACGTGGGACCTGACTAATCCAAATGCCCAAACTAGTTTGGGTTTAAGAGAAATCCATATCGATCACGACTCGATAGATTGCAGGCAAAACTCGGATAAAAAACTCATTGATTTTTTTTTGAAAAAAAATTTATTTATTTTTATAAACAATGTCATTTTATTTAAAAAAATTATTGGGGCTAACTTATATAAACCCATGACCCTGACCTTACCCTTGATCGATTCTCGATACGAGTTAAAATTATAATAATAACCATTTTTATTTTAACATATCTTAGTTGAATAACTTTGAAATTAAAAGTTTTTTATATTAATATTTTAGGAATAAAAATAAAAATAAAAAAATATTATTTTTAGAGATATGTTCCCTCAATAACTCATGTATTGGAAATACAAATACAAATTTATTTTTATATCTATATTGCTATTTCTGTTACTTCGGAATAAATATGTTTCTATTCTTTTTATCTAATTACAATAACAAATAACTAAACTCTAATGTCTTTGTTAAAGAATTTTTAGTATCGAAATGATTCATGAAGTATCAATTTTGTGTCAAGATCTGGCTAAAATTGAAGACACTTGAGAGTCGTGTGAAAACTTAACAGCAGGGGTTTGGTTAGAACAACCATCAATAAATGGGGAATTTAATATATCTATATATAGGCACCCAATCATGACAAACAATACACAGATTTATATATAGTGGTCATGATATTGCTGTGCCAATTTTCTCATATTAAAACTAATTAATCCTCATTATTCGATTAATCTAAACTACCATCTAGCTATCTGTACACAAGATAAGAAAAAAAAAAAAAAAGCGTACAGATCTAAATAAACTCTACCCAACCCTGGCTTGACGTTTCAGTTTTTCTTCTTATTGTTTCAAAATGTTGATGTAAAACAGCTTTGTGATAGGATATATGGCCATTTGCCATTGCCTTTTCCAGCAAAGACCAGAGAAAGAACGTGTCTGGAGCTTCTTAAATCTTAAATTATACAAGTTCTTCTATCAAAAAATGAAGAAAAATAAAAACTTGTACACGCTGTTGGCAGACTGGGTCAATCAAATGGTTAAAATTACAAGTCCAAACCTGGACAGTGTGCATGGTAAACGAAATTCCTCGGTTCAGGAATGTCCCAGCAAACAGGTCGAACATGGCATGGACCTGTCTGTCTGAGACTTTTAACAATGGTGAGGAGGGTGAGGTGTTCCTGGCAGCTGCCTACAATATTGTTATTATGAGCTCGTGACTGCATTTTCAACAAACCCATATATTTTACCAGTTTATCTTGCCTGCCATGAAGTGAATTCTGGAAAAAAAGAAGTTCAAGGCATTCAAAACATGACAAAAATTTATGAACTTGCATAGCTTGACACGCTCAATTATTTTACATGGTGTTGTTACTAGTTCTGGTTTCAATTTTGAATGACCACTGAGAATGATCTTGAGGAACGTCCACTAAATTTCTTCAGTGTATGAACATATCCAATTTGGCTTTTTCTTTAGCTCGCAAATTGTTTCGTTCTTGTGTATGATCATGTACATACCATTTTTGAGCCAAAGGTGTTTGAATTCTAGATGAGATAGTAAAAAAAAAAAACAGAAGAAAAAAAAAAGAAATTTTCCGTTGTATCAAATAATTGCTATAGATCCATTGAAACACTGGGTTACAATTGTTCGATAGCTACACAATAGGAAAAAATGGCATTACATGCCAAGTTTTATTATTCAGGTGAGGCAAAAAAAGAAATATAATGATGAACATTTAATCAATCAATTTTACGCCTCAACAGGAAGGAAACCCATTTCTTGGAGTACTTTTGCACATTCTGGTTGAGCCACCTTCTTCATGTACCCAAGAGCATTGGCATATCGGAGATTATCCACCACTCCAACGTTCTTGGTGAGGAGGATCCTAGCAGAATCAACGCTCTTGAATGGTTCATTGCAATCGGCTCTGGGGCTCTCCACCAACCTAATCTCACAGATATCTTCCTCGTGATCTCCCGCCACGGGTAGGCGGTATGTGCCGCTGCTGTCAGTCGTGCCCTCCACGGTGTATGTCAATGTGCCATTCTCACGGTTGTTGCATACCAGTTTCACCTTGGCACCTGCACCATGCACACACACACACACACATAAGAAGAAGAGCTAAAATTTTGAATTCAGAATTTAAAAACGAAATTGCAGATTACTTGTTAGTGCTTGTTAACAAGACCAATATATATGTATACTGATGGCCTTCATGATATAGTAACATTGGTGCATAAAAGCTGAGCATTCGATGCCATAATATACGATAATCAAACTATATATTAACCACATCGTTTACCTGGAATGGCGTCGCTGATCTTGGTCTGAAACTCAACCCGGCAAGTGTCACAGTAAACCTTGCCTTCGACTTCTAAGTAATCTGCAGCATAGGAGGAGATGAGAACGGAGGAGAAGCAGAGAGCTGTAGCAACGAAGGCAGCAACGGTGAAACACTGTGCCATTTTGTGCTATGATTATTATTAGGGTTCCGATGAAATATGCATGGATTAACATTCCTTTTATAGGGAAAAAGAGAGGTGAAGCTACTTGTTTTTGTGTGGTTGTTATTCAGGTTTACAGCGGAAAATACGGTTCCATCACAAATGTTTTCAAGCTTTGCCTGTTTTTTTTCCACTAGAATAGGTAAAAGGGTTGTTATTATTATTTTTTTAATTCATGCATTGACAGAAGAATTTCCATCTCTTTCCCATAATTAGTTAGAAATTAATTTTATTTAGCATTGTTTTTTTATTTAAAAATACATTTAAATAAATTTTTTTTTAAATTTTTTAATTTTCAGTACATTAAAATCATAAAACAAATACTAAAAAAAAAGATCAATTTGATTTTTTTTTTTATATATAAAATGCACTTTTAAAGACAGTAGAAGCAGTATTTCCAAACACCATTTATATATATATATATATATATATATATATATATATATATATATAAGAAAAAGGAAAAAACAATTTTTTCCGAGATTCCGGTGAAGACTGAGCTCCAAGGTGGAGGAATTTGCCGTTTCCTTGAAATAGGAGGAGTTCGGGACATTTTTTGGGCATCAACAGAAGCAATCAATTTTATTAGGGCCCATTAACAGCTTTAAAGATCAGACAAAACAAGCCCACTAGGGATATCCTTTCAACCTCAGTCCATAAAACCTTCTTTGCTGTGCCCGTGCCTTCTTCTATCTATATTTCAATTTCTGCCTTGCCAACCGTTTATCGGGTTTTGATTTGGATCAGTTTATATATAAGCTAAATTAGTATTTTTTTTAATATTTTTTTCATTTTAAAAAATTTAATTCTGAATTGATAAATCAACCGTTCAATCAAGCATCCATCACTAAGCATGCATGAATGCATTTTTTTTAAAATCAAATATGTTGGTGTGATTTTGGAGTCTCAAGCCTATATATTTGATATTATGATTATAGTTATTTTTTATATAAAAATAATATTTTTTATGTTTAAAAAATTATTTTTAATATTATCACATCAAAATAATTTGAAAATAAAAAAAATAATTTTTTAAATACTTTAAAAAAAAAAATTGATGCTTCGAGAAGACAATGAAACAAATTATTAAATTACTAATATTTAACATCCAATCAAAGCAACCCACACTTGTCTCTTTAATATCAATACAGAGTTAATTAAATACCAGTTGTTTCTAAATGATACAAAGATTTTGAATCAAAATAGAAAAAAAATGGAGACAGATAGAATTGTGAGTACATGTGTACAAATTTCATATGATTTATCCAATTTTAGTGGATTGAATATTTATTTGATTTGATTGAGGAAAGACAAATATGATTTAATATGATATGAGTTGTTGTAAAGATAGGTAAATATTACTTAAAAACTAAAACGTGTAGGGTGAATATCGTGCAGTTGATATTATTCATCTCTTCACAAAACATTGTGCATGACCCTGTTTATTTTTCAAAAAATTATTTTAATCCTCAAAATTTTATTTTGGACGATTTGATCTTGATCTTATAACTTATTTGGCCACATCCGAAACAAGCCCCAGTTTTTTGTATAGCACTCTGTACTAGTATGACCTCCTCCACAGTACTAACATGTAAAATTATCCCCATATGAAACAAATAAGCTATGAGGTGTAGTCTGAACTAAATTTTAAGTACCACTACTACTACCTTGACTACTTGAACTATTAGTTGAAGGTCTCTGTCTAAACCTCCTCAAAACCCATTAGCCCTGACAATCACTCCATCTCCTAAATGGACCTACATTCAAAACTTGTTGTCTTAAAGAATGACCCTTTTCTCTAGACCTCTTAAGCTAGCTTGTAGCCATATCCTATAATTCTCGCATCGCTATCAACCTGACGTGCTATTAACAGCCAAGGAGTAAGATTGAAACACTTGTGATACCATAAACACATATATTGAGGATTTGAGTCCTTTAATGAATCTCTTCACTCTTCACTCCTTAGTGGGTAGAAGATGTTTTGCATACCTAGACAACCGAGTGAACTTCATATCATACTCATTCATTGTCATGCTCCCCTAAGATAGCCTCTTAAACCTATAAAGTTAAGCATCCCTAACACTTTGATGGAGAAACCTTTCTAAGAACATGGTACTAAACTCCTTCCATATACACTAAGCCTCTACTGGCCTTGCTCTTTTCCTAGACTTAATCCAAGAGATTGTCACATCTCCTCTAACCTGAACGATGCCAAACTCACTACCTAGTGGTCTGTACATCCCAAAACTTCACACTGTCATTAGATATTGTTTAAGAACCTCTAAGGATCTTCTAAACTGTCCATCCTAGTAAAGATAAGAGGTGACAACTTCATGAAGTTATTCAACGACACATTGACTCCCTGAACATTATGGGATGATGATGGTATATCTTTATCCTTTCTCCTATCTCTCTTCATATTAAACTCTATCCAGGTCTGCCTTGCCTAGATGAGCTGCTGAAACTCTGTAATAGGCTTAGGGTATGCTACCGATATATATATATATATATATATATATATATATATATATATATATATATATATATTACCAACAAAATTGTCCTTTTATAACTCATGAGGATCCTCATCCACTAGTAGAGGTACCTCCTTAACATGTCGATTGTCATCTATTTTAATAGTACTAGCTACATATGTATTCCTTAGTATATCTTATAAGAAACGAGAGCACTTAGGTCATGCCAAAATAAATAGAATGATAATTATCATGGAATTATAGGAAAGCATGTCTATCACAAAGAAAGAAGACATGCTTGATGATAATTCTAAAATTCAAAGACAATAGACAAGACAATATGAACCTTAATGCTCCATTTATTATGAAATTACACTACTATTTTTTTTTAACCTAAAGCTCTGATACCAAGTTTGTCACGATCCGATTCTCGTATCCATGACCGGCATATAAGGAAGGTCCTTCTCTAAGGTTTCATACCTATGTGAACCCAAACTTACATACGAACTTATTATTTAAATAACTTAATTAGAGTTCAATGCAACAATACTAACAAAACTAACTTCATAATATCAATTGTTTATCTTAATACAAGAATTAATACAAATTCATAGTTATGGAACACTAACTATACATAAAAAAAAATGTATTAATAACAACCAAAAGAGCAAGTTCTGAAGATTTGATAAAAATGACATGCTAACAAGTTATAAGTCTGAAAAAGATAAATAATGAGAGGGTGAGTTCAACAACTCGGTGAGTAGATAACGTTCAATATACATACATGAGGTAATACAACAATAATGAATATATATAAAAATATGGCTTCAGGTTTTTAAATAAAAGTTTCTCAAATAGGTTATAACAAGAATATGCTTGTTAGAAAATCAAAATGCAATAAACATGAGGCTTTGTACTGTGGGATGATTAGTCCACATAGGTTGGTGACTCCTTCAACCAATTAAGGTTTCAAATACGATATGCACAAAGACTAATATTATTATATTAGCATGGGTATTCTAATTAGCATATCATAGGTTCATATCATAATTAAACAAACATATTTATATCTCAAGGCTCAACTTATGGCATCAATCAAATGAGGAGCTAGTAATTCAAAAGTATACATTGACTCATATAAAAAATTCAGACTCAACAATTGATCATGATTTATCATAACAATGATAATGGTCAACATATATATTATCAAGAAGCATGGTCCAATTCATATTAACAATTCAAATATTTGTATTATTTCTCATGTATATGGAAAATTATTCACTCACTTAGCTCAAAAAGGAACAAAAATCAAAAGCAGATATTAAAAGTAATCAAATTAATATCTCACGAGTAGAATATCAAGATTATCTGAATACAAAAAAAAAAAAACTATTATTTCCTTTCAGAGATCTCAAATAGTTTTCCAATTTGCCAAGCTTACATTGTGGCATTCTTCCCTAACTGCTAAAAACAAATTCGAACCATCCCATCAATTGAACAAACTCATAAGCATGTTTGTGCTTTGGAATCCATTTCATTCATGTTCTTAACCTTGAGATGTCTCTACCTTCTATTGCCCTTTCCAATCTGCTAGCCGATGATCTTTTCCTCTCCCTTTTTCTATTCTATAGATTCAGTTTTCATGCTGGTTTCAGGTTTTTCAAGATTGAATTTCTTATCATGAAGGAATTTAACAAAGCCTTGGAAAGAAGCTTCTATGTCACTACTCTTCATTAATTGTCATAAGACTTCTTCAAGGGCGACTTCAACATCCTCTATGAGTCCTTCAATTTCTTCAAAGAATTTGTGATGTTGAACTGCAAGATACTAGAAGGCTAGTTGTTTGAATGTAGAGATGGTACAGTATGACATGTTAATGTGCATGTCCGTGCGGCCAAGTAAATTTGTATCAATATTGGCCATATAAATAAGAATGTGTTCGTTGCTGCAAGATAACCATAGTCCATCAATGGCTTCGAGGAACAAAGACATTGTCGAGGGGGCTTGCCAACGCGACGGTGGAGGCTCTTTGACGTGCCTCCTGTTGTGAGGGGTGTTGTGTGTTGGAAAGTTTTTCGAATTTAATCATAAAATTATGATTAATTTTTAGGAGTGCCACCTAGTATTATGGTCACTAGGAACCTATGGTCTGCGAGAGTCTAAGTAAGGGACTAGTTGTGCAAGGGGAAGACGCATCACCCCTAGTGCACCCTACCTAAGGTAAGCTGCATTGTTGTTTGATTGTTTTTTTGTTAGTCTATTCTAAGGTTCAAGGCAGATCTCTCTTTATGAGAGAGTCTCTACCTTATCGGGTTAAATTCTAACCGTTCTAAAGTTTGAATTTTAGCATCGCATTTACACCTTGTATCTTTAATACCCGAGGGTGTAATTTATTGTGTAATTTTACACCCCACAAATATTAAAGTCTACATCTGGATCATAAAAAAGGATTGGAAAAATATTTTTGACATGTTGGCCAAATCCTAATGGATAATCATAAACCGGTTATGATATACTTTTTTAGATTTTAAAAAAACATGACAAAGATGCAATTTTTTTCCTTGTTTTTTTTTAATGAAAAATACGCTTGAAAAAAAAATTAGAATTTGGCTATATGCAACAAAATATTTTTTCTTTTTGAATTTTTTTTTGAAATATTTTGGAGAAAAACCGGGTATTTTAATACTCAATTTGTATTTTACAATGTAAATATACAACCCGATATTATGCAAAATGAATAGAAAAATATTTGAGAAAATCACAAATTTTTTAAAATGATTTTTGGATTTTTTTTTCAAAAAAAAAAATAGTCCACTGTTCATGCAGTGAACAGAGACGGCGAAGAAGAATAAGCAGTTGCTATCACCGGCCTGGAGTGAGGTTGAAGGTGGTCTGGATAGTCGCCCTGAAGCTGGTGGAGATGACAGTGTCTTCGTTGGTGGCTGCAACAGTGGAGGCCGATGTTGGTCACAGCTGGAAGAAGAAACGTTGTAGGGGAGAGAAAGACGTTCATAGTGGCTGCTCTACCACTGGTGAACCGTCTGTTGGTGCAGGAGAAACGTTTATGTGGTGGATATGATGGTGGAGAAGATGGTGGTGGCTGGAACTGCAGAGAGAGGGAGGGAGGGAGGGAGAAACTGCGGAAACTAGGGCAGTGAAGGCTAGTTTTTTTTCCGACTTTGGACCCGATTTTCTCCTCCCTCAGGCCATTAACTCCGCCTCTATTTATAGGCAGTGGAAGAGGGTAATCTCGTCTTCACTAGGGTAAAATTTAAGCCCTTGATTATCTTAGAAAGGATCCCAACTGTTGGTTCAAAGTAGCCTCCCCGAGTTGTTAAATCTGCAGGAAAAGGCTGCTTGAGTTGACCTTTTCACGTCGTCGCCAGCGTCGTCGTGCTGTCACTCATTCTGAGCCGTTCACATGGGGTTGTATAGGAATTGCAAGGGATCCATTTCGTGCAAGTTTGGTTCGATTTGATTGAGAAATTAAGACATTAAATGCACCTGCAAAGTAGGCTCCCACGTTGTTTCTTTCGGGTAAAACAGGGAAGACAATGAACAGTGACCAGATGACGCGTCGTCTGGTCCTTTTTTTTTTAAAGTAAAATGGCGTCGTTTTGGACTGAATTAGGGATTTTTACTGAATTTTAATTTATTCCTTCGGCTTTCAATTTGTGTTAATTGAACCCCTAATTAACCCTAAACGTTTGATTTAATGCAATTAAGCCCTTGATGAACTTCAATTGCAGCCCTGTATTTACGCGTCTTTTGCAATATGGTCCTTGGTCTTTGATTTTATCAATTTAATCCCTAATTGACCACTAAACTTTCAATTTCTTCAATTTAGCCTCCGGTTTTTGTCAATTAAGCCCCTAAAGTGTGGCGCCTCTTGCAATATGGTCATTGGCTCCAAATTTCTTCAATTTAGCCCTTAATTGACCCCAAAACTTCAATTTTCTTGCAATTTTGCCCCTAATTTCAATCAATTAACTTGGTAAAAATTAAATTTGGTCTCT
This sequence comes from Populus alba, assembly GCF_005239225.2. Taxonomy (NCBI): domain Eukaryota; kingdom Viridiplantae; phylum Streptophyta; class Magnoliopsida; order Malpighiales; family Salicaceae; genus Populus; species Populus alba. The sequence continues at coordinate 13,995,586 of NC_133294.1, read as the reverse complement.
TAAAATTCCAATCTTCTCAATTAAGCCTAAATTAGGCTCCCAAAGTTATTTTTTTTTTACCAATTAAGCCCTAAATAAAATTAATTTAACCAATTTAAAGTATAATTAAGTCCTTGCACTTAGTTAAATCCTTTAATTGGACCCAAATTAATTCCTATACATAATTAAAAATTCAATTTGGCCCATGATTAAATCAACTTGGCCAATTAAAAATTTAATTATGTCCTTGGAATTAATTTTTCACTAATTAAACCCAAAATAAAATTAATTTGACCCATTTAAAGTATAATTAAGTCCTTGCACTTAATTAAATCCTCTAATTGAATCAAAAGTAATTCTCAAACATAATTAAAATTCAATTTGGCCCATGATTAAATCAAATTGGCCTATTAAAAATTTAATTATGTCATTGGACTTAATTTTTATGCAAATTCATCCAATAATAATTTAATTTGACATTGAATTTGCATTTTTCTCTATTTTTTGGGCATAATGGCGAACAATTAGGCCTTGAATTTCCTTCAAAAATTACAGCTTGATTTTTTTCTATTTTTTTAGCCCTCCTTGCTTTGCTTTCTTCACGTTACCAACCTTTATTTTATTTTTTGATTTTTATTTAAAAAAAAAAAAAGATTTTGGGGGAATAACCCATAATTGGGTTATGACAGACATCATCCTCTGCAGAAATCATAAGAACACAAAAAATCCATTATATCAATTTTAGAACTATAAAAAGAAGTGATAATACATGTTATATAGATTGAAGTTAGCAGGCCTCACTAAAGTTTCTACATGCAAGCCCAAGGAAAGCATGCAATAAGAGGTTATGATTCTATAGATTTTATAGTGGGGTTCGTCAATCATCCACTAAACTAGCTATCAAATTTCACTGTCTTATATGCACTATGTTTACTTGTGCATATCAGTCAAGTTTTAAATGAACACTTTTCTAGTAGAAGTTCTAACCTTATGTTCATCATAATTCTTTAGTCCGTTCTCATATTCATGATCTAGCAGCTCGACATCGCAATCAATATCCTTGAACACCAAATTTGATTTACTAGGGACTTCATGATGCATGATGTAGTGAATATTAAAATCTATTTGATCCAGCTAGTAGATGTCATAATTTAAGTGATTAACCGCGGCTGCAATCAAGCCTGACTTGCTTATGCCAAGAGGGCCACATAACAAGTACCGACAATTCCAAGCTTTCCCAATTCTTCTATACTTTTCATGAGCACTCATGAAGGTGTTTAAATCATACAATAGTATTTTCTTTAGCTGTGGTTCCATTACAAGGGTTTTGAAATTTTTTGTGTGCTTAAATGTGTTGTCCAATTCCCATCGTCTGCTGCGGCACTTTTGAAACCTTTGAACCCTTTTTTCTTCTTTAATGGCCTTTTCTTACTCTAAAACGCATGCAAAGTACAAATTCAACACAATATCTTTATGTTCCTTGTGAAAAGTTAGTTCATAGGTTCTTCTACCTGATTGCATGGTTGTGTTTATTTTTTCAATATCAAACTGCTCAACCTTTTATGAAAACCAATTTCCACCTTATTTTCACATTTTGAAAAACATCAAGAATCTTAAGATCTTTGACGACGACAATTTCTTCCTTAGCCTCTCTACCCCTGATTATTGATGAGGTAACCAGAGTGCCCCAGTAGAAATCAGTTGCCGGAAACAATTGGTTAAACTCTGGCCTTTGATCTTTTTCTACAACAACAATGAATAGCTGAGTGGAGAAATGGGAAGAGAAGCTATGGAGGTTGGAAAAGTATCTTTGGACACCAAAAGGGACGAAGGCACTGGCAATTCTACGAACAAGCATTATGGAAGCAGCAAGAGTGGCAAATGCAATGATAGTTTGCCTGTTTTGAAGGGACACCATTTTCAAGGTTGTCAACTATCAAATTATCAAATTTCAAGGCATGTGCTTATATGGGCCTTAAAAGAAAGGGTGCTCATTAGCAAAGTCGCTTTTGTCAATCAATTCCATTAGAGATTTTTACAATTTTAGGGAAAGAAAATTATCTTTCCAAGACTTTTTCATTGAGAGTGGTCTTTCATTGCTATGGATGTTTCTATAAGTTTTGATATTTCCTAGTCTTGATTTCAGGGCTATTCTATTCATGAGTATAAACGACTTTTCTAGCTTTAATTTTGGAAGTCAACCAGGTGGTTCTTTGGTGCTTTCAGAGAAAGATATTCAAATCTATTCAGTTAGTCAAGGCTGCTTACCAACGCAATTGAAGAGTAAACCAGCATAGTTTAGTTGAAATCTGGAAGAGTTCAAAATATTTCCTTTTTTTTTTTGGCAAAGAAGAGTTTAAATTTCAAGGGTCCAAGTTTATGAGTTCATTTGACCACAAATCAAAGGAAATCTGGGAGAGAGAGGTCTATGGTAGAAAGTCCCTAAACCATGACACATGACAGGATATCGTCTGAAATCCGGTCTAGTATGCCTCTACATTGGTGCTTTGTCACCGGATATTGGGAAGATAAAAAAATGCAATGCTTGTGTCTCTACCTAAATATTTGAAAATGTTATCTTAGTACTTGACACGACCAAAAGATTGATGTCTTCTCTCAAGTGCAGGAGTGTCGAAGTAATAAATAACCCGGCAAGACCAAGGTAAAACCACAAGGAGGTTAATTGTATAAATTATAGACAACAATAATACAACAATAACAATAATAAAGAAGAAGAAGAAGAAGAAGAAGAAGTTGATGAGAACTTTGAGATGGAAGATTAATGTAAGGATTAAGCAATAATAAAAACAAATGTCAAGGTTAGAGGATCCACTAATGGTATTTCAAACAAATATAGTATAAACTTTTACTACTTAACTAGAAACCACACATAAAGGAGGTTCCAATTGGATGATTTGTAATTAATAGCTCATTATAAATTGTTAACATGATCATATTAATTATCTTATTTATGTAACACCAAGCTTTTAAATATTGTCAGGAATTCATGATATTAATTTATGTTAACAACAAATCAAGTTCCTTTCATAGCACATGTGTAGGTAATACCAAACGGTTGGGTTCTGAAAGTGTCAAGCATTTGTTATGCCAAGTGTTATAAAATAGAAATCTAGATTAATCATTTAACAAGCAAAGTATTAAGAATTAGTAAGATAAAAAGATAAGTCATGTTGATATTAAATATTAAGGTCCATGTTGAGTTTACACCATACTTATTCTTATACCATTAGTGTAACCTTTTCAACTTGACATAATAAACTTAGCTAAACATAATAAAGAAGAGAAACATAAATAAACAAAACAAGAACATAAATAAAATACAAGTTAACTAAGTAAAGGAAAGGAAATGAAAAACATAAACAAAATATTAATGAAAGCAAAACTTAAGAATTACAAAAAAAATATTAAGAGAGAGAACAAGAGCAAGTTCTTGATCTGATCAACTAAGCCCCTAAATGCATGGCAAATGCCTCCTTTTATAGGTCAAAATTTGGAACTATTGATTTGATGACTAATTGTTGAGTGGGTGGCCAACTCTTGACTTGGTGAAAATCCTTATCTTCTTGTCTGAATAAAACGTCATTACTAGCATCAGAAATGGATCCACCTATACTTATAAAAGTTATAGAAAACTGTCTTAGCTTTCCATAAAGAAAAAAAAATTGAAGTCATTTGGACTTCTAGAACTCGAGATATGGGCTGAACACTGAACAATGTCTAGGCTACAGAATAAATTCGGACTTCTCCGTTGTTGCTATAATTTGGACTTGAAAACGATCTTTTTAAATCTTAGACTCCACATGAAAGTTGTAGGCCTATGTCTTACCAAATTTGTCCTAAAATATGAGGTCATTTGAACATCTAGAACTTGAGATATGATCCAATTACCGAATAGTGTTCCAGTTTGAACTGCACCAACATCTCATTTCTAAGTTTGACCCTCTCTTTGTCCTTTCAATTTCAATACTTAAACTCATCACTCAATCCTTTCATTTATGTGATAGGCTTGCATTTAAGATGAACATTTACCATAAATTAAAGGTATCTTATATTATTAAGTATGTTATTATAAAATATGCTTTAGTTAAGGAGTTATTGATACTTCAAGTACAAAATGATGATATAAAACCTTGATAAAAATGCACTTTTAAGTACTAATCAGTACCCTATGTTGCAAAGCCATGGAGAGATAGCTTTAATGTTTTGGTGATTCAAATCACTTAATTAGCTTGAACTAGATGCAAGACGTAAATTGAATGTCCAAGAAAATCAAACAAATATCAAGGCACATCAAAGAAAGGAAAAAAAGAAGAAGATCCATTACCCTTTGGATTATGGGCTTAAGCATCAACCATGGATAATGAACCCGCCTTCAAAATTAGTGCTTAATAGACTCTCACTGGGTTGTTTATGGCCAACTATCCCAACTTAATGTCAACAATTAGCATGTATGTAGACTATCAAAGATACTCACGAATTGGATAATCTATGTAATCTAATTTGGCACAAAAAGTTAAGGGAAGTTTTGAGTGATCTTCCAAGTTAAAGGTTGATACAACATCATATGGTAGTTGATTACATGTATGAGAAGAGCAAGGTAATTAACAACAACTCCTCTACTTTTGAGCTTCAATGCCCATAACTGATTCTAAGCTTTTAACTTGTCATATTCAACAATCTTGTTGTGAAGAAATTTGATTAGGCCTTGGAGGGAAACTTCAGCATCGTTACTCTTCAGAAGCTCTCCTGAAACTTCTGCAAGCGTAACTTCAACCTTCTTTATAAGACCTTCAATCTCCTCAAAGAGCATGTGATAGGAAATATTGAAATGGTTGAAAGCTATTTGGTTGAAAGCAGAAGTGGTGCAATATGGCATGTGAATGTGCATGTTCATCAGATCAAGAGTCAGCAATTCTAGGTCGAGCATGTCTATGTGATTGGTTGTGAAAACAATAATTTGTCCATCTCCAGCGCACAACCGAAGTTCTTCAAGTATATCCGAGACCTTTACCTGATGGTGTAATAATAAGATAAAGTGTACATCATATTTTTATTGATCTAAAAGCTATTTTCAAACATGAATGTGCAGTTTGGTTGTCGAAATCATCTATGTTCAAATAGCTATGCATTGAAGTATATTGATTCTCATCTTTTTTTCACCTTGGTTTTGTGGCTTGATAGTGCAGTCTATATCCTCAACTACGACTACAGTTCGACTAGGCAGTCCATGGATCAACCAGCGCTCTAAATAATCTGGATTGTTGTCAAATTCTGATACATCCAAGTCATAGATGTCATATTTTAAGTGATTAGCCATTGCTGCGGTCAAGCTTGACTTGCCAGTGCCAAGAGGACCGTATATCAATTAACCACGTTTCCATTGTTTGCTAGAATTTCTGTAAATATTCCTCTACATTCATGAAGGTGTTTAAATCATCCAATACTGCTTTCTTAAGCTCTGAATCAACTGCAAGGGTCTCAAAGGTAACTGGGTGATCAAAACTGAAGGTATATTATGAGACTTCAGATGCAAAGTCCACTGGATATAGCTTAATTACCTTACTTTCTTCTCTAATAGCCTTGCCTCGCTCCATAATGTATGGCAAGTATGAATTCAACACCATCTGTTCATGTTTCTTGTTGAAAGTTAGCTCATAAGATTCATATATTTTGCATGTCTACCTTTTGATCCAACATTTCATGTTTAAAATCAATCTCCATCTTGCTTCCACGTTCTTAAAAATATCAACTATCTCTTCATTTATCTCCAAGTTCGTTACCAATCTCTTCATATCCTCATCCTTTCTCACTTCTAGTCTGCTTACAGAGGAGCTGACTTCATTGACCAAATATGTATCAACAGCCTGAAATTCTTTGTTAAGCAAGCCGTCCTCTTTGTGTTCCTCTATAATGATAGTCTTTCAACGAGAGAAATAGGGAGAAGATTTGTTATTGGAGGTGAAGAAGTGTCTTCGAACCTCATAAATGGTTCGGACAAGAATTGCAGAAGCGGCAACAGAGGCCAGCATGGTGAAAACTTTTGATGTATCTTGGCTCTTTAGAAAGGATAACATTTTTGTAGGTTCTTGTGATGGTAGATGTGGTACTAATGTATTATGATGATGTAGTTCTTCAAGAAAGTTGTATATTGGGGCTAACAGAGGTTTGCTTTTGCTTCTCTTTTAAAAAATCTTCTTGTTAGCAAGCGATGACTTCTATAAAGAGCCTCTTAACTGGAATTAAAAATTTGCCATGAGTACTTTTCCTTTTTGTATTAGGACTTTGCTAGTTCCTAAGACAAGATTCCAGAAATTAATACCTTACTGCATACAGCAATGCTTGGTGAAGTTGACAGGATACCTCATTGGTTTTTCCGACTTGTGAAACTTGACATATTCAAGACGCTTTTTGGGAAGAAGATGACAATGGAAGAAATGGCTTGGAAAATAAGGAACACGGATTATAGGAATCAATGGTTGAACAAATGTATTGCTGCATAAAAGTCCAAGCTTTGCTGGCTAAATACTCTTCAACTAGAATAGTCTTCGAAAGGCATAGACTTGGAATTATCCTTTCAGAATTTCAGTGCATGTTCTTGTAGAAACATATGTTGGACAAGCCATGACCAGTACAGAGGATTGGTAAATTAGTCTTATGAGGAATTTTCTTTCTTTTCTTAGCTTGGCTTTGTAAAGCTCACTGAAGGATTCATGAAGTTTTAACTTCAGAATCTTGATCACATTTTTCTCTCTCGTCTATTGTAAAGCCTTTTCACAAACTGCATTTTTATCATCATTAATTTGATAACAAACCTTACATTAAGAAATTCATGGGGGATGTTGTCTCTCCAAAACCTTCCTAATACGAAAACAGTTCTTTATATGGTAGCAGCTTCAGCAATGCTGATTCCAAGCATTGCCAATCTCTGCATTCTTTATCGTTGTTTTTCTTCTTAAGTCACTCTTGTCATAGAAGGATGTGAACAAGAGCAGTACAACGAAGAATTATTTGTGGCTGCTGAAACTTTTTTGGGAACTAAATTGGCAGAGAGAGAGAGAGAGAGAGAGAGAGAGAACCAGAGATTGTCATTGACATAAATCAAGAAGTTTTTGATGTTTTTGAAAATATATAAGCTAGTGTCTGGTCGTATGGACATGCACATTCACATGCCATATTATACCTTCTCTACTTTCAAGCGCTTAGCAGCTAGATATTTAGACATCTATCACTCCCAGCTCTTCAAAGAGATTCTAGAGAAAGTTGAAGCCAACCCTGCTAATGGAATCAAATTTAACTGCCCAAAAAATCCCCACGAAAAAAAAAACTAAAAAAAACCTCAATAAAATTCAAATCAAAAAACCTCCAACTTAGCAGGTTACCACACATCTAAGCCCAACTTCAACCAATATGCATAGGCTCGTCTCAAGCCTATGTTAAGCATACACTCGGGCTCAATCTCGCCATCTAGGTGCACGCCCAGCATACTAGACATGTAAAATCTAGCTAGTGTTGGGTGTGCACTCCAACATTCTCGTGGACTCGGGCTACCACGTCGAAACCCAATACTCCAACACCCTCGCTAGAAATTTCTTGTAACACGATGCAAGCCTCTACACAGGGCTCTTTGATATATTACTCTAGGTTTCCACCTCTTTTCTTATATGAAGAAAGAACGATGAACTCGTCATGGTAACTAAGGCTCCGTTTGTTTGCAGGAAAGTGGTTTCCTTTTGAAAAGTGAATTCCGGAAAAAAAAATTTCAATGTTTGGTAGTGTTATGGAAAATGAACTGGAAAACACTTTCCAGTGTTTGATTGTGTTATGGAAAATGAACTGGAAAATAATTTATTAATGAATTAAATTTTTTTTCAAGTTCATCTAATATATATAAAATATTTAATATAAAATATTTAATCACTTACAATTGTCATAACCCAATTTTTTATCTTTTTTATTTTTATTATTTAAAAAAAAAAGATGATGAAAAATAAAAATAAAATAAATGAAGAATGAATTAAAATTTGGGTTAAGAGCAACATGATTGGAAGTTTAAATATTTAATTAAACTCTTGACTAGTTTAATTAATTAAATCAAGGGTTTAATTGGAGAATTGATTTAATTAAAATTTAGATTATTTTAATTAATGAAATCAAGAGTTTAATTGAAGAATTAATGAGTTTGAGGACTTAATTAAACTTTGATTTAATCAAAAACCCAGGACTGTTGTGTAAATGGCGATATAACTCAAGGATTCAATTGAATTTAATCCAAGGGCACAATTAGAAATCAATTATTTCTTATTAGGGTCCCAATTGTTAAGTTTACATTGTCTAGGGACTAAATTGAAAAACAACCATGCCCAATGACACAACGGCGCCGTTTTGGAAGCATTGTTCATCGTCTCCTACGCTTGCGCGGATGAAGCCTGTTCAACAGGGAAATCTGCTGCAACAAATCCAGTCATGGACCATATCTTTTGCCCACGATCTCGTTCGTGGATTCCATAACAGTCCTGCAAATGGAGAACTGGTTGAGGGGAAGCTTCTCTATAAAAGGGGGGATGCAAGCACACCAAAAAAAAAAAAAAAACCAACCATCATAAACAGAAGAAAAACCTAGGGAAGAGGCCAACAACCAAAAACCAGGAACGAGTGACCGAAGACCAGAACGAAACAGAGGCAGAAGATGCAAGAGGAGGAAGAACAACAGGTGACGAACAGAGAGGAGAGGAATTAAAGGGAGCCGAAAATCAGAGAAAAAACCCAGAATAACAGAGAAGCAAACGAAACAGAACCAGAAGAGTAAAGGTAAAGCAGAAACATAAAGCCTGCCAATCATCATCTTCGCCACAGCACCTGAACCAGCAAAACAAAGGAAGAAGGGCAGGGGAAACAGGCCAAGAACCACAAAAAATGGAGGACGAACGGTGACAATAAAAAAGAAGAACCACCCAAGAGAACCGGCTTCGTCTTCATCTTCAGGAGCAGCAGACCACATGTAATCTCCCCTTTGCATTTTAATTCATTGCTACAGTAGCAGTGAATTATAATTCACTTACTACTGTAGCAAGTGAATAATAATTCATTAGCCCAGCTGTATTCTCGTTGAACAGCTGAGGGTGTGTAGAAAAAAGGAAAGTGTTTTCCTTTCTGTACAGAAGGAAAACACTTTCCTTTAGTAACGTTATTATTTTTAGGTTGACTGGAATTCATTTTTCTTTGACTATTTTCCCTTATTATCGCCAAACATACGAAAAGCAGGAAAGTGAATTCCAGGAATTCACTTTCCTGCAATCAAACACAGCATAAGTGTTTTTATAAGTCTTTGCAAAGTAATGCCATAAAGACTTGGAGGGCTATTGATGGATCCAAATTTAATGGGCCTAAATAATCCCCCAAAAAGCTCATAAAACCTAAAAAAGGTTCAGAAACATCCTTATGAGTCGAGGTACCACGCCTGAGCCTAACTTGTACCAAGGTGCATGGGCTCGGGCTACCATGTTGGGCATAAGCTCAAGCTCAAGCATGGAAGCCCGAGCCTACCATTAGGGCACATGCTTGCTGCTGAGCATACACCCAGCATGTTGGGCATATGGATCCAAATTTAACATGGAAAAAAAAAAAAAAACCCTAAAAAGTTCCAAAAACATCCTCATGGGATCAAGCTACCACACCCAAGCCCAACTTTTACCCATGAGCATAGGCTTGGGCATGAAAGCTCGATCCCACCATCTAGGTGCACACTCAACATGCTAGGCATGACACACCCAGCTAGTGATATGCGTCCTACCTAGCTGGTGATAAGAGTGACACGCCTGTCTTTGCTAGGCATATTTCCCAGTTGGTGTTGGCCGTGCACCATAACACCCTTGCAGACTCGAGCTACCACATCCGAGCCTAACATGCTTGAGTCTAGATAGTGCATCTAAATCCATTTTTCACTTCTAATTAGCTCGAACATCTTCCCCGAGCCCAACACTCCCTTTAGAATTTTTTCTAATACCCCACATGGATCCCTCAATATTTCATACTAATCCAATACATATTATTTTAAGTAAAATATAAGTCAAAATATCACAAGGGTAAAATTACACTCTAACCCCTCTTTTCCATAAAAGGGCAGGACTTATTGACTATAAATGTACTATAAATTCTCCAAGCCTAAGGTTCACAATTTCTTTCTTTCTAACACTTTCAGCATACATATATTCAAAATCTCTCTCTGATATATCACTGTACTCTTTTTATAAAATTATAAATCAAGCATCGGAGAATTTTTGCATACATTAAAAGGAACCTTTTGTAGATATCAGTTATCAGTCACCTTAACTTACCAGACACCACCTGAGCTTTTCATATCAAGTTATCTACATTTTGATTAAGAAGAATGAATTTGATTGCTTGAAATAAAAAATTAATTGATTATCGAATACAACAATCTTATCTAAACATCTTCAATTTTAAGACTCATCACCTTCCGAGAGCTAACTCAAAGCACTAACTCCCTCCAAAACATCGCTAAATTCCTCCAGGGTAAGAAATCAGCGAAGGATGAGCACGAGAACCACATGAAAATTGAAGCTGGCGAGATGGATACCGTCTAGAAAGCCGCGACCAAGAGCGGTTAATATAGCTAATAGATTTTAATTTTTTGAATTGTTTAGGGAATGAAGAATCATGATCAAAATCAAGCGAACGCAGAATCCATTGCTGGATAATTTTGCTACCCATTTATATGCTTTTTTTTTTTCCTTTTCACCGTCAGTATCTATTCAAAATTTAAATGAAAATCGTACATGTAGCACGGACTTCCTGATTCATTCAAAAGACAAAGCAGCTCTAACGCAGCACCAGTAAAGCAATAAGCTTTCACTACACAGATGATATTCTCTAGCAGAATTATCCATGGACACTTAAGAAAGTTGCTCGGCGACCAGAACAATAAGCTGAGATAGACCTCACCGTCTCTAGAATGCATTGCAAGCATGAAAACTCTATTCAGTTTCGCACCTACAGTTTTGTAAGAAAACTCTATTCATAGGTTTATTTCTAGAAATCCACAGAGATCTCCAACATGATGTCCTGAAGAGATGGTAATCACTGAATAAAAGATGAATTCTTTACCCAAAATAACCAATTGAAATATAATTGGCCTGCAAGGAAATATGAAAAACCAGCAATAATCGTAGGCCATCCATATTACAACCCAACAAATATTCCTGCTAATTCATAGTTGACGGACAAAGAGACTAACACCAAGTGACAATAGTAAGGTACAGCAAGTGAGAAAATCTCAAAAACCTCTCTTAAAGTATAGCAATGACACAACAATGTGAGAAAATCATCCTCCTCCCATTCACTCATCAGAGTTCCGGTCGCATCATCACTGCACAACAAAAGAATTCAATGAATGTTCATAGATCTGCAAATCCAAATAAATGGTTCAGAGAATAGACAATTCACAATAGGTAAATGACCAACCTCAGCATCTTCACCCCCACCAGCTTTTGCAGAGGTTTCCATCTTCTGGTCTTCTGTAAAAATAAGAATTCAGCTAAGTCAACTGTCCACTAAAAACCTACAGTATACAAACATCTGTAATCATATGTGCACAACGGACAACTCATGCTGCGAAAGGTTCAGGTTAAAGAAGATGTCCACTAAAAACCACTGATTTCTTACAGAGAATCTGAAGCATTTTGTACCTGTGAACTCAAACAATCAAATGCATATAGATTTTAATTGGTCCATGGGCCATCACTTTTCAATTTTGCTCTGCTCATTTGATTTAGTAAGATACTACTAATAAACCCAAATGCTCCAAGTAAAAACAAGAAATCATGAATAGTCCTTGCAATGAATGCAGCATCTAAAGAATTCACAAACCTCATAATGAGACAATGTCAAGTATATCAATTTTTCCATTTATTTCTTTATTGTTATGGAGAAAGAGTCTAGTGAAAATGGGATTTCAATACATTTTAGATTGAGTCCAGTATTATACTTAATGGAGAGAACAGATCAACATTATTCTTCATAAAATAAAACGAAAACTTAAGCCTTTCAAACTTTCATGCATTGAATCGACAGATACCTCCATCCTCAGGAATATCAGAAGTCCACAGAGTGAGGTTGTCCCTCAACAGTTGCATAATCAAAGTGCTATCCTTGTAAGACTCTTCACTCAGGGTATCCAGCTCTGAAATAGCTTCATCAAATGATTGCTTCGCAAGATGGCAGGCCCTAAGAGACCCCAAAAATGCAATAAGAATTTATATGTATAAGCTTTTCCAATACACGAATAAAATTATAGTCTAGAGCTTTTCCCACATATAAGCAATCACATTCTGCATACCGTTCTGGTGAGTTCATAATCTCATAGTAGAACACAGAGAAATTAAGAGCCAAACCCAATCGAATGGGATGGGTGGGAGATAGATCTCTTGCTGCAGTTGATGTAGCAGTCTGCAAAAACCAACAAACACGCAGAACTAATGATATAGTCGACCTTATGTAGATGAATAAACTGATAAGGAAGAGGGGAAATTAAAGGAAAACAAGGGTAAAGGTGGCAGATTTAGTGAAAAAGAAGCACCATAGAAAATTGGCAGAAAATCAAATGGCCATAACTAAGGAATGCTCCCATGGGAAAAACACATGGAGAATATCTGTGCAGGTAAAGAGCCTTAGTAGATATCAAACAGGGCTCTGCCAATTTAACAACATCAAAACACAGCTGTACAATGTTTTATGCGAGTGAAAGCAATCCCTGATCAATTTAACAGTAAACAAAGACGTTACAGCAACCTAAATGCAAGTTTCAATACCATTCTCCTTCTAAGAAATAACTAAAGAGACACAAGAAAATATATGTCAAAGAAAGGATGTAAAGCCTGGGGTTTTCAAAAACAGGTTGCACAAGAAGAAAATTCACGTTTCAAGATAATCCAAACAGCAACAGTGCAAATGTCTGGGAGAGAAAAGAACCATCTGTGACTCAGTTTAGAGCAGATGAGTGCTTAAAATCAAGTAAAAGCTCTCAAACCCTGGAATTTAATCATGGCATCGAAGGAAAACAGAATAAAAAATAGGCATACATACCTCATATGCCTTAAGTGACTGATCAGCTGCCTCTTTCCTCTCATTACCACTCTTGAACTCTGCTAGATACCGGTAATAATCACCTTTCCTGCACCAAACCCAAATACCTTCATAAATTTCACATGACAATTTAAACCACATCATCAACATAAACAAATTAATAAAATCACAAACAAATCCACCCTTACATCTTATAGTAGAACACAGCGGATTCCCCAGGTATAGATGATGGAATGAGATGCTCATCAATCACAGTCATGATATCATTGCAAACGCCAGTTAACTCTGCCTCCACCTTCTTCCTATACTCTTTGATCCTCTTCACATTTGTTTCATTCCCTTTTGACTCCTCCTTCTGCTCAATTGATGACAAGATTCTCCATGATGCCCTCCTCGCACCAATCACATTCTTGTATCCCACAGAGAGCAAGTTTCTCTCCTCCACTGTTAATTCAACATCAAGTTTCGCCACTTTCTTCATGGCATCCACCATTTCTACACGCCATCACACAATAAACTATCAGTTTTCTAACAACTTTCAACAAAAGTATCAACATCATAAATTTGTTTCTTTTATTTTTTTGAATTTCCACTAGAAATTATTTTCGATGAACAGAAATAATTCCGTTTTTATTTTACTTTTCACCTATGTAATCACAAATAAACAAATTAATTAGTTGATAATTACTGAATCAGCAATTAATAAATTTCCTCTATTGTTATTATTTTTTTTTGAAAGATCCTAAATTTAAGCACAAAAACCTACATTAAAAGACACACTAATAGTGCAATTAAGAAGAAAAAAAATCACCATCAAAGTAGTTGCAAATGAAAGAAGAAATCAGTCAAAATAATTAAAATCCGTAACCTTAACTAAACGTGATTATCTTATAATCTCCCAAAAAAGAAGACAAATATATTTCAATAATTATTTTAAATCAAAAGTAATAAGTATTGAAATGTAAATTAAACCTGTTAATCAATCCATAAATCTACGATCGGTCATACGATTGAGTTCTATAATGAGCAAAAACATAACGTGAAAGCACAGATCTAGAGTGAGAGAGAGAGAGAACAAACACGCATATAAATATATCTAGAGGGAGAGACTGACCGTCGTAGCGTTCAGCTTGCTCGGCGAGCTTAGCGACGTAGACGAAGTTCTCGCGATCCTTTGATGAATCCATGGCTATCTCTGATCTATCTCTAGAAAATCACACACAAACAAACACACTCCGTTCCTCTCTTTCTCTCTCTAGAAAAAACAGCTAGCTATCAAAATGAGCCGAACGGAGAGAAAGAAAAAGGAGAGTGGAAAAAAGAGAGCCTGCTTTGTCTTTCTTTCCTTGGTGGGTTTTATTATTATTACTATTAGTGAGGAAAAGGTGTATACAGCCCCCTGAATATTATATACACTTTCATTTAGGCCTTCTATTTATTTATAATTTCAATTGGTGCCCTATTAGCTTTTTTATCATTCTAGAGGTCCTTCTTATTGCCATACTCATAATATAAGTGCCACCGTCTTGTGTTTTGCATAATTTAAAAAAAAAAAACTATTAATAAACCTGATTTTTATGCTAATATCATAATTAAAGAAATAAAAATTTGGATAATTTCTCAAGAAAAAAAAATATTAATATCATAAGCCTTCCATGAGGCAAACATTGCAATGATTAATTAGAAGAGGACCTAAGTGAGCATCTTTCGTTTATTTTATAGGTGACGTGGATTTTCCTGTACCGGTGAGGACATGCAAACTTGGAGTCAGCTTGTGGGGTCGGATATGATGGTTGAGTAGAAAGGGATGCGTGAGTGCCACGTCAGCATCTAAGCATTTGTGAAGCTCACAGTATACATCGACGAGATAACACACTGCGTTTAGGGAAAAAATGCAACCCTTTGTTCATCTTTGAAGGAAAGAAGACAAGAAATAAGGCGTGCAAACCCAGAGAAAGAGAGAAAAGAAACGAAGAAGGGATCAATAGGATAAAGATACCGTCACGTGCCACCCTAAAGTAAACGTCAATTGAGATGATTTTACCGATACCAAGGAAGGTCACCATTAGAGCTACGAGAAAGTTATACACGCCTCTCTGAATGTAGTAGCCTTCTTCACATGTTGATGTGTGAGTTACAAGTGCTAAACTATTTTTTATATTAGTTTTTAATTATTTAATAACTCTTCAATTTAGTTTTGAGTCTCATCGCACTTGAGCCCAGTAAAAATCTCATAAGGAAGAGGGGAAAAAAAAGAGACATGAGGCCTAAATGGGCTAGCTTATATAATATGTTTTATCCTAACATCTAATGCAATCACTTTTCTTTGTGTGAGTTTTTTGGTTATCGTGTAAATAGATAAAACATTTCATTTACCACAAAAAAAATAAAATTATAAAACTAATTAGGCTCGTGACTGGTGTGATGGGTTAACCCAGTTTTATCTGGGTTGTAACACCTTAATATTTTTATGCACTTTAAGTTTTATTTCTTGTAAATAATTATTATTTTTTAAGTGATTTTTTTTATAGTTTTATGGAATCTACTGAAATTTTGACAAAGTCTTTTCTATACTGAAAAATCCTAAATTCTTGAAAAATACTTGTAAAACTTCACTATACTCATCAAACAAACCCACTTATTGTCCAACCATCTTGGACTCATAATTTTATAACACATCTTATCATAATCATTATAATTTATTTTTAATATCATATCATGTATGCAGTGATAATATTCAAGATTCAAATCAAAATCCATAATTGATACATTAATATAAGCTACAACAAAAGCATAAGTATAACAATACACTAGCATAATTAAGTTGAATTTATAATTACATAATTTAAGGTAGATTGACATTTAGTTACAAAAATATAATTATTACAATCCTTTATGAAAATAACAAAGATCCTTAAATATCTATTATGCAACTCGAGGTTGAGAAGTACTTGTAAATGACTATACAAACAACAATTAAGTACATGACAATCATTTACCTAAACAATGAAAATAAATACAGTGGTATGTTTGAACACAAATCATAATAAAGTTTATTTGATTACCATTAACACAATCTATTTTTAACTTACACGATTTATTTTCTATGTCAATATTATTTTATTTATTATTATTTTCAATACACATTCTCTTTCCTAGACTATAATCTTCATATTAAGCTCTTTTTAACCTATATCAGACACTAGGTAGTTCTCAGTTCGTCTAGGTGCAGACGTTATTTCCACTTACAAACAATTTAAATTATCAACCTATAGGTAAAACTCCTACATCTAGAAATTAAATTTTCATTTCCTAGTACTAAACATTAATCCCAATATCAAGAAAGATTAATTCCTTATGTCTGCTACTAGACCTTATTCCCATTGTTAGTAGTAATTTATTATGCCCCTTACCGGGCAATAATCCCTTCACCGGGACTAACTTATATTGCCTTTTATTAGGCATTAAAATCATCACCGTGATTAATTCTACTACTCCTTACTTGGCATTAATCCATCACCAGAATTAATTTCAGTATCCTTACCGTGCATTAGTCTCATCACTGAGAAATTACTTTCTTCCACTATATATTTTACAAATTAAAAATAACATAACATAACATATCCAAAATATTATAACAAAAATCTTACAAAAAAAAATGTTAAGGTATGGAACACCTACCTCTGGTCATATCAATAATAATAATAAAAAATTGTGCTAGCAAGTTATTTTGTTTGGATTTAATTTTTTATTTTTCTTTTTTCAAAAAATATTTGAGACATAAATAAATAAAAATGTTAAATAGCATGACGTGATGCAAGATCATGCTTTTTTATTTGCATCTATCTCTTAGCATCCCAATTCAATTTTTATTTATTATTAATGACTCTTTTAAATATTTATTAACATACATGATCAATTGATTTTATTAAATATACAAATTAAGTTTTCAATTTGTATTTCAAATTTTTTATCGTCTGAAAAAATAACAATACTCATGTTTTTTTATTCTAGAATGAACTTTTGATCCGGACCGCAGAGCACAACACCACGGCTACTTTGATCCGGTTGTTCATTCTTTGAATGATATTTATGTATTAGGTTAACTTTTATTTTAAACTTTGATCCCGCAACAGATGTGATCGAGTCTTCGAGTGTGTTTGTTTTTGCTTTTGTGGTTGAGGTTGTGGTTGGGTATAACTCATTTATGCACAAACCTCAATCACAAAAAACTATTTTTTTTTTGTTTTTTCTTATTTTTTAATGGGTCTCGCACCTAAACTTCAACCTTCATCTCAAATACAAACACGTACTTCATAAATTTGTGTAAATGTGACGTAGCAATTTGTTTTGTTAGGTGTATTCCGACGCAAAAATCTGTTTGGATACACATCAGCTGTGTGTTGAAAGATCTCCTACTTTCACTATAGCATAAAATTGTTCATCATCTCACGTTCCACTAGATTGAAATAGTGATTTTAAAAACAAAATCAAATTGATCATTAACTTTTATTTTACATAATTAATTTTTTTTAGTTAAAATTAGCATTCAACTATATATTTCTTTGCAAGTGAGGGTTAAATTAAAAGATTGAGGGCTGAAGTGAAAAACTTGAATAAAATAAATGGCAGATTTGAAATTTATATTAAAAATTCATTTTAGTTTTCTATTTTTTTTTAGCTATTAAGTGATCAATCCCTTTAATTTTATAAAATTACATTTTGATACCAAACTTCATTTTTCTCATTTTATCTTTTTTTGTGAGAGGAGAGAGAAGAGCTTGCTGGATTCCAACAAAAAAAGAAAAAGTTATTGTTAGCAATGATTTTAGCCACTAAAACAATCGATTTTTGTACTAAATAGTTCTGTATGATGAGGAAGATTTATATTAGGTGTTTTTTACCTTTAAAATCTTTGAGAAAACATATATGAGCTCGGAAATATTTTTTGTTTTAGATTGATTTCAAGTTTTAAGGAGGTATTTTGCGTTTATAGAGGAGGCTATGGATTGCTTTAATAAGGTTTATATGGTATGTTCTAGCCTAGATGTTTTGAGTAAAAAAAATGGTTCTAGGTAGAGAAAATAACACAAGAACCCTGTTTTTCTCACCATTATAGTGACCGGAATCTAGAGAATCCAAACACGCGTTATCTATTTTTTTCTAAAAGAAATTGGGTTTACTTAAACAAATAATTAAAGGCTTGTGCGCGTGGGCCATTTCTTGATGGTCTAAGCAATTGACGTTGCTTACCTTATTTTATTCTTTCTATATATATAATTTTGAATTTTTTTTAATTAATACCTTTTTCATTTCTTGTTTTAAATAATTTTTTATTTTTTATTTTAATTAAAACTCATTCTTTGTGATTTTTTAACTTATTTAGCACTTTTTAAATAGCGAAATTTTTTTTTAATTATATTGGGTGTGCTTAATTTTTAAAGAGGTTAATATGATTCATTTGTATTTTTTTATATAGATTAAATTAAAAATATTTATTCTTTTATAATATTTTTAATATATGCAATCTTGCATGCTATTTTTTTATTTTTTTAATTCAATAAATTTTATATGTGTCATGATTTCTATTACAAGTTGATTTTAATAAATAAATTCATTAAACAAAACCAAGTAAATAACCCATGTTGCGATATTAAATATCTTAATATATTTTTTGTCTCTTAATTTTTTTCAATTTTGTTTTTATTTATTGTCAATTTTTTTTCTATTGAATTATTCTGGCCTTATAATCTAAAAAGCACGATAAACATTTAATTTAAACATATCTCATATCTAAGTCACGAGTTTCAAGTGTTCGTCCAGCTTTATACAGGACAATTTATTTATTTGTTATTATTATCTTATTTTTTATTATATTATTAAATTAATAAAATATTTAATCTAATTATTGAATTTCTCTTATTTTTTTAAAAAAATATAATATTCTCCTAAATTTTTTTTTCAAGTTAAAAAAAAAAAAAAAAAGATTATTCCGGCCACCAATGTAGAAAAATATATAGATTGCGTGAGAAGAAAATAGCAACTTTGAAAACATTAGTGATCCCATTCATTCACCTTTTCAATCTACATCTCTTGTATCTATTTATTTTATATTTTAAAAGTATTTTAAAAAAAATTAAAAATTTTTATTTTTTTATTAACTTCAAATTAATATATTTTTAGTATTTTCAAATCATTTTGATATGCTGATGTCAAAAATAATTTTTAAAATATAAAAAAAACATCATTAACATGTATTTTGCCACAAAAAGTTATTTGAAAAACAACCACAACCACACTACCAAACAAGCTTGGGAATAACAAATGTCGTATGATGTTTACGAATATAGTAATAATTATTTTTTAAAATATTTTTTATTTGAAAATAATTTAAAATAATATAGTTTTTAATTTTTAAAATTATTTTTAATATTAGCATATTAAAATAATATGAAAATACTAAAAAAATATTAATTTAAAATAAAAAAAATAAAAAATTTAAATACATTTTAAACAATAGGCACACGGTAAACATCAAGCACAGCCGAAATCAGCAAATCCTCATCTGTCAAGAGTTAATGAATGTGATGCGTCAGCGCATACCTGTTCGTTATTAACTAGACTTAGTTGGGTACAGGTAGAATGATCTTAGCTCAGGCACCATCTGTAGCTCATTTCCAATCTACAACTCTACCGGAGACTCACAACAGAGCAACAAGGATATAGCAAAATTTTACGCATCAAAGTAGTTATTTGCCCTTCTGCATGTCAAGCATCAAGATTCTCCACCGTGAATGGCTAGAATATTTTTATTTTTCTCATTTGGCTTCAGTTTACAATGGAATGTAATTATGGAAGACGTTAACAAACAACTAAAGAAAACATTTTCATGAACAGAGAACGCAACGTGAACATAGTCCATCGCAGTTTTCCTTAATGGCATCTATCATGCTCCGGTTTACAAAAAGAGAATTCGTCATGCTCATGCTTTGTGTAGGAGATTAACGTATTTTCCTGAATGGTAGAAAGCTATGCACATTTCTCAACTGCACATAACCAAAACAGCATCTTGGAACAGTTAATCTAAGTAATATAAGCAACAGATCACGGACCATCAGGTTAAACTTTGCATGGAATTAAAAAAAAAAAATAATCTACCGAGTTCTGCGACTACATTTTCATCTCCAGTTTTCAATGTCTAGTTTTTCTTTTCTTTTCAGATCAGGAGGTCAAGTCACGCTATGAACAGCTACTTGGCTGCAAAATTCGGAGCTCAGGGGGAAGGAATTTGAGCTCAAGCTCACATTAATGTCATTTTGATACTCTTTTGAACAGCTTGTACATTCCAAAAACATTCTTCTCTTGCCACAGATACGGGATGAAAAAGGACCGGTACATGGAAGGTGAGAACTCCCTGTCTAGATAGGGCAATGCTGCAATTGGCTGCAACGCATATAGTTTTAGTACACTCTCTAAGGAACATAAAAATGTCAAAACTGGAGAACGGAGGTGAGGGGAACAGGATGAGGAGACTGATATATACCTCCCAGGTTGACAAGTCACTTCCACGAGAAGGGTAAGGCCGATTAAGCTGCAGCTCAACTAGGAAAGTACAAGCTTCAATATCTCTGATCTGTATGCAAAACTTGTGTTGTTAACTTTATAACAGAAAGGTAATGATGATGAAAAGAAAGCGAAACAAGGTGTGGGATCAATTACAAATTGCTCAGTTGATGCCTTGTTCTTGTTGTTAAAATAAGGAGGTGCTGCTGCAGTCCCACCCAGGGTAGAGTTGAATGGTAATGGAAGAAGACCTCGGAATCCATCATCAATCCACCGAACTTCACTGATGTATTCAGGAACAAAAAATGATGAAGGAAAGCGATGCCATTCACTTCCGACACAAAGAGTAGAACCTGCAATATACAGGAACCAAAACTAGGATGCGTTTACTTCCAAAAAAATGTAAATGAGATTTATATTGCCTTAAATACATTGAGAACTGTGATAATTAATTCTCTAAACAAAACTTGGGGAGCAAATGGCAATTAGGTCCTCCAGTGGTTCCTTAAAAGAAAAGCAAGTTGCAACTGAATGGATCATCTGCATCAACTTAATGGTAATCCTGACCAAGGCAGAGAACTCTCAAATAATACTATCTACCAGCAAGATTGCCAGAGGGATTATCTCTTACTGATTATATAATTGCAGAAAGTGTATTAGCCTGATCTAACTAATGCTGTAATTTCTCTATTATCATTATTATATATACACAGGTGATTCAAGAGGTAGGGCAACAAGTTCAGCAAATCTTACAAGTAGAACTGGTTCTTGTGCCATCCTGAAGCTACTGTCATGCATTTTACTACATTTATAAGCATTCTCGATTACAAATGACTTGCTGAATATTCACAATTCACTTTCTCCAACACCAAAATAAGCCACAGCAGAAAAGTTAACCAAAAATTTGACAATTGATATATATATATATAAGAGTTAGAAGGTCTAAATCAACAGATAACTTTTTTCCAACACTAAATGTTGCAGAGCAGTACCACCACCCAAAAAATACAAGACTAACAAGATAAGTGGGAATGTTCCAGCAGTGTATTACTCCAAAATATATCATACCTGTTCCTACATCATCATAGTGCTCCAAAATCTTGTAAGCCTCCAAAGGAGCACCATAACCATTAATCAACGAAAATGTACGAGCATGGGATGCAGATAATATTAGGCCAAGAACCAAAGGCCTGACAAATTTAGCTATCTGCATGAAAAAGTAACGTAAGTTTAAAGCTAATAAAATAGGCACGGAAATATAGAAGAATAGATGAGAAGCCTACCACAACTGGCCAGGAATTGTCATGGGGATTATATTTGTCTCGGAAAAGATCAGGAAAGCTCTCAATGACAGCTGAAGCAGCAACACAGACAAGAGGGTATATTGGATAAAGGAACCTGCAGTGGTGGTTGGAAATGTATCAATCATCATAACATTTGACCATTTCTTATCTACTTAGATCTGCACTCTACACATAATCAAGCAGCTCTTTATCCATAAAATATATATGATCCAACCAAAAGAACATTGTTTTATACAAAGCAAATAACTTAAAAATGATGGCACATTTTCCAACAGCATGCAAACGAAAGATTAGAAAGATGTGGGATGGCAATCCAAACCTTGACAAAGTATTTCACATTGCACAGGTTTCTAATATAAAGTTTGCATATAGTGTCAAGATCCAAACCCTCTATCAGCATCACATATGAATTTGTGAGGGGACAAGAAAAAATCAGATTCACTATTGTCAGGGAAGATTTAATACTGCAGTTGGGTAGTTTACATGTGAGGAAGCAAATGGAGGATATCATTTATAAAATTCCCGAACTTTCCTCATCCACAAAATATAGTTGTAGTAGCATTCAAATGAATGACTGCCCCAATTGATGTGATATGGACGAACAAAAACCATGTTAAATAAGTACTGATTAGAGGAAGAGTTTCAGACTGGATGACATGATCCTCATAACATCCATCTTATTTGAAAGTTTTTGCCTTTACTCTTTCAAGCTCACTCCAATGCAGATCTCATAGTGGCAACTCAGATTCTTCTTGGAGAGCAAACTAAGACCATTAGGTTCACTCTAACATTTCTAGATAAAAGCTTAGTTGATCTTGCCATAGACCTTTGGAAAAAACAAAGTCCATAGTTCCTATTCATGACAAGACCTTTCCCTTTTGTTCTTTATTTTAAAATTGCATCACAAGATTGGAAAATTTAACATCGTGTGTAATTCACAAACTTCCACTCAATTCAACTAGAGTTACCCTATTAGATTCACACACATTCTTAACGTTCAACCCCCTTTCTTGCTTTTCTAGCACTAGAAAACATCCCCCCAAACTCTCTTCATAAAAAATTTTGAATGCAAGTCACATAGAATACGAAATCTGAATACTAAATCATTTCAAATTATTCATCCAGTCAACTACAACTCTAAAAAAGTTGCCCAATACCAATCATTTTGATTTATATGTAGTAGGGCAATTTGGCAACACAAATAGAATGCAATTGCTACTAACTTGAGGTTCATTCAGCATTAGAGTTTATGGTAACCAAAAGTAGACCATAAAACATGTACACAACTACACTCTAAGCAGATGACAAACTCAACCTTATCATGAGACTAAACTACTTCCTGAAACCAAGACAGAGTATCTTCAATAAATTGAAAGCAAATGGTCTTGTACCAATGTAGCGATACAAAAAAGTAAGCCTTGCAAGAAAACTTAACAGGCATTGAAGTCGGTCAAACTCAAATATAAGAAATTTATCGAAACACGATTTATTTTCTATCCACTAGAATTTCCTTAATAGTTAAGACTGGACATTATAAATGGTAAGTAGACAAACATTGCTAACTAGAGAGAAATAGATTTAATTACTGGAATAGAGAATGACAGGACACAAAAATATGGAAAGATTAGCAGAAACATTCAAATCCATATCAATACTTGTACAGGAAGATAGCATGGGTGATTACAAACAAATCTGGCACAAAGAGCTCTGCAAGGAATTTGGAGGCCATAGTATGAAAAACAAACCTTTCTTCTTTGTGTGGTTGCAAAGACATGAGCCCCAGCCATATATAAAGAGGTGAAACCACAATTAGCAGGTCTGGAGCATACTTTCTCCTTGCAATGGGTAGAAATGCAAGGAAGAGTAAACCCAGGATGAAACAGAAGTTGAAATTGTTAAATCCATTCCTCAGATAAAATAAAGGACCTTCAATCCCATATAAGTGGCTCTCGCCACCTCCTAGGACATTATATACTATGAGATTAAAAACAGATGATGTCCATCGTTTGTAGTAGTAATAGTCAACAAGCACCGATAGCACCTGGAAGAATAACATTCTTTAAATTGTAACCATAGCAAACATCAATAATCAAATCAAATCAACAAGGCCCTTACAAGAAGAACAAGCGAAGTGATTGCCCCAGCTAAAAATGTTTGTTTAAATCTTCTTGCCAAAGAGTAAATTGTAATCGGCAAGAAAGCTAAAATTGAGAACGGCCAGCCAAGAATTACTCCAACTGCTGCAACGGCAACAGCAAAAGCAGGTTTCCCAGTAAAAATAATCCCGACGAAAGACTCATGGCATACATAGAAAACGAACTCGGCAAGAAACCTGCCAATCATATCCAACACATCATAGATTGACAACATGAACAAATCAATATCCAAAAAATAAATAAAGAATAATAGAAACAAAAACACAAAATGCTCACTTACTCGTGCTAGCAAAGAAACAACCACTGGTTAAACATAACATGGCGAGCGCATAGGAAGCAAGTCGTTTACCATACCTCCTTGAAAGTGCTACTACTAGCGTAGCATCAAGCAAAACTGACACGAAACTAGAAAAATCCTGACTGCATAGAACACTCTCACCTGCACCGCGCATAAACAGAAAAGGAAACTCTCTCCTTAACAAACCCTCGACACAAACAGTGAATAATGGAAGTAGCTAAAAGGAAAAATAAAGTCTTACTTTGTCATCAGGAAACAACCAGGAAGCTGGTAATCCGACTAATTCATGGAAATTAATGTATAAATACGACCTCAGCGCAAACTGAGAACTGCAAACCAACAATACTTTAAAATCAAATTTTAATTAAGAAAGAGATAAAATAAGATATTTCAATCACCTGTATTCCAGGTTTGGAAACCAGATTTATAGAGCAGAAAATGAAAGGCTCCCAGTAATTGAAAACCTCATCACAATCATGAATGATATTTGATGTAGCACTCAAGTAGCGCAACATTCCTAAAGCGAGTAAGGGTAAGAACCATCCTATTGCTTTATGTTCTGGTCCTTCCTCTGATCGCTTTTCGTTGTCTTCCTTTCGTAAGATTTTGATGGCGAGGAGGACGGCGATGGGAGATCAGACGCTACTCCTCGTCTTTGCCGAGTTGGTAATGATAGCGCCATAGAGGAGGAGGCTTTTTCTTTTTCCGGTGTGGCGTTGAGAGTGAGGTGATTGCTTCTCGCTTCACTTGTGGCGTGATGTTGGAATTTTTTTTTCTTTTTGGTATAAATATAATATGGATTTCTTTTTCAGCTTTTACTTTTTGTTTGCTCCTCTTTCTTCTAGATTATTTTTATTGTTATTGGGCCCGCTTTATTGCTGTATTGCTAAACATTCGGGCCAGCAAGAAGAGACCAAGGTCCATGTTTAAGGCTGCCGTCGGCCCATTTTCATGGCAAACCACCACCAAAAATGCACGGGAGGCCATTACCATAAGTTAATTTCTCTACCAAAATCATGTTGTTGATTTCTTAACTAATTTTGACCATAAAAAAATTATACATGCATTACCTTTTGAGTTGTTTTTTTGTGTGGTTCGGCTGTTTTTTTATTGAAAAAAATATTAAATGTAATTTTTTTTATTATTTTTATTGTTATTGTTTTTGATTTATTGATGTTAAAATTAAAAAAATATATTAATTGTATTTTCAATTAAAAGTTATTTTATAAAATACAACATTTACCTTAACCCAACATAAAAAACCTAAGGTTAATTGCATGAAAACGTTGTGATTGGAATTAACTACCGAATTAAAAAGACTATTGTAAATGAAATGAAATAATGGAGATTAAATAATGGGATTTTGTGAACATTGTTTTAATAGTAAAGTAATCTCATTTAAGATCGATCTAAAATCAACCTAACTTAAGATCCAACCAGGCTAAGAACCAAACTCGAAGTTGATAGATTATTGATGTAACTTATCGAGCTAGATGGATCTTGTAACCATTGGACTCTATTTAAGAGAGTGGCTAGGGTTGATTTTTAAAGTATTTTTTTGTGTCGAAATGCATCAAAAATAATTTTTTTATTTTTTAAAATTATTTTTGAATCAACGAACCAAAAACGATTCAAAACATACAAAAAAAATAATAATTAACTCCTAAAATTAATTTTGTTTGAAAACACGAGTAAACACATAGTTTCCAAACACTCGCGAAATCAATATCAACTTTAATTCAAGCATGAATGGTGACTTAACAAACTTTGCTCTTTTTAAAACATAAGATAATTTAATATGATGAACTAAACTCAAAATCAAATAGTAATTATGAAGTATTTTAATGACGAGTAGCATGGATTGGAAAAGAAATGGATACCCTTGTTCAATTTTATTAATATACTAATTCTACATTAGGATTTTCTAAAATCTTAAACAAATATACTCAAATAGGAGTTGCCTAAAGAGTTTTCCGGAATACACATCTCTTTTCCTTCCAAATGAGGAACCTAGCCAACTCCACTTATTGGCCAACTTCGAAACAAGCCGAATCACAAAATAGTTCTATCTGAACATCACATTTGGAGTCACGTCAAATGCCACCTCACATGCTTTCCAAATAGCACAAACTTGGTGCTGATGTTTTTTTTTTTAATAATATTTGAATATTTATTAAAAAAATCAAATTACCCCTCAATTAACTTGATTATATTAAAAAAAAAATTAGTATAAAAAATATAAAATATCCCATAAATATCAGTTAAATAATTTTTTTTAAAGATAATTTAATTATTTTCTATTTTGAAGAAGTGAAAATTCAAAAAAGCTCATAGACACATTTTAAATAAATTTTTGTTTTTAAAAGTAATTTAATCATTTTATCATTATGCAAAATGTAAAAATTCCTAATTATCTATGATTAATTTGATTTATATGACCTTATGAAAGATATATTACTTTTAATATTAATTCAATGATTTTTGTTGAGAATGGTAAAAAATATCATTATGCTGATTAATCCATAGTTTTTAATCTATTATTCAAAGTAAAAAATATTGAGTTTTTTTAGATTTTTTAATCAAAAAACAAAAATATGTAAAGATAAAATTGGAAAAAAAACTAAGTTTAAACAAATAAGTAAAGATTTCAAGGATTAAGAAAGGAAATAATTGAAAGTAAATACCTAAAATCTTTTAGTTTGTTGTATAATAATATAATCTACAATCGCTCTGTTCTTTTTTTTTTTAATTGAAGGGCTCTAGCCTAAAGGGAGACATCTTGCGAAGTCTTTTACAAAATATATGTTAGGAAAGGAGGAACCTTCACCATGTTCACCTATGTAGATCGAAGAACACTAGTCCATTCTTTCTTTCTTATCATGAGAAATGCTTTTCTTCTTTAACAAAAGTTGGATCAAGGATAGTACATCAATGGAGATAATGGCATAATTGTACCCACACTCCCGACTTCATCACTTTTCCATGTGGAAGAAGATTAATTTAAGTTCATCAGATCCAAAAGCAAGTTAGATTCTCAGACCAAAAATTCTTTATATCATTCACATCGTAGGGTTCAAGGCATCAGACAACAAAATAGCCGAATAAGCATATTGCATTTAAAGCAATATTATATATTGTATTTTGCATTAAAGCATAGCTCATTGAGTGGCCAAAACATGTACCATTGGCCACAAACGATATTCAAGTGCTGCGAAATTATCATACATGATCATACGATGGGCAACATTGCCCGATGGCATTAAGTAATATATATTTTGGGCAAAATCCATCTGTAGAAGGAAGGAAACGAAAAGTAAAAACAAGCCCGGAAAACCACCGACTTCTCTGGGTTTTTTAACCAGTGTTCTGCATGCCAGCGGCGATACCCTTCATGGTCAAGATGAGAGTGTCCTCCATACCAGGTGCATAGTCACTAGTAGGGTTCAGTTTCACCAATTCATCAGCTGGTTTGCTTGATTCCATTATTTCCTTTGATAGGTGTGGTCGTGGTGTTACGCAGTAGTTTGGATCGCGGATCCAGTTTCAGTGTGTAAGCCTGGCAACATTGAAGGGTTGTGATATGTATGAATCACGCACCGCAGTCTTTGTTTCAAGTATGGGTCTCCTTCAAGAAGATCCTTGTGTCCAGCAATCTGAAAAGAAGATAAAAGTATTAGGCTTTTCTACTACTTTAAATTGACAACTGCTACTATCTATTCAGGACAAGTTTGTGATTGGGTGCAGAACAAACACAGGCGATGTTTATTCTGGTGCGTGATGGAGTTATGGTAGAGATTAACACTAAACAGATTCAACATTCTATTGTATTAGAATAAAGGAATGATTGAAAGGCTCTGTGAACAAACAAAATTGACTGAGATATTAGAAAAATACAGAAAAGGATGGCAAGATGTCTGGTGTTTTTCTTTTCTAAATACTCCTTTTAATTTGTCAAACACTGAAAAGATTAAGAAGAAATTTATCCTGGTGACTCTACCTGAAGAAGGAGGCTCTTGGTTTCCTTATAGTTGGCCCTCAACTTCTCACCAAATGGCCATAGCTCCTTAGAAACAAGGAGTTTGTCATTCAAGGCAGCTATTCCAGGGTCTCCCTTGGCGAACACCATTTCAACCAAATCAATGGTGACCCTAAAGAAAGGCCATTCATTGTACATCTCTTGCAGCATGTGGAGATTTCTAATGTCCTTCTTAATGACATGTTTAAATGCTGCTCCAAATCCTAGCCATACTGGAAGATGGAATCTTGTTTGCGTCCAGGCAAAGATCCATGGTATTGCACGTAGAGATTCAATGCCCCCACTAGGTTTTCGCTTAGATGGACGACTTCCAATGTTCATCCTGCCATACTCCATCTCTGGTGTGGCCTACAATCAAAACAAAAATAAGTCTTCAACAACTCAAATGACATCATTAACAACATAGTACATGTTTTACTTACAAGACGGAAATACTCGACAAATCTTGGTTCTTTGAAAACTATAGAACGATACTCCTCTGTAGCAACAACTGCCATTTCATCCATCAGGGCTCGCCATTCTGGTTTTGGTGAGACTGGGGGGTGCATACCATGCTCAAGAGTGGCAGCTGCAAAACGCTGTAGCGTTCTAAAGCACAAGTGCTCCTCTCCAAAACATTGCTCAATAACTTCACTTGAAACAGTGACACGAAGTGACCGTTGAATGGTGTCTGGTGGCTGAGACAATATAGCAAGATGAGTAGGACCACCTCCTCTTCCAACAGTCCCACCACGACCATGAAACATTGTTAGCTTCACGCCATACTGCTTAGCTACCTTTATAAGTTCCTCTTGAGCCTTGTATAGTTGCCAGGCTGCAGAGAATCTTCCTGCATCTTTACCAGAATCAGAATATCCAATCATGACCTCTTGTTTTCCATTGATCTGATTCCTGTACCACTCTATTGAGAAAAGCCGAGACAAAGCAGCAGGTGCGGCTTCTAGATCTGCAAGCTTCTCAAACAGCGGAACAACTCTTAATGGTTGTTTTACATGGCATTCTCGTTGCAGGAGCTCAACAGCAAGCACATCTGATGCTGCAGTTGCCATTGAGATGATATATGCTCCAAAGCTATCAGCTGGCAGTTCAGCTATGACATGAAAAGTGTCCAAAACATCGGCAATTTCTTCAGTTTTGGGAAGATCAGGACCAAACAATGGGCGCTTGCCACTGAGTTCAGATAAAAGCCATTCCTGCCTTTGTTCTTCTGACCATTCTCGGTAGGAACCAATTTCCAAGTGCTTGGTAATGGCATCCATGACATCCGTGTGACGATCTGACTCTTGTCTAATATCAAGTCTCACCAATGAAAGTCCAAAGGTGGAGACTTGCCTCAAGAAATCAAGGAGGCTTCCATCAGCAATTGGTCGGTCACCACAAGAGCACAGTGATCTATAACAGAGCTCCAAAGGTTCCAAGAACTACATAAAATTAAGAACCCAATAAGTGCTGTGTTGTTTACATATATGACTACACACAACAAATCCTCAATCCCATCATGATTGGATTTAGTTAATGGATTCTACATTCATGACTACTATGTATGCAAACAACCAATTTATGGTTCCTGATATGTCTTGATAATGCACTAAAGGATACTCTGACAATGCAATCAGTCAACATCATATCAAACAAAAATAAAATGCTCCCTTATCATTTGAAGACAGGTTTGGCTCTTAATAGGCAAGCTGACCATGCAAGGTTTTTATTGATTTTGACCAAAAGTCCAGCAAAGAGAGATTTCAACAAGTAAGATTGAGGTTGGGCACTAAGATTAGGTTCTCATAGTCTTCAGTTGTGTGCAACAGAAAGACCAGAACACTACTCACAAACCAAAATGTAAACAGGCATGACTACAGAATACTACACACAAACCAAAATGTAAACAGGGATGACTACGTGATCATACACTTGCAATTAAAAGGATTAAAGACAGGAAACCAAAGATATGATACCTGCTCAACATTTGTGAAAGTTGCTTCCTCTGGGGTTTCAGAGATCCCATGAGATAGCAATTGACGAGAGCGTTCACGTGTCTGATACAGCCTATCCCTCAGTTCACCAAGAATCACACGATAGGGTTCATTTGGAGGAATCTGTTTCCAAAACTCTGCAACGAGAATGATGTGAATGATTATGGCATCAATAAGATAGCTAATTTATGGTAAAAGACTGTCGTGGAATAAGAATCAAAATTACAGAAATACGAGAAAGTTCCATTTGATAAATACAAAGGTATGCTTAAGAATTTTAGTAGGATTCCCTTCTTTGAGGATACTAAATGCCCTTGTCTTAGAAGCAGGGGAAAACTACAAGGCATTACTCTAACAAAATATCAGGAACATGTTTGTTAAGCATATCTCATCGTCAAAATTGGTTGGCCAATGGGGTTGGAGGTTTTATGGGATAGTGAGGCGATCATTCATGCAACCCATAGCCTGTTGATCTCCTAATGAAGTGAAGAAAAAAAGAATAGAAAACATGTTTTTCTGATAAA
Source organism: Populus alba (assembly GCF_005239225.2). Classification (NCBI taxonomy): domain Eukaryota; kingdom Viridiplantae; phylum Streptophyta; class Magnoliopsida; order Malpighiales; family Salicaceae; genus Populus; species Populus alba. The sequence goes on along the minus strand of NC_133294.1, from coordinate 13,964,631 downwards.
TATAAAGCATTATGATTGTTTATATTAATTCTTTTTGCTCAGTTACATAAGAAAGGAACAACTCACTAACATATTCATATGAAATGGAAATAAGAATTCACTCATAAATGACATTCCAAATGTTACCTATGTAGTGTTTTGCATCTCTCTTTGAGGATCTGTGGAGTACATCTGCACGAACACGGAGCTCGTCACTGCAGCGCCACATTGACAACTGCCAAGGAAAACATAAGAGGAAATTAGCATGATAACAACAAAAGTTAAGAAGTTAGAAAAGGTCTCTCCATAAACAATGAAGCTACAACAAAATATTTCCAGAGACTAAAAACCTCAAACATCAGATCCTCTATTTGGGAGTAGTACAAGTTAGCTGCCATCATTCTTGCCAGCAAGCAAACATCCCTTGTAACCTCAGGGGTCACCCTTGGATTACCTACACTTTCATATCAAGGAAACAATGAGCTGCAAGCAAGAGAGATTTACAGACTTGACTTTATATAAAAAACTTAAATATTCCCACAGAGAATGGAAACAATTTCATAGAAGGAGAAAGATCATACCATCACGATCACCACCCATCCAGGAAGAGAATTGAATAAGAGGAGCATTGTAAGGAACTCGTTCATTAATCCCAATGTTTTTCAAAGCAGTATCAACACGGCGCAAGAACTTTGGGACACCCTTCCAGATTGTCTCATGGAAGTAGCTCATTCCAGCCCTCATCTCATCTTGGGGAGTTGGAGGGGTTCTTCGAATCTCATCTGTACGAAAAGCAGCTTGAATCTACACAGAGGAAAAAAAAGGAATGAAAGGGAAAAGAAGATCAGCAATCCTGCTGGTTCAATAAATTTGTGAAACATAATTGATCTGTATGCGTGCATCTGTAGGAACACGCTGCAAATTATTTCTTAGATCTTATGGAATACTTCAAAACAACAATCCCATTCAAGTTGTATTACCACAAAAGCCACTTTCTGAAGTCAAACTTGTACTTTGCATCATACAAAGATGCCAGATAGTCAGGGGAAATAAAAAGGAAGCACGTGATGAATACAAAAAAGTTCGTCCAACAATTTGGTAAATTTTTGGCCAGTTTATGGTACATCAATTAAAAACATAAGCAAAACAATGCTTAAACTCATATCCATATAAATAAAACAGAAATTAAGAATATGTTCTTTCATCATTTAGAAACATTTTAGAAAAAATGCCATTCGGGCAGGTATTCTTATGTATGGAGTAAATAAATCACTTCTCGCTGCAAACATGCAAAGATCTGCTGGCCTTCAAAACCATTCCACCCATCTAAGAAAATCCCAATTTCAGGTTTCAGGTGAACATAACATGAACAGAAAGGAAGGTTTATAAACTGTGTAGAATAACCTGTACTTCGGATAAACCAAAACAGACTTTAAGAAAGCATTTACCTCTCGCTGCAAAGCCTCATCAAGCTCCTGCTTTTCATTAGGAGTAATGTCTTTGGCATACAACTGGGCCAAACAATTCCGTAACCTGGACAACGAGAGTACGTAAAACAGGACGCCATTATTAGCAAAGCAAACCCCAGATGCTGTGTTTAATTCGACTGTGAGGAACAGTAAAAGAAGACATGCACTACAACTACAATTAAATCCTCAGTGAGAAAGAGCAAGAACTGAAAAACAAAACACAACAATAAGATAGAGAACAAACCTTGCATGCTTTTGAAGCAAAGATCTACGGACTGATTGCGTAGGATGAGCAGTCAGGACAAGATCTACAGTCTGATTCTTCAAAGCATCAAAAACTTCTTCAGGAGACTTCTTCAGATCAACAACCAGTCTCCTGAGAGTTTCTTCTATATCTGATTCTGTGGTAGCAGAGTTCTCATCCGCAAAGTCTCCCTTCTTTAACTTGTTCCGTCGCCGATACGCAATTTGAACTTCCTCGGCTAAGTTGGCCAAGTTAAGCATGTGGGAGAAAGACTTTGCAATAACAATGGAGTCCCCAGGATCCAAACGAGTCAAGACACTTCCAAGCTCCTCCAACTTCTTGGGATCATGCTTCCCTTCATACTCAGCAGAAAGCTCATAGCACTCTTGGACCTAAGCAGAACACATTAAAAGTTCTGTAAATTAATATACCTCACTACATAAACATCACTCATCATGTCGTATAGCAAGGCCCAAAAAGCACGTATGTGAAAATTCTGATGTAACTTTATACGATCATACACAACATGAAAGCTAAATCATCAAAACCCCAGCAAGCCCCCCCCCAAAAAAAAAAAAAATCAATGGATATCTCAAATTTAAAACATATTCAAAGGAACACTGAGTCTTTTGCAAGATGGACAAATCAAGTTTGAGAACATAATGATCAAGATAAGATAGAAACAAAAACAAAAGGGCGGTCAAGTTCAATAATATTCACCGTTTCCTTGAGATCCTCTCCGTGTAAATCTTGAAGAATGTCAAGAAACCGATCCAAAAGCAGAGCATCATACTCAATCAATTTGTCATCTTCGCTAACTTTTCCAGGGACCAAAAGCCTAAGCTGAGCATCAATCGATGCCAACTTCTCTAAATTCCTAGTATTATTTGCCATAAAAGAACTCCTCTCTGTTTCAATCAAGCACGCAAAAAAAGAAAAAGCAACATTAAAAGTTAAAAACAAACACGAAATAGATTTTTAAAAAAAAAAAAAAATAGAGCGAAAATCCCAAAATCTGACCGCAACCCACTAAAGTTTAGCCAATAAAATCAAAGTTTTAATATAAAAAAACCCTCGTATATATATATATATATAAAAAAAATGTCGGTTTATAAGAGCAATAAGATGCACGTAGAAACAGAGGACAGTGATATGTGATGCCAAAAAAAAAAAGTTTAGATTTTGGAGCAGCCCAGATGGAAATAATGGAGCAATTGAGGACCCTGATATGTGATGCCAAGAAAAAAAAAGTTAAGATTTTGGAGAACCACAGATGGGAACAATGGAATACCTGAGTCTAGGCAAGTAAGATTTGACGAGAAAGAGACAAGAAGAGGGAGAGAGAGAGGGATGTAGGAGAGAGTGAGCTTGAGATCCAAAGACAGAACAAGTAAAGACTATTTATAAAAGAAAAGATCGGTCTCTTTCTCTCTCTTTATATGTAGCTAAGCTCTAAGCAATGTCAACTTGATGCCTGCACAGCACAAAAACAGCCGAAAATTTTGTTAAAACTGACGAATTACACTCCTTTTTTCTCTCTCTAAACATTTAAAGCCTTTCACTCTTTACTTTTTAGAGAGCTTTATCTTCTATTTTGTACGTTTGTGCTCTCTAACTCACGGAATATGCTTTCAATTAATGTTCTTCTATACCGTGATATGCCGCGGACGTTAAAAAAAAATTAACCTAAAAAAATAATAATTAGGCATTGCTAACTTTAAAAAAAAAAAAAAATTCAAGGCTTTGATGACAGAACCATGCAAGTTTAATAAACTCATTTTATCCAATCATGTAATAATAAAAAAAAAATAAGTTACTGCGATGACTCAACTAAATTTTTTAAAAATTGATCACGATTACCTGCTAAAACAATATTGATATTAAAAAATATTTTAATAATTTTATTTAATAACAAAATAAACAATCAAATAAAAATTTGATAAAATAATATTAAAAATATATTTTAATTAATCTAAAAATAAAATGCATATAAAACAATAAGATGTTGATGGATGTAATTAAAAAAAACATATTAATTTTTTTAAAAAAAAAATAACGATGTGAAACTCGCAACCGTTGTCATAAAATTAGGACAATTCCATCAAAAGTAAACTAAAAAAATTATAAATTTTAATTCATAACCAGCTAAATATCAAATAATAAAATTGAAATAAAAATGTTACTAAAAATAAAAACCAAAAGAATTAAGATCAAATCTCTTATAAAAAAATTCTTGGCAACCCATTTTGCCAATCTATTCAGAATCATATGTGAAACTTAAGGAGGGAGAGAGAGAAACAAAAAAGAGAATGATTAGCTGAAGCCAAACCAAAGATCCTCCATAGACAAGCACCATTAGCGAAGAGAGCACTTACCCAAATGATTCTAACAATATCAAGGAAGGGTGCCTCTTGAGATTGGTAATTGTCATACATGTTGTCCCAGTATAATGCCCTCCCTCACATGACGCGCTAACTCTTCCACCTTTTCATTCAAACCAGTCATTGAATTGTTATGACGATGATGATTAGAATTAGATTACATTACTTTACAAGAATTTAGTTGATTTTATTAGTGTATTGTGAATTAGAGTATATGTGTTATATTGTAAGGGGTGTTATTGATTTATAATTCATTTATTTTGTTAGGTTAGCTTGTTTTTAATGTAAATTCATGAACAATTGAAGATATAATCATGATGATGCAATGGACCATATGATTGGCCAAGTATCTGGTTTTGGTAGAAATTGGATAATTGGTAATAATTTTTATCAATTGTAATTAATCTTGTAGTATTGTGAAATGGTGATGGTTGGAAAAGAAAAGTTGATTTTGTACATTAAGAAATTTGTGAGTTTACTTGTTAGAAATTATAAATGGAAGCTTTAAGTATGATTTTGCATGGTTATAAGTTGTGAGATTTCATGAAGATGAGATTTATGGATAAAATATATGATATTTGCATATTTAGTATATTGTCAAGAAAAGATAAAATTTGTTAGTAGTAAATAGAAAGTGGTTTGTTTGATAAGTCGATTTGGAAGATGTATTCTTTGGGGTTGTATTTCCTTTTTGAAATTAGGAAAAGCATCGAAACTTGAGCGATATTACAATGGTTAAGTCTATCAAAAGAACAGGCAGGTGGCTAGCACCTCATTCTATCTAGATTTTGTTATTTATTATGTATTGGTTGTTTTTCATAAATGTTGTATTACTTATGATTGAACTTAGAAATGGAAATTGAGGGAATTATGGTTTGAAAGGAAAGTTATGAATGAATTGATATGGAGTGAGAATTTATAAATTAGATTCGAAAGAAAGGTTTGAATTGAATTATGTAGAAATGTATACCCACTTATACTTGTTGATTTTGTTGACAGAAATGTAAAAATATTCTGAGATTTAGTTTACCATGTTGATGGTTGCTAAAGAAATAATATCAATATGTATTTACAGACATGTAAAATGTTATGAAACTTAGTTTACCGTATTGATGGTTGCTTAGAAAACGATATCAATATTAGATGATATATGACGATGACTAAAGAAATAACATCGATATATATATATATATATATATATATATATATATATATATATATATATATATATATATATATATATATATATATATATAGAGAGAGAGAGAGAGAGAGAGAGAGAATGTTCTGAAACTTAATTTTACCATGTTAATGGTAGCCAATTAAATGATATATCAATATTAACTTATATATGTTGATATACATGTAAAAATATTATGAGACTTGGCCTACTATGTTGATGGTAGCTAAGAAAAATAATATCAATATATATTGACAAACATGTAAAATGTTCTGAAACTTAGTTTACCGTGTTGATGGTAGCTAAGAAAACGATATTAATATCGAGTGATATATTAACAAACATATAAGATGTTGCGATACTTAGTTAACTATATTGACCGACTAAAAAGAAGAATTAGAATTGTTTAATGAATCATGTAGATGATGATTATAATGGTGAATAAGATATATATTTAGTCATTTTTACTTACTAAGGAGATAAATTATAATTATTTAGTAAATTATATATACATTGATTATAATGATGAATAAGATTTTTTGTCATTTTTATGGATAATAATGGAAGAGATGAATTAGAACTATCCAGTAAATTATATAAATGATAGTTATAATGGTGAATAATATATTTAGTCACTTTTATAGATGATGATTAAAGAAACCGGTATAAATTTTGGTTTGGATAATTTAGCAGCTATTGATTTAAAGTATATATATGAATAATAAATTTCTAATATGGTGGTGAAAAATTTAGAATTATTACAGCTATTTAATTGATTGTGTTAATTTTAAAAATATAGTTATAAAATAATAACTTGGTATCTAATTTTTATTTTTAAAATATTATATTATTTGCAGGCCCATCTCATTCCATGATGCATGCTGATATTTGTCATTAGCTTTTATTTTGCTAGGTATATAAACTATGTAATTTAATAATTATGTCATTGTAATAATTTTCTTTTAGATATGCTTAATTATGTAACCTTACTTAAATATTGTAAATCAAACTCTTTTATGTTAAATTCCTCCATGCATCATCCATCAAGACAATTTTATAGTATAATAATAATAATAATAATAATAAAAAGACAAGTATCAACATAATTGACTATGAACAAATTGTAAGAAATTTTAATGAATTAATAAATGAATTGATGTTATGTATGGGATATCTATATAGTGATTATGAGAATGTGTTTTTATGGTATATGACAAGATAAAATTTTGGGCAGGATCTTAGGGGAGAATCCGGTGAAACTTTGTCAAATCTCATTAATCTTTGCTTTGGACTTTTTTTGTTATTTTTTTTTACTATTTTATTATGTCTTTCAATATTAGGTTATCTAGGAATTTAGCTTTATATTTTTGTCTTTTTAGTAATTATTTTTTTCTATACAGGTCATTGTTATCATTTTTTATTTTCAAAATATGGTACATTTATTGTTATTTTTTATTATATAATTAAATTAAATATCTTATTGAATTCAATAAAGTCTATAACTTTAGCTGTATACTTTTTACTATTGTAGAACATGCTAATAGTGTTTGAACACATTTCTTAAGTTAAAAAAACCGACGGGCCACTTATACTTATCTAGTAGATTCTATATAATATTAAGTGATATGGCATTGGATTCACAATTATGATCTGGGATTGTACCATTTAATTAATATGAGAATTAATATTAATGAATTATGTAATACCAATCAAAGATTGACACATCATGCAGCACAAACTTTAGTAAAAAGTAAGAGTGAGTAATATCACTAGTATTATTTAAAAGAATTCCTTCTGTCCTAATTTAAATGGGGTTTTAGGTCAAATTATTTGTTCTTGTGCTATGCAACTACATAACATAAACTGTACTGCTTAACCTTGTAAATTAAGTTGAATTTAATTTCAAATTCTTTTTGCACAAATTAATAATTAAAGACATACATTTACAAGTGCGATAAGAAATTGTCTATTGGACCATGCATATGATAATGGAAAAGTATTATTTCCCTCTCAAGTCTCTTTCAAGAAAACTTTTCGAGACTTTGGACTCTTTCAGGCTATACCAAATGCAGCATGAACCCTTACGCAGCAGAAAGGTCAATTGTGATATAGAGGGTGTTTGGGAGTGTGGTAGCTGTTGCTTTTCAAATAGCTTTTCGTGCCGAAAAGTATGCCAATAATGTTTTTTTTATTTTTTAAAAATCATTTTTGATATCAGCACATCAAAACGATCCAGAAAGTACAAACCGAACTCAATTTTAGCAAAAAAAAAAAAAAAATTTGAAATTGGGCAAAAAGCCGTTTGGACCGCAGTACCAAACGGCCCCATAAACTAATACTTAAAAGGTACAGAGAAATTACTGTAGCTTTATATATATATATATATATATATATATATATATATATATTCCCATATTTTTTTTGTTTTTTTCCCTTTTTTTAGGGCTTTACATGTTTTTTTTTTTTTCAAGATTGTCTTTTTTTTTTATGTTTTTTTATTTAAATTATTTTTATTGATTTTTTTTTCAATATTAAATTGGTTGAAAATTTAATTTTGTAGTTTTTTCTTTAAAACATTATAAATTACTACAATATTTCCCTACATGCCTTTTTTTTTGTGAATTTCTTTTTCAAAATGTTCTATGTTGATTTTACTTCGTAGTTTTTTTTATAAAAAAAAAAAACACCGTGGATTGTTACAATATTTCCTCATATTATTTTTGTTTTGCTACAATGTTTCCCAATTTTTTTTTTAATTATCTTTGTCAATTTTTTTTTTTTAATATTGAGCTGGTTGAGAATTCAACTTTAACTTTCCCCACATATTTTCTTTTAATTTTTTTTCATTTTTTTTTTGCTTTTTTTTTTCCCCAAAATTGTCTTCTTCTTCTTCTTTTATATTTTTTGTGTTGTTTTTTTTAGAATTGTTTTTGTTGATTTTATTTTTTAAATATGAAGCAGGTTGAAAATTTATTTTTGTAGTTTTTTTCTTTAAAACATCGCAGATTGCTATAGTGTTTTCCCACATGGTTTTTTTTATGATTTTTTTTTGTTTTTTTTCCATAATAGTTTTTGTTGATTTTAGTTTTTTTTTCATATCGAGCTTGTTAAGAATTTAGCTTCGTAGTTTTTTTTTTTTCTTAAAAACACTATGGATTGCTATAATGTCCCCCTACATGATTTTTTTTTTGTTATGATTTTTTTCAAAAATATTTTTATCGATTTTATTATTTTTAATATTGAACTAGTTGAGAATTACAACTGTAGATTTCATCATGAAAACTATAGATTGTTATAGTGTTTCCCTGCATGTTTTTTTTTTCTTTCGTTTTTTTTGTTATGATTTTTTCTAAAATTTTCTTTGTTCATTTAATTTTTTAAATATTAACCTGGTTAAGAATTTAGTTTTATAGCTTTTTTCTTGAAAATATTATGGATTGCAATAATATTTCTACATATCAGTTTTTTTCTCACAAACCCACGATAATGCATAAGCATACCACAAGTCCGCGACATCACGCGTGCATGACATATTGCATGTTTTATACTCGTACAAAAATTCTCACCTGTCTATATCGAGAATATTGAACATTTTAATATTAAAGTATTAATATGGTGATTAAGGAAATACTTTCATTTCTTTTTCCTTTTTCCTTAAAAAAGTTCTTTTATTTACTTTTTGAGGTTAAATCTTAGAGTTAGTGATTGTTTGTGTTTGTTTTTGTGGTGGAAAAATGCTTTTATACAAAATTTTAATTTTTTACTTTTATTTTTTATTATTTTAAATATTTTGATATGTTAATGTCAAAATAATAATAATAATAATTTTATTTTTTATATATTTTCAAGTAAAAAGTACTTTAAAAAAATAATATTGTGATAGCGATTTTAATATTGAACATTTTTAAGGTTAAAGTATTAATATGGTGATTAAGGAAATACTTTCATTTCTTTTTCCTTTTTCCTGAAAAAAGTTCTTTTATTTACTTTTTTGAGGTTAAATCTTAGAGTTAGTGATTGTTTGTGTTTGTTTTTGTGGTGGAAAAATGCTTTTATATAAATTTTAATTTTTTACTTTTATTTTTTATTATTTTTAAATTATTTTGATATGTTAATGTCAAAATAATAATAATAATAATTTTATTTTTATATATTTTCAAGTGAAAAGTACTTTAAAAAATAATTATTATCACAGTATCAAATGGCCTCATAATATTTTTGAGAAATTTATTTCAATTAATATACTAGACTTATGTAGAGATGTAGTCTTAAGAAAAGTGTCCAATTTTTATTTTTTTTTTAATATCAATAGATAAGTAATCTAGTTTGAGGATACCAAATAAAAAATACAAATTAAATCACTTTTATAAATGATTTCAATTAGATATAAACACACTATGATATTTAGTGAATGAGAGATTGTGTTTGAAGTAGAGTTTTGTCTATTTAAAATAAAATAGTTTATTTTTAAATTTAAATAAGAAAGAAAAGAGAAAAGGCACAGTAATAAATTATTCAAATTGTGTATATAACTATATACACATAATATTTAAGGTATTATATATATATATACACACACACACACATACAAGGGCGGAACAAGACAAAAGAATTAGGGAGGGCCAAGTTATAAATTAGGGGGCTAAGAAAACATTTCACTTATTTTTATTAATATTTACAAGGGAGGGGCATTTCTTTGCAGGGGCCAGGGCCCTTGCCAGCCCCCCCTCCATCCGCCACTGTATATATATATATATATATATATATATATATAAAACTCTTCCTTTTATTTTTCTCTTATCAAAAACCAATATATTTTTGTTCCTTTAAGAAAGTTACATTCACAAACTTTTTTGGCTCTTGTTAGTGTTATATTGTTAAGTGATTGAGTAGGTTTTAGAAACAATATTATTAGAATCAAACTCTAAACATTAGATAACACGCAATAAATTAATTTAACACTAAATAATTTATTATTGCCTCAATTTATATCTTCAAAATGATATTATTATGTAAACAAACATTCTTGAACTTATTATATTTGAACAAATGTTGCTCCTTTTTAGTTTTCATGATTTCGAGTGTGTTTGGTATTGCGGTAGCTATTGTGATTATGGTTTGAAAAAACTTGTTTTATAAAAAATATTTTTAGTTAAGGTTGGTTTGAAAAAATAGGTGTTTGGTTAAAACTGTGGTTGAAATTGAGGTTGAAGAAAAAAATAGTTTAATGTGTTTGGTTAAGAATGCTTTTGAAATTAAGATTATAAAATAATTAAAAAATATATATATATATATATATATATATATTACTATTGATGGTTTTTAATTTAAATATTGTGAATTTAACTATTGATATTACATCATAAAATAAATCATACTTTATATAAATTATTTTTTATTATTCCATGAAACCATCTACAATTCCATTACTTACGAAAATATATCCGACAAGAACTACAGTTTTCATAATTTTTTAAGCTTGTAATAAAATATTATCAGGTATAAAATTGATATTACAATGCGAATGAATTTAATTTACTCTATACTAGTTTTTCAGGAAAAAAATATTGTTCATATTACAGTGCAAGTGAATTTAATTCACTTTAAACTACTTTTTTTTTAAAAAAAAAAGTTAAAAAAATTAACACACTAAAAAAAAGTTCACGCAGAGCAAGCGAATTGTATTGTTCATTAAGTGAACAGTGCAAGTGAATTGCACTGTTCATTGTTTTTTAAGTGAACAGTGTATTAATGTACACTATTTATGCTAATTGCATTATTCATTGAACAGTGCAATTAACATAAATAATGCAAGAAAAGCAAGAATTCTTTGCTTTTTTTTAATTGTGTTTCCAACACAAAAAAAATACATGGGATTCATAAACAGTAAATTACTTTTTTTGCATTACCAAACGACTACAAACTATATTATAATTAAAACGTAGCCACAGACATATAAACAAACTACCTCTTTATTATTAGGTTAATGGGTCAAATTTGCCATTGACCAAAACCTCCTTTAAAAAATTTACTTTGAGATGTTTATGAAACGTTTTAAATTTTACTAGGTGATTTTTATTTTCTTATATTTTAAACAACTATTTTAAGAATATCATATTCGTTTACACTAATACATCCATTAATTACTAATTAATTACTTATTTATAGTTTCTTGTAGGCGTGCTTCTTTGTAATTTATTATTAATTCTTGATGGCCTTTTTATTATATTCATGCATGTAATCGAACGTCAGAAACAAAAATAAAATAATGTTTTCAATAAAAAAAAGAAGAAGAAGAATATAGTTTTGCGTAACACCTTGACATGCCTTGAAACAGCCTGCCATAGAAATAGACTCGCATGCTTCGAAAGCTATGGGGCCCCTGCTCTCTCTCAAGGATTTCTATTTTTTGCACTAAATTTATTATACTTAATTTTCGTCCATAGCTACATTGTAGCCTATTGACATGTTGCACCATATATGGGCACAGCAACTTGTTAATGCGTCGTGATACATTGAAGTACTTATCAGTTTGTAAGAGCGTGTTTGAGAATGTTTTTTATAATTATTTTTTAAAATATTTTTTATTCAGAAAAGTATATTAATAATATTATTTTATTTTTTTAAAAATTATTTTTAAGATCAGCACATCAAAATAATTTGAAAATATTAAAAACATATTAATTTCGAGTAAAAAAATAAATTTATATTTTATAAAAAGTGTTTTTTAAATGAAAACCCAAACGAGTCCTAAATGCGAGAAGAAATCCTCAACCAAAAATTAAATTACACAGTAATCCAAACTGGGCCCCACAATTGAAAATACGTGCACAGACTTAACAGCCTCAACTACTCATTCCCTGTGCTTTGACAAAATGAGTGGCATGGCTCCTTAGGTTGACGTTTATTTCTGATATGTAACTAAAAATTAAGCATAAAATATTTTATTTGTATGATTGTTATTTAAAATATTTTTACAAAAAAATAAAACAATCATTTTGATTCTTTTCTTAGATTTATGTGGTGATTTGATTTATTTACTAAATGAAGTTAAGATTTATATTTTGGAAAAACACTAATTTAAACATGTATTGCAAATCAAGATTTTAATACTTTGAATAATTTTTAATTTATCTTTAATGAGTTGTAGAATAATTTTATGGGACATTTGGATTTAATCAAACAAAGTTTTATTCTTTATAAACTTACTTGTGCATGAAAGTGGTTTAATAGCTTTCGAGAGATATTTTATTTTTTATGTTATTTATTTATATTTTATTTTATCATTTCATATAAAAGTAAAAAAAAAAAAAAGTAACATTGGGTAAGATATAGTAAGATATGATTGATTAAAAATATTTTTTATATAATGCCCACTTGAATTTTGTTTTTATTTTTTTTCTTGTACTAGGAATATGCCATTTAAGGTGGCATATCTTATCATGCATTAAAAAGCCTAATCAGTAGGGCGTACCGTGTGCTTCAAATTCTACACCTAATACTTTAGAAGATGATAAAAAAAACAAAAAAAAAAACAGTTATAATAAGTTATGGATTGGGTTTTTCCATGGCCATGAATGTCGGAATGATCCTTGGTTGTACAAAAGATATTGGACCGTCAAGGGAACCGTTTCATGTTACAGTTGGCTGCCTGTATTGAAACTATATATATATATTTCTTATTTATTTATTTATTTGTACTGTGATTCAGCATATTCCATGTGGGTTTTGAAGATGCTGCTAAAGTCTTGCCGTTTTTCTTGTTGCTATGCACTTTCACCGCGAAACGAGCTCATCAAGGAAAGCGTGCAAAGCAAGGGAATGGACTCCCGCCACTCGGTGTCTTTTTTGGGATTGCGGAACAAGGAGAAATTGCTCAAATTTTTAATTTTCTGGTTAAAGTTTTTTTATTTTTATTTTAATGTACTGTTATAAAAAAATAAATTTTAAAAAATAAAAAATATTTTAATATATTTTAAAACATGATATGACATCTGTTGAAGCGCTCACCATTAGTTTGTTGGAAATGGTCTTGTACCACAACCGTGGTGTTAGGGGTTCGAGGCTGACGATCCGTAAAGACAGCATAATAATAATAATAATAATAATAATAATACGCCTTCTTACCCAACAAGATATTAAAAATCTGTTTGTTTTTATTTTTTATAAATTTTTTAAAAAAAATTAAAATTAATTTTTTTTAATATTTTTAAATTATTTTAATATACTGATATTAAAAATAATTTTAAAAAAATAAAAAATATATTATTTTAATACATTTTTAAGTAAAAAATACTTTAAAATATAATTATAACTATATTTTTAAATATCTTTTGAAGAAACACGTTCTAAAAGGGAGTTATAGCATCAAAACAATCAACAAATAAATTTAAGATGTTAAATATTTTGTATTTAATGACCTAAAAAATCTCAAATATTAAAAAAAATATCATATGTTTTAAGGTATTAACACTCTAAAATGAAAGATTTGTTTTTTTTTTAAACCATGCACATGCTTCATAGATATTTTTTCAGTGCACTATTCATTGACACTATTAACGAGGTATTTTTTTATATACTTTTAAGCTTGTAGTTTTAAAATTTTAAATTTTGAGCATAAAAATTTATTTATATTATATTTCTAATCACTTATAGTTAAAAGAGAAGAGAGACATTCGAAATTAACGGGAGATAGAAAGCTTTTAATCAACAATATTTCAATAATAAAAATGCAGATCTTGATATCACTAGTTTGTCTTGTAAATACTAAATAGAGTGTTTGTGTCTTATATAATGATGAAAAAAATAAATTGAAATTTGAAAAATGTGTTTTGACTTGATTCTGAGTTTTTTAAAATAACTATAATATATTTTGGAACTGGAAATAAAATTATAAAGGGTTTTATGGTATATTTTTTTAGTGTTAATATATTAAAATAAGTTAAAGTTTGAGTTTTCAGGTAAAAAAAATGGGATCCTAATTTTTCAGCAACTAAAAAATAGTTGAAATTTATAATGGATGATAAATTATTCGGTCTAAAGGATAATGTTGTTTATTGCTTTTCTTTTCTTTTTTTTTCTTTCTGAAAAATCCAGTGCCTTACACGTCCAAACACATATCCACTGTTTTCTAAAAACCAACAAAATGAACGTAACCCTGCAAGGCTAGAGTGTTTGATTGGATAATTATAATTATTTTTTAAAGTATTTTTTATTTAAAAATATATTTAAATAATATTTTTTTATTTTAAAAAATTTATTTTTAATATTAGAATATCAAAATGATCTAAAAATATTAAAAATATATATTAATTTAAAGCAAAGAAAAAAATAAAAAAATTTTAATTTTTTTTAAATGCTTTTAAAACGCAAAAATAAACAGAACAATATTAAATAAAATAATTATAAAAATATTTTAAAAATAATAATATAATATTATATTTTTCAAATAAAATCAGAGCTTTTTATGATGATGTTGTTAATTAGTTTATAAATAATTATATTTCTCATGAATATTTAATAAGAATAAAATTTTAATTTTTTAAAAACTGTGAATCTTTTATACAATTTGCTGAAATTAATTATTCCTTTATTTTTGCATACATACAAATAAAAATAATTAAAACATATATTTTTTCTACTAAAACTTGCTTTTCAAATCATAATAAATTCCATTTAAAAAAACTATGTTATATATATATATATATATATTAAAAGATCTTTTTAATGTCATAGACACCTCGACATTTATTTTATCATGAGAATGATTTATTCTTCATATAATGTTTATGGTGAACTTTCTACGTGAAAAGTTATTTGCACATGCTACAAGTTCACATTAAAAGAAAAAAAATAATAATAATCCGATCAAAATTTAAAATTTTAATTTTAATCGGGCAGGTCACCAATTCGGCTTTAAAAATTATGTTCATAATCCTAAAATCCTTACCACCACATGTTAAGGAAGGAATGATAAAAACAAATTATATTTTACTACGTGATTTTTATTTTATTAGATTTTGTACTATTTTAAGAATATCATATTTGCTTAGACTAATACATCCATTACTAATTAATTAATTATTTATAGTTTCTTGTACTCATAGGGAATAAATTTGGTTCACCAAACAGTCATCAGGCGTGCTTCTTTGTAATTTATTATTAATTCTTGATGGCCTTTTTAATTTATTATATTCATTCATGCATGCAATCCAACGTCAGAAACAAAAATAAAATAATGTTTTCAATTAAAAAAGAAGGAGGCGTTTTGCGTAGCACCTTGACATGCCTTGAAACAGCCTGCCTTAGAAATAGACTCGCATGCTTCGACTTTTTATTTTTTTTTTATTTTTTCTATTAGTTCCTAAGTTGACAAAAATAATAAAAACTCACTCCATAATTATTTTTTATTTTTCTGAGTTGACCAAAGTTTCCTCATTCTATTCCATAGTATCTAATATTTATTTTAATATTTGAATATCATAATTGAAAGCTAAAATTTACAGTCACATATAAAAAGCATACTATTTTTTAAAAGTAAATATAACAATCTTTTGAATATTAATTTGAGAAGGCACGGAAAAAAAATATTTAGGGTATTTTGTTCATCCATTATTTTTGCCCGAAATACAACTTTTGAAAGAGAAGCACAAAAAATAATACAGATCTCACGAGATTGTATATTATTATAAAAACAGTTTTTTAAAATATTTTTTATTTAAAAATATATTAAAATAATATTTTTAAAAATTTAATGTTAATATCAGAACAACAAAATAATTTAGAAATATAAAAAATATTTAAAATCAAAAAAATCAAATTTCTTTAAAAACTAGATAAAATGATGGCATTTCGTGTATTTCGAAGGCTATTGGGTCCCTGCTCTCTCTCAAGGATTTCTATTTTTTGCGCTAAATTTATTGTACTTATTTTTCTTCCATAACTATATGGTTGCCTATTGATACGTTGCACAACAACTTGTTAATTCGTCGTGATACATCGACGGACTTATCAGCTTCTATATGCAAGGTTGTTTCTTTCTGTATTTTAAAATATTTTTTAAAAAAATTAATTTTTTTATTAACTTCAAATTAATATATTTTTAATATTTTTAAATCATTTTAATATATTAATATCAAAAATAATTTTTAAAAAATAAAATAAAAATTATTAACATATATTTTAACACAAAAAATTATTTAAAAAATAACCATAACCACACTACATTCAACCTTAAAAAAAATCCTCAACCGAAAATTAAATTACACAGTAATCCAAACTGGGCCCCACAGTTGAAAATACGTGCATAAACTTAACAACCTCAACTATTCATTCCCTGTGCTTTGACAAAATGAGTGGCATGGCTCATCAGGTTGACGTTTATTTCTGATATGCAACTAAAAATTAAGCATAAAATATTTTATTAATATGATTTTTGTTTAAAATATTTTTATAAAAAAATACAACAATTATTTGATTCTTTTCTTATATTTATGTGGTTATTTGATTTATTTACTAAATCAAGTTCAGATTTATATTTTACAGAAACATCAATTTAAATATATATTGCAAATCAAGATTTTGTTATTTAATACTTTGAATAGTATTTTTAATTTGCCTTCAAAGTACTGTAGAATAACTTTTATAGGCATTTAGATTTAATCGAACAAATTTTTATTTTTTATAAACTAAAGTGTAGGTAAAAGTGGTTTAAATAGCTTTTGAGAGATATCTTATTTTTTTATATTATTTAATTTAATTTTATTTATCATTTCTTATAAAAGTAACATTCGGTAAGATATAGTAAGATATGATTGATTAAAAATATTTGTTTATACAATGCCCACTTGATTTTTTTTTCTTGTACTAGGAATATGCCATTTGAGGAGGCTTATCTTATCATGCATTGAAAAGCATAATCACGAGCACGTACCGTGTGCTTCAAATTCTACACCTAATACATTTATTATTATTTATTTGTACTGTGATTCAGCATATTCCATGTGGGGTTTTGAAGATGCTGCTAAAGTCTTGCCGTTTTTCTTGTTATTCACTTTCACCGCGAAACGAGCTCATCAAGAAAAGCGTGCAAAGCAAGGGAATGGACTCCCGCCACTCGGTGTCTTTTCTGGGATTGCGGAGCAAGGAGAAATTGCTCAAATTTTAATTTTTTCGTTTAAATTTATTTATTTATTTTAATTTTCTGTTGTTAAAAATAAATTTTAAAAAATAAAAAAATATTTTAATATTTTTTAAAACAGAAAATAATTTAAAAAATAACTGTTTTTTTTTTTAAAGGAAAAATGAAGTTGTTCATGTAAAATTAACAACTGGACAGCAGGTTTCCTTTGGAAGAAATTACAAGTTGGTCCTATGACAGACTTGTCACGTCCATATTCATTGAATCTAATGAATTAATGCTCCAATGAAGTTGATGGCAAGGCATTTATACCTTACCCTTGGGTTTGGTACTGTGTTCTAAACGGGATTTATTAAAATTAATTTTTTATATTTTTTAATAGTTTTAATGTTTTGATATAATTTTTTTTAAAATAAATTTAAAAAATAATATTTTTAAATAAAAAACACATCAAAAAAATAATCTTTAATAATTAATACCGCTAACTATAGTAACTGAGGAAAGAAACATTTCTTGATAACAATACATATTATGCTTAAAATTTCCATTATGATGACTTATATGGAATAGAAAATCATGAAGTGGCTGCTCGATGGAGAAAAAATAAAAAGAAAATGACAATAAAAGAATAACTCAATAAGCTCTTTTATTGGGCATTATTGATTGGCTTATATGATAAGTTGGTCCAATTATTGAGAGTCAATAGCTTATTTTAATTGTCATTGTCAAATTCTCATCCTTAAAAAGAACTCCTCGTTTGATTTCAATATAAAATTGATACGTCTTCACAAAGTATGATAACAGGGGTGACAGGTATTATAAAATATTATTTTATTTAAAAATATATTAAAATAATATTTTTTATATTTTTATAAATTTATTTTTTACATCATTATATTAAAGCAATACAAAAAATTAATTTTTAAATTTTTTTTAATGAAAGACAAGTTTAATCTCAATTCAAAATGGACACTAATTTATAAAGTATTTTCCAATCGAAAATATATTATATTTTTAAAAATTTTATTTTTATATTAATACATTAAAATAATTTAAAAATATAAATAAAATATTATTTTTAAATTAAAAAAAAATTAAAAAACCACGATTTTACCGCAGTAACAAATGCGACCAAATAAATTAAATAGTAAAGTTGTCTGTGCATTGAATCTGACATGATATGACATCTGTTTTGAAGCATCACCGCTAGTTTGTTGGAATTGGTCTTTGTACCAAAACCATTTTGTGAGGGTTTCGAGGCTGACGATTCGTAAGGACAGCAAAATAATAATAATAATAATAATAATAATAATAATAATAATAATAATAATAATAATACGCTTTCTTGGGCCAACCCGATATAAGATTTTAGGGGACATATCGCATCCAGACAATCGACAAATAAATTTGAGATAAATATTATTGTATTTGATGACCTAAAAAATCTCAAACATTAAAAAATATCATATGTTTTAAGACATTAACACCCTAAATTAAAAGATTTTTTTATTTTAAATACCATGTGCATGCTTCATAGATATTTTTTCACTGTGCTGTTCATTGAAACTGTTCACATGGTATTTTTTTATATACTTTAATCTTTATAGTTTTAAAATATTAAATTTTGATCATAAAAGTTTATTTATGTTATATTTTTAATCACTTATAATTGAAAAAAGAGAAAGACATTCAAAATGAAAAAAAAAATTAGAAAGCTTTCGGTTAACCACATTTTAATAATAAAAACATAAATCTTGGTATCAAGAGTTTATCTTGTAAACATAGTCTTTGTGTCTTATACAATGATGAAAAAAATAAAATGAAATTTAAAAGGTGTGTTTTGACCTGATTTTGAGTTTTTAAAATAATTCTAATATATTTTGGGATTGGAAATAGAATTATAAAGGGTTTTATGGTATATTTTTAGTGTTAATATATAAAAATAAGTTGAAGTTTGAGTTTTAAGGTAAAAAAAAAATGGGATCCTAATTTTTCAGCAACTTAAAATAATTGAAATTTATAATGGATGATAAATTTATCAAGAGTTTATCTTGTAAACATATGCACTGTTTTTTAAAAACCAACCAAACGAACCTAACCTTGTATCACCTATTAAATAAAATAATTACAATAATATTTTAAAAAATAATAATATAATACTATATTTTTCAAATAAAATCAGAGCTTTTTATGATAATGTTATTAATTATGTTATAAATAATTTATAACATAGAAACATCAATTTAAATATATATTGCAAATCAAGATTTTGTTATTTAATACTTTGAATAGTATTTTTAATTTGCCTTCAAAGTACTGTAGAATAACTTTTATAGGCATTTAGATTTAATCGAACAAATTTTTTTTTTTTATAAACTAAAGTGTAGGTAAAAGTGGTTTAATAGCTTTTGAGAGATATCTTATTTTTTTATATTATTTAATTTAATTTTATTTATCATTTCTTATAAAAGTAAAATAAAAGTAACATTCGGTAAGATATAGTAAGATATGATTGATTAAAAATATTTGTTTATACAATGCCCACTTGATTTTTTTAGATTTTTTTTTCTTGAACTAGGAATATGCCATTTGAGGGGGCTTATCTTATCATGCATTGAAAAGCATAATCACGAGCACGTACCGTGTGCTTCAAATTCTACACCTAATACATAAATATTTCTTATTTATTTATTTATTTGTACTGTGATTCAGCATATTCCATGTGGGTTTTAAAGATGCTGCTAAAGTCTTGCCGTTTTTCTTGTTGTTATTCACTTTCACCGCGAAACGAGCTCATCAAGAAAAGCGTGCAAAGCAAGGGAATGGACTCCCGCCACTCGGTGTCTTTTTTGGGATTGCGGAGCAAGGAGAAATTGCTCAAATTTTAATTTTTTCGTTTAAATTTATTTATTTATTTTAATTTTCTGTTGTTGTTAAAAATAAATTTTAAAAAATAAAAAAATATTTTAATATTTTTTAAAACAGAAAATACTTTAAAAAATAACTGTTTTTTTTTTTTAAAGGAAAAATGAAGTTGTTCATGTAAAATTAACAACTGGACAACAGGTTTCCTTTGGAAGAAATTACATGTTGCTCCTATGACAGACTTGTCACGTCCATATTCATTGAATCTAATGAATTAATGCTCCAATGAAGTTGATGGCAAGGCATTTATACCTTACCCTTGGGTTTGGTACTGTGTTTTTAAACGGGATTTATTAAAATTAATTTTTTATATTTTTTTGATAGTTTTAATGTTTTGATATAATTTTTTAAAAAATAAATTTAAAGAATAATATTTTTAAATAAAAAACATATAAAAAAAAAATCTTTTAATAATTAATACCGCTAACTATAGTAACTGAGGAAAGAAACATTTCTTGATAACAATACATATTATGCTTAAAATTTCCATTAAGATGACTTATATGGAATAGAAAATCATGAAGTGGCTGCTCGATGGAGAAAAAATAAAAAGAAAATGACAATAAAAGAATAACTCAATAAGCTCTTTTATTGGGCATTATTGATTGGCTTATATGATAAGTTGATCCAATTATTGAGAGTCAATAGCTTATTTTAATTGTCATTGTCAAATTCTCATCCTTAAAAAGAGCTCCTCGTTTGATTTCAATATAAAATTGATACCTCTTCACAAAGTATGATAACAGGGGTGACAGGTATTATAAAATATTATTTTATTTAAAAATATATTAAAATAATATTTTTTATATTTTTATAAATTTATTTTTTACATTATTATATTAAAGCAATACAAAAAATTAATTTTTAAATTTTTTTCAATGAAAGACAAGTTCAATCTCAATTCAAAATGGACACTAATTTATAAAGTATTTTATTTTTAAAATTTTATTTTTATATTAATACATTAAAATAATTTAAAAATATAAATAAAATATTTTTTTTAATTAAAAAAATTAAAAACCACGATTTTACCTCAGTAACAAATGCGACCAAATAAATTAAATAGTAAAGTTGTCTGTGCATTGAATCTGACATGATATGACATCTGTTTTGAAGCATCACCGCTAGTTTGTTGGAATTGGTCTTTGTACCAAAACCATTTTGTGAGGGTTTCGAGGCTGACGATTCGTAAGGACAGCAAAATAATAATAATAATAATATCGCATCCAGACAATCGACAAATAAATTTGAGATAAATATTATTGTATTTTGATGACCTAAAAAATCTCAAACATTAAAAAATATCATATGTTTAAGGACATCAACACCCTAAATTAAAAGATTTTTTTATTTTAAATACCATGTGCATGCTTCACAGATATTTTTTCACTGTGCTGTTCATTGAAACTGTTCACAGGGTATTTTTTATATACTTTAATCTTTATAGTTTTAAAATATTAAATTTTGATCATAAAAGTTTATTTATGTTATATTTTTAATCACTTATAATTGAAAAAAGAGAAAGACATTCAAAATGAAAAAAAGAAGAAGAAAGCTTTCGGTTAACCACATTTTAATAATAAAAAACATAAATCTTGGTATCAAGAGTTTATCTTGTAAACATAGTCTTTGTGTCTTATACAATGATGAAAAAAATAAAATGAAATTTAAAAGGTGTGTTTTGACCTGATTTTGAGTTTTTAAAATAATTCTAATATATTTTGGGATTGGAAATAGAACTATAAAGGGTTTTATGGTATATTTTTTAGTGTTAATATATAAAAATAAGTTAAAGTTTGAGTTTTAAGGTAAAAAAAAATGGGATCCTAATTTTTCAGCAACTTAAAATAATTGAAATTTATAATGGATGATAAATTTATCAAGAGTTTATCTTGTAAACATATGCACTGTTTTTTAAAAACCAACCAAACGAACCTAACCTTGCAAGCCTAAGCTTGTATCACCTATTAAATAAAATAATTACAATAATATTTTAAAAAATAATAATATAATACTATATTTTTCAAATAAAATCAGAGCTTTTTATGATAATGTTATTAATTATGTTATAAATAATTATATTTCTCATAAATATTTAATAAGAATAAAATTTTAATTTTTTTAAAATTGTGAATCTTTTATACAATTTGCTCCAATTAATTATTCCTTTATTTTTGCATACATACAAATAAAAATAATTAAAACAGATATTTTTTCTACTAAAACATGTTTTTCAAACCAAGATAAATTTCATTAAAAAAAACCATGCTACGAGTAAAAAAGATATGTTTATATATATATATTATATATATATATATATTAAAAGATCTTTTTAATGTCATAGACACGTCGACATCTATTTTATCATGAGAATGATTTGTTCTTCATATAATGTTTGTGATGAACTTTCTATGTGAACAGTTATTTGCACATGCTACAAGTTCACATTAAAAAAAAAAAAAAAAGGCCAGTAGCCTAGTACAACCTGCATGGGCAATCCGTGCAGAATACCCTGAATTATAGGTATTATTTATTCACACCCTTTAATTTTGTTTTTTCCTATTTCAATACTTAAACTTTATGGTATACTCTGACTGAGGTACTAATCTTCGTTGAATTCCGTATGGAAGCCCATTATTTCACTACTAAAAGTCTTAAATCATTATCAACATAAAATCATAGATAAAACATATCAAATATAATTTCTTGATTTCTAGGATTTTTGTAAAAACTACTCTTTAAAGGCTGAGGTGAACATTCAAGATATTATATGGTATGTCTAAAAGTGTAACAGTAATTTTTTTTCATTGTGTTTTTTATTTAGAAATATATTAAAATAATATTTTTATTTTTTTAAAAAAATTATATTTAAAAAAGCATATCAAAACAATGAAAAATAATTAAAAAAATTAATTAAAAAAAAACAAGTTGAAAATCAACGAAAAACACCCATGTAGATTTTATTAGATGGTTCTGTAACCGAACAACACGTGTGGCTCCAGTTAAAATGGTTTTAATATTCAGAAAGTAAGCAAAGAGATGAATATCAAAATACCTACAAGTCAAGGACTGAAATAATAATAAAACAAAGTTCACGGAAAGTGAATCGACAGTTGATAGCACCAGAGGTTCTCGTGGGTGTACGGAATAGCCAGCTGCACCATATGCTTTCTTTTTTTTGTTTTCTTCTGCTCTTTTTTCTATCCTTGTCCACATATCTATCTGGGATGGCAGGATCATCCTACTGATTTGGTCCAACCGGTTTTTTTATTAAATTTTAATTTTTTAATTTTAGATTAATTTTTTTAATATTTTTTAAATTATTTTGATATTACATTATATTTTTAAATAAAAAATATTTTAAAAAACAATTTTTATCAAGCTATTCATGTGTTCATTCATTTTTGAAATAAAAAAGAAGCAATATTGGTTAGCCTGAAATATTAATTTGTTTGTGGTTTTTTGTTCTGTTTGTTTTAATATTTAAAAAATATTTTTAAAAAAATTAATTTTTTTTTATTTTTTTAAATTAATATTTTTTTAGTGTTTTTAGATTATTTTGATGTAATAATATTATAAATAATTTTTAAAAAATAAAAAAATATTATTTTAAACAAATTTTTTTTAAAAAAACAATCATAATCTTTCTCAATCACGAGATTTCCCGCTACCCTTTGCTTTCTCCAGCAATCATGAAAAGCATAAACCTCAAATCTCCACCATTCCTTTTCGTGAACTTCGTTTGCCCTCGAATCCTGGAAGGTCCCCCGCTCATCTTGCATTAGAAAAGAAGCTTATGGACCCAAGCATGCTGCTTGGGGAAGAAATTTCAGTGTCTCTAATTTACAAAACACCACTGGTTTCTCATAGAAATCACACACTTTTTTTTAGCGAGAGATATAACTTAATTAATTAAATTAATTTTTTTTTAAAATATTATTAATTCGAGTATCATAAATTTTAGAGTTATTAAAAACTTATATAGTTGTTAACTTTAAGGGTTTGAGGATTAATCAAGGTATGCGTAAACTAGCCCGGATACACACGATTAACAAAAATATTTTAAAAAAAAATCACACTCAAATAGTACCTTTGCAATTATATCTTAAGCCTCGGCTCAACAAAGATTTCAGTTTTTCTTTGTGTGGGATTGCCTAAAAATGCATTTTCAATGGAACGTAGAGATTGACTGGCCCATTTTCAATGGGCCTTGCTAGTCCATCTTACGAGCTATTCACGAGCCCACATAAAGATTGGCCTTGGACTTTTTTTTTGGAAATTTGGAATTGGGTCTTCAACAAGGATAAAAATAGAAGAGGGAGATCAAATAAAAGGCACAAGGAGCCATGCGATTGCTCTTTAATTTGAACCTCTGCAAGCATCTCTCTCGTTGCCCGTATTTATTAGGAATTTATGATCTTTAGAGATGATTTTAAAAGCTAAAACATATTTAAAAAAATAAAATAAAAGGTGGTTTTCTATATTCAATGTTTAGCTTTTATGTGAAATGTTAACTAAGTGTTGGTTAAAATTTCTAAAGTTTAGCGTAATATCCTATGATTTAACTTGAACATAAAATTACGTAGGTGTTGTGTTTTAGCATATAAACATAAAATTACCATTCAATTTTTCTCAGTATAACATTGTCCTACCATATTTTTTTTTAGAAAATATTATCTTAGCTATTTATTTTACATATGTCATTAACTGTCTATTTATTTTATAAACTTATTCACAAGTTATTTATTGTTAGTGGATATTCATTAAGTTAGCATCCGATTCTAAATCAAGAGTTTCACAACTTTGGCAGTATTTTTTTTGTTTTTTATTTGTTTTTAGTAAGTAAAAAGTAATGCTAGGCCCATGTTGAACCTAGAACTAAAAGACTTATTTAACCATTAAAATCCAAGTTTAAACTAAACATATCGTTAACTTGATGAAAACTCTTCGATATATTTTTAAACACTTTTTAAAGTTAAAAATATCATGCTAGACTTACATCGGTTTTTAAAAACTAGAAGACACTTTGAATTAATTGTTTAATACTCAAGCTTTGATCAAAATATGACGCAAACTTGAAAAACTCATTGATGTAATTTGTGTTCTTGTTTGAAAAATAAATATTTACACACACACATAAAAAGATGATGGAATTTTTTTACAAAGTGATAATAATTTCATTGCAAAGCTAGAACAATAAAATAAAATAAAAAAATTGCATGAGTGAAAAGTTGCAAATTTTCAAAAATAGATCTCTCTCACGTACATGCATACATAAAAATGTGACAATATGAATCTAGCTAACTCTGTTGCAAATCTAGTAAAAATAAAATAAAATAATAAAAAAAAAATGAGTGAAAAGTTATCAATTTTTATAAATGAATTTCTTTACCTACATGCATATGTAAAAAAGCTAAATACATAGTTTTATGAAATGAAGATAATGCTATTGCAAAGCCAATAAAAATAAAATAAAATTGAACGAATAGTAATTTTCATGCAAAAACCTAAGATAAAAATAAGAAAAGAAGGAAAAGAGCTAGTGTTGCGGGTTGGTTTGGATTTGAGTGGTGTTCTTGATTTTTTTTTTCTATTCAGAGTTTCTTCTTTTCTCTTTTATTTCTCCTTTTCTTTTCTTTCCTTTCTCTCTTATTTTTTTTTTCTCTTCTTTACTATTTTGTAGCTCATACAACTTATTTTCGTAGCTTAAAACTCTCTCTCTCTCTCTCTCTCTCTCTCTCTAATTTTGTGTTTATTCTCTCTAACTTAGGAGCACTTGTTTCTTACATTCCCCTTATTCATAGACAAAGATGAAGCTCTTAAAAGCTTTCTTGGTGAAATGGTTGTGGCCATTAGTTCTTTTAGATCAATCTCAACTCTTTACAATGATTGTAAACTTTTTATATTTTTTGAAATATATTTTTTAAACTTTTTGAAATGTATTTTTTTTCTCTTTTTTGTATTGAAATACCTTTTGTTTTGCTCTTTTTTTTTTTTTTTTAAATATACTATTTGAGAGGGGTTAAAAATTGCATTATGAAAGTTGCTATCTCTTTACAATTGTCATAACCCAATTTTTGACCATTTTATTTTAATTATTATTATTATTTTATTTACTGAAAATGATAAAAAAAAAAATGATGATGAAAAAATAATAATGATGAAAAAATAAGTAAAATGAAATAAAGGAAGAATGAATTAAAATTTGGGTTAATGGCAAAATGATTGGAAGTTTTGGGGTTTAATTAAACTTGGGAATTAATTTAATTAAGCTTGGAATTAATTTAATTAATCCAATCAAGGATTTAATTGGAGAATTAATAAGTTTTGAGAATTAATTAAGCTTGGAATTAATTTAATTGATCCAATTAAGAGTTTAATTGGAGAATTGATAAGTTTTGAAACTTAATTGGACTTGGATTTAATTAAATTAATGAAATCAAGGACTTAATTAAAAAAATAGCAAAGTTTGGGGTTAATTGGGGGCACAATTGCAGCAGATTAAAGTCCAAGAACTAACTTGTAAAAGGCGCCGAAATTCAGGGGTAATTACAGTTTAAACCAAGGACTTAATTATAAAATGTTTGGAAGTTCATGGGTCAAAACGCAAATGGCCATCTTATATACCAAAACGACGTCGTTTGAAAGAGCACTGTTCATCTTCTTCGTCTTTAACCAGGGACCGTTACCAGCAGTTATGGGCAGTAATCATTCGCTCACCTTAGTTATTGACATTTCAATGTTACCGTCCCTCTACATGCCGTCCGTTACAACCGATCAGACTCTATAAAACAGAGGAAGAACGAAGAAATTTGGGCGAAAGAAAGACCGCGGGGAAAAAGTCTAAGGAAGAAGCTAAAACCCAGACGAAAAAACCAGAAACCGGGGAAAATCAGGGCAAAAATCAAAGCAGAAATACCGAACAAAAAACCCAAAACACAGAAAAGAGAAGGAAAAGTGAAGGAGCAGGACGGATAGGAGTATTGACTTGGCCATTGCTCTCGTCCCTACAGACAAAGGAAAAACGGAAACCCAGAAAACATAGACGAACAATACCACATGCATAGCAAAACAACAGACCCAAATTCAAAAGGAGAAGCCTGCACCGTCCTCTGTTCTTCATCATAAGGACTGAGGAACCGGGGGGGGAACTAAAAATAAGAGCAGAACCGGGAGGCTGAAAGCAAGAACAAAAGCAAACCAGGAAATAAAGAAAGCAAAGGAAAAAACAGACCAAGAGGAGGCAGTGCGGTCGTCCAGCACAGCACCATCGCCTTCATTCTGCTCCCAGGCAAGTGTCTCCAAGCGTTGTAAAATAATTCACCAGTACTGTGCATTAGAGATTTAATTAAGTGGGGACTACAACAAGCGTGCGTGAAAAATTCACGCACGCTTGCAGATGAAATTCGCTAGTCACTGGTTTGGGCCAGTGACCGGGTTGGGCCCAGCCCAGCCCATGTGGGCTGAGCTAGGCCCAGCCCAAAAAATACAAAAAAATAGAAAAAATAGAAAAAAAAAGCAGAAAAAAAATAAAAAAAATGTGTATGCATGAATAAAAATAATGTAAATTTATTGGTTTATTCACTGACGCCAGAGTCAGGAATAAAAATACCAGTTTAAATTTATATTATTTTTATTCGTTGTATTTTTATTTTATTTAGCTAAAAAATAAAAAATATGTGCATGCGTAAAAAATAAATTTATTTTTATTTATTCACTAGCGCTAGAGTATGGAATAAAAAACATTAATCTAATTTTTTTGTAGCTATGAATTTTTACCAACACCAGAGTTGGAATTATTCGAGCTCGAATATTCACTGGCACCAGAGTCAGGAATATTTAAACAAATCATCACAACATAAACTAATAAACATTTAGCAATTTAATACAAAACCAGCAATGCAGTTTGCCTTAGGCAGAACGTTTAAGGGGTGATAATATCTTTCCTTTTACGTAACCAATCCCGAACCATAGAATCTCTGTTGACCAGTTAGGGTTCCTAGTGACCATAATACTAGGTGGCGACTCCTCAAACGAGATATTTTTTCTAAAAGAACCGGATGCCAGAATCTGTTCTTTTTCTTTTTTCCATAATTAATTCATTCAAGAGAATTATTTTTTAGGGCCGCCGCGATGTCGGGTGCGACAACAATATTTACGGTATAAAATCCACGAATAATGTTTTTTCTTAGGTATTTTTAGCAAACTTGTAAAGAAAAGATAGCACATATAAATTTGTTTTTGAAAAGTGATCAAATCAAAAGGTGACTAGTTTAAGAAAGAAAACATAAAAAAATTATTTGGGATTCAAATATGCGAGAGTGATGCTTT
This sequence comes from Populus alba, assembly GCF_005239225.2. Lineage (NCBI taxonomy): Eukaryota > Viridiplantae > Streptophyta > Magnoliopsida > Malpighiales > Salicaceae > Populus > Populus alba. The sequence continues at coordinate 13,935,983 of NC_133294.1, read as the reverse complement.
GGAATTAAGTTTGCACAAGTCATCTAAGACTTAAAAGTAAACTAGTTATAAAATCTAATATGCATGCAAAATAAAAAGATTATTTTTATGATTTTTTAGTATGTTGAATTATGAAAATATAATTTATTTTTGAGAAACTTGGCCATATAAAAATTAAAATTAAAATTTTATTTTTGAAAGAATGATTTTTATGGAAGGAAATTGATTTATTTAATACTAAAAAACTGTTAGAGAATAATATAAATCATATCCTGAGACCTCACCTAACAGCTTAAACTTTTAGGTTGAGATGGTTCTTTGACATGGTATTAGAGCCTTATGACCATGCGGTCACGAGTTCGAATCTCACCATCCCCATTTATTTGATAAAAATTAAGCACAAGATAATGTGAGCCTGTGCAAGTTTCAAGCCTAAAGGGTTTTCACTTGAGGGGGTGTGTTAGAGAATAATATAAATCATATCCTGGGACCTCACCTAACAGCTTAAGCTTTTAGGTTGAAATGGTTCTTTGACAAAAACAACTCGAATGTAGATCAAAATTTCACATGTTAAATTGAGGAGGGCAAAAAAGTGGGAAATTCAAAATTAATTGCAAAAATAGTTTTTCAAAAATTATTATAAAAAAATATTAAAATTAGACTAAGATCATGTTTGACAAAACACAAATAAAATATTTTAATTAGGCTTTTTTAACCATGATATCAACTTATGACAAGTTATCGTTCACCAACTCAATACCAAGCACAACAAAAAATTTACAAGAATCTTATTAATTTATGAAATTTGTTAAAATTTCATGCTAATTCAAATAAATCAATATAAACCCAAATATAATTCATGCATCAAGATTTAATATTCAATTACCAACCATAACTTTGAAAATAAACTCACAATCTACCACAAAATCATCAAATAATCTCAAATCAAAAACACATATCAATCCCAATAAACCATGTCCAACAAATCCAAAAAAAATATAAACACAACAATAAATAATTTGTTCTAAATTTCACAAATTTAACAATACACAATGCAAATATATTAAAAATATATATTTTTGGATTTTTATTGGTTTTTTTAGATTTTTTTTAAAATATTAAAAATATAATAAAAAATTATGTTATGACAATATCCATCAATAGACATGCCCACATGAACAATTGGAAGTAAAAAGATCTAATGGTCTGATTTTAGGTCGAGATTTTTTTAGACAAAGTAAAATGGGAAGACAAAAGTTTGGGAGTGGGAATAGCTCAAAATATTGATAGAAGAGCAATATTAATGCACGGCTTTGTAAACAGAGATGTGCCAGCTAAAACAATTCCCTTTCAGAAGGCAACATTTTACAGCAAGTCACGTTCAACACTTTGGACAAAAGGAGAAACATCAAAGAATTTCATCAGTGTTCTGAAATCTTTCTTGATTGTGATTATTGTTGTTAAAATTGCGAGTTGACTCATAAAATTATTTGATTTCACAAGTCAACATATATATATATATATATATAGCATGTAGAATTAGGCTAAAAACTCGAAAATTAGTAACTCGGTCAACTCGGATCAAGTTTACGAGTCTAACAAAAGTTGCAAAATTTATCGACTCTCCCTCCTGAGTCTCGAGGCCTGAGTCCAAAGTTGATAGTCCCCACTTCCCAGCCACCCCTTTACCTTTCTCCCAAATCTTACATTCTTAACTTTATAAGGCTAACACCAATAACGCAACAACTTCCACTCTCTCTCTCAAAACACTCATCAAGTAAGGTTTAATAAGTGTGGCCAAATTTCTAGAAAAATGGATGAATTGACAAATTATACAAGCTAGCACCACGTAAAACTGTACAAGCTACGACCTCAACTAAAGTTATCATAGTGAAGAAAGTCATATTTCATGATAAGTTACTCTGAATGTTTTTCAAATATATTTCAATGTAGACTATATATTCTCATATTTAGTAAGAGAGAAAAATATATTTTATTTTTCATCTCAACAATAGAGACAGAACACATAGAGCTTCTTTACATATAACTACACACTATTGTTGTAACCCATTTTCTGGTCCCCACAAAAAAATAAATTTTTAACCAAAAAAAATAATAATATAATATAATAATGACAAAAAATAATAATAATAAAATAAATAGCCAAAAGAGATTAGAAAAATAATAGGAGGCAGAAGCACTCAGAAAATGGTCAGAAAAATTGGTTAAGGAGGTTAAAAATACAAAGATGGAATTTTTGACAGTATATTCTTGAATGATGAGAGCCCTGTCGGATAAGAAAATTTGAAGTTTGAGGAGAAAAGTCCAAATTTGGATGTTTATAGACTTAATTGGATTTTTAATTGAATTTATAGGGGATTTGATTGCAAGAAAAATTGATTTTTAAGTCAATTTGAGCTTTAATTGGAAGAAATTAAAGTTCTGGGGTCAAATTATAATTTTTAAGAATTGATTTGGTCAAATCAGGGGCTTAATTGCATAAATATTGAAGTTTAATGGCCAATTAGGGACTTAATTGAGAAAATCTGAAACCAAGGACCAAATTGGAAAGGGCGCGTAAATAAAGGGGCTGTAATTGATTAATTCAGCGGCCTAATTGAAGAAATTGGAAGTTTATTGATCAACTGAGGGCTCAATTGCATAAATCAGAGGCCAAGGACTAAAGTGAAAAACGCGGCCAACATAAGGGGCGAAGATGGAAATTGAAAGGGATGCAATTGAAATGTACAAAAGATAATTGAGGGCTGATTTGAAAATTGGCGCGTTCTGGGTGCTTTGTTTTATTTAAATGAAACATCGCGTATTGTCCAAAACGACGCCGTTTCATGTTAAAAAAAAGAAAGAAAGAAGAAGACCGGAACGATGTCATTTTGAACGACACTGTTCCTCTTTCTTCTTCCCCTGGACATGCAGCAGGGGAAGAAAGAAAAGTTTTTTTTTTGTCTCTCTCTCTCTCTTCTCGCGTGCTACGCCTCACGCCCCTCATTATGAAAGACCAGGGGAGCCGCGCCTTGCCAGCCACGCCCATTGGTTGCCTCGACCGGTGCTACGGCAGTGCAGGTTGGCGTCACCCCCCACACACAGCGATAGGACGACGATAGGGACACCCCTGCTCCCCTTTACTCTATAAATACTACTCTCAAGACCAATTTTCAGGAGGGGAAACCGAGAGGAGAGAAGGAACCGAGAGAAGGAACCAAAGAAAAACAGAGAAAAAAAAACAAACGAAACGCAGGAGAAAAAATAAACGAACCAGAGAGAGGAGAGAACGAACCAAAAAAAACGAACCGAAAGGGAGAGGAATCGAAATATAGGGACGAAAGGAAAAGCTTGAAACGGGGTAGGAAAATTAAAAAAACAACTGGGAGGATAAAGGGAAAACCATTGAACAAAACAATAGCACCGCCGCTTGAAACAGTAGCCGCTGCTAGGAGTCGCCGTCCGTGAGCCACGACATCGCCACCGGCCTCCACCACAACACCACCAGCAAAGCAGTCCGATCAGCAAGACAACTCCTCCTCCGCACCAGGTAAGCTCTTCTTCCCCCTCTTTGTTTTTTTTTTTTTTTCATTTTGGTTTCTCCTGCATGCAGAACGTTTTCTGCATGCAGGAGAGGGGAGGGGAAAATAATTCCCCCCCTCCTTGTTGGTTTTCCAGTGCTGGGCCAGGCTGGTTCTGGCCCAACATTGATGGTCTTCTCTAACTGGGCCAGGCCGCCTCTGGCCCAGTTATGATGTGTTGATGGGCTAGACGGATTCTGGCCCATACAAAGATATGGAGAGTTGGTTGGGCCGAGACCGGCCCAACCTTTTTGGGGCTGAGTCCGACCCAGTTAGTTGGGCCGGCCCAGCCCACATAATTTTTATATATATATATATATATATATATATATCAAAACAAATTTAAAAAATATTCTGAAAAATCCTTGAAAAATATTGTTGATTTTCCTGCATATTTTTACCAAAATTGCCTGATATGGGTTTGTATTTTTATACCGTAAAGATACAAATCCAGTATTAAAATACCCGGTTTTCATCAAAAACATCAAAAATTAAAAAAAATAAAAATGCTTTGCTTCCAAAAATTCTGAAAAATCCTTAAAAACTATTGTTGATTTTCCTGCATATTTTTACCAAAATGACTTAATGTTGGTTTGTATTTTTATACCGTAAAGATACAAATCCAGTATTAAAATACCCGCTTTTCGTCAAGACATCAAAAAATATATATATACATATAAAAAAAATGTTTTTGTTTTAATGCATACGACCTAGTCTCTCCAAGATAAAGAAAAATCATCACATCATATTTTTCATACAACAAAAGAAATTTCAAAAAAATATATGTATTAGCATGCATTTTGGCTTTAACAACAAGTTTGTTAGAACCACGAGAACTAGGCCAATATTTCAATAATTCTAAAAAATCTTTTTGTCTTCTTTTAGTATTGGGGATTACGAATTTATATGTAAAACATATTCCTGATATTAAAAATATAGTTTTTATATAGACGTTAGAACGATTACGATTTTACCCGATAAGATAAGGACCTCCTTATTGAGGAGGACTTTTCTTGAACCATAAATAGATCAACAATTAGAAATACAATAACACTTTAGCTTTTTATCAGACAATCAAACAATGCAGCTTACCTTAGGTAAGGCGTATTTGGGGTGCTAATACCTTCCCTTTACGCAACCAGTCCCCGTACCCGATCTCTAAGACCAGTTAGGGTTCCTAGTGACCAAAATATTAGGTGGCGACTTCCATTTCATTTTCCATCGATAAACGACAAGAATTTATTGTCTCTCCATATTTGCCAAATAGATTTACATTTTAGATTTAAAGTGGGACATATATATATTTTTCGCCGCGACGCCGCACACATGCGACAACTATTTTTCATCCTTTTAACTTTTTTCATGATTGTCACTTGATCAACCAAACCCAAATACTAACTTAAACATCAGAATGTCCTTCATTTCACAAGGTACTTGTTTTTATAGGGACAACTCAGGTCCATAACTCAATTAGGAAAAACCCATTTCTATGTAAAGTTTTTCTACCACTTTTTCATTTAAAAATGCTAATTTAATGTCTTTCTAGTCTAATGGTTCTAATAGTTTTTTTATTAATTTTTTTTTTTATCAATTTTCATCTTAAGATAACTCAAGTTTGTAAAATTGTGGGCAAGAAACAAATCTTATTTGATATCTAATTTTCATATATTGAAAAAGATACCTTTTTGAAAACAAAAATGATAGACATATTTGGAATTTTTTTTATTTGTTAGACCGTTGTCCTAGGCAATTTTAGCATGCCTAATCACCTTTTCAATTTCAAATCTACTAGAGAATTAGAAATTCATAAAATATTTATTTTATAAAATAATTTAAAACTAAAACCTATTTTCTATTGACCAAGATAGGACATGCTAATTACTATGAAAATCGATGATCTGATTTTTTATCTAGTTCAACCCGCTTTTCAAAGTGATTTTTTAAATCGTCTAAAAAAGCATCAAATTGATGTTTTTGTAAGTTTTTTATTTATTTTATTTTGATATGCTAATATAAAAAAAAATTAAAAATATTTTTTTTATGTATTTTCAATTGAAAATCATTTTTACAAAAGCATTATGCATTGCATTACCAAAAACGAGGTAAAAAGATTAAAAAATAGCATGAATCATAAAAACCAAAAGATGAGCTTCAATAGACAATTTTTTTTTAATGCTGTGAAAAAATTTGTTTAGTTTATATTAAAACGTATGTATATACTAAATTTGCAAAAAAAAACAATTCTAAAAAATAAGATCAAATTAAAGCTTTAAACCTCAACAAACATGCTAGAATAAAATTAGCATAAATAATTTGTTGTTATCAAAGATTTATTATTTATTTTTAAAGCTTTATCACTGATTTTTTTGCGGAAACTAAATGATTTTGATAAGATTTTCAAAATTTTCATTACACCACCTTGTTTAATTGTACTCTTTAACAAGGTATACAAACCTAAAGGAATAAAACTCATAATTTTTCTACAAATAAGAAGAAACTAATCTCTAAAATAGAGAGTAAAACAAGAAAAAAACTAAGAAAGAAAACTAGGGGGCAAAAAAGGCTAAGAAAATAATAGAGAATAAGGCAAATAAGTTGTTGCTCAGTATGTAGAACATCTATCTCTCAACTTTTTTTTATACTAATTTTTGGGACCAAAAGTGATGCAAAATAATTCAGCAAATAATACGATATTTCTAATTTTTTTACAATTTCAGGAAAGTGTTTTCTGTCCAAAATAAAAGGAAAACACTTTCCTGAAAACCAAACCAAATTTTCATTTAATTGAAAAGTGTTTTTCGTTAAACAATTTTTCTAATGACAAATAAACATAAAAAAGTTTGAAAAGTGATTTCCAGGAAACCACTTTCCGTCAAACAAACACCCCTTTGGTTAATTAATGAATAGAGAAACCAATTAATTTGGTAATGAAATAAATGCCTAAGTTTAGGCTAGAGAGGACATTGGTATGGTCTTAAATTGTGGTGATTGTATTGATTCTCATGGTTATGAGTAAAATAAGAAACTAACAACATAGTTTTTGATGTGATAAATACATAGAAGAGATAAGAGTAGATAATCATTGTAGTTAAAGCTGATTATATTTGATATTAAATAAATTTTCAGGTACCTCGCAACATCATGCAAAATAAATAAATGATTAGAAATTTCTTTTGTTAGTTATTAAAAATGTAATTTTGTTATATATAATCCTTTTGAAATGTAAAACTTGGCATGTAATTAATGTCTGGATTGAAAGTATTAATTATCTTTTGTTAAAAATTTCTCTTTTTAAATAAACTTTTAAGATATTACATTTCGTATAGTACTTTAGAGCTTAAATCATATAAAACCTAAACCATAATTTTTCTTATATTTTATATATCATGCTTTGTAATTGTTTATTAATTGTGGAAATTGACTTATCAGATAAAGTTAGGGATTACTTGACTATAATCATAATGAAAAATGTAGTATATTGGAAGTTAAAAAGCTTAATTATTTTAATAGTAGAAATCATAATTAAAAAGCTTGGAGTGTTACAGTTGATATCATAACATATAACATATGGACTTTATGATTTAAAGAGTATTACTGATGACTATAATATATTATAAGATTGTAGAATGAGGTGAGGAACTTAGATGACTATAATAAGTTGAAGTTCTTATATAAGTATTATTTTATCGCTTAACATTGATGTTGACGCTTACACACACATTAATATGAATATGAAGAAACTCCTACATGGGAATCTTATAAACTACTTCACTCTTTTTCGAGTTGGATAAGACTAAGGCTGAGGGGGATAACGAGAGCGTCTAGCCTTTAACATTTGATTTGGATGTGAAACCGTCACCTTCTTGACGAGTTACCCTTTCTTCGTGACTCAAGTGACTATGGTACTCGGCATCAATGTGATGAGAACATACACACACTATTCCTTGATTTCTTGGTCGTGAATGGCCAAACAACTTGATCAAAGACGCAGACTCTTTTCTTGTTTTGTTTTATTTTTTTTATTCCTTTACAGGCGCTGGAATCCAAGATGTCTTTGAAGGGGAGAACTGTTTAAAAGCGTCAATATGGACCAAAAGTGAGCTGTCACTTTGACCAAATTCAATTTGAATCCATCCTTGAGATTAATGTTTCGGATCTCTTCCAGCTTGCGAGCAATCTGTCATGAGAGGGACATCTCACATCTTCTCTTTTATTTTCTTTGAACAGCCGAATTTCCATTAGAAGGCGATCAGCCATTGGCACAAAGCCTCAACCTCTCATAAAACAGGTAAATTCATGATAAAAATGGAGTACTTCCATAATTTCCCTTTTCTAGCTCTGTTTTTGTTTTTTGTTTTTTTCCTGTTTAGAAAAAGCGATTTTAACCGAAAAGTACTTGCCGGGGAAATTTGGGTAAGCTAATCTAAAATACAAAGACATAAATTGTCTGTTGAATTTATATAATATACTTTTGGAAAGAGAGGCAATAAGTATCTCTGTCACATGGAGCTAACGCTATCCTTATCTGCTTATAAAAGGGACCCTTCTGCCCTGATAAGTATCCACGCTATCTACAGCTACCCAGCAAGCCGAAATTTAAGCATGTCAAAATTGTTTTCTCTATGTCTGCTCCTATCAATGTTCTTCATTGCCCGCTCTACTGTTCCTCCTTCTTCAACATTCAAGTACGTCAATGAAGGAGAGTTTGGGCAATACAGTAGTGAGTATGCTCCAGATTATCGTCCACTTAGCCTATTCACTTCTCCATTCCAACTTATGTTTTATAACACCACCCCTAATGCATACACTCTAGCTCTACTTATGGGTACTAGGAGGTCAGAATCTTTAAGGCGCTGGGTTTGGGAAGCCAACCGAGGCAACCCGGTTCGCGAAAATGCCACTCTTATCTTTGGAAAGGATGGAAACCTTGTCTTAGCCGATGCTGATGGCAGGGTTGCTTGGCAAACCAACACTGCCAATAAAGGTGTTGTTGGCTTGCAATTGCTGTCTAATGGCAACATGGTGCTTCATGATTCCAAGGGTAACTTTATCTGGCAAAGCTTCGACTCTCCTACTGATACTCTCTTGGTGGGTCAATCTCTTCGGGTCGGAGGTGCGACTAGGCTTGTGAGCCGAGCCTCACAGAAGGAGAACTCTGATGGCGCCTATAGCCTGGTCATGGAATCCAAAAGATTGGTGATGTACTATAAGAGCCCGAATTCTCCTAAACCATATTTATATTACACGTTCGATACACGCCAAGATCGTCTACAAAATGCGACTCTAAAGTGGTACCCAGATCCTTATGACAATTCGGCCAGCGAGGTGACTTTGGATTTATCTTCTGGTGGTTGGGCCGTGAACGCCAGACCTAAATTCAATGCGACGTTGTCATTTCTTAGAATTGGGATAGATGGGAACCTTAGGATCTACTCTTACAACAATAAGGTGGACTACATGGCATGGGATGTGAGCTTCAATCTCTTCTCCAGGGATGGTTTTCCAGAGAGTGAGTGCCAGTTACCAGAGAGATGTGGTAAGTTTGGGTTGTGTGAAGACAGCCAATGTGTTGCTTGCCCACTACCAAGTGGTCTTATGGGCTGGAGCAAGAATTGCGAGCCTGTAAAGCCACCCGCCTGTGGTTCTAAGGATTTTTACTACAATAAATTAGAAGGCGTTGATCATTCCATGAGCAAGTATGCAAGAGGGAGCGTAGTGAAGGAGGATGACTGTGGAAAAAAGTGTTCAAGTGACTGTAAGTGTATGGGTTACTTCTACAACAAGGAGACATCCAGGTGTACGATTGCTTACGATCTCCAAACCCTAACCAAGGTTTCAAATTCCACACATGTAGGTTACATAAAGGCACCAAAACGTTAAGCCTTTTTGTTGACACTTCCAATACTATTAAGCCGTCCAGTATAATAATAAAGTGGCATTGTTCCCTATAACCAATTGAGCTCGCGTGTCTTCTTGTTCTTACATATCATATTTTGATCTAAGAGTCCTCGACAACATTTTAGATTTCACATGTTAGTTTTATATTTTTGGTTTTTTTAATCAAAATTTTAATATGTTTTTTAGTTTTTTCTAGGAGCTTTCAAGTTCCTTTTCAAAAGATAAGGTTGTGAGTTGTGACTATATAAGATAAGATTGTGACTGTAAAATAAGGTTGTGACCATGTTTGGTAAGATACTGGGTATCATTGTGGTCTAGTGATTGAAGGGACTTGTTTCCTTTCTCCACACCAGGGTTCAAGCTCTACTTATGTATGTCTGTCACTCTCGCAGTGCCTTACATGCTCACTGGGCTTGCAGGATGTTCAGTGAACCCGATGATTAGTTGTGGTGCGCGCAAGCTGGCCCGGACACCCCGGGTTACAAAAAAAGAAGAAGAAGAAGATACTGGGGTATCATGTCATCCCTAATGCTGAGCATATCCAAAAAGATGTGCCTCCATAGTCTATAGTGCTAGAAATTTCGAGCTAGAAAGTGCAATGCGGTGTCTCGATGGTGCCTTGAGAGGGCGATTTACAATTTTTCCAAGAGAAGCTATAAGTCAAACGATCAGTTGGGAAACTATTATAGGTGGGAGTATGGTTAATCAAAAGTATACTGAAATCAATCCACTTGGTATTATTAGTTTTCATTCTATTGGATAGCTAATCAAGTTTTCAAATACATGTCAATACCAATATATATTAACATCACAAGCTTTCTTAATTTTTAGAATCGGCTAATTAAGTTCATTTTAATATATTATTTTCATGTTCATACTGATACAATGAGTATCATTAATATCATTAGTTTTATATATTGAAAATGATTAATCGAGTTACAATAGGCTTCCTTAAATTTAATTTTTGATATCTTACTAGAATAGTAAAATTCTACCAGAGGTTTAGAGTATATACCATGGTAAAACAATTAATTTTTGTATTATGACTAACAATGGCTATCATAATGTTCCTGGTGCATTGCAGATTAGAGCTGATCGATTATTTATAAAATATAGTAGAGAAAGATTAAAATTTCTAAATTAATGAGGTACAAGTATTCAAATATATACGCCTCCTCAACAACAAATTAATTTGATCGGAAAGCCATTACAACTAGATTAATTGTGGAATAATTATAACAATCATTAAGAATTTTAATTAATATTGTTCATGAGTGTAAAATTTTATTATTAATACAGTCTAATAGTGAAAAGTATTATAGTGTCATGTTTATTCTTATATATCTTTTAATTTAATTAGGTGAAATATTTATAATGATAAATGATGATAAAAAAAATATTTGTGCATTTTAAAATGATAACAATATCATATTTTTTTCTCAAATGAAAAAAAATATAACAGGAACACTCTTTCTAGTTTTATGGGATAGGAAAATATTATGATATTTTAAGAAATGAACATTTTTTTTTACTGAAGAAGAAAAGAAAAGAAACTAAAAAAGAAGAAAGAAAAATTGTTTTGCATTAATTAACAGTACCGAACATTTTGTCTTGTTAGTCGTCGTATTCAAGAAGGGGATAATGGCGCCGTGTCCCAAGCTCATTGGCTATATACGGATAACTTTGTTTAAAGACGTCAGCTATGAACACAGGATTTCTTAGCTGTTACTGTTGGACCAGAAGTCAAGCTGCAACCATCATTCAATGTTTCTAGTTCCTGCCACTGGCCAAGGGGGTTTACGGTATAAAGTCCTCATAGGCTTTTAATATTGTAGAAAGATTTGCAAGAGTTCCTCAAAGACTCAAAAGTAAAGATTTTTAGGAGAGCTCTCATAAAATAAATATCACAAAAAGTTTTGCAAAAGTTCTCTAAAACTTAAAAGTTAAAAAGAAGATTTGCAAGAGCAGACTTAAAAATAAAAAATATTTGTGAGAGCTCTCATTGACTCAATGTCACCAAAAGATTTACAAGGGTTCTTAAAGACACTATATATAAGAAAGATTTGCAATAGCTATTGTAAGTTCAATTTCACAGAAAATTTTGTAAGAGTCACCTTATAGACTTTATTAAAAGAAGATTTACAAGTGCCTTTATAGACTTTATAGACTCAGAAGGTGTTTGAGAGTGCTTTTCAAAAACATTTTCGAAAAAATTTGAAAACTTTTTATTTTACTTTGAATTAATATGTTTTTGATGTGCTAATCTAAAAAATGATTTTAAAAAAAATAAAAAAAATATTATTGACATGTTTTTTTAAGTGAAAAACACTTTGAAAAGTAACAACAACCACACTCCCAAACACGCTCTTAATATTGCAAAAAAAATTTATTTTGGTAGAGATTGTTAAATGTTTGGGAAATGAAAGAAAGCGAAGGAAACTTGATTAATGGGGTTCCCAGTTGTCATTCTGCCTTCATGAAAGCGTCCATCGTTGCTTAATAGAGGTGTTTATTTTCGGTTCAGTTCGGTTTTTATAAAAAAAAGTAACCAAATTGAATTTTTTTTTTAAAAATCGAAACCGGTTCAAACCGATTGGTTTTGGTTCGGTTTTTTAGCACAAAAACCTGTTTGAACCGATTTGGCTCGGTTTTTTTCCAGTTCGTTTTATTTTTTATTTTTTCAGTTTCAGGTTTATAAAACCAAACCGGTCAGTTTTTTTAAAATTTAATCTGTTTAATCAGTTTTTTTCACTATTCGTTTTTGTCAGTTATTTATTTTTTAATTTTTTTTGATTTAATCGGTTTTTCGGTTTTTTTCTCAATCCTATTCCTTAATAATGTACATTTGATTGTAATTTGAGCTACATTTGTACTCCGCATGTCATATTTTATACGGCACATATTCGACTTCATGCAGCCTCGATCAAGAGCTTTTTATGTTTTGTTACCAAACATGAGAATTGATTTTTTTAACTGGAAAGCTGAACCAGACTGTTCTGCCAATAGAGGTAACACGACAGACACGTAATGCTTTGCTTTGAAAGATTGCTTCTTTTTGTGCTGATAATATATGCAAATAGATCCGTGTCTTCCCTTTTCTAAATTTAGTTCTTAATTTGGTGATAGCATTATTATGGATATGTGCTTTGAGTTTTCTGTTTTTGATTGCAATATTGACAGTGAGACAGCTAATGCAATGTGTGTTTCATTTTTTGCTTTCTGTTCTGTATCCTTTCCTGATGGAAGGGAAGGTTTTGATGTTCGTTGTAGGTTTTCTGAATCTCATGGGTGCTTTCTTTTACCTATATAACTATTATTCCCTGGGTGATATTGATTTTATTTATTTATTTATTTATTTTGTTAAATGTGGGTATTTGACCAGCTTACGTGTATCTTGACTAATCTCTCGAGACCCTGAAATTAACGACTATGTAAGTCTAAATAAAATAAAATTAATATCACCTCAACTAATCCCTCGAAGCTCTGAAGTTAACGATTATGTAAGCCCCTAGCTAGTGGCCCTGAAGTTTGTGGTATTCGAACCGGTGACTTCTAGAGAGCAAACCTAGAATTTGACCAGTTAAGCTACACCCCTTATAATTGTGATATTGATTTTATTTATTTATTTTGATTAACGTAGATATCCGGGCCAGCTTGCACGCACCTCGACTAATCTCACGGGTCTTAAAGTTAACGACCATGTAAGTTTACAGTAATCTTGAGGTTTGTGGAACTCAAACTGCTAACCTTCATGGAGCAAACTCAAGACCTGACTAGTTGAGTTATACATCCCTTGATATTGTTATATTGATCTTGTTAAGAATACATGTAATGGATATACGAACTTGCTCAATCATAAATGGTTTGTATGGATCAACTTTGTTCGCAGTTAAGAACCAGTTCACTTTGATTTTTTTTTCTTTTGAAAAAAAAAACCATGATCATGATTTGGTTCATTTGCTGTTCTAGCTTAAAGCTTGTTTTCGCATTTTGGTTTAATGGTTAGTTCAATCTGTTTGTGAAGAAGATTTCCAGCCAATGAAAGTCACATTTTTTTTTTTTTATTATTCTTATGATTTCTTTGCCAAGATGCTTTAATGATGCAAGTCTTTCTTAATTATTTCTCATTTGTCAGTTCTATCTGGGATCAGACATACGCCATGTCTACCGTGTTTATTGTGGTAGAGATTTAATTTTTACCTGCCTGGGAAATCAGAGAGAGAGTTGGAAATCTTTATTATATTTGTCATTATTTATTTATTTATTAATATAGATGTTCAGGTCAATATGCGCGTATCTCGATTAATTTCATAGATTTTAAAATTAACGACCATATAAATCTCTAGTAACCATAAAATTTATAGGACTTAAACTGATGATTTTATATTTGTTATTTTTTTGGATTGGGATTATTGTGGTGATGAATAAAAAAATAAATTTTTTTTCTGGAATTTTTTGTAAGCACTTCTGTGTTTTTTATTACAGAAGATATCCCAATTTATTTTTTATTTCTAGACTTATTAAATCTTGATCATTCATGGCAGGTTGAGGCAAATATGTTCTCGTCAGAATCCACAATTTCCCAGCACAAAGCTGAATCAGCAGCATTGCCCCAAGCTGGAAAACCCTCGTGAACTAAACGATTACTTCTCGATCATGACTTTCCTCCAAAATCAGGTTTGGGTTTATTGCTATTGATATGTAATTGTTCCTGTTAATGCTTTCAGGAAAAGCTTTATAACCGTGTTTAAAAATATAGTTATGGATATTTTTCAAAATATTTTTTACTAAATTTTTTATTAAAATAATACTTTTTAATTTTTTTAAAAATATTTTTTATATCAATACTTTAAAATAATCTAAAAACACCAAAAAAAATAATGATAATAAAATAAACAATGTTTAAAACATTTTTCAACTATTTTTTTCTTATCTTGATTTTAATATTGGACATTATATATATTTTTTATTTTGTTTTTTCTTAAGAGTAAGTCCTTGATTGAAGTTTTTGTCCTCTTATTTGAAGATAAATGCAATTTAGCCTTGGAATGATTTTTTTCAGTTAAGTCCCTACATTTCAAATCTTAAACTTGGTCAAATACTGCTACCAGGTTAAACTTTAGGTATTTAATTGAAAAAAAAAATCATTTAGGGACTAAATTGCATTTATTTTAAAACAAGAGAACCAGAAACAACAACTAAATAAGTACTTACTCACAAGAGAGATAAAATACATGGCCCAAAATAATATTAATATTTTTGGAAAACCTCAGAGACCAAAATGTATGTTACTGCTTTATCCATGCTGTGAACAACTGACTTGTGTCATTTAACAGAAATATATAGTAGAGTTGATATCTAGATATAAAAAATATAAAATACTGTTGCGTGTAGGGTTCAAGCTAGTAATATGTATTTGATATTATAATATATAATATTTCCCAATTAAAAATATTTTTTTTCAGAATTGTTTTTAGTTTTGATATGGTACATTAAAATCATCTAAAATTAATTAATTAAATAAATATCAATTCAATTCATTTTTAAACAAAAATAATAATTTAAAAAGCATTCTAAAAAGCAAGTTATAACATAAAAATAAATACCCATTCATTGCTTAAATTTTTAATGGTCTAGCCCAACTAAAACATGATTTTAAGCATGGCAAAGGATCTGCACGGATAATTTAACAATAACAATTATCACAACCCCTCTATAATGTTCATCTGATGTTCATATTTAAACCCAAAAACATGTAAACCCAAGATCATGCATCTCAAGTCAACAGATATTACAACATTATTCATGCTTTATGATATCAGCTTACTTTCAACAAGCATAAACAAGGATTAAGACTGTCCATCAAGAAAAACGTTAAACACTATTCTTTTCACAACCAACATAACATGGAGTTATACGTGGACTGGAGGTGATATATTCCCAATAGCAGGACACACCTTTTCCTTCTTTCAACGTTGGCAACCTATGTTTTGCCAAAGAAAACAGACTCTGTTTATTGAACTAACAAAGGTTAAAGCAAATGAATGGGGGTTTGTGAAGGCTTCCTCTTGTGTGACGAAGAAGAAGAAACATGTGGCTAACTGTTGGAATAGGCGTTTCTATGCAGCGTTCTGGGCTGGGTAAAGGGATAGAGGTCTGGATTTCTTGACTATACAGTAGTGAGATAGAGGTAATCGCAACTGGAACAGGGGAGAGTCCCTGCTGGTT
Organism: Populus alba; assembly: GCF_005239225.2. NCBI lineage: Eukaryota > Viridiplantae > Streptophyta > Magnoliopsida > Malpighiales > Salicaceae > Populus > Populus alba. The sequence goes on along the minus strand of NC_133294.1, from coordinate 13,920,297 downwards.
TTGGTTGGATTGAATAATTCTCGAGAAATGAAGAAGAAATTAAATGCTCTGCAAAGAAGGAATCCCAGCTAGCTCCCTCACGGGAGAAATGAAGAAGAAATGAATAATGGTGCTAAAATAGCACTGCTTTGTTCATTTTATAAAGGAGCCTTGATCTGTCAACTTCGTTGAGTTCGAGCAATTTCGGTTGATTTCTCAAGATTTCTTTCGATTAAGTCTTGGTTATGTAAATTTTGACCCTCAGGATTGGATGTCTTCAATTTCATCCTCAATTAAATTTCAAACTTTCAATTTCTTTAAATTTATCCTTGATTTTAATCAATTTTAGTCCCTGAATGTGCGCTTCTCTTTCTTCTTGATCCTTGGTTTTAAGGTTCTTCAATTTACTCCTCAATAAGCCTTCAAACTTTAATGTTTTTTTAGGGGTCCAAAATTGAGCTAAGAAATATGTAATGCATTTTCGTGTTTTATATATATATATATATATATATATATATATATATATATATATATATATATATATATAGAATGCTATAATCGAATGTGAAAAGGGAAAAATAAGAGGTGCCTTTAAACGCTCAACTGTTTTATTTTATTTTTTGTTACTGAAAGAAACAGTAAAGTAATTGCGAGGAGCAAACACTGCTCCACAAAATGTCAGCAAGCAATAAACTAGGGGCACCAAGGTAAACACATACAGTACATATAAGAAAACTATAATAAGATCTCTTTTTTTTTACTACTTGCATTGGTGAAGCAAGCAGGCCAGCTCTCACTGGTGGTTCGGTACTTTTACGTAACCCACATGTGTAGGATTGGCAACCTTGGTCAGCGTTTGTAGGTCATAAGCAATCCAACACATCGATGTCTTTGGGTTGTAAAAGTAGCCTGAGCACTTGCAGTCACCGGAGCATTTCTTCTCACAATCAGTCTTCTTCATCGGTCCACTTCCATCTCCGTACTTGCTCATCGAATGATCAACCCCTTCCAGTTTATAGTAATAGAAATTCTTCTTACACACAGATGACTTCACTGGTTCACATTTCTGGGTCCATTTCCTAAACCCAGTTGGTAATGGGCAACTAACGCACCGACCGTCTTCACAAAGCCCAAACTTACCACATTTCTGTGGCAATTGGCACTCACTTTCCCAAATACGTGCGTCTCTAGAGAAAAGAGTGAAAGTCACTTCCCAAGAAGCAGAAGTTAACTTGTCATTGAAAGTGAAGACTCTAAGATTCCCATCTACCCCGAGTCGAAGAAATGACATTGTGCTGTTGAATTTGGGCCTAGAGAGCAAGGTTCTAGCGCCTGTAGAGAACTCAAGGCTCAGGTCTTGCGAATTTGGGGTTTTACTTAGCCTCACATATTGCAGACGCCCTTTCTGTTTACTAAATGTGTAGTAGACATATGGTTTGGGGGAGTTTGGGCTCTTGTAATACATGGCTAATCTTTCGGGTTCTAAGACCAGGGTATAGGCTCCATTTGTGTTCTGTTTGTCAGATGCTCGACTCACAAGCCTGGTGACGCCTCCAACACGAAGAGGTTGACCAACCAAAAGAGTATCTGTAGGATAGTCAAAACTTTGCCAGATGAAATTGCCTTTAGAATCATGAAGCACCATGTTACCATTTGTTAGCATTTGCAAGCCTACAACACCTTTGTTGGCAGTGTTGGTTTGCCAAGCAACCCTGCCATCAGCATCTGCCAAGATGAGGTTACCATCCTCACCAAAAGTGAGAGTGGCATCTTCCCCGACTGGGTTGCCTCGGTTGGCTTCCCAAACAAAACGCCTCATTGCAGGTGACCTCCTGGTACCCATACGTATAGCGAGAGTGAATGCATTAGGGGTGGTGTTATAAAAGCAAAGTTGGAAAATGGAAGCAGAGAGGTCCAGGCCGCGAAAATCTGAACTATACTCTGAAAGGGCTTCCGCAAAGTCTCCAGTATTAACTTCCTTAAATCTGGAAGAAGGAGGGACGGTGGACTGGGCAAGGTTGTATATGGAGAATAGCAATAAAAGAGAGAAGAACCATGACCGTTCCATAGGAATGGAAGAAATTAACTTCTGCTTGTCTATCTAGAATTTGAGTGGCTTTGGTGTAAAACCAGACAGGCAGGCAACGCCTTCTTATAGCAGATGAGGGTGGCGCGTTTAGTAATTTCAAGGTCGAACTTCTTTGACTATTCGTACATCTTTGCGTACAAAGCATCTCAAGTAAGCATGTATTGCTGTTTTAATGTGGCTCGGTTTACTGCGATTAACTCTAGAGAGAGGGGGGGGGGATTTTTCAGAATAATATTAGTTTGAATACACACACATTGCTGAATGTTTCACGGTTTGTTCTTTTATAGTTCATCAAAATACACAGCATGATGAATTGAATTAGTGTAATGATGTGGTTGTTATTATAAAAAAAAAATAAAAATTATATATATATAAAATTATTAGACATGCAGTTAAGATGGAGTTGTCTTTTCCAGGAATATATTTGATGTTAAAAGAATAATTAAAGACAGAACGGTTCATTCAGGTTTTATAGAGTCTAGTGCTGGAAATTGACATGATTGTTAGACATCTGATATTAAAGTTAGGCATGTCTATCATATCCTAGGTGCTAGAGCCAAACCCGCTTGCTTGGCTACAAACCTGCTCGTTTGGGTCTGGCATTACACATAGTTATCAAACCTAAGCAAACATATTTTTATTATTACAAACAGATCAGTACAAAAATCTAATTTAACATTTTATGTCTAAAAATTCAAATCACATCTTACCATTAAAATCATTCATGTTTTATATTTTTAAATTTGTTATTCCTTCAATAGAAATTCTATCTTCTATTATTATTGTTGTTAGTATGATGATTATTGTTGTTGTTGTTATGATTATTCATCATCATCATCATCATTATTATAATTACTCAAGTAAATTTAGGTCAGACATATTTGCCAGACTCAAGTATTCAAGTAAACTTGGAACATACATGTTTATCAGACTCAAGTAACATGGGTCAAAATATTGGTTATAAACAAAGTATAAATAAATTATAAACAACAAACAATCCCAAAAATCTAATTTAATGTTTTAGATCTAAAAATTCAAATCATATTTTTTTCATTGAAATAATTTATTTTTTATGTTTATAAATTTGTTATTCCTTCAATAGAAATTCTATTTTATGTTTGTCACCAATATAGTTTTTGTTCAAAAGTACTTTTTTTATTTAAAAATATATTAAAATAATATTTTTTATATTTATTTTTAATAGTAATACATTAAAATAATTTGAAAATATATAAAACAATAATTTAAAGTATAGAAATTTTTTTAAAAAAAATTAATTTTTTATCTCGGGTTAGGCAGGGATGCCTGACCCCAGTCTCTTAAAGGGTAAAACTACAATAATAATACTAATAATAATAAATAAATAAAAAATATTATTATTATTGAAAAGAAATTATAGATTTAATTTGAATGGTAAAATTAAAAACTATAAGAACTTGAGTCAATCATATTTATTATTATTATTAATATTATTATTTTTATTACTAATAATAAATGTTTTAAAAAATATTATTACTAATGAAAAAGAACCACATATATGATTTGAAGGGTAAAATTAAAAATTATTATTATTATTAAATTTTTTTTAAAAATATTATTACTATTGAAGAAAAACCATAGATTTGATTTGAAGGGTAAAATTAATTGTTATTATTATTATTGCTAATATTATTATTATTAAATTTGAAAAACAAAATTATTACTATTAAAGAAAAACCATAGATTTGATTTGAAGGGTAAAATTAATCATCATCATCAAGAAATTTGAAAAACAAATATTATTATCATTGAAGAAAAACCATAAATTTGATTTGAAGGGATTAAAAATTATAAGAACTTGGGTGAGACAAGTTTAATATTGTTATTAATATTATTATTTTTATAATAAATATTATTATTTCATTTTTATTAGGGGAGCTAGACCCATAAACTTGGGTTTGAGAGAACACCAGACCCAAGTTACTTTGGTCTAGAAGGTGAGACCTAAGGCTATTGAGCCTGATATTGTCGCCATACCCAAGTCTATTTTAAAAATATTTTTCAAATGTAAAATATTATTTTATATTTTTTAAAATTTAGTATTTACCTGTTGTGGAGTGTGGTCCAATACATTAGTATAAAACAAAAAGTAATTAGTTCATTAATTTTTTGTAGCAAGCAAAAGAAACATTAAGGACAACTATTTTATCTTTCACTACACTACATAACTGCCTTGTTAGTGAGGTAAAATCATCTTTTTCATGAATCAAAATATCATTTATCAATTGATCAGGCACAATTTAGTCATTTAATGTTTTTTATATATAGTAAAATTACTTTATCGCCTTTAAAAGATAAAAAAAAATAATCCTTTTATCCTATAGCTTTTCTATATTTGAACAATTTTATAATGATAGCCTTAAAAGCTCGAAAGACTTGACCATGCAAAGAAAAGTTTTTTTTATCTTTACATATCTTTTGTACAGTTAAATAACAAGTTTAACCTTTGACTTAAAAAAAAAAAATCTAAGCCTAGCTCAAGAGAGCGTTCTAATCTTTGTTGCATGGTTCTTTTGTAATATTAAGATGCTCTCAAGAGCTTTTTAGTAATTTAAATTATTAAAAGATTAATAAATCAATATAAAAGGCTGACACATGCACCTCATCATCTCCCGTGCCAAACTAGAGGCACATGAGGTGTATTCTAATTGTCATAATCTTCTGACTGCCATTTCATCCAACGTATCAGGTGGCAACATAACTACTAGAGTGACGTATTTGGTTTGGTTAGTGATGCTGATGAAAGTTTTTCCTCCTCCCTTTATTCTCTCTCTAGTGCCTTGGTATTCGTGTCAAGCATTCAAAAAGTTAGCTGTGTCCTCCAGTTTGTATTTGTTTTAAAGTTGGTCCTTATTATTTTGATTTATATTTGTTTTGATTTTAGTGTTTCTTGAATTTTTTTCCTTCAATTTCATCCCTTTGCATTTTTTCATTTAATTTATGTATCCAACTTGGTTCTCATTCTTTTGATTACTATTTTTTTTTTATCCTTTGCATTATTTTTTTTTATTTTGTAATTTAGAATTTAATATAATTTTATTTTGTTTCCAATTTTCGTCCTCATTTTTTTATTGCTCAATTTTTTTTTATCATTTTCTTCATTTTTTTTTCAATTTAATCCCTAATTTTTTTATTTCAATTATATTTTATGCAAGATTTAGTCCTCATTATTTTTATTTTTTTCAATATTTTTTATGATTGAGAATTTCGTTTAATGATTTTTCTATATTTGTCTTCTACTATCATGATCTAATTCACTAGTTTTGATAATTAACTTGGTTTAAGCTTGGTAATTTTTTTAAATCCTTTTAATTTTTTTTTCATTTACATAATTTTACATTGACTTATTAGGTCTTGAGCTTTATGATTTATTCTATTTTTTTTTTGTAATATTATCCCTATCTCATATCCCGGGTTGCAGGTTATTGAAGTTAAGCTGGGTTAATTTGGGTTTTTTTTTTTTTTTGATTACATCATCCAATATTTTTTTTTTTCCCATTTTAAAAGGGGCTTTTCTGACTTTTTGAGAATAACACAAGTTGGGTCAAGTTTTTTTTTTTTTTTTTTTTTGTATCCTTGCTAGATCTACCTCTTTTATAAAGAATCTTTTTTAATTAGATTAAATTAATTTATTTCATCTTTCAACATTAAATTAATCTACTATTGCCTTGTTTTTTTGTGTGCTCTTTGTTAGATCTTGCTCTTTTTTTTTTTTGTAATTAAATTAATTTATCTCACCCTTCAGCATTGAATTTGTTTTATATTAAGCTTATTAGTTGAGCCTAGGTTTAGAATTTAATGGTTTGCAGCCTTGAGAGATTATCTTAGGTTTAGAAGGTTCACCTGAATTTACTTGGTTTCCCCCATTTTTTTTAGCTTTTTTTTTTTTTTTTTTTTTTCGAGTTTTGTTCAATTTAGTTTTTTTATGAAGATTTTTACTTTGAATTAAATATAAGCATAAAATATTTTCGTTCTTTGTTTCAATTACTTTTGAAACTCGGGCTGACCTAAGCCATGAGTCTCCTGGATCACAAGTTAACATGTTAGGTCGAGCATTTTGAGTAGCAAATGTATATTTTGATTGTTTTATTATTATTTTTTTTCAAATTTAGTCCTCACTCACTTGATTTTTATTTTTGTGATGAATTTTTTTTTGTGAAATTGTTGACTCAAGAATTATCAATTTTCCCATTCATTTCAATATTTGATGATATTTGAGATTTTGACCCTTAATGTTTTGATTTTTAATTTTGTATTTTTAACTCTTTTATCAAATTTTATTTTTTTAATTACATAATTTGATTTATAATCTTGATTTTTTTTTTCAATTTTATCACCTTGGTTTGCAAGTATTTTTTTTTTTACTTTTTTGTTCATTGATTTTTTTTTTCTAATTTTATCTTTTATCGTTTTGATTTTTGGAGATTGAAAGTCATTATTTTTTTTCAATTTGTTTTCTATAATGTAGAGTCATTAATTTTTTTTTTTAAATATATACTTACAACGCTTAAGCATTATTTTTTATATGTGAAAAAAATCAGCCCAACCTACAACTAAGCGTGGACAAGCTATCTAGTAAAACACTAGAATTGATCTATGTTTTATTGTGACATGTGAGACAATTCTTTGTTGATTAACACAATGAATTAAAATATCTCCTCCGAGACTCTCTTGGATTCTCTTTATCTTAACCATCAAGTAGCCATTATTGAATGCTATATATAAATATTTATCTATTCTAGGAGATAGCTCTTGACTGTATTTGAATATATTCCTATCATCATATATTTTTGCATTTCAAAACTTCTTTAGTAATTGTATATCAATGAGAATAGTCATATGGTTTTGGCATTGAAAAGCTAAGATTATTCAACAAAATATTATAAAATTTTCAAAAAATAGGTAGATAAGTCGGTATAGTGAGGAAAAGTACAAAACAAGTAAACTGGGTGCCCCAAAAGGGGGAACCAAAAAAACAGGGTGCCTCATTTATAATTGAAAGTAAAGTTGTAAATGCCAATCCAGTTGTAAGGATGCAGGCAAGCTATCCCTTGGCTTTCGCATGGTTGAATCATGATTGGTCTATAATGATGTCTTTGAAAAAACCAATGTACTTGAGCTTGGTCAAGTTGTTTGGTCGTTAATATTAAAGGCACAAGGTTTTATCACGTAGACATGCAATCTGTGGATTTCAGGGGCTGTTTAACTGGTTAATAATTATTTTTTAAAATATTTTTTATTTAAAAATATATTAAAATATTTTTTTTAAAAATTATTTGATAAAAATAAAAACCCCTTGATCTTGAAACTTTCACATGCTTATATTACCTTATACTTAATTTTTATTAAATAAATAGGGATAGTGAAATTCAAATTCGTGACTGCTTTATCATTAAAGCTTTGATATCATGTCAAATAACAATCTCTACCTAATAGTTTAAGCTGTAATGTGAGGTTATATGATATGATTTATATTATTCTCTAACACATCCCCTCAACTGAAAGTTTTTTAGATTTGAAACTTGCATAGACCTACTTTACCTTGTGCTTAATTTTTTTCAAATAAATAGAGATCATGAGATTCGAATTTGTGACCGCTTGATCATCAAGACTCTAATACCATGTCAGAGAACCAATTCAACCCAAAAGCTTAAGTTATTATACAAAAAAAAAAAAAATCAAAAAACCATCTCAACTCAAATATTTAAACTATTAAATAAATTTTTAAAATAAAATTTATATTATCATCTAATAAATTATTATTTTCCCGGTATTAATTACTAATCCAAAGAACAGGTCCAAATCCCATATTCGCTTTTTTATGTTTGGTTATTTCGCTTAAATTTCAGCCAATTACCTACGGCTATATTCAGCTGTATCAGACTCCAAAGCCATCACGCCACTCTCGTTTGCTGAAGACAACTCACGAAACTGAAGACTTGATGCCTTTAGAACTTTAATAAGGAGCGTACTTTTTGTACTATCTTGACTATGCTTAGATATTTTTTTTAATATATAATTTTATATTAATAAGTGTAAATTATAGATTAATAGTTAGATTGAATTAAAATTTTATTAAAAGATTTTAAATATTTTAATTTAAATATGGTTATTAAGAGATATTAAAGATTCTATTTTAAATAGGGTTAAAATTTTATAATGGAATGATATTAGAAACTCTCTACCAGAAATTCGCTTAATAGCAACGGATTTACCGACGGAATATTTTTGTCGGTAATTTGAGGTTGAAATTACCGATGAAATTTATCCATTCGTAATTCAGTCGGTAGTTACCGACTTAATTATGGACAAAAAGTTCATAATTGAAAAAAAAAAAAGGCGAGTCGCTGACGTGGAAGTTTTGGCGGGGAGGTTTTTTCCGACGGAATCACCGACGGATTCAAAACGACAGGCCTATACAGTGACGCGACCGATTCTCCGTTAAAAATACTGATGAAATCACTGACGGATTTGAAATGGCGAATCCGTACGATGACGTGTTTATTTTACCGACAAAAAAGCTGACGGATACACCGATGGATTGTTCCGTCGGTGAAACAGTCGGAAAAAGTTAATATAATTCCCTGTTGTCGACCCTCTCCTCCCCTATTTCTCCTTCTTCTTCCTAATCCCAACTCTCCCCATCTACAAATAACCAACACCCAAACAAAAATCTCCCTCATCTCAGGACAACAAATTATATTTTTTGAAGTTTTGTGGTCACAACATTCGTGTTCTGATTTGTTGACGGATTTTATCAATTTTTGGAAGTAATTCTATCTTTTTAAATTTTAACATTTAAATGTCAATTTTGTTGTTTTTTTTAGTATATGTATTTTGTTAGTAGATGTACATGTTTAATTGTTATTTCTCAAACAAATTTGTAATCTATGAATGTATAATTTTATACCTGTTATGGTTTGTTTAAGATTTTGTAAGATTGTATTTGTTTGTAAATCGTTAAAACTTGATGGAATTACCGAATTACATGTGCTGTTTTGAAATAATTAATAACTTGCTTAATGGGTCCGTTTTAAGTTTTATCAATAGTATTGCGGTGTGGTAATTTTTCATAAATTTATATATATAATAATTTGTACGTATGGACGTTAAATAAATGATCATAATGAATATTTAATATTTATGAGAAGTTGTGATTGGTTTGTTGGATAATCTCGATGTAAAATAATATTTTTGCAAGTTTATTTACCTAACTTAGTTAATTAATACATGATGTCATCATAATTTTATAGAGGTTCGATATATATAAGTCATGGATGATCGTTTATGGATGTATCGAGATTCACCCTAAGGATTGCGGATGATGGATTATTGTAACGGAGTTTAGGGTTTTATTAATTTCGCAACATCTATTCCTATAAATTTTACTAGAGACGGTATTAGGTGTCCATGCAGGAAGTGTCAAAATAAAAAGTATCTGCATCCAGATGTTGTAATGATGCATCTTCTACACAAAGGGTTTATGGAGAATTACCAGTGTTGGTATGCACATGGAGAAGTATTTGTTAATAAGAGGAGAATAGGAGAAACGGTGGTTGGGTCAACTTCTAGTGCTAGCAACGTGCATGAAGCGGCAAATGACAACACTAATCCTTACAGAAATATGGTTATGGATGCAATAAGAATGAATCAAAGTAATGTCAGTCAATGTCCAATCGTAGAAGAAGAACCTAATGCAGATGCAACTAGGTTTTTTTTATTTGTTGAAAGATTCTAACAAACCATTATGGGATGGCTACACAAACCACGGTAAATTATCGCCTGTGGCACATGTGTTCACCATCAAGTCAGATCACAGGCTGAGTGAGGCCGGGTATGAAAAAATTATTGAATGGGCGAGAAGTATTTTACCTGAAGGGAACAGGCTGAAAGAGAACTTCTATGCTGCGAAGTCCATGATGAAACCCCTCGGTTTAGGATACCAAAAAATTGACATGTGCCCTAACTTCTGCATGTTTTACTACCTTGAAAATATTGAGATGACCGAGTGCATGACATGCGGGCATTCCTGTTACAAACCCAAAACTGGCATGGGAAAGACTCTAGTGTCATATAAAAAACTTAGATACTTCCCGATTACACTTAGATTGCAGAGGTTATTCATGTCACCAAGGACTATTGTGCACATTATATGGCACTAAGCACATGATGCGGTTGATGGTGTGATGGTGCATCCTTCTGATGGCGAAGCGTGGAAACGCTTTAACAGTGTGTATCTTGACTTTTCAGTTGAATTAAAGAATGTGTGTTTTGGGTTGTGTACAGACGAATTCAACCCATTTGGGTCATTTGCTGCTCCATATTCTTGTTGGCTGGTCATACTCACAGTTTATAACTTGCCACCAGGAATGTGTATAAGGCCGGAGTTCATGTTTTTATCTACTGTTATACCCGGTCCAAGTAGTCCGGGGCGAAATATAGATATTTGTCTTCGACTGTTGATTGATAAGTTGGCGTAGTTGTGGTCCTCCAGAGCTCTGACTTATGATATATCGAGGAAACAAAATTTTCTTATGAGGGTGGCTTTGATGTGGGCTATCAATGATTTTCTAGCTTATGAAATGCTTTCTGTTTGGAGCACGCATGGGAAACTCACCTGTCCATTCTACATGGAAAACAACAAGGCATTCACGCTAGCAAACGGAGGTAAAACTTTATATTTTTATACACAAGATCGATTTTGCTGGGACAGTGAACATAAAACTGTTGTGAGGAGGGTATGGAAAAATCACGTGGTAACTAGGTAACATCGAAAACAATACAACTTTTTTTTTTAGAAAAAAATTTATGTTTCGAAATGTAATTTTTTCTTGTGTGAAGTAGGTTGCGTGATTTTTGGTACAAAGCCCAAAAAAGGGCAAAAAAACAGCGAGAGATAGGGGGTTCCAAGGCTGGAACGATGTTGTGGTTTGGAGGGATTTCATACCGATATACATCTCGGAAGATGATACGGATTTGTGGATTGTGAGGTGAACCTGATAAAAATCAGGTTTACGAGCTCTCCAACACTACGACCGACAACTTGCGATCAACCCATAGTGCTTCAACCGTCGGGAGCTCCCAATCTAAGAGTTCATGGCCTTGCAGCAACACACAACTCAGTTTACTGAAAAGCACGACCACCTATCAGAGGCGTACGCACAACTTAAAGAACAACAAAGAGCGGCCTATGAATAGCTTCGCAAAATGGTCATGAACATGGCACAAGGTGGAACATGTGTGCCTAATCCTTTTTGGCCGTATGACCAGCAGCCTCCTCCTCCTCCTCCTAAACATTATTTACCTTTAAAATTTTGTTTGATATTTTTTTGAAACACAATCATTTTGTAATGAATATTATTTAACTTTGATTTTTTTGTTTTTGATGCTTAATATAAATTTTATTTGCATATTTTGTTTTTATTGCCATTAATTTATATCATTTTATATTATGTATTCTAAATAATTTTTTAAAAAACTTTTTTTTAAAAAAAAAAAATTAAAAAGGGATTTACCGACGGACTTAATCCGTCGGCATTTGACAGTACCACCATCACCGACGAATTTATAGACGGATACATTCGGTCGGTACTTCATACACTCACTAACAGATTTATCGACGAAATTAATCCGTCGGCATTTGACAGTAGCTGCCAAACATACTGACAAATTTACAGACGAATATATTCGGTCGGTATTTCAAACAGTCACCGACAAATTTACCGACGGGTAATGGCCATCGGTAATACACTATATCACCGACAAATTTTATTCTGTCGGTATATTTCAAGCGGAAAACTTTTTTTTTTTGGCGCGCAAATTCCGTCTATAAAACCGTCGGAAAATGTTTTTTTTGTTTTGCCGACCGATATAGCAACGAAATGTGGAATCACCGATGAAAGGAAAGCCAATGGACGTATTCCGTCGGTAAATAATTTACCGACAAACTCCTAATCACAGACCGACGGAATATTTCTGTCGATAAAACTGTGAAATCTTGTAGTGACTGATTAGAATTTATTATATATTTTTAATTAATTTGATATATTTTTTTTTATACATTTTATATGATGAATGGTATATAACAAAACAAAATATTCATTGTTTATCATCAGAATCCAATTATTTTTATTAATGAAGAATATTGCCTTCAAATGCCTTTTAAGTATCACTATACAACCGATCAAACTGAAACTAAGCCAGAAGTTATTTCAGTCTACTAATACTTTGCTTGGCATTTGAAGAATATTGGATACCTCGAGCATTTGTTTTTAACGGATAAAAAAATTATCAAAATGTAGCACCTTCTAAACACAAATTATCTGACTTGGAAAGCATTTTGGAACAACTATTTAACTCAAAATTTCAATTTTATACTTTTATGCTTTTATGATTAAAAACTTTCAAATGCTAATAACTCTTAATTTTGGTGATAAAATTATTTAATTGATATCTATGAATTATTTAAATGAGCTCTTTAGTTTAATGGTGTTTTGAACTGGTGTAGCGGCTGGATTTAAAAAACTGTTTTCTCTCTCCTTTCTTAATTTTAAATAAATAGTAATTACTGATTTCAATAAATACTTGGGTGTTGTGTGACATATATTAATAAAAATCATCAATATAATATTTAATATAATCATGGAGAGTTTGAAAGGCATCGAGCAGTACTTTAAAAGGGACATTCTTTTTGGTGGAGAACTAAAGTGTAGAGTCGTCTTTTATTATCACTATTCAGCAGTGTACAGTTTTCACTCTTCCACTCGGAAATAAGAACAAGAAAGCATAATTGTAAGAAATCACCACCATTAACGAGAAAACTTGGAAGTTTGGAGTTCAAAGATACAAGGAGGTCGAGCTTTCCCTACTGCTTTGGTGCCTTTATGTAACCCACATGCGTAGAGTTTGCAACCTTCGTGAGGGTTTGAAGATCATAAGCAATCCAACACTTGGATGTGTCTTTGTTGTAAAAATAACCCAAACACTTGCAATCACTTGAACATTTCTTTCCACAGTCGTCTTCCTTCATTGCTCCGCTTCCACTTGCATACTTGCTCATGGAATGATCAACACCTTCTAGTTTATAGTAGTAAAAATTCTTAGAACCACAGGCTGGAGGCTTCACTGGCTCACAGAACTTGCTCCAGCCCATGAGTCCACTTGGCAATGGGCAAGCAACACATTGGCTGTCTTCACAAAGCCCAAACTTACCACATCTCTCGGGTAATTGGCACTCTCCCTCCGGAAAACCATCTCTGGAAAAGAGAGTGTAGGTCTCTTCCCATGCTTGATAGTCCACTTTATTGTTGTAAGTGTACATCTTAAGGCTCCCATCTATCCCGATTCTAAGAAACGACAGCGTGCTGTTGTATTTGGGTCTAGCGAGTATCATGCTGTTCCCGGTAGAGAGATCCAAAGTCAGGTCACTAGCAACATCGTCGTAGCCGTTTGGAGCGCAATTTAGAGTCGCATTCTGTAGACGACTGTTGTCCACCGAATCGAAAGCGTAGTAGATATATGGTTTAGGGGAATTCGGACTCTTATAGTACATCACCAATCTTTTAGGTTCCATGACCAGGCTATAGGCGCCATCAGAGTTCTCCTTCTGTGAGGCTCGGCTCACAAGCCTAGTCGCACCTCCGACCCGAAGAGATTGGCCCACCAAGAGAGTATCAGTAGGAGAGTCGAAACTTTGCCAGATAAACTTACCCTTGGAATCATGAAGCACCATGTTGCCATTAGACAGCAATTGCAAGCCAACAACACCTTTATTGGCTGTGTTGGTTTGCCAAGCGACCCTGCCATCAGCATCTGCCAAGACAAGATTTCCGTCCTCCCCGAAGGAGAGAGTGGCATTTTCGCGAACTGGGTTGCCTCGGTTGGCTTCCCAAACCCAGCGCATTAATGATTCTGACCTCACAGTACCCATACGCAGAGCAAGGGTGTATGCATTTGGGGTGGTGTTATAAAAGATTAGTTGGAAAGGGGAAGTACCTAAGGGCAGTGGACGATAATCTGGACCATACTCGGAAATGTATTCCCCAAACTCTCCTTCATTGACGTACTTAAATGTTGAAGAAGGAGGAACAGTGGCATGGGCAATGAAGGATATTGAGAAGAGAAAACAAAGAGAGAACAATGGCAGCTCCATTGGACTGGAGGACACTTATTTCTGGTTGCTTGCTTGATTTAGGTGGCTTTGATATGAAACCAAGGCGGAGATTGGTCGCCTTTTATAAGCTGTCTAGGATGGCATTTTTGTAATTGAAAGCCCTCCATTTTCTATAATTAAATCAAAGATTCTTCTTGGTGGGCGCTTTGCTGTTCAAGAAAAGAGAGGATAATGGGGATGGAAGCTTGATGGGATGTTGCCCATTATTTTCCTTGATCTGTGATAATGGTGGGGTGGCTTTTTTTTTTTTTCCTTTTCTATTTTCTTTTTTTTCTCTCGATAATTTTGTTTTCCTTTTAATTTCGTAGCCATGCTCTGTGGAAATATTACCATATGTTCTCTACAAATTGATCTACATGATACCATTTTTAACATTTGGTGCTGATTTTGAATAAATGAGCAAATTTAGTAACAGAGTGTAAAAGATTTTATATATTACCAGAAAATCGATAAATATAAACAAAAATATAAAGGAAATATTTTTTTTTGTAAATTGCTAATAGATTTTACCGACGGAAATATTCCTTCGGTATTTACCAAGAGAATTGTGGTGAAAAAATAATAATTAAAACAAAACAAAAAAATGATAACGTGCTATTTTTACCAATGAAATTACTGACGGAATTAATTCCGTTGGTAAATTTGTTGGTAAACTGTGAACACTATTCATCCTGTCAATTACAAAGGGAATTACCAACGAAAAATTCCATCGGTATTTTTCATAGAGCTCTGGAATTGTTCACTTTCCAATTACATTGTTAATTACTATTCTTTACAAAAAAAATCGCCAACAAATTGAAAAGTCATCGGTGTTATTTGACGGTTTTATCTGAAAAATTTTTTAATAAAGTTAAAATTTTAAATTAAATATTATAGACAGAAATCACTGATGGATTGAAAAGTTGTTAGTGATATTTGACGTTTCTAAATTTTTTTTATTAAATTAAAAAATTAAATTAAATATTACAGAAAAATGATTAAAAATATTAATATTTAATTATCCGTTAAAAAAATACCCAAATAAAAAGCCTAGAATCCATAATTTCACAACAGACAGGGCTCCTTTTTTCTTCTTCTTCTTCTTCTTTCCCATATGTAAAATACATCAATATCCATTTCTTTCTCTTCTTTTCTCTCCTTAACTCCTTATCTTCTCCTCCATGTTCATGTATGTATTTTTCTCTTTTTTCTTTTTTTCTTCTCAGTTTTTTTTTTATTAATATACTTTATGAATTTTTTTTCCTCTTCTTAGCTTCACTTGCAACAACATTAAGGTAAGGTTTTTCTTTTTTCATGTTTTTTTCACTATATTTGTTATTTTATTTTATTTTTCATTGTTTTTGTTCTTAATAATTGTATGAAAATTATTGTAGGTTTTTTTTTCATATGATTTTCCAAGTGTTTTGAGTATGAGAGTGTTGATTTATTTTAATTTAATTATTTTATAGTTTCGTAAAATGGATTTTTTTAAAAAAATATTTTTAAATAATTACTGAAAAATGAAGCAGATAATTTTTTTTTGCGCGCCTTTTCCTTCAGTAAATCCATCTATAATAATATTTTTTTTATTACCAAGATTTACTAACAAAAAAAAAAAATTAGCGATTAAAGATTTACTGACATAGCATTTCTGTTGGTAATTTCGTTGGTAAATTAATTACTAACAGAATGATAGTAATACAAATATCAAAAAAATTATGCTATAAATCTAAAGATTGTAGTAGTGATAAAAACACATTTAAATTGAAAAAATGTCAAATATAATTTTTTGTTATTTTCACATCATCAGATAAAAATCTTTCTAAATCACTTAAAAAAAATCACCAATTTGGACGATTTTTTTTTATATTTCAAATACTTTTTAAGAAATAGTATTATATACAAAGTAAATACAGCACCAAATACTTTTTTAATATTACATAGTTGGCAGAAGTTAATCATTTGACAGTGCGAAAAGTACTCTTGATTATGATTCAAGTGAGTGAAGCTTGCTTTATGCAAAATAAAAAAATGTAAATCGCACGATGGCTTTGAACATGGCAGGAACTAGAAACATTGAATGATAGATGCCGCTTTACTTCTGGTCAAATACTAACAACTAAGAAATCCTGTGGTCAAAGCTTACGTCTTTAAACAAAGTTATCCGAATATAGCCAATGAGCTTGAATACGATGACTAACAAGACAAAATATTCATTTCTGAAGATTTCAGAATATTTTCCTAACCCATAAAACTAGAAAAATGTGTTCATGTTATATTGTTTTTCATTTGAGAAAGAATATGATATTGTTAACGCTTTTAAATACACAAATATTTTTTTTTATCGTCATTTATCATTATATATATTTCACCTAGTTAAATTAAATGAGATATAAGAATAAACAAAATTCTATAATACTTTCACCATTAAAGTGTATAATAATAAAGTTTTACATCCATAAATATTATTAATTAAAATTTTTAATGATTGTTATAATCATTCCACAATTAATCTGCAATGACATTATTGACTAAATTAATTTATTGTAGTCGAGGTGTATATTTATTTGAATATTTTTTTATTAATAAATATTAATTTTACATGCACCTCAACTAGTTTCAAAATCCTAAAATTAATGACCATGTAAACTTCAAGTAACCGAGAGTTTTATGAAACTTGAACTAATGACCTCTTAAGAACAAACACAATAACCTAATCAGTTAAGTTACACTAATAAATTGTATCTATTTAAATACTTGTACCATATTAGTACCGTTCTCATTTAGAAATTTTAATCTTTCTCTACTATATTTTATAAATAATGGATCAGCTCTAATATGCAATACACCAGGGACATTATGATAGTCATTAATACATATACAAAAATTAATTATTTGAATGTTGCATGTGCTCACTTAGCACCACTTGGCATGGAAAAATTATTTCCTCACGAAGATAATGCATCCATAAATGCTAGGGGTGATCAAAAAACCGTTATCAACCGATTGAAAACGAGAAAAAATTAACCGAAAAAAACCGAACCGATAAAAAAACCGAATAAACCGATTAAAAAATTTAAAAAAAACCATGTTTTTCCGGTTTTTAAAAAGCTTAAACCGATTGAAATAACTAAATTGAATCTATATATTTTTATTTAAAAAAATATCATTCCAGATTTACATATATTTCCAAAATCAATCACATCACCATGCTTCCCTTTTAAATATGGCACCCCATACCAAATTCCCTCCATCCAAAACCTTTTCAACCATGGGCTCACAGTTAAGCAATTGTCTCCCAGAAATTTTATTTTATTGGGTTCATTTCTCTGACCGAAAGCAACATGAGTTCAATTGCATCGGTTTTTATTTAACAAAAATATCATTCCGGTTTTACATTTATATTTAAATAATCGAAGAAATCACATGCAAATGAATCATTATATTGACAAATATGAAATCATACGAGAACAAAGCCATGACATTTTGCATCACAGGTGAAGGAATAACTAATGATTTATCTGCATTTATGCAGGAGACCAAGCAGCAACATGAGCTCTATCAATTGCATCTATATATTTTTATTTAAAAAATATCATTCCAGATTAACATATATTGGGCTCACAGTTAAGTAATTGTCTCCATGAGAAATAATTGGGAACAAAATTTCATTTAGTCACTTAAATAAGTTGAACTTCTTTCTTATATAATATAAAATAAAAACACATTAATTAAAATAAACAGAGATGGACATTGATTTTAAGGAGAAAGGCGTGATTTTCTGCTGAAGCTATAAAATTAATCATACCTGCTACTCGGGTCGGCTTCCCCTCCATGTTTTTCTATTGGAGCTACTTCCAATTCCTCTTACTTTGGAAATAACGGTTGCACAACTGCCTTCAATCTCTTCTCTTTTGTCGAGAAGAAAACTGCTGCATAGATATATCTGTGTGTTTGGAATTATGATAAATGATGTTTTTTAATTAAAAATATATTAAATAATTTTTTTTTAATATTAGTATATCATAACCATTGCAAAGCACTAAAAAAAAGCATCAATATAAACCTAAAC
The DNA here is from genome assembly GCF_005239225.2 of Populus alba. Taxonomy (NCBI): domain Eukaryota; kingdom Viridiplantae; phylum Streptophyta; class Magnoliopsida; order Malpighiales; family Salicaceae; genus Populus; species Populus alba. The sequence goes on along the minus strand of NC_133294.1, from coordinate 13,901,967 downwards.
CCCTAGTAAAAAAAAAATGAAGGATTAGGTATGTTAAATTGCTTTTATCATGGTGTGCACTGTGAACCCCGAGTATAATTTTACCATGTTTGTAAAAATATCGAAAATTAATTAAACTCAATGACAACATGGGTTAATTAAATACTTAAAATGAAAAGAATAATAAATCATTGAAAAGAAATTTTGTAATGAATGAATATTTAGATTCCGATTAAATGAAAAATACATGAAATAGATATAAAAGCATTGTGGTCTTTGAAAAAAAAAATATATAACTTCTTAAAGAAGCTTGTGGCCGGCAACACCATAGATAGAAAATGAAGTGGATTTATTCTTTCTCTACCAAATTCTTAATGGGAAAACACCAAAAAAGGGTAGATTTAAATGAGTTTTGGGTGGATTAAAAGAGAAAAATCTAAGATTTAAAGGGTTTTAAAGGTGTGAACTAAGTGTTTTGAGAAGTAAAAAGGAAGAGTGGAGAGTGGAGAGTGAAGAGTGAAGGAGAAACTTGAGTTTTCTTTGCAATTTCCCCATTTATTTATCATTATTGAGAGGTAAGGAACCTTAATTTGAATCGATTGAAGTTTTGATGTGTTTATAAGCATATTATGTTATGTATACATTATGGAAAGTTAAGTATAATGTGTTGTGTTGTTTGGAAAGATATTTTTAACTTACAATTATGTTTTTGGACAAGAATAAAGGTTGGGTCAAGTGAGAATTGTGGAAAATTAGAAAGAAAACATGTCTCTTTTTTTCATGGTTTGAAATTGATGGTGACCTTAATGGAAGAATGGATGGAAAACTTGATTAACATATCAAAAATCAAAGCTAATGATGTCAATGAGTTTTGTTTTTTTGACATCATTATCAAATGAAAAAATTAAAAGCATATATATAGGATTAGTACTAATAATATTAGTGGGTTATATTAGTATAATATTTACTAGAACTTGATTAGTCATTATTGGTATGAGAAACTAATGATAACAATATATCATATTGGTATCAACATTTACGTGAATTTGATTAGTCATTCTTGATACATGAGATTAATAAATTGGTATTATTATTTATCTAAACTTGATTAGTCATTTCTAGTACATAAGACTAATGATTCCAATAACATTTATTGAATCAACATGAACATGAATAATACAGTTAGAATACAATAATAATTGAGTTTGATGAACTATATTTTAGAGACATAATAATACAGTTAGAACTATATTATAAGCTTTAGAGAAATAATAATACAGTTAGAACATTTTAGGGATGCGTAGATGTGGGCGTCTAGGTAAAATATAGTTGTTGTCAAGAAAATTAATAAAGTGCGAAAGTGGGAGCTAAAGCTGGAGAGGAGTGTTTGGATAATGTTTGATTTTTAATATATTAAATAAATTTTAATAGTAGTAGTTTGTTAAGAAAAATTAAAGTGTTGGATTTGATTTTTTTTTTTTGGAACGAGCACATGAGAGAGATGCCAATGGTTGCTGCTCTCTCTGTTTTTTTTTTTTTTTTACACATTTGAAAATCACCAAACTAACCCCAATGCACTCTCGTTTTGCAACTTCTTTCAGAAATATCCTTCATGTTATAGCAATTCAAAAAATCATGAATTGAAAATTCTTTTCCATATATACCCCCTTTCTCTCTCATAGAAATAAAGGGTTTGTTGACCTTCTCATTAGTATCGTATTTGGAAATATGATTGCTGTTACTTTTTAAAATGTTTTTCATTAAGAAATATATCAAAATAATATATTTTTTATTTTTTAAAAAAATTATTTTTGACATCAGCGCATCAAAATGATATAAAAACACCAAAAAAAAATTAATTTGAAACAAAGAAAATAATAAAATAAAATTTAAATTTTTTTAATAATGTTTTTGAAATGCAAAAACAAAACGGGTTTAAATCCTAATAGTTGCTAACCCATAAATAATGTTTATTAAAATAGTTAATGATTGTTTTGTCTTTTCATCTAAAAAACTTAACATTAATTATAAGGGCAATGAAATCTTTTCATAGACCTATTTATCATTACTAAATTGATAATAAAATTTTTTTTTCTCTTATCTTAATAATTACATAATGAAACAACCAAAATATCATTGGAAGCAAAAAAAAAAAAAAAATTGGTGTTAAAATATATGTTTGTATTTTCATAATGATTTTTTTCATATTTATAATGTCAATTAAGGGGCAATTTGGTATTTTATCAAATATAAAAAACAATAAATAATTAAAATGTACAGTGAAACAATGAAAGTGATCTTAAAAGAAAAAAAAAATTAAAACTGGAGTCAATGGACTTTTTTGGTCTTTTCACAATGATTTTTTGTTATTATTAATTCATCTTAAGGGCAATTTGGTATTTCACTAAATTAAAAAAAAAACAAAAAGGTTAGGCACGTGAAGCACCCTCCTTGATGCATGAGAGGGGACTAAGCCTTTTGATCGACATGTGTGGTGTCTCTCCATGTCTAAAATTACCCTTTTGCCATTTCATTAGAAGCGTCGCTATGTTTTTTTCCTGGTAGAGGGACGTGCGTTAGCTATAGTGGTCCGGTTTGTTACTGGCAAACTTTTTTTTTCTTTTTTCTCTCAACCCCTAAAAAGTACAGTTTAATCCTCTTTGTTGTTGGTATTTCAAATCCAATCCTTATTCTTTTGATTTTTAATTTTTGTTCTTGATTTTTTTATATAAATTTTATTTGTTTTCAATTTCATCCATAAATTCCAATTTGACATAAATTGTTGTTTTTTTTTTCCAAGTTAATCCTTATTCTTTTGATTTTTAATTTTTTTTCTTTGGCTATTTTATAAAAGTTTTATACATTTCAAATTTTATCCATCAATTCAAATTTATGGTATTATATTTTTCAATTTGGCTCTCATTGTTTTGATTTCTAACTTTTCTCACCCTTATATATATATATATATATTTTAATTAATTTTTAAATCCTTTTGTATAATTAAAATTATTTTTTGGGAATTGAGTTTAATGATTTTTTCAGATAGAGTGCTTTGGGTCTAATGATTCTGGTCACATGTTCGAAAAATTAACATGATTTGATCATTTATTTAAAAATGAGTTTTATAATTCTCTTTATTTTTTTAATTGGTTATTCAAATTTAATAATCTAGGCTGTGAGTGTGGTGAAATATCTTAGGTTAGCTTAGCTCGGATTCCTAGGGTTATAGGTTTGTTATGCAAACTCAGATTGACTAGGTTTGATTTTTTATGTTTTTTTTTTTACCTTATTTTGTATTTAATGAGTTGTGAATTGATTTGCATCATTTGTTTATTTTTGAAAAATTATTTTTTCATAGGTTATTCTGATCACTATTCTTTTTAAATTTGATCAATTTAATATTATTTTCTATTTTTTTCTCTAATTAAAATAAAGACAGCTTATTTGACCTATTCGGGTTTATAACCCTAGCCACATATTTTTTCTTCCTTTTTAAAAATACACTTGGGGCACTTGAAGATTATTTTTTGTGAAAAAAATAGTCTAGCCCTGGAATGAAATGCTGGCACCTAGCCTAGTTAACACTATATTAAATCTCTTAGTATAATTATAAAGTTGATGTAAGTAGAAGCACAAATACAATAAACACAATCATAAAAAAATCAAATTTGATGAGTGAAAAGAGCTGCAAGCTTGAACTCTAAATTCAAAGTTTAATTCTCTAGAAATAAAACATATAAATTTTGCCTCTTAAAGAGGCAAGCAAAACAGGTTTTTAGTGGAACTAAGACTCGAAAATCCCACAATTAAATAAAAAATTATGTTATCTTCTAAGTATTGTATTGGTCTAATACAACCAGATATCATCTTGGGCTCACCCATATCCCACTAATTTATAAAATATTTGCTAAATTATCTATGTATTTTGTTTGGAATAGATCGCTATATAACTGTTATAGATTTTTACCTAGTTATCCTTCAATTTTAAGCGACTCGGCTGCATCAAATGTTTTTTTTTTTTATGATATATTAATACCCTCACAACTGATAGTACGTATTTATGGTAAATTAATATGTAAAATATTTCCCTAACGGACTGTATAAAGTTTTTAGTTACACACATGGTCTAGCTTGATGCTCCATGTAGTTCAACGCAAAAAACAAGAAAAAGAGTTCTATTAGTTCCTAATCTCAAATGAATATTATTATAATATTTTTATTTTTTATTTTTTAGAGGGATAGTGCGTTTATATATTGTGTCCATATATATTTTAACTGTTGTATCTTAAAGGATAGACCACCCTCATCCTCCTCGTTCCAACATTGTAGAAATTACTCTATAGGTTCCAATGGATTGTATAACTATATATACTAATCTAATTGATTGAAATTATGGGTGAAATTAAAAATTTATTGGTTAATTGGAGGTTAAATTGTATAAATCCAAACCCAAAAACTAATGTGAAAAAAACACTAAATTTTGGGGGTTGAAATTGAAATTCATAAGGTGTACAATTACATAAAATTAAAATTTTTAAGCTAATCAGGGGTGTGATTGAGAGAAATCATAATTTGAAGGATTAAAATGAACTTTACCATAGAAACGTTGTTTTAATTACTGTTTATTTTCTTTTTTAATTTTTTCATGAAAAAACTACTTAGAAGGCTACTTTGCAGTTGCATTTAATACATCTAACCTTCACCTAATTTGATAAAATTTAAATGAAAATGACCACTTAACATTTGACTTCACACCAATATAGTTCGTTTAGGTTGATTGACACCACAACAACCATAGTGTTAGCCTAAAATGATCAATTTTACGAGTTTTTTTCCTACCACATTTGACACCTCCTAATATTTACTTTGAATCAACAATTGAGATTATTTACAGTTGAACTAAAGGATTTGATACCATTAAAAAACAAATATTTCTTTCACCCTAATAAATAGATCTGCATTTCATTGTCTGAGGGGGAGAAATCAGTGTGCAAAGTTTGTAAAAAATCATTTTGTTACCAATAATTTTCTTCTCCTCCGCCGGACTCACTTTTCCCCTCCTTTTCTCCACCTCCGGTGACACCATCACCTCTCGCCACCGTGAAAGATCTTCCCTAAAACACCAGGAATGCCTCCAGTCTTTCTTCTCCCCCGTACAGGCAAGACAACCACATCCTTTTCTCACCCGAACACCCCACCCCGGCCACTGCATGCATTAATTCTACATGCAGTAGCCAAGGTTTAAGTTTTTGATGGCCTTAGCCCATTCCGGCCAGCCCATCCTAAAAAAGATGAGCCCAAATATGCTGGACTGATGACAGCCCAGCCAATATATTTAATTATAATATAATAATAACATATATTATTAAAAAACCAAAAAAAATCATAAATCCATTCAAAACAATTATGATTTTCTCACATATTTTTCTATAAATTTTGTATAATATTAGGTTATCTATTTATACTGTAAGATATAAATCTGGTATTAAAATACCTAGTTTTTTTTGAAATATTTTTAAAAAATTTCAATTTTTTTTTTAAAAATCCCAAAACTTTTAAATTAATTTTTCTTTAAAAAAAAAAAATAAAAAAATCTTGTTTTCATGTATATAGTTAGATTCTAAAAGGTTTTCCAAACATATTTTCATAAAAAGTATTTGGATCTTTCTTATGTTTAAAAACAATAATAAAAAATAATATTATAGCCAGTTTATATGATATATTAATTCCATCACAACCTGATAATACGTATTTATGGTAAACTAATATGTAATTTTTTCCCTAACAAACTGTATCAAGTTTTTAGCTACACACATGGTCTACCTTGATGCCTGTAGTTCAACGCAAAAGAAATGTTCTATTACTTCCTTATCTCAAATGTATATATATCATTATAATATCATTTTTATAATTTTTTTTAGAGGGGTGGAGCATTTATATACTATGTCCACATTTTAACTGTTGTATATTAAAGGATAGGCCGCCCTCGTCGTGGTCGTCGTCATCGTCATCAACTACTCATTCCAACATTGTAGACATCACTCTATAGGGTTCCGATTGATTGCTTAAATTAATTTCTGAAAATTAAGTTCAACAGTAGACCTTACGTGTAACAAAGACTTTCAAACATAATGGCTGGCAATTGGCTAGCATTCAACAAGTCGACTATTGAGAATTTTCATTGTCAAACAGAGAAATGGATAGATAAAAGCTCTCAAAGCTGAAAACTATCCTCGCCTCCCCTATATATAGTTCCATCTCCTTCCCTTAATCCATCACATCGCAAGAGAAAGGAAAGATGACAGATGATTGCTCTGGTAAGCGATTGATTATTGTAACGTGCTTATTTATGTATACAACAGTGCATGAGAACCATGCCAATGAGTTTATATGTATATGGTTATACATTTAATTTAACCATTCTTTTTGATACATTTAACTATAATTCTTGTTAACCTTAGATACGGGAAAGAGCTCGTGGCCGGAGCTAGTGGGAATAAACGGAGAAGTGGCGGCAAAAATCATCGTAAGAGAGAATCCCAAGGTCCGTGCTGGGATTGTGAAGGAAGGAATGATGGTGACCATGGATTTCCGTTGCGACAGGGTCCGAGTTTGGGTTGATAAATATGGAATTGTGAAAGATATTCCACAAATTGGTTGATGAGCAGACGAAATATTTTGTTGTTTAAGCTATACTGATAAATATACGTGTAAGATTCATCATGAAGATTGTACCAAATAACCAGCATATGTAATCATGCTAATTACATAAATTAATCTTCAATAAAATGGTTCGTTTTTTGTAAGAGCATCTTATATTATTTTAATATCATCTTTAGAGTGTTTTATTATTATAATTCATAATAATATAAAGTCCCAGAACGTGTACACAATGAAAGAATATGACAATAAATTTTATGAAGTTCAAGCATGTTCTACAGATTACAGCATGCATGCTCCCATCATCAACTCTTGCAAGCAGCCATTCTCTCCAACTTCTTCTCTTTTACTTTCTCTCACAGATTTTAAAACCTCTATCCTCAATTGTTGCTTCCTCTCTCAATTTCTCCACTCCAGATCTAAAAGCCACCCGTTTTTGCCTCCCTCTCGACTTCAACATCGCGAGTGCTGTTGGGGGAGGAGCTTTTTATTGCATGGTGAACTGGTTTATTAGAGAAAATAATGATTCAACATCCCGAGTGCTGCTGTAAGAGGAGACCTTTTCAATTATTTGATGAGACCATTAAAGAAGGGATCAAGCCTGATTATGCTACTAGGCCATGCTGGTTTGCTAGAAGAAGCAGAAAATTTGATAGAGATGACCCATCTTGGTGCTTGTATAGCCAGTTCACCCTCTACTATTGTAGAGCGCATTGCAAAGAAAGTAATGGAATTGAAACCTAATTATCTAGGTTACTTAATTAACTAATGTCCACAGAGTGGTTGGCTGATGGGATGATGCTGTTAAAATTCAGAATTTAATGACGAAAAGAGGTGTTGGCAAAATGACAGGCAGAAGTTGTATTGAGACTGTGGAAAGCATCTTAGCAATTTTCAAGTGTAAATCATCTTGGCAATTTTCAAGGCTGAAGAAAAGCTTCAAGTTTTCAAGATATCCACAGAGCCCAATTATCTCAAGAATCTGGTAATAGTTTCGAAGAGCCCAATTAACTATAAAAAATTCCATTTATGAGTGTTCAAGTACAAAACTAGCCTTGCAAGAAAAATCCATTGGCTTAGTTAACGGGGTAAGATTGTATTTTCACCATGGTACAATTATTTTTAAAATATTATGAGGGGTTAGATTTTTTATTTTTCTTTTCATATGCACAGTAAAATCGTTACTTTAGCTTTGGATTTAAAAATTCTTATGCTTTAAGCTCAAAGGTTTTTAAGTACTTTCATTTTTCAGAAATAATGCAATTACTTTGATTCTCTTGAGGAAAAAAAAATATAACTCTCTTGTAATGGTGTTTTGGTCATTTTGTATTGGTTTTGTTGTAATTTTGAAAGTTGTTTAGGGGTGCTTTTGTAATTATCATATATTAGATATAAAAAAACTGTGTTGGTGCTTACAAAGTACATGCTAGTGTGTGTTCGGCCCCATGCTATTTTGACGGTGCATGAAGGGTTGTCCAACTACCAAACAATGGCTTAATGGGTAGATTTTTGAAAGGTCTCGACATCCCGATCACAAGAGGTTGTGCGAGTACCACCATTCACAATGGTTTGACGCTAGCTATAATTTTCCCCTATTTTTCTCTATCTCATCACCTAGATTTTTGCGACAACACCTTAAAAATTCAAAAACAACCCTTTAATTTGTTGGTTCTTTAGATTTGATCTATTTTATTTTTATTTTGATTTTTTATTGAATAATGTATAAAATTGGTTTGCCTTTTCAATTTCACCTTTCTTAGATTTTTTTATCTTTCAAATTTGATCCTTATTATGTTGAGTGCTATTTTTACGTTTGAGTCATTTTTTTAAATTGATTTTGTTTTTCAATTTCACATTCCTTTGTTTTTTTTCCCATCAAACTTAATACATGTTCTTTTAATTACTATTTTTTTTAGCCTTTACAAGTTTTTATTTAGACATTTTAAACACTTACCGATGAACTGTGAGTGTAAATATTGATGTAAATTTTTATTAGTAAAATTGTTAAATCTGGTAATGATAATTATTATCTCTTCATCAATAATGTTCTGATTTAGACATGTTAGCTTGGAGTATGTTTATCATGTCAAATCATATTTGTTCCCAATATTATCATAATTGATCATTTGAATAAGATTTGAAACTCTTTTCAAATTTCATTCCACTTTTCACAAGTATTTAAAAATTAATATTATTTGAGAACATGTAGAACATTTTTTCTATTTCAACCAAGGTAATAAATCCTCTTTTGATTACTCAAATACCTTCATATAGTTTATGTTATGTTCAATGTATGCCCATTTGTTACCTTTACCAAGATAACATATAACAAGATCAAAACATAACATTTTCTATATAAGATAACTTAATGATCTCAAGTCTAAAAATTACTTACACAATTATCACATGAAGTTTTCCATGGACACATGTGATATCTCCATATGAAATTCTCATGCGGTTCAATTCCGTGTACATGTCATCTGACAAGCACCTACATATTATAGACCAGTTTATAAGATCAGCTACTTCCTTTCATAAATAAAAGAACATAATATATAATAGTCTCAACAGTTCTAAAAAATATCCATTATTAAGAGAGCATTAACCAAGAATATTTAAGAAAAATACATTGATGCAATATGAATCCTATAATTATAACATCTTTATAATTTTATTTGCAATTTTTTTTTTCATGAAGTTTATCTTTACTTTAAATTCATTTATCAAATATTAAATTCATAAATTAAATATAAATAATTAAATAATTTTTTTATTTAATATAATTAAATATATTCTACATAAATAAAATAATATTACGTATGACCAACTTAACATTTGTAAAGTTAACTTGGTCAAACAGTAAACTTTTGGTCCATTTTGTTGCCTTTAAACAACTTTGTATAACTTGCTACTCATTTGACAATTGGCCTCTGCTTGCCTCTTTCCTTCCTCTTTTTGATTGAAGCCATGTTGTAAAGGAAAATAATGAAAACAACCCGTGCAATAATTGATCAAGTTGTTTGTTTAATATTCATGACCAATACTTTCTCCCAATTTCTATGTACATTCATAATATGTTACCTCGTTTTATAAATAAGTAAATAAAAATAGAAGGTATAATTACGATGCTTATATTGTTCTATTCTATTTTTAATTGTTACTTTAAAAACAATTCTTGATTTGCATGTAGCTTTTAGACCATATATTAATATTTAATGAGTTTAATATATGCTCTGGTTTGGGGTTTTTTATTTTGTTATATTTACTCTTGTAATTTCAATTGTCATGACTACCTCTATATTTAAAAATTTTAGCCACAGTCATCCCTCCATCCCATCTTGATTTACTAATATAAAATGTTTTTGGAAATGTTGTAACAATTATGATTCAAAATATTTTTTTATTTATAAATATATCAAAATAATTTTTATTTTATTTTTTTAAAAATCATTTTATATATTAGTACATCAAAAAAATTTAGAAAAATATAAAAAATATTAATTTTAAATAAAAAAAATTAAAATTTAAAGAAACACGGTGCAAACCACGTTTTTAAACATGATTTATAAAAATCAATGACTAATATCAATAAGTTATAGCTAAATAATCAATTTAGATAAAAAAAAAAGAAAAAAAAATCCAAAATGGAAATTCAATAAAAAAATGCATGGAGTGATTCCAAGCTATAGCTTTATAAGAACAAATTACCAGGGGACAAGTCCCGATTTTCTAATAATTCCAACTCCCTCCCACCTATAATAGTTTCCCAACTGTAAATCTCCCTCTCAACGCACCATCGAGGCACCACATTACACTTTCTAGCTCGAGATTTCTAGCACTATAGACTATATAGGCACATCTTTTTGGATATGCTCAGAATTAGGGATAACATGATACCCAAATATCTTACCAAACATAGTCACAACCTTATCTTATAGTCACAACCTTATCTTTTGAAAACTTAAAGAAGTTGAAAGCTTCTAGAAAAAACTAAAAAACATATTATAAAAATAAAAAATCTAGAAAAAAATTAAAATTTTGATTAAAAAAACAGAAATTATAAAACTAACATGTAAAATCTAAAATATTATCGAGGACTCTAAGACTATCAGACTATCAGTATCATAATAGAAATTTAATTTAAAAGGATGAATAATTAATAATAGAATTGAGTACGTTGCAAATTATGAAAATAATACGAGTCATCGAGACGCCACTTGCTCTAATGGGGCTTATAAGAGATCCATTGGATCTTCCTTAATTAGTTCTCTTTATAAAACATGAAATATGAGATAAGAAAAGAAACATGCCTCGTATCTTGAACTCAACATAAAAAATTGAAATAAACCATAGACCCACGCAACTTAGCAGTAGATGGTCATGTAATGGAATTACTTGTAGAAGCAATATTGTATATAAGAAAATAGTTGATAATAAATTTGTAATAAAACATATGAGCATTCACTTGATAATAAATTATAATTATTAAATGATCAATATATGTTTTTCAAATAAATACAAAATTAATTAGTATTTAAAAATATATATATATATATATATATATATATATATATATATGTGGATGGTTTTATTTTTTCTTTTTAACGAATATGTATGGATCATATATTGAAACTATGATCTACAAGAACAAGAAGACACGCGAGCTCAATTGGTTATAGGGAATAATGCCACTTTATTATTATATTGGACGGCTTAAAAGTCCTGGAAGTGTCGACAACAGGCTGAACAGGCTTAACGTTTTGGTGCCTTTATGTAACCTACATGTGTGGAATTTGGAACCTTGGTTAGGGTTTGGAGATCATAAGCAATCGTACACTTGGACGTCTCTTTGTTGTAGAAGTAACCCATACACTTACAGTCACTTGAACACTTTTTTCCACAGTCATCCTCCTTCACAGCTACGCTCCCACTTGCATACATGCTCATGGAATGATCAACGCCTTCTAATTTATAGTAGTAAAAATCCTTAGAACCACAGGCGGGTGGCTTTACAGGCTCGCAATTCTTGCTCCAGCCCAGAAGACCACTTGGTAGTGGGCAAGCAACACATTGGCTGTCTTCACACAACCCAAACTTACCACATCTCTCTGGTAACTGGCACTCACTCTCTGGAAAACCATCCCTGGAGAAGAGATTGAAGCTCACATCCCATGCCATGTAGTCCACCTTATTGTTGTAAGAGTAGATCCTAAGGTTCCCATCTATCCCAATTCTAAGAATTGACAACGTCGCATTGAATTTAGGTCTGGCGTATACGCTCCAACCACCAGAAGATAAATCCAAAGTCACCTCACTGGCCGAATTGTCATAACTATCTGGGTTACAATTTAGAGTTACATTTTGTAGACGATCTTGGCGTGTTCCGAACGTGTAATAGAAATATTGTTTAGGAGAATTCGGACTCTTATAGTACATCACCAATCTTTTGGATTCCATGACCAGGCTATAGGCGCCATCAGAGTTCTCCTTCTGTGAGGCTCGGCTCACAAGCCTCGTGACACCTCCAACCCGAAGAGATTGACCCACCAAGAGAGTATCAGTAGGAGAGTCGAAGCTTTGCCAGATAAACTTACCCTTAGAATCATGAAGCACCATGTTACCATTGGGTAGCACTTCGAACCCAACAACACCTTTATTGGCAGTGTTGGTTTGCCAAGCAACCCTGCCATCAGCATCGGCTAAGACAAGGTTTCCATCCTTTCCAAAGGTAAGAGTGGCATTTTCGCGAACCGGGTTGCCTCGGTTGGCTTCCCAAACCCAGCGCCTTGTTGATTCTGACCTCCTAGTACCCATAAGTAGAGCTAGAGTGTATGCATTAGGGGTGGTGTTATAAAACATAAGCTGGAATGGGGAAGTGCCTTGGGGCAGTGGACGATAATCTGGAACATACTCACTACTGTATTGCCCAAACTCTCCTTCATTGACGTACTTGAATGTTGAAGGAGGAGGAACAGTAGAGTGGGCAATGAAGAATATTGATAGGAGCAAACATAGAGAAAACAATTTTGACATACTTAAATCTCGGCTTGCTGGGTAGCTGTAGATAGCGTGGATATTTATCAGGGCAGAAGGATCCCTTTTATAAGCAGATAAGGATAGCATTAACTCCATGTTTGCTGAAAGGGACAGAGATACTTACTACCTCTCTTTCCAAAAGTAAATTATATAAATTCCACAGACCATTTATGTCTTTGTATTTTAGATTAGCTTAGCCAAATTTCCCCGACAAGTTTTCGGTTAAAATCGCTTTTTCTAAAAAGAAAAAGAAAGAGAGAGAGAGAGAAAAAGGAAATTATGAAAGAACTCCGTTTTTATCATGAATTTACCTGTTCTATGAGAGGTTGAGGCTTTGTGCCTCTGGTTGATCGCTTTCTAATGGAAATTCGGCTGTTCAAAGAAAATAAAAGAGAAGATGTCTCTCCCATGGCAGATTGCTTGCAAGCTGGAAGAGATTCGAAACATTAATCTGAAGGATGGATTCAAATTGAATTTGGTCAAAGTGACAGCTAACTTTTGGTCCATATTGACGCTTTTAAACAGTTCGTGAACTCTCATTTAAACAGTTCTCCCCTTCGAAAATATCTTGGATTCCAGCGCATGTAAAGGAATAAAAAAAAATTAAAACAAGAAAAGAAAAGAGACTGCGTCTTTGATCAAGTTGCTTGGCCATTAATTCAAGACCAAGAAATTAAGGAATAGTGTGTGTATATGTATTTGGTGCAAGATTTGTTTTTTAAAAAGTATTTTTTAGTTAAAAAAAATTTTTTTTTAAAATATTATTATATTAAAATAATAAAAAAACATTTATAAATATAAATTTGATATTTTTTTATACTAATTTAAAAATACCAATGTATATTACTCGATGAAATTTTGATTTATATGCCCGACAATCATTAATTTAGATTATATATAAAATTGAGGGTGGGTGGGTGGGTTAGATAGTTTAATTAATATTATTTTGATTGGAAAATAAAGTGGAGGGCATAACCTTATCATATTATAGCAAATCAACAATATACAATAACTTCAGTGTTTTCGAAATAATTGTACATTTTAATATTTTTATAATTATATAATCAATCTTTGTTTTGGTATTGTAGTTAGAAATCACTATATAATTGGCTCTTGCCATTTTGGAGATTGTTCCAAGAAAAAAATTAAATGTCAAAAAAAAAAAAATCAAAACAACAAAAAAATTCTTTAAATGACATTACACTCGGTCCAATAGGTTAATTTTTAAACTGCCTGATCTAAATTCTTGTTTAAATTGGATTTCAAATTAAATTATTTAGGAGTTGCCTCAACTTGGTTGGTAAAAAAGTAACACAAATAATGACTCATAAAAACATGGTTTGATTTTTTTTTTCAAGATGATATTTTTTTAAAAAAACATTAAAACAATGATACATTATATTGATTCCAAGTTACTAAAGTTAACTTCGATAAACCCACAATCTAGGTCATTTATTATCATGTATTTTTTCATTTCAAACTTCTTATGTAATTTTATATAAATGAGAATAGTCATATGGTTTTGGCAATAAGAAGCAAAGATCATTCGACAGAACACTATAAAATTTACAAAAGATAGGTAGATAAGTCGGCATAGTGAGGAAATATCATGTTTTTTTCTTGGTTGGATTAAAAATTAAAAGTATGCTGTGAAGTGTAAATTCTTATAAATGTTCTAATTAATTTCTATTCCCAACCAGATTGTAGTTTGTTAGACAATATATGTCTCTTTAACCACACAAAACTTTCTTTTTAATTTGCAATTAAATTCTAGTGAAAAGTCAACCAAACTATGTGTTAGCCCTAACTCCTAATTTTCATAAATAAGACCATTAACTATAAACTAAAACGCATCATCCTTTTACTATGCTTGAATTATTGTTCACTCTCTCACAATACACTGTGGATTGGAGCAGTGCAGCTTTTGGTAAAAAAAATTTGATCCTCAAACTTTTATTTTACGCGATATAGCCCTTTTAAGCCCAAATTAGCCCCCAGTTACATATATTTTTAGGAGGGAGGGTTAAATTTAAAGCTAAGGGGTTGAAGTGAAAATCCCAAGTAACATGTGGAGTGGGTTGAAAGTTTCATTGAAACATTAATTTTAATCCCTCCATATTTTTTTAGATATTATGTGATCACTCCCTTGAATTTTAAGACAATACATTTTGGTACCTAACTTTATTTTTTTTTAGTCATTTTTTGTTGGGAGGAGAGGGAGGGTTGTCAGATTCCATCCTGGAGAGAGAAAATGGCTATTAGGGAAGTTTTTGGCCACCTAAATTATTGATTTTTGTGCCCAAATGTTTCATATGATGAGGGGGTTACACTTATGTGTTTTTTTTTTTTTTTTTTTTTTTTTTTTTAACCTTAAAAACACGTAAAACAATAGATTTGAGCTGAAGAATAATTTTTATTTCGGGTGAATTTCGAGTTTTTGGGTGGTTTGTTGGATTTTTGGTACCTATAGATTAGTTTAACAAGGTTTCCAGGGTGTTTTCTGAGTTTTTTTTGGGTAAAACATGGGTTGAAAATGAGATTTTAAGCAAAATGGTGGCCGAGTTTTGGGTTTTCCAATCGATGTGTCGTCTTCTGACACAAGCGAAACATCCTTTTTTATTATGAAATATTTGGGGCGGACCACGCATTGTGCGCCCCATTAAAATTTTAAAAAATAAAGACCCACGCCTGGGCCAGGCCTTGCAGGTCCAGGTGTGGACCATTGCTTTATTAGGTTAGGCACATTTTTTTATTTATTTATTTATTAATTTTTAGTTTTTTTAAAAAATAATGCATTATTTGTGTATATTTTTTCAAATAAATTTTGGGTTTATGTTTTAATTAGATTGTGATTATTTTTAAATGATATTGTGTGTGTGTGTGTTTTTTTTTTTTTTTACAGAGATAGGTATGATTTAGTTGTGGTTTTTTTCTTAATTTTATATAGACTAAAATTTTCTTTTAAATATTGATTTTTTTATAATATTTTTCATATGTATAGTCTTGCATTTGTTTTTTAATTATTTTTCAATAAATTCTACGTATATGTCGGTTTCTATTATAAATTTTATATGTTTTTCTATTAAAAAATTATTTTGATAGTGAAATTTATTAAATATAATCAGGTAAATTACCCGTATTGCGATGTTACATTTCTTGATCTTCATTTTTTGATTGGTATCTCAATTTAATTTTTGTTTATTGTTGATGAATTTTTTTTCATTGCTTTATACCATGGTTATTGGGTTGTTTAATTAGATGTCTGGATAAGTTTTTCGATTTACATATAGAAATTTTTTTTCAGTGTAAAAAAACACATTGAAGAAATTTGTATATTTATTTTTTTATTATGTTTTGATGTTTAGGATTTGATACTTATTCTTATGATTTTTTTTATTTTTATTCCTTGAATCTTTTATGAAAGTTTCAATGTTTTTAGTTTCACCTTTCTATCCAAGTTTATAGTGTATTTGTTTTTTGTTCTTTTGATTTTTGTCCTTTTTGTTATTGTTTTTATTCTTTTCAATTCAACTCTTAAATTTAAAAATTGATGTTGCCTTTTGATTTATTTTTTTTATTGCAATTTTAACATTCATTATTTTTATTGTATTTTTTATTTTTGTTTATTTTGTGTTGTTTTTATGTGATTTTAACCCTCATGGTTTTTTCGTATACAATGTTTTCGGTCTTATAACCCGGATCATAATTTAAAAAGTTAACAATATTTTACTTTTTTTCTTATTTTTTATTTTTCTTTCTAGGAAATTACACTATTCTTTTTTAATTTTTGTTTTATTAACAAATAAGATTACATAGATGTTTTTGTAATATTATGAAGATATATTTCCATACTATTAGCAAACGGTTATCTTTTGCATTGAATCATTGTTTTTTTTCGCTTTATTTATTGTTGATATTTTATTTTTTAATGATATTATTAAATTAACAGAGTTTATTAAACTTACTCCAGCCAATTACTTAAATGTTATATTTTCTTAAAAAAATATTTATATTTTTTTATGTCAAAACAAAAGTTGGTTCGCAGTATAGTGCGTGCCATGTAATTATTGTTTAAAGTAAATAAGGTGGCCTGAAAAATAGAAAACAAGTAAACTAGGTGCTCCAAAGAAAAAAAAAGGAAAAAAAAAAGGATGCCTAATTTATAATATTATCTATTTTTAAAATATCTCCTAGACTCTCTTGGATTCTCTTTACTCAACAAAACATTATAAAATTTTCAAAGATAGATAAATCAGTCTGGTGAGGAAAAAGAAAACAAATAAACCCGGGGGGGGGGGCAAAAACAGGGTGCCTAATTTATAATTGAGAGTAAAGTTTGTAAATGCTAATCCAGTTCTTTTGGGCCAACACTCTCGGTTGTCACGAAATGTAATTTGCATGCTGTGTCCCTTGGCTTTCGCATGGACGCAGGTTTGGTTTGATGTCTAAATGTACTTGAGCTTGGTCAAGTTGTTTGGTCGTTAATATTAAAGGCACAAGGTTTTATCACGCAGATATGTAGTCTATGGGACCTGGCCGACTCGGGTTTGGGATTGTCCGAGTCTAAGTAAAAACTCGCTAGGGAGTTGGCCTGACGAAACCCGGTCGACCTGGTGAGTTGACCCAGAACCCAAGCAACTTATGTAAACCTGGTTGAGACCCGACCTCTTTTTTTTTTTTTTTTTTTTAATATATATGGAGACGTGAAACAACATTGTTTTGACTTTTTAAAGGTCAAAATAATGAAGACGAAGAGCAAAATTGTAGACAAAGAGAAAACCTAAATAAAGAAAAAGTGATTTCAATCGTGAAGAGCAGAGGAGCAGAAGACTCTCGATCAATAAAGAAAAAACGATTTTAATAAGGTTAGACTCTTGTTTCTCTTCACGAATCTCCTTCTTGCACTCTCTCTTTTCTTTATTCTTTGCCTTTTTTTGAACTTGCAGTTCTAGCATCGATTCACAGTTCTTGATCTCTACATAGATTCATTCACAGTTCACACTCACAGGTATGTTTCTTTGTTTTTTTCTTTTCTACACGTCTTTATTTAAGGTTTTTACATGCGTTTCTTTGAGTAAATTGACAAGGTTGAATCATCTTCGATAAAGATAATGGTAAATTATTTCAATTGTATTCTTGTTTTTTTTTTTTAGGATAAATAGGATTTTTTTAAACACCTGAATCAAGAAACTTGTTAAGTTACAAAATTATGAGCACCTGGATCAAGAAACTTGGTTCTGGACATAATCTTTGCGAGGGAGAGAGATGAGAAAAGATTACTATCTTTCATTCTTCGAAACAGTGGCATTAAAAGGAGGTTTATGTTCATTTTTATTAACGGGGTTTATTTTATTTTCACATGGTTTTCTATTGTTGGCTTTGATCTGTAGCGAGGTTTAGTGTGTGTGTGTGTGTAGATAATGTTGATTGAGGTTTTTTATGTTCTTTTCTATAATGTTGTTGGTTCTTGTGTGTACTAATAATTGATGACATCCTGGTAACCTGGCAAACTTGAATTATCAATTAAACTTATATCTATTCCTTTTGAAATTGAACATTTTGAACATTGATAGTTTGGGGCATGCAACATTTGTTTTTGTGAACAAAAAACTTGTAGGTATGTACCCTACTGGTTAACTGACTTGATTCTGCGTTATTTGACCATTTTCTATATGACATGATGCTAATTCATGTTGAAATTCGAAAACTTGTTCGAGATTTTTCTCGATTGATTTGAATTTTGTGGAAGCTACAATATTTAGGATACTTGGATACTAGTTATTTTGTGCCTTGATTGGTTACAATATATGTACGGTTGCTTCATTTTACATTTTTTCTTCAGTTCTTATAGCATTAATATGTTTTTGAAATTGTTCCATCGTATCTTCTGTCAGCATTCAGAACGTATTCTTAAATCTTCTTCCTCTTTAGTTGCTTTGCATTTTGCGAATTGCTTATAGATGCATAGCTGCTGCTTTGCATTTTGCATCTTGATAATGTTGCATTGTAAGTAGTTAGGTGTTTTTTATAGGTATTGTATTTTTTTTTATTGACCCAAGTCAACCCATCTGATCCGTGACCCGATCATTAGACCGGGTCGATCATGAGGTCGGGTTTCAAAACTATGGGCTGAACGATTGATTTTTAAAGTATTTTTTTAATGTATTAATTTTTTATTTTTAAAAAATTATTTTTGACATCAGCATATCAAAATAATCTAAATAAAATATTTAAACTTTATCATTAAAATGATAGGTCTTTAGATTACTAATAAGAATTTATTATATTTTTCTAAGTAATTTGAGATTTGTTTTATACATTTTATATGATGAATGGTATATAACAAAACAAAATATTCATTGTTTATCATCAAAATCTAATTATTTTTTTATTAATGAAGAATATTGTCTTCAATTGCTTTTGAAATATCAATATACAACGGATCAAAACTAGAACTAAGCCAATGTCAAGCTATGATTTGCGACAAAAATAAGTAAAAAAAAAAAAAACAATGCTAGCCCTTCTTAGCTTATAAAACTTGTGCAAGAGTCATTTGATTAAAATCATTATTTATGAAAAAAACCTGTAGATCAATTTTCAATAAATTAAATATTAAAAAATAAAATTAAAAAAAATCAATAACACAAAATGATAAAAAATAAATTATTAAAAGTAAAAAAAAGCACGAACCACCTAAGTTAACACATGTGAATACACCTTACACTTACATAATATATTATAACCTCCATGTATAAGCAAATACAATAGTTTATTTTTATTTGAACAACTCCATTTCAACCAAAAACTCCAACATTATGGTGAATAACATTACCTAACATAGTTTTGTCATTAAGGTCAATAACATTTCCTAACATAGTTCCATCATTATAGTTAATAACATTCCCTAGCATAACTAATTCCTACCAGGGTACCTAATACACTTTAACACAATTAGTTATTGCCAGAGAGACCGACCTTAACAATTAAACATATTCATCACTCTTGCGACTCGTTTAGCCTCTTTCAAAATAGCGCTCATGCGACTGACTTTATTTTCTAAACATTTACCCTAACTCATGCGACTGACTTTATTTTCTAAACATTTACCCTAACTCATGCATTCGACTTAATTCTTTTTAAAAATCAATAGCCTTTGCTCATGCATCAGACTTAATTCCTTTAACAAACCTATAGCCCTGCCCATGTAGCCAACTTAATACTTTTCAAAAATTCATGCTTTGAAAACTCTTTTGTAAATCATTTCAATTGTAAACATAAATTTTAACAATGACATTTATATAAATAAAACGATGAGGTGACAGACACCTACTTCGTTCTTTTATAGAGCGTTCTCCTTCTTTGAGTTTCAATTCCGACATATCTCTTAAATTCAAATAAACATCTCAAATTAGTATCAACATTTTTTAATTTTTTTAACACACATATTCATTTATATCATCCTTTTATCTTTACTCTAGCATTGACCATCTAAACATTTCATTAATTCATCTTAATGCCCATATATTTAGATTTCCTCCAAATTCTATCTTGCATTAAAAATGCAATTTCATGTTCTTTACTATCCTCATACATCCTACATGTATTTTTTCATTTTTTATTTTACGAACTTGCCAAACTAGACACAACATATAAATAATCATTTTGATTACAAGTTCCCAATTCAATTTCTAAATATTATAGCACCATTAAAACACTAACATCTACAATAATTTCACTAATTTCCATACTTGCCTTTCTTACACATTCATCATAAACCAATACCCACCCGTACAATTTATTTTATATGAATCACAATCATGATTTTGCACATAATTTCATCATCATATCAATCAAGGTTAAGCATAATAACATCATTCAAAACACAACATTTACACAATTTAATTAATTTCTTTATTTTTATCATTCTAACATATAACCACAATTAGTAAACCTTAGCAACCCACATTACAACATTCAAAACAAATCTTAAATATTTCCAATATCATTAACTCATTAAAAAATAACATAATTTAATTAGTTTCGCAAACCCTTAGAACCACTTAGTCAAGGTTAGATCCAAAATTGTTTTTCAATCTTATCAATCACATCCTTAATCATGCCATCCAACCAGAATTAACTAACATCTACACAATCTCACGTTCCTATCAAAATTTAAATAAACCCTAACAATTTCTAAAATTAGAGATTTTCAATCCCCATCATATTTTAAGAAATTAAGTGCATTTATTGCAAAAGTAACCTCTTACCACTTCCAAATAACCCAATTAAATGAGTCTTTTGCAAGGATTCCAAGGATTTCTTCTTCCTTTTTCAAATTTTAAACACTTTCACCATTAAATCCATAAACTTCCAAACCCCCTTCTCTCTAAGGTTCACTAATCAAATTTGATTTAATAATAAGGAAGCACTTAATCACACTTTCATACATTGTAAATTAAGAGAATTTTGATAGAAAAGAAAATTTTTCAAGCTTTTTAACTTTAATGGCTGACAAGTTTGTTCTTAAAAGGGCAAAAGGATTTTTCTCTTTTTATAACAATGCCACTCTATTAAATGACTACATGTTATTTCGGTCAAATATCTGACCATTAATGTTTTTTTTCTATATATTTATTTTCTCATTTTGTTCAAGATTTTTCACCAATTACCTAGGGATTTCCAATCCTAATTATAAAATTTCTCCTCTTAATTTATTATTTTTGGTTTGGGAATACACCATTAAATGTTTAGTTTAAGAATTTCAAGCTGGGGTTGACACCAAGAACTAGTGACTGGAGAGTCACTGGAAAAACATGGCAATGGGAGGGCAGTGGGTTATCAACTAATAAAAGTAGTTTTCAACCATTTTTTTGACCTAAAAAGACATAGAAAATTGTCTGAAGATCTAAATAAACTTGTTATGCCTTCAAATAACCCAGAATCAGTCCAAAATCAAAATTCAACTTAAAACCAAAAGATCTACTTTCTCATGTAATTTTAGGGTTAAATAACACCCAAGTTAAACTCCATTCATCAAATAGAATTCCTTAAATCCAAGATTAACCTTTTTTTTTTTCTTGGAATCATTGTCAACAAAAACTCTCTTTTTACCGCCGAAATTTGATGAGCCTTTTTTTTTCTCTCTCTCTCTAACCAAGGACTATAAAAATTAGAAAATGAAGTTGTGTACCAAAATTAAATTTTTGACATTTGAATGTACCTAAATGACATTATCTGTAAAGATGGAGGATCAAATGTCAATTTTTTTACTTCGGTCCTTCATCTTTCAATTATTTATTTGTCTAAGAAATCGGAAGCAATTAACCTCGAATTAGGATAAAATCATCCAAAATAAAAGTTTGATGGCTAAAATAAAAAAATGAAAAATGCACAATGAATCCACGATTATTTATGAATGTGTGAACAATGTTGCATAGTGTTTTTATCTTTTTAACAAGAAACACCAAAAGTTTTAGTGTTTTCTATAATCAAGCATATTCAATGATATTGTGCAAGTTGAGTTACTTCAAACAATAATATTGTCTTAATTATTATACTTGAATGTGGTTTTAGAACTCAAGTATGAATCAATGAATCCCACTCGATTGCTCCATGCTTGATATCCCAACTCAAACTTTTTTTTCTCCAGCTCAAAAATATATATTAAGTTATCAATTTTGATTACTTGTGTTTTAAAAGGAACGTAAATTAATATGTTAAGGTCATTATGTCGCCAATACTGTCACTTATAAGCGCCAAGAAATTAATTTTCTTGAATGGGCACAGGAGACCATAATTTTGTTAATTAATGAGGAAAAAACAATCGGCTTCTCGTTATGCTCGGGAAGAAAGGTAACAAAATAGTATAAGACTGGGTAGACTTGGACCAGGCCCCAAATTCCAACCCATTTGCATGCATAGGTTTTAACTTCGGTTTAGCTTTTCTATATTTATCTGTTTTTTCTCCTTGGGCTCCATCTAAAGCAAGCGATAGCCTAGCTCAGTGATGCTAGATCGCCTGTCAAACTTGGGTCGAGTGTGTGCCATTAAATTCATTTATACAAATTATACTCGGGCAGTCTGTGGTTACTGAAAATTTTCTTATATAGGGATTGCAATCGAATTCAAATTCAATGTATGTGGTTTGATTCGAACTCAATAAACTGTTTTTTGTTTTCGAAATAAATTAGATTTAAAAAAAAAACTATTAAGCAGAATGGAGAAAAAAATTAAAATTAATTAAATTAATATAATAGTCAAATATGCATTACAAATTTAAAAATTTATAAGTTTAAATATAATTACTCTAGATAGGAGACGCTAGAGGATGAGGATGAGGATGAGGATGAGGATGAGGTGGTAGGTCTTTGTTGGGATTGTGTGGATAGTAAGGGGGAGCACATGTATTACCTATATATGATCTCATATCTATTATTAATCGGTGGAGTTTTGCTATTTCAGCAGTGAGTCATTCATATTTATTAGTAAGATGGGTTGTCTGAGCTTATACTCGTTGGTCTAAAATTGTCTCAAACTCTAGAGTTTCAGTTCTCAAAACTAATTATAAGCATCCAACAGTGGAAACACTATGGGCCTTCCGCAAGTTCTTAGCCATAGTGTTAGAGAGATTGTATACTTAATTTCTATCGAGTCCACTGGACGATCTAATCTCCAACCATAAATCTTGATCGAGATCCAAATAGGTTAAATGATCTTCCTTATATCTCCTTTTCAATTGGTTGTTATATGTATCCTTAAAAAACAATTAGAAAATTTTACAAAAAATAACTTAAAAAAAAGATTAAAAACCAACATATTATAAAGTGTCGAGTTTGATTATCCATGAATTGCTGTAACCTGTTCTGAATCTTTTCACTGGAGTGTCAGCCTCGTATGAATCATTTAGACATGATGTGCTGGATATATTCCTCACACACAACCTCCAAGACTTACAGCAGTATGAAATTCTTTCAAACTGTCATGTTTTTCTAACCTGGAAGTTCTCTTTCTTTCATATAATTTTTCACCTTCTTTAGCACCTTATACAAAAATCATGCAACCTATTTAGTAAAAATAAATTATCTATTAGTAAATCAAAATAAAATTGAAAAAAGGGATTAAATTTTTTTATCTTGATTAAAATCTTACCTAGTTGCAACATGATTTTCCTAAACCCTCATTGCAATAACATTATCAACTCTATCCCATTCAATTTTTTCTTCATAATTAAGATTTGTAAAAGAAACATTTTTATTAATATTAATAAAGTAACCAAATTAACATAATTAAAAAATATTTAAGTTAATACTAACCTTAAACCTTGAAAACCATGTGTCAATCATAGATTTTCATTCAGGGTGTTTGAAAAGCTGACTCCTTTGAAACAATTAAATTTTTATCATTGATTTCATCACCGAATTGAAAAGCAATGAAACAATGACTAAATTTTAAAATTTTTTGTTCATTTCTTGTTGTGAATAGAAAATAAACATACATTGCAAAGTTATTATTTCACTGTCCTGATATTTCTAGGCAAATAAATCCCACTCGATGTGGCGGGATCACACTCGATGAGCTCACATCGTGAGTGGATGTTTGTGTCTTAGGTGCTTGTTCATAGTTGGCACCTAGTGACTCATAGTCTTGAGAATCATTGCTAGAAGAACTAGCAGCGATCATGTCCATACGACGTGCTATTGACTTTTCCCTAGATATTTACACAAATTAAAGGATTAAGATATTGCAAATCCTTCCTATTTTTTTTTTTAAATAACATCACCTCCCTAAACGAAAGACTACTCAAAATTTGTAAAACCTGCAAATACATAACAATTTGAATGGAATGCCACAAACTAGTTGATTTTGTTTCAATTTTCATTCTTCTTTTTTGAGCTGCTGGATTTGAAATTAGGATTGGGATTGCAATAGATATAAAGCTCCTTTTGATCTTATTGATTTGACTTTAACCCAAATAACCAAATGTCAACTACTTATTCAACTTAAAGTACCATCAAGATAATTGTTTGGTATTGTGGTAGCTTTTGTGGCTATGGTTTGAAAAAAAAATATTTTATAAAAAATACTTTTGATTGAGGTTGGTTTGGTATTTATATATGTTTAGTAAAAACTATGGTTGAAATTGATGAATAAAAAGTAGTTTAACATGTTTGGTTAAACATGCTTTTCAAATTGAGGTTATAAAATAACTAAAAAAGATATATATTAATATTAATGATTTTTAATTTAAATATTGTAGATTTAACTACCATTATTACATCATTAAATAAATAATATTTTATATCAAATATTTTTTATTATTCCATTAACTTATCTACAATTTCATCATGTATGAAATTCATCTGATAAAAACTATAGTTTTCATGGTTTTTTGAGCGTGCAACAAAATCAGGTAAAATATCATTAAAAATAAAATTGAAATTGCGATCAAATTCCACAAATGCTATGTCATCATACGATGTTCTTCTAATTTATGTAGTGTTATTAAATAATATTAAACACTATTTTTTCAAGTATAACACAATTTTAAAAAAATTAAATTATTTTTTACTAGGTTGGGCGCGGTCCAATGAACACTGTTCATGTGAACAATGCTAGGTGAATGCTTCTCGCATATGGGCACAAAAAGTGAAAAATGGCTAGATGAATTACATGAGAAGCAGCTCTCAGCTGTTGTGTGCAAAATTGTGGTTTGAGAAAAAAATTTATGGATCCCACCAAACAATAAATTGCTTTTTTCATATTACCAAACGCTTAGTTTACACGGTTTGCTTTAAAAGCTAAAACTACCACATAAACAAACACCTTTTACACATTATCATCTTCACACCAATCAAATTTAATCATAACAACATTAGCTTACACACTAAAACTTACACAACCCTATCACTTATTATATTTCTATTTTTTTCCATATTTAACCAACACAACCAACATCAACCAATTTATTCTATATTACAATATTCCAAACCAATCTCAACATTCCCTCAAAATTATTTTAAACATTAAAATCAATATGATTTAGTCCAATTTATGCATTTTCATCTTTCTCACGTATAACAACAATAAGTAATTTTTTTGTAATCCACATTACATCATTCAAAATTAATTTAAAACATTCCCAATATCAATAAAATACCAAAACCAACATAATAGAATTTTAATTTTTGATTTCCCCCAAATATCAAATCATGGTCGACCATTTTAACATTTCAATTTCCATGATTGGTTTTTAATTTCTTCAATAAACTCCTTAAACATGTCATTTAAATAATTGCATATTACAATGCAAAAATTTACATAAACCCTAATTTCCTAATTCAAGGATTTTCAATCATTAAAGAACAAAAAACTTGAATTTGTTTTTAAAAATATCCAACTACATTCATACAATTGTTAAGAGAAGAAAAAATTGAAAAAGAAAAGATGATGCAAAAGAAAACACAAAAAAAAAAGAAAAAGAAAAAAAGAAGAATCTTACCTTAATGTGAGTTGTGAGTGAACCTAAGAAGAATCATACTACATGTACACCTATATTATAGGTGGTACCTTATACATGATCGTACTTCATTACTATTAGGGTTGCAATTGTATTTGCTACACTGACATGTAATACCCATGATATGGTTAAGAATTCTTATACATCCCTATTAAAGCATTTGTTATTAGAAGATATCCTAAACTTACCTTTTGGGTGTCTTCCAAAGAGATCAATCATTTCTCAACTCATTCCAAATTTGATTGAGTTGATCAACCATAGAGTACATGGTTTTAAGTTAGCATTAGATAAACGTGTTTAGTGATAAAACATGATCCTTCAAGAGAAGTCATAGGTTGCTGATTTGAATTTAGCCATAATGGTTATATCCACTTAACTACAATATCAATCCTTAAAAAAGGGTAAGCATATTGTTGTGTTGATGGAGTATGATATCCTCTAGAAACTAGTGAAGGAAATGATGTTGAAAATAATCAAATGTATAAGAATAATGGCAAATGTATAAGTTATATAGGTGCAGTAGGACTTTTTACATGTGTAACTCTTTACTATTTAAGAGAGTTAGATGATGAAAAATCATCTTGTGGAATGTTTAATTAGACATGTTCAATTGGCCTCCTAAGCCGATGATTGGTTGCCAAATTCTTCATGGACATGTAATTGGCCTTTATCAGTTGCGTATATTGATTGTTCATCAATAATAATAATAATGTTTTTACCAATTTGTTTTTTAGGTAGCAAGATGATGAATACGTTATTATTCACAAATAGGTTATGTCAATTTGTTAGCATTTAATTGTGTAATTTGTTAAGATAATCAGGTCCTTAGGCATGCTAATTCGTTGATCAATTAGATATTTTTTGTATCAATTATGTTATATGTTCTTTATTTTTTCCTTCCAATGAAAAGAAACTACAATTAATAATTGAATCTCGAGCAGAAAAAGATAGCAACCTCGCAAATTAAACAGAATATAAGGAAACTTGATTTTAACAGAAAATACAATTGAAATAGCGTGGGAAAAAAAAGAGAAAAAAAACAATAAAAAATAAAGATAAAAGTTGTAAATGAAATCAAAGAAAGCGATAAATTAATGATAAATTGCATAAATAAATTATGTATATGGGTTGACCATCATTTTTAATATTGGAAAGCCTTTTTATATTGTTATAAAGATGGAATATTATTTGAACTACTATTCATAACCCTATATAAATTGTTCATAGCAAATTGGGAGCTCATAACATGAATCATGATACAATTTATATCCTAATCAATAAGTCTTCATCCTAGCAATCATATATTTCCTAGCTAATTTATAATTTATGCTTGTGTAATCTTTAACATTTTTTTTTAGAGTATAATTTTGTCTTCTAGTCAATTACATCAACTCTTAACTTAATGGTAAATTGCCATGTCCTAGTCAATCATGACATCTAGCTCTTATGATTAATAATGACTTTTATCTTTTTTTATCAATTATTTCTTATCATCTTTTATTATTTTGGAATCTTCTTTAATCCCAATCAATCATTGTTATTGATTTATTTTAGTTTTTATTTTTTTATTTGAAAATGAATAACTATTGTTTTTACTTAGTCAACATGGTAAATATTTATTTTTTACATAAATAGCAAAAAAACAAATTAATTATAACTAACAAACCTAAAATTTAATTGACTTGACTTTTCAAATCTTGAAAAGTTAGAATTTAAAAGAGGAGGACAAGAGGGAATCCATAACTCATATAAATTTTTAAGGATCGACAACATTTTCACACTTAACATAACTATTGTAAGAAAAGTTCTGAATTAAAGATTTTTCAAAATGAAAAGTTAGAAATTAAAAAGAAAAAGAATGTGTAAATGGAATAATAGCATCCACCTCTAGCTACTACATTAAATGAACAGGCGATTTCTTTCAAATTCGAAAAGTTAAACCTTTTTTGATAGAAATTGTACTATATATTAAAGAACTTGGGGTGAAAACAGTATTTATATAAATAATGAACCACCTCAAGTTTTTTTGTTTCATTTCTTCCTTTCTTTTTTCTATTGGTTTGTTTTACTTTTCATTTAAAAATTATAATTTATTTTTATAAAATTAACCCTCGGTAAACCTTGAAATGTATTTGGAATAATAAATATGTGAATCAAAGCAATATGAAAAAATATTAAAAGAAAAATGATAAAAATATTATTTTATTTTCTTGCGGGCATCGGTTGTTATCCTCTTTTTTTAAAAAAAAAATTAATTAAAAATTTCACGAATGATAAAAAAACCTGAACAACGCCTGCACTATTTTTGGTTTTTTGATGTTGAGAAAAAGAATGCTTCATCTCATAGTTTGGCAAGCGTAATCAAACTAGTTATAAAACATATATATAATTTGGGAATTGTTGGTGAAAAGATTCACAATAAACTAAGAAATGAAATCACAAGTCGGAAAACACCATGAGATGATTGTTGACCATATCTGATAATCCCAATAATTATATACATCAACCTTTATGGTACGAATTTTTATATTTTAAGCCAATCTCGTATCTTTCCTGGATTCGATACTAAAGGCAGATTGCCTTTCTAGCTATTACCCTTGGAGCACCTGAATATTTTAATCTTTCACTACCAAGAAAAAAACAATTTATATATGCTCCATTAGACTATCGGATCATGATTTTGATGCATTTTATCCTTAAAAAACCTGACACAAACTTTACTGAGGTTAATTATGTAGATGGACTATGATGTCGATGCATATTTTATTCTTGAAAAGCTTCACACAAATGTTGGTTAGATGTCATTATTTCCTTAGAATTATTGGCATTGGTGGTTTTCTTTCAGGGACCACACAACAACTGTGATCAACGTTGATTTTTATCTAGACGATGGGCACATGCTTCGCCTCGGGAAACCAGGCCGATGGCTTTCCCGGCTGCTTTGTATCATTTGAATCCATAAATTTATATCTACTATACACTTTCTTTCCTAACTTCTTTTTAGATTCAAAATAGAGTATATTAAATTAAAAATTAACTTAGAATTTGTTCAATTAATATAGAATCTAATATTGTGCTCTTCCCCAGCTATTCCCATTGACTTGTTACCCTAATTTCACCCATATTTTAATATGAAAATTGCAGGAGGGATTATGTGTTTTTGATGCTGTACTTTGTTCTAAAAAGATGTTGCTGTACATGGTCAACTGATGTATTCCTGCAGTTCTTAATCTTTCTCTTGAATCTTTACGCAAATATGAATTAGAAGAGGAACACAACAGCGCCATCCATCCATTATTAAAGGGTGTAGTCAAATCCATGAATTAGGGCAAAATAATTTTCGGGAGTTGAAAGCCATGTGATGTAAATGTAAGAGGTCAAACAATATCTAACAGATTAAACATGTAGAGGTCGCATTCTTTAGAGTTTGTCCCCGATTCGTTACACTCACTGCTCATCTTGCATGCTTGTAAACAATACAAATAATAATTTAGCTGCCCCACAATCAAAGTTCAATCATGGGATAATTTCATGTTTACTTGATGTATCTGTCTAAACCAAACATAGACATATACATATATAACAGGAGAGCTAGAAAAACAGTCCCAGTTAATTAGAATAGCCTTTGATCTTAGAGTAGTTTTCAGTTCTTAGATTTTTTAGGTTCGTTGGTCTTAGAGTAGTTTTCAGGTTCTTCATACTTTTATTTACCGCAGTTCTTAAATTTTTAGGTTCTTTGGTCCTAGAGTTCTTTTCAGTTCTTAGATTTTTTTTTTTTTTTTTTTGCAATTTATATCTATGAAATTCTGCTCATCTAGATCACCTTTGGTTGCTTAGCCATACCTTTAAAATATTGAAAAAACTGGCATTTAGATATGGTTTTTAAGCATATTTAAGATCTAATTAAAAGTAGAATTCATCCATTTTTTGGCTAAAAATTTGTTAGAAACTGGTCTTCAACATAAATACAATTACATGAAATATTAACAAGCCTAAATTTAATTTTGGGTAAATAAAAAATTAACTTCAAAAAATCCTTGTTGGAGTTGGCAAAATACCAAAACCAACCATAAAACTTTGTACTATATTAGAAAAATAGAAACTATTCTTTTCTTTTACGGTCTATATTAAGAGGATTTTGTTGATTTAAGAAATATTAACAAATATTAAATATTCTTTCTAAATTAACTTCCTCTACTTTCTTCTCTTGTGATTATTCTAGTTTTTGTGTTGAAAGAAAATGGATAAGTTTTCTTAAATTTCGTAAAGCTTAATGTTGAATTGCATTAACACTAAGTAGTATGATTGTTGAATTTTAGAAGGTAATTTGAATCTACTGCATACACCAATATGGTAGATTCAATGATTATAAAATATAAAATTCAGGAGTTATAATTTATCTTGCATCATATTCATGAAAAGATGATTCTAAATGAAACTTTTTAAGTGGATGCAATTATTGAGAAATTATCACTGTTTTGAAATGACTTAAGGAACTACCTTAAATATTTAATTAAGTGTAAGGAAAAAAGTTTATTTTGGTATTTATATCTATTGATCTGAAATTAGAAAAATAATAATAATCAGTAAGTCATGTAATTGGCCGAGAGAAGAAGAAAAGAAGAAGAAGCAAAGATTAGGTTAAGACATCTTTTTATTTTGGTATCTATTGGTAAAAGAGACCAAAATTTTGTCCTCAATGTTGTAATTAATATTTTATATGGTTGAAATTATCAATGTTTGAAAGTACGGTGAAAGTGACATTAAGACATCCACCTCTGTATTTTTCTTTCAGCCAAGCATATAGGTTAGGAGAGTAATATTTTACATCTAAAATAAAGATCCTCCAATTAAAATTAGATCAAATTGCAACACTTTTGTTTTTCAGAACCGAATTCAAGATTTCAAAGGACACTAAAGATCAAATCGCACGAATTCAAGGTTTTAATCGGGTTACCGGATTTTAAATGGGTCACCCAAGTCAATTTTTTAAAAAAAATCAAAATAACATCATTTTAGTATAAAAAAAAATATCGAAAGTCAATGGGTTGCAATCGAGTTTTTGACTGGGTCAACCAGCTTACTGGGTCACACCGGGTTTTTCCTTTCCTTTTTTTTTTTTTTAACTCTATTCGGTTTCAACTTTGAGTCAGCCGGGTCTCGGGTCGACCTACCAAACTAAACTGAGCTTTAAAAATATAACTATCGAAACCATACAGCATCAAGAAGATTCTATTTGCAACCTGCTTCTCTTCATTTTTATTCTATTGTGGAAAAACTATTCTAATGAAAAATTAGCAAAACAACTAAATGATGACGTGAGATTAATAGTTTAATTGTTTGTATAAATAGAAACACAGGTTAATATATTTTTATAAATATTTTATTAGCGTGTTTGATAATGTTATGGTGGTTGTTTTTTAAATAACTTTTCATACCGAAATACATGCCAATGATATTTTTTTATTTTTTTAAAATTATTTTTGACATCAGTACATCAAAACAATTCAAAACATACAAACCGTATTAATTTTTTTTGAAACGCGGTTTACACGGGCAATGATAACAAGGGCACTGCAAGTTTTCTTTTATTCGAAAAATGACATGTTTTTATTTTATTTTTTTTTCTTAAAAAAAGAAAAGGTGAAAAACTTATAAAAAAAAATAAAAGCCTATCTCTAGTTTACATGCCTAGGTTTTTTTTTTTTTTTTTAACAGACCTAGTGTAGCTCATTCATAATAAGGATATTTTTTTTTTTTATTGGCCCTATGTTTTTTTTTCTTTGGCTTTTTTTTTAAAAAAAAATTTAGGATTTTTTCTTCCAATCTTATTTTTAATATTGAATATTTAGTTAATTTTAGAATAGTATAAAATTAATTTATTTAAACTCACCTAGTTGTACTATGATTTTCTCATACTTTTTTGACAAGCAACTCGTTGCTCTCATATCATTACATGTATTTTTTAATTGATTTCATACATTAATTAGTTTTAAAACTAGTTATTAAAATTAAAGATTATTTATCTTACCTTAAAATCTTTCAATAATAATATAACATATATATTAATTCAAGATGATTATGAAGATGACTCTATTGAAATAATGGTTCTTCAAATGACCACTTCATCATAAAAGTTATGGAACAATCAACTTCAATATTGGTAAACTTGGAAAAAAATTTAAGCAAGTCATTTTCATGTAATTGTAAAACTTAAAATAACTCAATACAAATAAATATCATTTGACAAAACATTAATTATATAGAAATGTCACCCATCCATTCTGCTATAATTTTACTTGAAATAAGCTTTATCTAAGAATGGATGTCTACTTTGTTGTTGATAACTTCTACATTATGTGTCTCTTTATAATCATCATCTAGATTCAAGGCACGATCATTGACACTACTATTTGATGAAGTAAAGTACTCTGTACTTGTTTTTTCTTGAATACATGGAAGCTGAAAAAAAAAAAAAAAGAACATAATGAAATGATTTCTATTAATAAAAGTAATGGAGGTCACCTTATAATGAAATCCAAGATGACATTATAATTGACCACAAGTTAATAGCAACCACTAAGCACAAATTGTAATCATCAAACAAAACCAAAGTACTGGCAGAAAATCCTTACTTCTCAATATTGTGTTTTACCTCACAAGCAATGGTCCTTATATTTAACTATTCAATCTTTGGATCATTGATTACATGAAGTAAAGGAATTGGCTTTCAATAAATAAACCACAAAAACAACAATATACATATCCTTTAACCTAAATCATAAGCATACAAACCATAGAGATACACATTATACACATTTATCATATTATTATTAAGTGCATTGACTTATTA
Source organism: Populus alba (assembly GCF_005239225.2). Taxonomy (NCBI): domain Eukaryota; kingdom Viridiplantae; phylum Streptophyta; class Magnoliopsida; order Malpighiales; family Salicaceae; genus Populus; species Populus alba. The sequence continues at coordinate 13,868,923 of NC_133294.1, read as the reverse complement.
ATCATAATTGCTAAACTCTAGTCACACACATATAAAAGCCGAATAATGAGCTATAACCATTTTATGATAAGCCACGCAAATCAACCAGGGCCATTAGGCTAAATTCCAAGTATATATGATGAAGGAAAGTAATTGCATAAGCCATGCAGCAATAGGGAACGTGAACAATATTTACATGGACATGCAATTATACAGAAAGAAGAGGAGCAGTTTCAATACAAGACTGGGTCTTGCGATTTATCAGTTATTGCTTTTATTTTAGTTATTATAGTTGTGATTAATATTTAGTATGTGTTAATTCCAGTTTGTACGTGGGTAAACTCACATCGTGAGTTACAAACTTTTCCTTAATTCTAGACGTTATCTGTAACGGCTTTGCTTACTTAAAGCAGCCGACTTTGCTTATTTAAGGCAACCAAGAATTATGAAGAAGCAGTCAATTTGATATCAAAACAATTTGTGGTTCTTTCTCACCCGAAGAGAAACAAACAGTTTCAGCAATTACTTGCTAAATAATTGTTGAATTTATCATTTTACTACCACAAATCAACCATTAAAATAAGCTCTATGTTATATTCAGCAAACAATCAAATAAAAGCATCCTAATATATGACCATATAATACAGATTTAACATCCATCTTATAAGCAATAGGCTTATATTTCTCATAAAAAGCACTTCATGTTAATTTTCAAGATGCAACTGCAATTGTTGGTTATATTCAAATTCAACGAATAGAAGGAAGCCAAAAACCTCCATGTTCTACAAAAGAAAAAAACCACATTACATTTAAGCATTTGAAAGAACTACATAAACATAACTAAACTAAAAGCTAAAAAAGTTGGACAATCACCAAGGAGAATATTCATCTCATATTCAAGTTTTAATTTTGCAACAAAAGGCCTGTCCAATTTTCATTTTCCATAAACAAGCACAATAAAATAGCACACTTAAACAAACAATTGAACAACTACATTAATGATAAAGACAAATAGTTAAGGTGTTAAATCCAATCAGAGAAAGGAAAAACCCTAAACAAGAAAAAACACTAAGAATAATTCACATATCAAGTGAAATAAACATATTTCATAAAACTTTGAAATACAAATCCCTAAACCCTAAAATAACAATTATTTAAAACCAAATCAAGAACTTACCCATTTAGCTAAACAAAGAAAATGCATAAAAACTGAAACTTTCAACTTAAAAAGTCAAAACCAAAGACAAAATCAAACATGAGTTGAGATGGGGAGAGTCAATGCCAAATTTGTGAGGGTGTCAAGGGTAGTTAGATTTTTCTTGGGAGAGAGGATGGGAGAGATATGTTGTGATTTGAAATGAATGAATAAGAAAAATAAGGAGAAGAGATGTAGTTTTTTGACATGTTAAATCATCGATGAAATTTGTTTTGATAATTTGACATGTCAGCAATGCTAATAAAATTGCCGATGTAATTTTTTAAAGCTTTATTTTTTTTTTATTTCATCACCATTTTCATAAAAAAATACTTCTAAAAATTTTTCATTGTAATTTTCATCGAGAAACATCAATGGAATATTAATCATCGGTGTTTTTGTTTCTTTTTTAATTTTCTTGTAATGTTTCATCATAATAAAGAACATGTCTATAAATAGGATGATTGCAAATTAAGTCTCTATATATGCTATAATACCAATTGATATAGTGAAGGATAATAAGATTTGTTATAAGTCAAAATTCTCAATAATAATGGAGAAATATCAAAAATATTTATTTTTTATTTATCAATATTCTTTTTTATAATATCTTTCTATCTTGTATAACTCATATTTACTTTTAGAATGTTCTTGTTCATGCTGGTTTTTGATGAATATGACTAATTTTTTACTCTTACAATCAATAAAACTATGTTCTACTCTCCATATTTAACTGGTTTGCCATAGAGTTTGCTTGGATTGTTAGCTTCAAGTTGCATCCTTGAAGATTTGTTAAGCTTAATGCCATCTTGTCTACTAGGAATTTGTTGTGATGTTTGAACTATTTTTTCCTTATTGGCAACACTAAATTTACTTGTCTTATTGATTTACCTCTGATAAGGATTGAATTTGTCATCACTGCAAGCCCATTTTTTCAATAGCATCTTAACCTTTATGACCATATTCATTGACTTTATAGGGTAAACAACATATGCACTCCAATTTTATACATGATTGTTGGCTTTATTCCCCCACAGAAATCTCACCACTCTCCCCTTTATAGTTTAGTTATGTTCCACTGGTCATTAAAACTTAGTAGTATAATAAATAATAGATTTATTGCCTTGTGAATAGTCTTAATATCGTGAAACAAGTACTATTTTTAATTAGGAGCAAAGAACCTATTATGCAACATCTTTCTCATAATTCTCCATTACATTACATGTTGTCTACCTTCTCTTACATATTTATATGTCTAACATTCCACTGAGATGAAGCTTCTCCCTTCTACTTATATATGACTAGTTTTACCATCTCCTATTCTATGGTATTCACATATTTTCTAAGTTTATCACACTTTGAAATATAGTCAAGGGGTTCATTTATGTCTAGATCTCCATTAAAGCTAATGACTTCTAATCTCATTAAAAAAATCCATCATTTTGGGGTAGTGCTGTTTCTCAAGTTATGGTTGCAGTTATGGTTGTGGTTGTGATTTATCATAATTTGTGAAACCCGTATCTCTTTTGATTTTTCTCTTAAAAATCCTCCATATAGACAAGTTAATGTTATCTATATAGGATTGGAAGAATAGGTATAGGGTTAAACTTGCCTCGAGGTATGTTTTCCAACACATTCTTCTTCTCTTCATTATTTCTATTTATGCCTCCTAGTAGTGCTAGATGGTTCAAGCAATATACGATATTTGTCAGTGGCCTTTTCTATTTGATCTAGTCTCTATAATAGGATTCTTTATGCTGCCTTTTAAATTCTCTATGTTGCCTTTCGAGCCATCTCAACATCTTAGATGGTCTTCACTTCTATATCGTGAGGTGGGATGATGTTTCTATTGTCTCTGGCCATAAAAAAGGCCAACCTTCTCTAATACCTATTGATATAATGTATAATGCAAAAGATGAAAACAAGGTATCAAGTTATAAAATTATAACTCAGAAAACTCTAATATATTTTGAAAAGTAATAATTCATAAATTTTTAAAAATAGCATGCCAACTATTTTTATAATGGAAAAGTTGACCTTCCTATATATATATATATATATATATATATATATATATATAAAAAACTATCAAAAGCAACATCTTTTGAACATAATTTAAGGGCTTCTCATCCTCAACTAGTTATAATGAGCAAACGCTTTATAGAACTAGATCTATAAAACCTTTTTATTAAATTTGAGCACAATTCAAAGGTCAAATCTAATGCTATGATTGTTTTTATTAAACATGTCGTTTAACATTTCCAGGCTTCTTCTTGAACTTCACTTTGTTTATTTGATTCATAAATATATCTTCAAAATATTTTACGTTAATCATTATTCGACTACCATCATACTTATTAGAGACAAATTCGGTTCCTCTAATTATGACCAAGATATCAGTGATACTCCATAATTATAGCTATTCATTTACTCTGTATATTTGCTTTCCATATTCTGTATATGTGCTTTCCATTTCTATGATTGTACATATTATATAAATAAAGATTTCCTCACATCATAACGTTGAGGCATTACCTTTACATGGTATCAGAGCAGGCAAGATTATTCTCCTTTTTCTCTGTAATTTTCTATTTTTCAACGCAAGTTTGAAATTTTTACAAATCTGTTTTCTTGTCATGGCTAAATTCTCTACCAACCAGCTTCCACTCAATACTATGGTTCATATGGTGACCATTAAACTCACCTCCACAAATTACCTCTTATGGCGTCGCCAATTTATACCCTTACTTGAAAGTCAAGATTTACTGGGTTATCTGGATGGGTCTTTCCCAGTACCTTCAGCTCAGATTTGTCAGGGTACTGAGCTGGTACCAAATCCTTCTTACAAAAAATGGCACACACAAGATCGGTTTATACTCAGCCTTCTTTATGCCTCTCTCACTGAGGAATGTATGGCTGAAGTAGTGGATTGCTCTTCCTCTCGTGATGCTTGGCTAGCTCTTGAAGCTTTTTTTTCACACAGTTCTAAGACCCGAGAAATTCAATTGAAAGATGAACTCCAGCTGATGCAACGAGGTTCTCGTACTGTCACTGAATATGCTTGTTCCTTTCGCTCTCTTTGTGATCAACTTAGTGCTATTGGCAAACCTGTTGATGACACCGATAAGGTACATTGGTTTCTTCGTGGTCTTGGTTCAGATTACAAAATCTTTTCAACTTCAATATTGTCACAGTTACCGATGCCTTCCTTTGTTAGCTTGATACCATAAGCTCTTAGCCATGAGCTTTTCTCTCAGTCTCTTCATGGTGATTTATCTTCTCTGTCAGCTTTTATTGCACACCGAGGTTCTTCTTTCAGTGCTGCTTCTGGTCGCCCAAAATCTGCCATCTCTTCATCCGAATCTGGAAATTTTTCCAGATCTTCGGTTGTTACCTGTCAGTGGTGTAATAAAGAGAGGCATTCTGCTAAGAAGTGTCACAAACTTATCAGGTTATTAAAAAAGGCCAAAGGAGACGGCTTAATTGAGGCTTTTGCTGCTACTTCCATTGATCCATTTATTACTTCTGAATGGTATACTGATACTGGCGCTACTTCGCATATGACAAATGATGTTAATGCACTTGACAATTATGTTCCTTATACTGGTAATCAAAGGGTGTATGTTGGTAATGGTAATTCCATGTCTATTTCTCGCATTGGCAAAATCAATTCGATTGTTGCTTCTCATCTTTTACCTTTATCTGATGTTCTCCTTGTGCCTAGCATTACTAAAAATCTTTTGTCAATCAGCAAATTTACTCGTGAGAACAATTGCTTAGTCATTTTTTCTTCTTCTGGTTTTTTCATACAGGACCTAACAACAAGAAAGGTGATGGGAGTAGGTCGATGTAAGAACGGGCTTTATGTTCTTGATCGTGGCCATGAACTTTTTTATTTAGTCTTTCTACATGTAATCTTCATGCTTCATCCATTATTTGGCATGCACGTCTAGGGCATCCCTCTTTTCGTGTTGTTTCCTCTTTAAATAAACATGGTGCTATTTCAATTTCTGATAATCAATCCATTGATTCAAAACCTTCTTTTGGTTGTCAACTAGGCAAAAGTCATCGTTTACCATTCTCTAACTTAGATCAATGATGTAATTCTTTATTTGAACAGATACATTGTGATTTATGGGGTACATCCCCGATCACTTCTCCATCTGGCCATAAGTATTATTGTGTCTTAATTGATGAATTTTCACGTTTTAGTTGGTTTTATCCATTAAAACTTAAGTCTGATTTCTTTGACATATTTGTTCATTTTCATAAGTATGTCCAAACTTAATTTGACATTCAAATCCAATCTTTTCAATGTGATGGTGGTACTGAATTTACAAATCATCGTTTTACCTCATTTCTTCGTGCAAATGGTATCATACAACGAATTGCTTGTCCTTATACACCGAATCAGAATGGCATTGCTGAAAGAAAGCATCGCCATATTACTGAAACTGGTCCTACCCTTATGTTTCATTCTAATATGCCTTTACATTTATGGGTTGACTCATTTTCCACGGCTTGTTATCTCATCAATCGCCTCCCATCACCAGTTCTTGATGGTAAGTCACCTTATGAAACTTTATATTCTCACCCTCCTTCTTATTCCATGCTTTGTACCTTTGGTTGCCTCTGTTTTCCTTTTCTTCGTGATTACATGCCTCATAAATTATCTCCTAGGTCACTACCTTGTGTTTTCATTGGCTATAGTCACCTTCACAAAGGTTTTCGTTGCTTAGATAAGAAAACTAATCGGGTATACATTTCTCGTCATGTTTAATTTTTTGAAGACTATTTTCCTTATGCTTCCGCTTCTTCTCCTCTTCCTTGTTTATATGAAACAAAGGTATGAGAAATGGTATTTATTTGACTAAACAAGTTTGGGAATACATTCATATGGTATTGAACAACCATTACTATTTAACTAATGTACACCTTTTTATAATAACGAAATATTTCCACGTAATTGGTTGGTTAATATTTTTTTAATGAAAGTTCAACAAGAGAAAACTTCTTTACATGACTTATGACGCTATCTACATGACTAGATAGAAAAATAATTGATACAATATATAGCAGTAATCATCTAGTTTATAGCACCTATAGTTTCATTTGCTTCTCTTTATGTACATCCCTAATTATATTTCCGTAAAAATTGTCTAAATTAATTTGGCTAGTAACAGGCACTAGCCTAGATCATGCTAGATGTCACTAGAGTAGGTCTCCACTAGGCCTAATCTTTCTACTAGTTTCATCGAGAGGTATAGAAAGTCAACAGGTGAAAGCATGCACTAAAAAAGAAACCTAGTAATTTGTTAGCTAAACTTCAAGAAGCAGGTAACGAGGGCATATCTGACTTCCTTACCCTCTTGTGTCTGTAATGATAAAAACTCCAGAAAAGAAGGATGCATAAAGGAAACTTGTATGAGCAAAAACAAAAACATCAAATGTGCTGGTGTTGGTGCTACTAATGGCAGTGAGTTCATACGAAGATATGTTTAGGTTACAAGACTGTGACTTCAAATGGAGAAGAGCCTAAGCGTAACATACACGTGGCAGCATTTTAATTGATTCTCAGTGTCATCAATACTGCAATTGTTCATTCAGATTTATAGTAATTTGGGAGTATTTAGTAATAGTTACTCCTTGATTCAACTTGTAAGAAAGAGACAAGCTGAAAGATGAGAGATGTTCACAAGTAGTCCCATCAACAATGATTTTAATATTTTTCATTTGGATTTGTAGATAAAATTTTCAACTTTCTTTATTTTTTTCTTTCTATTTTTGTATCTATTTCTCCTTTATTTATATGTATTGTATCTATTTCTGTTATATGTATTAAGTATTGGTAGTTACTTCTTTGATGGTATAAAATTTAATCATTAAAATGCACAATGGTAAAGATATTTTGTTGAGATTTCTTGATTTCTAGTACAGGTATTTAAATTAAATTTCTTGATTATTAGATTCCTGAGTTTCCTATATTATTATAGAATGTATATCATGTATATCTATACATAGGATATTAATGTAGGATTAATCCAATGTTGTAATCCCTACGGTTACTACCGTATTCTGCCCTACATATATAAATAGGAAAGGTTGGCTAAGGCCAAACCTAAGTCATTCAGTTATTCTCAACTTGGTATCAGAGCCCTAAATAACCTAAAATACTTCTTCTCCTCTCTGCAATGGATCCTTCTCAGCCGGCAGCCATCTCCTCCTCTGCAGTAGCACTGGTTGTGCCATCCTGCACTCCTGCTGCAGGACAACTTTCTTCTTCAGCCGTAGGACAGCTTTCTTCTTCAGCCTCAGTTCTGCATTGGCCACAACATACAGATGTTGGCCATGCTCTTCTCAATCCGGACAATGCTCCTCTGTTGCCGTCTTCGTCTGCTGAAGCCACAGCAACCTCTGCCGTGGCAATTGTGTCCCTCTCCCACACTCATTAGGTCATCTCTTTGAAATTAACAAACACCAATTATTTGTATTGGCGAATACAGATGAAACCATATCTCTTAGGCTAAGGAGTTTTCAGCTTTGTTGATGGTTCAAACTCCTGCCCCTCTCCATATATTCTTGCTGCCGATGGTGCCTCTCTTCAGGTATCTCAATCATTTCTTCGTTGGAAACAACAAGATCAACTAATTCTAAGTGCCTTGCTCTCTTCGCTATCCATGGAAGTTCTTCATCTTGTTGTTGATTGTCCAACCTCATGTTCTGTCTGGCTCACACTTGAGCAAGCTCTAGCTTCTACATCCAATTCCCATATTATGCAACTACATGGCTCTCTTCAAGACCTTCGACAAGGTGATGATTCGGTAACTCAATTTCTGCAAAAAGCTAAGACTTTATTTAATGAGCTAGCAACTGCTAGCCGGCCTATCTCGCTAACCGATTTTAATTTATATGTGTTTCGTGGCCTTCGCGGAGAATTTAAGGACTTAGTAACAAGTCTTGTTACAAGGGCAGATCCTCTACCATATGCAAATTTGCGTAGTCATCTGCTAACTCATGAATTTATTCATAAATCCTCTCATTTGTCTATGGGATCTGTTGCCATTCAAGCATCATTGTTGCCCACGCCAAACTTCCCACCTTCAGCACTACTTTCTCAACGTCAGCCTTCTGCTCAGTTTGGACGAAATAGGGGGCGTTCTTATGGCAACTGGCTTCCTCAACAAACCTCTCACAGAGGGTTTCGAAATACTTGCTCTAGGTCTGATTTTCGTAACTTCCAAAACACTTCCAATTCTGCAGCTGGCAACGAAAATAGACACAGCAGCTGGCAAGCAAATTAGCAGCACCGAGGATCCAATTCCCGCTGCCAGTTATGTCAGGCCTTCGGACACACTGCTCCTCAATGTTCCCAACTTCAACAACGTAGCTATGGACAACAACATAGTGCCAATTTGGCATTCCATAATTCTGCAGGTACTGCTAAATGGTTTTCGGACACCGATGCAAACCAACACATCACACCAGACCTTGCAACCTTGACTGCTTCAGAACCATACAATGGTAATGATAATTTGCATGTTGGTGATGGTAAGGGACTTTCCATATCTAATATTTGCCATACCAAAATATATAACCCACATCGTTCGTTCACTTTATTTAATGTTCTACATGTTCCTGCAATCACGAAACCTCTGCTTTCTGTTCAGAAATTTTGTCTCGATAATAATGTTTATTTTGAATTTCACCCTTTTCTATTTTATGTCAAGGATCTCAACACCAATGAAGTACTTCTCTCAGGTCAGAGTAAAGATGGTCTCTATACTTTGTCCAAGTTCAGGTCTTCCGTCCTGTCAAATCCTCAAGCCTATTGGTCTCCCTGCACCTCTGCCTCTGCTGATTTGTGGCATCGTCGCTTAGGTCATCCTACCTCCCGCATTTTTAAATTTTTAGTCTCGAAAAATAAGATCATTTGTAACAACAAAAGTCTTAATTTTCAATGTCAAAGTTGTCCTTTAGGAAAATTGTCGCGTTTGTCTTTACAACCTATTGGTCACAAAACTTCTGCTCTGCTTGAATTAATTTTTAGTGATGTGTGGGGTACTGCTCCCTTTTTCTCTTCGGATGGTTATCGTTATTTTGTTATATTTGTTGATGCGCACACAAAATATATATGGTATTATCCACTTGTTGCAAAATCTGATGTTTATTCTGTCTTTCATCAATTTCAAACTCTTGTCGAACGTCAGTTTTCTTTAAAAATAAAATCTGTTCAAACTGAATGGGGGTAGTGAGTATCGCAAACTCTCCACTTTCTTTCAGACTATTGGTATTCATCACCGTCTGATATGTCCACATACTCACGAACAAAATGGGATGGTAGAAAGACGTCATAGGCATATTGTGGAAACCGGTCTTACTCTTCTAGGTCAATGTAAAGCTCTTTTTCGTTTTTGGAATTATGTGTTTGATACTTCGGTTTATCTCATTAATCGTATGCCTACTCTTGTTTTTGATAATCGATCCCCTTTTGATTGTTTGTTTCAACGGTCTCCTGATTATCATTTTTTACGTATTTTTAGATGTCTATGTTTTCCTTTCTTGCGTCCCTATAATAATCACAAATTGGATTTTCGATCTTCTCCTTGTGTGTTTTTTGGCTACAGTCCCTCTCACCTTGGTTATAGATGTTTTGACATTGAATCTCATCGCATGTATATCTCTAGTCATGTTCGTTTTCATGAAAATGTTTTTCCGTTTGATAAATCTGAACAGATTGCAGAGGTTTCCACTCAAACCCATACACCATCTCCTATTACCATCCTCCCAAATCTAACCCACTCACCACTGTTTACAGCTCAAAACACATCCCAACCTCCCTCTGCCTCTACCCTACCCTCATTGCAGACTCAAACACCACAACCTCCATATTTCTTTTGCCGCTCACCTCATGCATCTTTATCTAACCATATTGTTGCAGATACAGGTTGCAGCTCAGTGTTTCCTGCTCTCCAGCACGATGTCCTTGCGAATAGTGGGAGATCCTCTGGTTCGTCTTCAGCTTCTCTTTATTCTGCCACTAACTCGATTTCTGCAGACACTGCCTCTGCTACCAGCTCTCCACTTGCGGCAGCCTCTTCCCTGGATTCCTCTCCTGGTCTGAATCTGGTGGTGGATCTCTCAGCCTATCCACTGCATCATGACACCTCTATCATGCCTCCTTCGCCTGCGTCACAGCCAGTGCTCAGCCGACACCTTATGATCCTTCGATCACGGCAGCCCAAAAATGCAAATATGGTGTCCTCTGTTGACGCTAATACAGCTACCACCCGGGTATTGCTCTCTCCTTCCTCTGAACCTGTTGCCTTTTCTGATGCAGATAAATATGTGGCTTGGCATGATGCCATGTGTGATGAGATCAAGGCTTTACGATCCAATCACACTTGGTCTCTAGTGCCCTTTCATCCCAGTTATTAAGCAGGCCACCATCAGATTAGTCTTTTCCATTGCAGTTTCCCGCAATTGAAAGATTCATCAACTTGATATTCATAATGCCTTTCTCAATGGTGTTCTTACTGAAGAGGTCTACATGAAACAACCTCCAGGTTTTGTTGATCCTACTCTTCCATCTCATGTGTGCAGGTTGAACAAGTCACTATATGGTTTAAAACAGGCACCAAGGGCATGGTACACTCGTCTTAGTGATTTTTTACTCTCTATTGGTTTCCTTGCCTCTAAGGTTGACACCTCCCTGTTTATCTTATCTGATGGCACTAATATCTTCTATCTTCTCATCTATGTTGATGATATTCTGCTTACAGGCAGCAACTCTGTCATGCTCCATCATCTAGTCCAATTACTAAGCTCTTAATTCAAGCTTCGTAACTTAGGTGATGTTCACTAATTTCTAGGTATTGAAGTTCAGTCTACAGGTATAGGTCTGATGTTGCGCCAACAAAAATATATTCTTGACATCCTCACTCGGGCTGGTATGACTTCCTGCAAACCTATTGACACTCCAGTTTCTCCCTCTAAACTTGCTCTACAGCCGGATCATCAATTTTCTGATCCCACACGGTTTCGTCAAATTGTGGGTGCTCTTCAGTATCTTACATTCACTCGCCCAGATATTTGCTTTGTTGTTAACAAAGTCTGTCAGTACATGCATGCTCCTACAGATTCCCATTGGGCTGCTGTTAAATGCATACTCCGCTATCTCAAAGGAACGGCATTTTATGGTTTTCATATCACTCAAGGTACCTCTTTTGCTCTTCATGGTTTTACAGATACTGATTAGGCTAGGAGTATTGATGATCGCAAGTCTAAGGGTGGCTATCTTGTTTTCTTTGGTCAAACACCGATTTCATGGAAATCCGACAAGCAACGTACAGTTGCTCGCTCCTCCACTGAGGCTGAGTATAAAACCTTAGTAGATGGTACTGCTGAGGTCATCTGGCTTTAATATTTGTTAACAGATTTTCAGGTTCCCTCCATCTCGGCTCCTACTATTTGGTGTGATAATCTTGGTGCTACTTATCTCTCGGCAAATCCTATCTTTCATGCTCGTACTAAGCATGTTGAGGTAGACTATCATTTTTTCCATGACCGGGTAGCAAAGAAGAAAATTCAGATTCGGTTTATCCCTTCTCAGGATCAACTTGCTGATGTCTTTACCAAACCACTTTCCGCTACGTCCTTTACTGCTTTCAGGTTCAAGCTTCGGGTTGATCCTCCACCCTCAGCTTGAGGGGGCATATTATAGAATGTATATCATATATATCTATACATAGGATATTAATGTAGGATTAATCCAATGTTGTAATCCCTACGATTACTACCGTATTCTGCCCTACATTTATAAATAAGAAAGGTTGGCTAAGGCCAAACCTAAGTCATTCAGTTATTCTCAACTTATATAATTAGTTTTTTAAGTTAACTTAATTAGTATTGTATACATATAGTACCTTATTCTCTAAATAAAAAAATCAAAAGAGTATTTTCTTCCTATTGAAAATATGATATTAGAGCTAGGTTTTTGAAATCCTTAAACCCATGATTTTTCTCCTATATATTTTTCCCTTTTAAAAGTTTTTAAATCCTCTAGGAAAAAAAAACACATTGAATCATTCTTTCTTTGATATATATATTAAGAGAAACATATTGTATTTGAATGTGATTTTCTACAGAAAAAAAAAAGAGAGAGATTTGAAAAATATGTAACTTCTTGAAACAATGATTTGAAGATTCATTCAATTTGGATCAAACACTTTGATTGGAGTCATTCATGGTCTCATTGAGATGAAATTTTATAGACATATTCAAGTCGCGAGTTATTATAATCTAAAAACATTAACTATTGGACTTGGATCAACTTAACTGGTGTTTTTAGCCATGAACAATAATTGAGATGTTATGATTCACATAAAAACAAAATTCATTTTTGTTGTTTTGTGATTGATTTAGGTATCTCAAATTAAAAAAAAAAGGATTAGCAATAAATATGGATTCATCAAGAGATCACGTGAACTTCTTCTACATTGCCAAAATTAACGAGCAAGCTAAAAGCTACAATAAAATAATGGATGTAATGAAGAATGTGGCCAAAATTATGAGGAATTAACTATAGAGGAGAGACTTATTCTCTATGAAGTATAAGAATGTGATTTGTACAAAGATGGAAGAGAAGTAAAAAAGGAATATTTGAAAAGGATAAAAAAGTATAGGAAGGAGTAAGGAGAGTTACTGACATTTGTAATGATATTCTAACTATAATTGATAAGCATCTCATTCAATCATCTATAACTAGGAAAAATATGTGTTTATTATAAGATAAATGTGATTATTACAAGTATCTAGCATAATTCAAGCATGATAATAAGATTAAAAAAAATACTTGATCAATCACTTAAGGCATATGAGACTGCTATAATAATCGTTGACCGATTTAGGCCCAACTTGTCTAAAAAATATAATGTTGCCAACAAGTCTACTTACAAATATAATAATTTCAATCAAATCGGTCATACCAAAAATTAGTATTACAAGCATATGGATATCCAGAGTTGTCATCATCTATTTTTGGGTTATTCCCAAAATTCACTTTTTCTCTTTCAAAAATAAAAAAATATTCAAAAAAAAAAATCAAAAAACAAATAATAACGATCCTATGATACCTGACTACACGCTTGTGTAAGTCGTTCGGGCTGATCGTGGCTGTAGAGGCGATGGCACCACCCCAAAGTGGCCAACCCTACCAACCATTTTTCCTGCAAAACAGACAGTTCATGATTGCTACTTTGAGCCAATGGTTGGGATGCTTTCAGGTCGAACCAAGGGTTGAGATTTTGCACTAGAAGAGACAAAGTGTCCCTCTTCCACCGCCTATAAATAGATTTGATCTTCATGCCTTAAGGGTGGAAAAATTTTGGTCCAAAGACAGCCAAAAAACCAGCCTCCTTAACCCGGTTTCTGCTGCCAACAAAACCTCTCCGTTTCTCTCACCACCTCGACCTTCTACCGCAACCACCACCACCACTGGTCTGTCCACCTCCATATCCACCAACCCAAATCTTTATAGGAGGCCCATCAGCCATCGTGACTGTCACCATCATCAGCCTCTGCAGATTTGTTCTCCTTTCTTCCTCTTCTTGCAGAAACCATTGTCTGCCACCGAGAACAGTCACCAGCATAACTATCAGCTCAGCCATCTGAGATCATCGCCTTAGGTAATTCTTCTACCCCCTAGCCGCCGGTCATTATTCATCTTCTAGCTTGCAGAACCTGCACTGTGCACGTTCTGCATGCAAGAAGAAATAATTAGCCGGTTATTCTGCATGTGCATAGTAACCGGCTAATTAATTAACTGGTTATTGTGCTCATGTACAGTAACTAGTCATGGTTTTTCAGCAGGCTGGAACATCAGCCCAACCTACGCGACTGGCTGAGTCCAGTCTTGTGGCTGGGCCATTTCTTTTTTCCTTCTTTTTTTTTTGTGTTATAGATATATATTTGAAAATTATGATTTCCCCACGGGTTTTTCTATGCCATTTTTTATTTAATATTGGTCTGTTTTTTTATATCGTAAAGATACAAATTTGGTATTATAATACCCGGTTTTCAAGAAAAAAATATTTTTGTTTTCATGCATACGACCAAGTCTCTCAAAGTTAAAAAAATCATATTGTATTTTTTATACAACAAAGAAAACTTCAAAAAAATATATATTATTTTAGCATGCATTTTGGCTTTAATAACCAGTTTATTAAAGTCATCAGAACTTGGCCAATATTTCAAAAAAATAAAATAATAATAATTTGTTTTGTTTTAATGTCTGGGATTATAAATTTATACGTAAAACGTATTCCTGATATTAAAAAGGTAGTTCTTTTATAGACATTCGACCGATTAGATTTTTACCCCATAAGATAAGAACCTCCTTACTGAGGAGGGCTTTTCTTAAAACCTAGACGGACCAACCATATAAGACCTTGGATTTTTTATCAGACAATAAAAATATGCAGCTTACCTTAGGTAGGACGACTTATTTGGGGTGCTAAGACCTTTCCTTTGCGCAACTAGTCTCCGTACCCAATCTTTGAGACCAGTTAAGGTTCCTAATAACCAAAATACTAGGTGGCGACTCCCATTACATTTTTTTTTCCACTGATAAAAATACAAGAATTCCTTGTATCCCCATATTTACTAGATATATATATCCATACATTGAGGGTGGACGATCGCCGAGACGCCGCACACGTGCAACAGAATGGCAACTCCACTAGGGACCTTGTGAACCAAGCTTTGTTTTTGTCTGATTATTGTGTTTTATTGTTTGGTTTGTGTCATTGTTAATATGTATTTCCTTATTTTCTCATACATTTTTATTTTTTACATATTTGTTTGCATTGTAAAATTGCTTCATGCATCATTCACATTTTAAGGAATTTATATCGAAAAGATTTAAGTTAGGTGAGGGACTAGCAGCTTACCTTACAACTTTTAGTCAAGGTTTAAGTTTGTTTAAACCTTAACTCTTTACTGAGAGCTTAGACTGGTAATGATTGGTGCACGTGCCATCCCATTACCTGCTGAGCCTCTATATTACCTTCACGAAGGTGATCACTGGGACAACAAGAGAACCCTTTAAGACTAGGTAGAAAGCCATCCATCCTATAATGGCCCAAAACCTATCGCTAGAGTATGAACTCCTTAATATGCATGTATATACATTTGCATCCATATGCATACATCCATTCACTTGTAAATAAGATACATACATACATACAACAGATTGAAATATAGGTCCCTAATGAGTCTACAACACCTAACTTCAAGCAAGAAACATGGAAGATGAAGAACGTGCTCATTGTGATGCCTATTTTCAAGAAGAGTTGGAGTCTGTAAAGACAAGTGTAGCTCATCTTACTAGCTTACTCGAGCAAACGTTAAGAAATGCCTCTAGTGAAGGTCCTTCTAACCAACCGATCACCTTTAATCAGACTCCAACAATAGCTTAGCCTAAAGAAAGAATGAGTGAACATGGTCAAGAGCCTCAACATAATCCAGTATTTATGCAGTCAATGACACCTGCACCAGCCTCGATAGTCATGGATGCATTTGCTAACGAGTCCCACCAGGCCAAGTCATCTAATGACCTTGATCAAGAAAAGATAGAGGCGCTAGAAGCCAGAATCAAAGTCATTGAAGGGGTAGACTTATATGATCCAGTTTGGGCAACGGAGATGTGTCTAGTCTTAAATGTGGTTATCCTGAAGAAGTTTCGTGTTCCTGAGTTCATCAAATATAGTGGAATACAATGCCCCGTGACTCACCTCAAGTCCTATTCAATAAAATGGCAGAAGTAATGCATGATGAAAAACTACTAATGTATTTTTTTCGGGATAGCTTAAGTGGGGTAGCATTGAGCTGGTACATAAGATAGGACAACACAAAGATTCGGAGATGGAAAGATCTTGTTAAGGCTTTTATCAAGCAATACAAGTACAACATGGACATTGCTCCCGATAGAACTTGCTTGTCCAATTTAGGGAAGAAGGAAAAAGAAAGCATTAGGGAATATGCTTAAAGATGGCGAGAATCAGTTGCTCAAGTCCATCCTTCACTTCTGGACAAAGAGATGGTCACTTTATTTGCCGACACACTTAAAGTGCCATATTACGAGCATGTGAAGGGTAGTTCGGCTTAACAATTCACTGATGTTATGGTAGTGTGCAAACACATAGAGCAAGGCATCAATAGTGGTAGAATTTCTGCACCTACCGAGAAAAGAGGCTTCAAAAGGAAAGAGGTCAACCATGTTGAAGATGGCTACAAGGGTAGGAAAAACTCATCCCAAAACTACCACACTCTATCCCAAATTGCCAACATAAAAAAACCTGAGTCCTTTCAAGCTAAAAGCCAAATTGGAAATTACCAAAGGGTCCAAGAACAAGTACCTCCATTACCGCTCCTACTGAATGAAATGTACCAAAAGTTATTAAGCATCGAGCAAGTAGCTCCCGAACCTTTAACGCTGGTGCAACCACCTTACCCTAACTGGTACAAGCCAAAGCTCACTTACAAATACCATGCTGGTATTGCTGGACATAGTATCCATACTTGCAATGCCTTCAAGAGAAAACTTTACAATTAATCAAGGCAGGGTGGATAGAATTGGAAGACACTTCTAATGTGAACACGAACCCTATACCTAATCATGCTTGAAGTGGTAGATAAAAAATGCACTAGCGGTGGAATGTCCGGGAAATCTAGAAGCACCGATGATTTAGGTAGGGTGTGAAAAAGGCAGCATAACTTTTGAAGGTCTTGAATTTTGATCATAGTTTTTGTCCATATCGTCAATGGGTCCTCACAAGAGCTGTTGTGAGGAAGCTAGCCTAAGAGGGGATTTGCCAAAATGAAAGGATGAAGCTTGCCCTATTATTGTCTTTTGTTTGATCATGTCAATTTTAACTTGTTGCAATCTTGTTGGTAATTTGGCTCATAATGCCACAAGACTTTCTCTGTCAAATGAGCCTTTCTTGTTAAATAAGATCATGTGTTTTCCTGTGTTCATAATGTACCTTTATTTTTATGCCATTTCATGCAAATAACACACTAAGCACAACCTTCACCCACGAAACCACTAATGTGTTTCCCTTTTTCCCTCCAAAATTATGCATGATCTCACATGTTCATAAAGTTTTATGGGAATTCAAAGTTTTTGATATGAAACAGAAATCATATTGGTGTTTTTCCAAACAAATAAGTTCTGAAAATTCAAGAAATTCCCTAAAAAGGTAACCATACACCTAGAAAATAGAAAACAAAAGAAAAACAACCACGACAAAAAAAAAAACACCATGATGTGAATTCAAAGTTGAGTTTTTTTTTTTTTTAATGAATGATGAGAAATCACTTTGCATACTTGCATGAAAGCAAGGCTTACCGATCCTAAGTGTATGAATTTGAAATGAGGAAAGGTCATTTTTTATAATCATTTCACGAGGCTAAAATATATAATTTGTAGTCCCCTTTTGAGCCTGGTAATATTTTTTGGATGTAACCTTGGCTAGGATCACACCTCACACCGGGGGTAAGTGCGAGAGATATAGCAAAAAAAAAAAAAAAAACTCAATGATTGAAAATGCCCAAGAAACACTAGGGGGCATAAAATAAATTCTCAATCATCAAAGGTGTCCGAACATAGCTAGAGGGCATGAAGAAAAATCCAAATGATCCAAAATTTTGAGCATAAAAAAAAACCAATATGATGATGCTCCCAAATAAAGAAAACAAAAACAAAGAGAAAGAGCCCAAGCCCAAACACTGGGGGGCACGATAGACAATTTTGAAAAGACATTCAAATGACAAAAAGGTCAAGAAACAAGCACAAGTGATACCTTCCCTTTACGCAACAAGTCTCCATACCCAATCTCTGAGACCAGTTAGGGTTCCTAATGATCAAAATACTAGGTAGCAACTCCCATTATATTTTTTTTTCCACTGATAAAAAGACAAGAATCCGTTGTCTTCCTACATTTACCAGATATATATCCATACATTGAGGGTGGAAGATCGCCGAGACGCTGCACATGTGTGACAAGAGTGGTGAGATCATGCTCGTGATTTATGGAAGAAAAAATCCAAAGAAAAACCCAACAACAACAATTATTGAAGCACATGTAGAAATTGATGCTACTGAAAAAACCACTACATGAGTTATAGCTATAAAAAATAGTGATAACTTTTAAAATATTTATACATTTATTTCCAGTTGTACATGGATAATTGATTGTGCTACAAATTATATGACAATTCATTCTAACCATGTCTCATCCCTCAATTTGTCCTAATAAAAATTTATTTCTTCTGATAGCACTTTGATTCTAAACATGTCTCATCTACAAACTATGTATGAATTTTTATTTAAAGCATGAATTTTTTTTAATTTATTTTAAAATTCCTTATGATTTTACCATTTTACAATCTATTTTTACGATCCGAGTTTGTTTTGCATTTTCCTTGCCATGTTAAAATCGTGATTTTAACAACCTTGTTTATAATGACTTGCAATTGTAATTCTCAACCACCTCAATATTAAAAAAAAATAATTGATAAAGATAATTTAAAAAAAATCATAAAAAAAAAAATAAAACCAAGTTGAGAGGCTCTCTAGCAATCCACAGTGTTTTGTGAGGAAAGCTACAATGTTTTCACCACATGATTAAACTTTATTACAAAGTTAATTCTAACCAGCTTAATATTAAAAAATTAAAATTAACAAAGATAATTTTGGAAAAAATATTACAAAAAAAAAAAACACAAAAGAAACTAAAAAAAAAAAAACCATGTGAGAAAAAACACTAAGGCAATTCACAGTAATTTGCGAGGAAAGTTACAGTGTTCTTCTCACATATTGTAATTGTAATTTTTAACCAGCTCAATATTAAAAAATAAAATTGAAAAAGATAATTTCGAAGAAAATCATCAAAAAAAAAACAAAAAAAACATGAGGAGAAACACTGTAGCAATCAACAATGTTTCAAAACAAATTACAAAACTAAATTCTCAATCAGCTCAATATAAAAAAAAAATTTAGAAAAATAAAAAATAAAATAGAAAAACCATGTGGAAAAATACCGTCGTAATCCATGGTATTTTGAAGGGAAAAAATTATAAAGCGAAATTTTTAACCAGCTCAATATTAAAAAAGTAAAATCGACAAATATAATTTAAAAACAATAAACAAAAAAAAAAAAGAGGAAAGTTGGAAAAGAAGGAAAGTAATTTTGAAAAAAAAATAAAAAATAAACCAAAAAAAGGGGGGAAAGTTGGAAACAAAATGAAAAAGTTAAAAAAAAAATAATGCATTTTGGATTACTATTGTAATCCACGATGCATTGGGTGTGGGTGAACACTGAATCACCCACACCCTTTAGCAACTAGATGAAGGGAGGTTTTTCACTTATGGAGAAACCCAACCTTACTTGGATTTTTTTGTCTTTTAAAAATAATTTTCATAGTTCCTTTCTCATATACCAATGATCTTATCTGTTTAAATCAAGATAGAATATTAATAGTAGATATAATTTAAAATATAAATTTATATGAGTAAATCACTATATTTTTGGCACTCATAGTCTGACGTAATTTTTTTCGATGCGCAAAAAATGGTAATTCAAAACTCGAGTCATTGTTTTCAATTGGTAATTTAAATGATATGAATGAAAAACTACAATAACAATAAATAAACTAATAAGAAATTTGACAAAGAAAAAAAGGTAAAAAGAACAAGACCTAAGCTCATTCAAATCAATAAACAACCAAATGTTAATGGGCAAAACTAGACAAAAAAATATTTTAAAAAAAAAGCCAAAAAAATAAAGACTTTGATATGAGTCTAGCGACCTCCATAGACACAAGACCCTTGGGTTTAGCAATCATTTCAAACCCAAGGAAACATAGGTCATGTGAATGTAGGAAATTCAAAATATTTGGGTTTAACAATCTACCTAACCCAATGAAAACATGGGTCTAAAAATGGTGTCAGACCCAAAACGCTTTTCTTGAAATTAACTTTCCAACAGCTACAAAATCCTAACAACTCTTTTTTAAATAGCTACAACTCTTTAAATAGCTCTTTTATTTTTTAACTGTTGTAAAATCTCTTTAATTTCTAATTTATTTCTACCTAGCTATTACATTTTAGCAAACTATATATACCATATACTCTCACAGACCAATAGCACTGAAAAAACTATTGTATTATTTTTCTGTGTTTGCAAGACTTGCTAATATTTCCTTTATATCTTTCTCACTGCTTTTGTAACCTTCTTCTTTAGAGAAGGAACTTGTTGGATCCTAAAGAATAGTCTTTTGTTGAGGGAATATCTTTAAGGATAGTGTTTACACATGCCTCAATATATAGTTTGTTTTTGTTCATTGTATCTTCAATTTTCAAAAATAACAAAAAAAATAAAATTAATTCGACTCAGTGGAGTCCATAACCAAGATCACGGTTAAGCGGGTTGATCATGATAAACTTGGCCTATTTCATTTTATTTTCTTTTAACCTGTTCCGTTGACAAGGTCATATCGGTACAATTTCTATATGGTTTAATTTTAAATTTGAGATAGATAAGGAGTTGAGTTTGGAGATTTCAATGTTAACCCATTAAATCAAGTTTAATAATTATAGCAAATAATTTTTGATGACCAGAATATATTTTTTATATTCAATTCTTTCTTTTTTTAATTCTACCACAAAATAGCACAACACTCGTAACTAATTCAATCTAATCGAATTGAATAATAATAATATAAGATACACCAGATGAAATTGACATCTTCGTCACTTTATATATTCCTTCCCGTCCGCCTAACAAAGTCAAAATTAAACCATCTAACAAAAGAGGGCGTGCCATTAGTTTTAAAATTCAGGAAGTCTGCATTTTTTTAAATTTTTTTACTTTACAACACTAAAGTTGGAGCAATTAAAGAAATAGAGATAGTCACCTTATTAAAAGAACATATATATATAAAGAACCAAATTAATGAAGGATATCAAAGAAATTTAGAAAATCTAAGCGATGTGGACACATCTCGACTATTGAAATATTTATTGCTGATGAAGGGAGCGCCACTTGGTTTGTGAGAGAAGCATACTATTGCTGACATGTTTTTATAGTTTTATTATTCTTTAATTTATTGATTTCTATAAAGGTAATATAAAACCTTTTTTACATTTAACTAGTTTCGGTGTCGATAAAAATACAAAATATCATATTTTTCATCTTTAATATTTAATATTTTATAATTATTTAACATATAAATATACTTATTGCTTTTATATTTTTTTTAATTTATGGTGCAAATTAAGACGCTAAGGGCATATCAAAGTTAATAGGATGATTTTGAACAATTTCAACATTGCTTTATAATTTAGGTATAACTTTTTTTATCTGAACTTCAATTGAGATGATTTAAAATGCTATAGAATACTAAAAAAAAAGCTCTACAACATTTTTGTTTTGAGTTTTGATAGATACTATAAAAACATCAACTTTAAAAAAAAAAATTGGAAATTTTAGTATGAGAATATACCATAAGTTAAAGAAATATTATCTGAAAACACGTGGAAAAACTTAAGTAAGAGTGAGTAAGGGTAAAATAGGAAAGACAAAACAATCCCTTATTTTCTTTCTCCAAAGGGTCGAATGCAGCCATAAGGAAAAGGAGGAGTTTTTTCATTTCTTGCTTTATAAAACCAAAAACACGTAAGGAAATCATGAATCATGGCTATGATAAAGAGAGGATGGGTGATTAAACACATTACCATAAGAATCAAGAGAAAGAAAGGAAAATTTGAGAGAGGGTTGGCGGCAATGAGAGAGAAAAAGAGGAGGAGCATAAAAATCTCATGACGGAAACTTTCAAAGTTCATTTTCTTGCTTGGTAGGGAGTTCTCAACCTACCTACATAAACTTGAGTGAAAAGGAATAAAAATAATGCTAAATTTATGAATTTTCATGATAGAAAATTGAGGAAAATGCAATTTGTTTGTTGCTTAAATCAATTGGGGTATAGTAGAGAGTGATGGGTGCAAAACCTTGCTAGAAATTGAAGAAAATGTTTAGCATTAAAGAGGTTTAGGGCCGATCAACATATGGAAGAATTAGTAAAACAGTGAAATTATCATGTCTGCTTACTAATTTATGCTTGGTTAATGTACATGAATATATTATTGATGTGTTGTGGAAAAACAAATTTTATCTTTCATTTCCTTACTATGTATTTCGGCTAAGAGAAAAGGAGAGAATAGGAAGAATTTTTTTCTTTACTTATGAAAATGCATGTGAAATCGTGTAATATGAAATTTATATTGCTAGATGGATAATATTTGAGAACAAGTAAATTATTTTATTAAATAACAATGAAATGGTGTTAATATAATCGAGAACTTCTAAGAGAAGCTTGTCAAATTATAGATAAAAATTGAAGTGGTTAAGTTTAATTGGTTAAAATGAAGGAAGAATACTATGAAAGATTAAGTAAATGCTTTTGGATTGAGAATAAATAAATGATTTCGATGTGGTGTTTAGTGTTTTTTGATATGTATAAATTATGCTTATGTCCTAATAAGATGATGAAAAATTGGAAATCTTGTTGATATAGGAGAAATTGTTGGCGGTGGACAGTAGGCAGGGTGAAACAGACATAACCAGACTGTACGTAGGTATTCAACATCTCAATTTAATTTAGTTATTGGAATTTTTTTTGCTATACGGGTTGTTTACTTCACTAACATGATTGTGGATTATAAAAAGAAAAAAAATGTTTAGAAAAAAGTTAAATTAAAAAAATACGGATTTATTAGCTTCCATGAGGGATTGCCAGAGTTATTGGCATCTATGGGGGATTGTTAGAGTTATTGGTATCCATGCATGATAATAGGATTTGTAGGCATTCATGGGGGATTGCTAGAGTTATTAGCATCTGTGGGGGATTACCGAAGATATAGGTATCAATGTGGGATTGCTGAAAATGAGGCATCCATCTCTAATGGTCGTAAATATAAAATGATTGCGAGGTTAAATGGGTGGTTTGACAAACATAATGGGTAGCTTGAGTTTTATCAACTACAAAATTAGTTAAGATAATTTAGATCATTTGAAATGCAATAAATATCCAAGAGAGTTTAATGAACCAATGTATTTGATTGTTATGTTACTTTGAATATTTTCATTTATAGAATCATCTTTATAATTTTCTTATTTAATTTCAGGATCCTTGTATATTGTTATCTTAAAAATTGAAAGCATGTAATAATGTAGTGTTGCGTGCATTTTAAGACTTACTTAGACTAAAGATGTAAAACTAGATAGCATATGATCATGTGTTTTATTTTCAGATGTTTTCTAATACATGTATTTGACTTAAGTATTTAAATATTAGTTAAATTATGTTTTGATTATAAACTATGGGTGCTAATCATTATAATTAGAATTTGATAAAGAATGAAAGTGTTGTGTGATGATGAGAATAAAGGAGAAATGCTTTATTATAGTGAGATTATGATTCAGGATGATTGGATCATATTTTTATTGATTGATATAGGATTTATACAGGTGATGACGGTTATGCATTTTTACTTTTTAAAGGAAAATCTACCTAAATTTTGATAGAAATAAAAAAAAAATCAAAGAGAAGAATAAATCTTTAAAGAGAATTATTATAGTTAAAGGTACAAGATATGAAAGTATTACAAAAAAAAATTCCTCTAAATTCTTAAAACATAAATGAATTTATGGTTTGGATGAACATGGAAATTTTAGGATGTTATAATTGGTATCAAAGTCAGGAATTTCTTATTGAAGAATGTTTATTGATTTAGGATGGTTTGCACCTGATAGAGAGCTATGACAAATCAATATTCTATTAAAAGAAAGGTTTTAGGTAAGGAGAGCAATGAGCATTAAGAAAGCGATCCTCTGGCAGATACGACATCTCATATGCCTACAATGTCCATATAGTTTGAGAAAGAAGAATCAATAGGACATAAGGGAGAATCTTTCTCCTAAAAAACTAAGAATGTACAACTAGAAGTAACAGACAATGATGAACAAGCGAACAGGCCTCTACTTGTTGTATGTATAGAAGCACCTACGCCTTATCATGATCCAGCTTACATAATGTAAATGATTCGAGTAGTAATGACGGGGATGCCAAGGACAATTGATACATCTTCTTGAAATAGTGTGGTTACCCTAATGCATTGAATAAAGGATATAAGAGATATGGGATGTGGAAAATTCTAGGGGAAATTGTTGGAGTAGAACAGTGAGCAGGAGGTAACGGACATAACCAAATTGCAAGTAGGTATCCAACATCTCAATTTTAAGTTAGTTATTAGAAAGTTTCTTATAAATGGGTTGTTTATTTCAATCATATGATTGTGGAGTAGAAAAAAAAGAGACAATGAAATGAAACAAGTTAACTTAGAAAATTTACGAAGTTATTGGCATCCATAAGGGATTGTTGAAGTTGTTAGCATTCATGAGGGATTGCCATAGTTATTGACATTTGTGAGGGATTGTTAGAGTTATAGGCATCTATGAGTGACTGCTGGAGTTATTGGCATCCCTGAGGGGTTGCCGAAGACAAAGGCATCTGTGTGGGATTGTTGAAATTGTGGCATCCATTTGGGTGGCAAAAAATATAAAACGACCATGAGGTTAAATGGATGGTTGATGAATGTAATGCGTAGCTTTATTTTTTATGAACCATGGAATTAGTTAAGATAACTTATAATTACTAAGATTGTTTGAAATGCAATAGATATCCAAGAGAGTTTAATGGACCAATATATTTGATTGTTCTGCTACTTTGAATATTCTCATGTATAAATCATCTTTATAATTTTCTTGTTTAATTTCAGGATCATTGCAGTCCTGACAGGAGTATTTGGACTAATATATCGTCTTTTGTTATCTTAAACAATGAAAACATGTAATAATATAGTGTTGCTTGTATTTTGAGACTTACTTAGACTAAAGACGTAAAACTAGATAGCATGTGATCATGTGTTTTATTTTGAGATGTTTTCTAATACACGTATTTGACTTAAGTAATTAAATATTAATTAAATAATGCTTTGATTATAAACTATGGGTGTCAATCACTATAATTAGAATTTGATAAAGAATGAAAGTGTTGTGCGATGATGAGAATAAAGGAGAAATGATTTATTATAGTGAGATTATGATCTAGGATGATTGAATCAGATTTGTGTTGATTTATGTGAGATTAATATCGATGATGAAGGTTATGATTGTTACCTTTTAAAGAGAGATTCAGCTTAAATTTTGATAGAACAAAACAAATATATAAGAAAAGAGAAGAACAAATCTTAAAAGGGAATTATTATAGTTGAAGTTACAAGATATGAAAGTATTACAAAAAATATCCTCCAAATTCTTAAAGAATAAATGAATTTATGTTTTGGATGAATATGAAAATTTCATGATGTTATAGATACTAACTACATTGAGGTGAAAAATGGGCATAAAGTCAATACAAATGTACTGTATACATGCTAAAACATTCTTTGGCTAGCAAATCTAATACATAAACCCTAATGTGATTTATTTTTCAGAAACTTCCACATTTGGTCCATGAATACAAGTTGAAAAAATCACTTTCCTAGTTATATTAGGACTCTACATTATTATTTAATTTTTTCATTAATAAGTCAAATTGGTTTGTTATTATTTAAGGATAATATTTAGATTATTTATAGAAGAATTTTTTGGCTTCTAAAAGGCAGGATTAACATGTAAAAAGGAGGAAAAAGGGCATATTAGAGATGTCTAACTCTCCCCTCTTCTCTAATTTCTCCTTCAAGTTTTTATCATGGCCCTATATGGCTAAACTTTTGTAATTGATCAAAGAAAATGGAAGCCTCATAATCAATAAAATAGTGGCATCTAATATTTTTTTTATTGTTCAATTTATACTTGAGTATCAAATGTTTTTATATGTCTATGTTCATGATTGTCTCGTTTAATTACTAAGAGGCCTACAAGTTTATTATCCATTTCAATTTACTACTAGGTTAGATATCAAATCTAATGATATTGATCTCTCTAACTCTTAAGGCTGCTACTAGATTAAACATTTAGTGCTTGTCTTGGATTGTTTAGTAGTTTGGGTTAATTAGATTATTTGTTTTCTAAGTAACTGTGACTAAAAGGAGATAAGAAAATAGTTCCAACAGTGAATACTTAAAGTTTGAATTGATATATACTTGCATCGATGATTAGTCGTGAAATTTTGATTGTGGACATTGACTTATATCAAGGTTTTCTCTTTTGATTGATTTTGATACTTTAATTTGAATTAGACCAAGGTTTTGTTTAAAAACTTTTATGTTATACGCAACCCATATATTATTGTTAATGTAGCATAAGATTAGGCTAGATACTCTCCGTGAGAACGGTCTTTACTCATACCACTATATGTACTTTTAGGAGTATATGTTTTATATTTGGTTTCCTAGTACAACACACCAATGCTCGTGCTTTGCCACAAGGCCATGATATTTGTTTTCACAAAAAAATGATGTTTAGGTGCTGAAATAAGGAAAAAAAATGACATAAAAAAGTTAATCATGACAAACTTATAGCCCTAGTTAATCATGACAAAGCCAATCCGAGATATATTGGCAAATTCATGACCTAGATCATGAGATTCAAATAACCCGGTAAAAAAATAAGGATTATAAAGCACTTTTTTATAATAATTATATAAAAAAAAAACATGTTAACTTTTTAAACTCATAACCCAAGTCATTAGACCCACAACACCTATTCAAACAAACCATAAAGTCCAATTCCCAATTAATCAAATGTTCTAGGATGAAATTGAAAAAATAAATTTATATTTAATTGAAAGATTAAAATGAAAAAAAAATCTAGTAAAAGAAAAAAAATTAAAAAGAATAAGGATCAACATTGACATAAAAAATAAAAACATTGTTGTAATTAAAGGGTGAAATTAAAAAAAATAATAACTTTTACAAAAAGATCGGGGAAAATTAGAAATCAAAACAATGAGGACCAAGTTGAAAAATATAATACCATCAATTTGAATTAAATGATAAAATTAAAAACCATTACTAAAATTACAAAAGGACAAAGGAAAAAAGTAGAAATCCAAAGATAAAAACCAAATCAGAGAATATAATATTTAGTAAATTGAAATTGAATGATGAAATTACTTATACAAAGAAGCCAGACTAAAAATTAAAAATCAAAAGAATTGGAACTAAAGTTAAAATGTCAATAACCAAGATAGTCAAGCAATAATTTCTAGGGGAGGAGAAAGAGAAGTTGAGGAAAAAAGGCTCATTAGAGCCAAACTGGATCACCAATAATGGCACACACCACATCAACAAGAATAGAACACGACGACTCTTCCAACGACACAGGAAAAAGCCGAAAATTGCTTGCGCCCCTAGGTGTCATAAACACGTGCCCACCTTTTTGTTTTTTTATTTTTTTCAAATATAGAATTGTCCATAAGCTGACTTTGTAATTACAAAAAACTTTTGTTAAAAGCCGAAAACACTCCTTCACCTGAGGCTTGATTTTTTTTATTTTAAAGGTAGTTTTGTAGTTTGACTGTGCATTTTAATTATTATTTTTTTATTTATTTATGTAAATACCAAATTCTTTTTCAGCTTAAATTATAATAGCCAAAATATAGTGTGAAAATATAAAAATACCATTTAACACCAAGTTGGTATTTTTTTTCTTTCTTAGATGGTGTTTGGATCGTTTAACTATACAATCAAGATGGAAAATACTTATTTATTCTTTTTCTATTTGATAATGAAAACTAAGCAATGAGAAAAGACCTTAATGCCATTGAAAGCACCTTAATGCCATTGAAAGCTTGTTTTAAGATTTTTGGGTGGAGAGCGAAAACATCATTAAAGTGATCCAATGAATAGTGACAATAGGGAGCTATAGACCTCCCTAAGAGGTTTTAGTTCTTTTTAATTTTTAATGTTAAAAATAATTTTTTAATGTAATATTATAGTTTTAACTGTTAAAGAGTAAAATAATTTAATATTGGGAGCTCACTTAATATCTTAAGTTTTTGACATGATTTTAGAGCCTAAATAATCACAAGTTTAAATCTTACTATTCTCATTCTATTTAATAAAATTAAGCACAAAAAAGTAATAAATCTATACAAGTTTCAAAACCAATAAAGATGAACACTTGATAGGGTATGGTAAAAAATAATGTAAATCATAATTTGAAATCTTATCTAACAACTAACTTTTGAGTTAAAATAGTTATTTTGACATTAATGAAAATTTATTTTTTAAAATCAATTTAAAATTTCAGTATAAGTTAGTATTAATATTTAAGTTTTGCATCTAAAATGGATTTACTTCAAAAAATATATTAATAGTTATAAAAAAATTATTTTTAAAAATCATTAATAGTTCAAGCTATTAAAATAAAAATATTCTGATATTCATCATCGATGATAATTATAACTTCTTCATTAAGATTGTTTTTTAATCTAGATCTAGAACAAAAGCTGAACACCCAATGAGCTTTCTTCTTTTTTGTAATGGGAAAAGTATTTTATTTTATTGTAGATGTGTTTGATGAGATTGCAAGATTTTGATTTGTTATTTATATTTGAGAGGGAAAGCTGTATGTGAGTACATTTTGTTTATTCTCATAATTGAGATAGTTGTGGCTGCAAATCTTTGTATATAAAAATAATAGAAAATTAAGAACCCACAATTGATATCAAGAAACTCCTAATTTATTGACTAACTACTAATTAAAACATTGACCAACTACGAAAACCTCGTCACCACCTGAGTCAGAAGAGATCATTCTAGCTAGTTACGATTTAAAATATTTTCTTCGTCTTCAAATTGCATAACTTCCAATGAGAAACAAAGCAAATATAAGGTTAATTAGTTGAGAAGAGAATGATTAAATCATATGAACAAGCTTAATCACCCTACCTAGCTCCTATCATGCACTGGGAGAGGCCATGGATCCCAGGTCCTATCCTTTTTCTTCTTCTTTTTTCACCAGAAGGGGTAATAACGTGCAAGCCCGTCCATCGGTAACGTGGGTTTATTTCTACCGGGCTACTTAGCTAGCAACCGATCTTAAACCATAGTGCTAAATAAGCTAATGTACCGGATAATCATTGCTTGGCTGATGGAAACACAATAATAGATACAAGGGAAAAAAGTATCACTTATTGCTAATAGTACCACTAAAGGAAGAAAATAATGTGATAGGAAGAAAAAGAGAAGCTAAAGCACTTTCATAGGACCCATAGCATGTCTCCTCGTTGGTCCCATCTGATTTTGATTTTCATTATTTGTATTTTCATCTGCAAACTTCTCTCTCTTCTCCTTCCCCTCCTGAAATATATTCTTCATTCCTTTCTCATAACCTCAAAAAAGGTGCTTAAATTAACTCGCTGTTTTTGGTGATGTCAAGCAACAAAGGGAAAGATATAGCAGAAGGTTCATCAAGAGCTGGCGCTAATGCTCCTGACCAGCAAAGTCCACCTCCTTTGAGTCGATACGAGTCGCAGAAAAGGCGCGATTGGAACACTTTTGGTCAGTACTTGAGGAACCAGAGGCCCCCAGTTGCATTATCACAGTGTAACGCAAACCAAGTGCTTGATTTCCTTCGATACCTCGATCAATTTGGCAAGACTAAGGTGCACTTACAAGGGTGTGTCTTTTTTGGACAGCCTGAGCCACCAGGGCCATGTACTTGCCCACTTAAGCAAGCCTGGGGTAGCCTTGATGCTCTCATCGGCCGGCTTAGGGCTGCTTATGAAGAAAACGGTGGCTTGCCTGAGACAAACCCTTTTGCAAGTGGTGCTATTAGAGTGTATCTACGAGAAGTGAGGGACTCTCAAGCCAAGGCAAGAGGAATTCCTTATAAGAAGAAGAAGAAGAAGAGGAATCCGACGAAAGCTAACGATGAGAGCTCAAGCTTTCATATGCAGTAAACCTGATTTACTGTGGTTTTCCCTAGAAAACAATGGTACTTGATTTAATTTTTCTCTTTGGTTAGCTTTTATTCAAAACGTTGGATCTAATAAAGACCAAATACAGCTAGTAATTGATCAATATTAATGATATAGATTCTCCAAGTTCTGCAGTATTCCGATTTAGTACATAAGAATTCATTAGAATTTTCAGCTAATTGTCACGGTCAACATATGCAAGAACATGTGTAGGGAAAAACACAAAAAAAAAAAAAAAAAAAAAAACAAATCTTTCTAATTATACGGTGTATATATCATAGTCCAACAACTGAGTACATTTCCTTTCCCTCTTTCCTTAATGTTAAACCCTAGGCGAAGGGCTCCAAACCCTAATCTGCATATATACTAGTTACTTCAAAGAGAAAGCACTTGGCATGTATTTTTTTATATATATACTACAGCTGTTAGTTATCATTACCTGAAAATTATTGTCAAACATAAGATATACTATATACCTAGAGGATGGTGTAAAGATCTCCCTCCCCCTCTCTCTTGCAAATCAGTCTTGGCTCTTTTGGGATTCTGCACGATCTTGTGCCCGCCATGAACGGGCAACATTTGAGCATATTATATATAAAAATATATGTAGTTGCACACGCATAGATGAACAAATATATATAAATATATGTACACGACCACACACTCATCTTTGTCAGAATCTTAAGAAAATATGATGATGATTGAAGATATATGAGGAGGGATAGACTAAATGCTTATTCAGTGTCATTGTTTGCTGTTGTTTTGTTGTCACTAACATCAGCTATATATTTAAGATCTTGTATAAGACACCATGTAAAATGCTCATGTGCTGCTACATGTTATTATAGTGGCATCCCTTGTCCCTTCCTACATGTAATTAATTGACCTTTGTACCTGAACCAGATCATGTTTTGTCAGCTTGGAGAAGTGATGTTTGACATTCTATTATATATTGCCCCCACAATCCTTTGAAGCTAACAGTGCTATGGTAGGGAGCATTTAGAGAGATTACCTCAATAATTGATCAAATGGGAGGCATCGACTTCCTTGATATAAAAATATTGATAGGGTTAATTAGATTACTTATTGAGTGTGGTCCTAGCTAGAAGTCATGTAACGAGATTCACCTACGACCTTGTAGCTCAAGAATCTTGCTAGTGCATTGCTTAATTAGCTTTTTGGCAGCTAATATTTCCAAAATCCTTTGCTGTAGACCCAAGATCACAAGAAGCATTTCTTTAATCAAAGTGCTTTCCTTTACCTAGCTTTGCTGGTAACCAATTATTATTATGCCTTGTCTAGTCTGGCAATTAACCTCCGAGCTACTCTTGACCCTTTTCAGGCTCTTAAATTTTCAAGGCTTGCATAAGCGTGGCATTTGGGACCTCTATCAACTCTTCCTCGATCAGATTGAGTTATCGGTCTCCGAATCGCTCAAGCACTGTAATTTAGTTAGAATGAGAAAATGCATGGAGTCGGTCCAAGATCTTAAAACCAGGAGTGATTAAAGTGGGTAAGTTACGTTTTCTCATCCTTTTGTCCATTTCATATCAAAGCCTACCTAGTCAAGTTTGTTGTCATGTACTGCTATCTGGATATGCATTATTGAAGCATAAGCACTACGGTATTGCAATTTTCTCATTTTGTTTTCTTATCAATATCTCTATCTAGCTAATATATAGAGCCTAGCTAGCATCCTACTAGAGCCCTTTTCTCAAGAATATATTAATACTCTCATAGATTGTATTCAAAAACATCATTCTACTACACAAATTAGTAAGGTCCGACACGAAACACTTCTATCCTTGAACAATGTGTGTCCTTGTGGCGTTAGTTAAACATTATACAAGTTTGCTTAAGCTCCTCAACATTGAAACAAAAGTAGCACAATATTCAGGATGGCTAGCCCTCCCCGTATCCCCCACTCGGGATAAAATGCAATGCCCCACATCTTAATAATGTGCTTTGGCTCTTCCATTTATCATTGGATTCCTCCTGGGAATCCATCCGCAATTAAATTTATTACTTTAATTTGTTTAATCAACAATTCTAACCTCCCTTCATTAAATACCATTGATTCAAATCCCTCTTTGCTTACAGAAAGCACGTCTAGCTAGCTAGTAGAACTACAATTAATGTTTGGAAACGATTAGCTGCACTATTAAAATTGAAGGTTTGGTAGGCCGGAAAAAATCATCACTAAAAAGGTTATTTTGTCGCCAAAACACATATGTGACGAACGTTTAACCCAAATGTATTAGTTACCCTATCCAAGCTAGCTACAAGGGCGCGCAGTTTTTTTCTTTTCTCTAATCCAGTTGGAGGTTTATAGGAATACACAATATAAGTAGCTCTTTTCCAAATCCCTCTTCCTTATCCCTTTCAAAATCTCAAGACTAGATATCCTAATGAAAAGTTTAAATGCTAACCATTAGGAAGTCCCGTTGGAGACAGATTTGTATTTTGAACATCTTCATATTGAAATGGATTTGGTAAATGATAGTGCGAAATGACCAAAAAAAATCTATATAATTGATTCCAACTTGTTTTGGTTTAGGCTTGTGGGCATACTGCTCTTTGTATCTTACAATACAATAAAATGGTGATTCCTTTTTCCTTTTAGTGCTAGCTAATATATATATATATATATATATTTGAATTATGTTTGGTTAGTATTTTAAGATAAAATAAGTGGATATAAAAAAAAGAAAAAACATGTTCTATTAAAAAAAATAAAGATATAAAATAAATTATTTCTAAAACAATTTTAGAATGAATTTATCCATATTTCAAAATAAAAGGTACGAGAAGATATCTCTATTTTTCTCTACTCTGTTTTTATTTTTTCTGTTCTGAAACGATATCTTTATTTTTCTTTACTCTGTTTTTATCTTTTATGTTCTGAAACGATATCTTTATATCTTTCTTTTATGTTCTGAAACGATATCTTTATATCTTTTCTATTCTGAAACGATATCTTTATTTTTCTTTGTTCTGTTTTTATCTTTTCTGTTCTGAAACGATATCTTTATTTTTCTTTATTTTGTTTTTATTCTGAAACGATATTTTTATTTTCTTTATTTTGTCTTTATTTTTTCTGTTGTGAAACAATAACCTAACTTTACCTTGTTATTTTCTTCTTCAAGCTTCAATTCAATGAGATTTTAGAAGGATTTAAAAACCAATGCATAGGTTTTAGTCTTGTATAAATCACTGTAGCTTTTCTTGATCTCTTTGCATCCTAGTTCAACCGCACATATTGGAGCTATAACGATGACCATCACAGAACACTTCGAGTCTAGAGTTGTAATAAGGTGAAACTCAAAGACAGATTTTTATATCTTCAACAGTGCACACCATGCCACTCCCTCTCACATCTTTACCTTAGAGTCAAATTAATTTGTGAAAAAAATCACAGTAAGCAAAACACGAACTCCTAGGCTAATTTCTAGGTCAAAAGGCCCTGTTCATGGCATCCTATACCCACTAGAACAATGCCCAGAATGAGTTCAAATCCCAAGTGATTAGGAGTTCTTTGTTTAAGAAAGAACAATGCTCAATGTGGAAAGAGATCATATTTAGGAGAGATTATTAATTGTACCTACATCTGTGAGTGAATGCTATGTTAAGTGCTAGGAGTCGAGAAAGCCAGAGATGGATCCCATTATATCCAAACCAATTTACACTTTATATTCTTGCATCCACGATCAAGAAAACTTTGCGTTTTCAGCCCTTAGAGTTTAGGGAAAAAAACGTGTAGGCTTTCAGAAATGCATGAAACTTATAGGCAGGGTTGCCATGCCATTATCCTACCTAGAGTCCACTCGGATAACTTACAAAGGGCTCTAATCTATGCTAATAATTAAATTTAGGAAAATAATATAACTTTCCCATGTTAGACTTTATGTACTAGTCAATTACATTAGAATAAAAAATCTTCAGGTCCTAATCATAGGTTTCCTAACACGAAAACAACAAGAAAAGGAATTAAAAAAAAAACTATAAAATTTTGAATGTGAACTGTTTTGAAGGATGGAACATGAGTAAAAGTTAAGATTTTCATTTTGAGAAATAGAAAAGGAAAAAAATTATTCCACCTTTCTCTATAATCCAATTAATTTTAATTAATATAAAGTCATTTCAAAAACCTCGCCTAATAGTTTAATATTTTGACTTTCAGATAATTATTTAATATAATTTTATCATTTTGGTGGTCAAATGATTATAATTTCAATTTCGATCATTCAGTTTTTATTTAATTAAATTAAATTTTCAAAACAATAACAGTAAATTGAATTTATATGAATTTTAAATGAAAAGTCTTTTTATCTGAAAAAATATGTTACAAAATAATATAAAATTATTTTTAAGAACTCAACTATTACTTTTTTAGATAGAAATGGTTATTTGTTAAGTAAGGAAATATTTTTGATCAAATTAGATTTATGTAAAAATTAAGGGTAAAATATCGGGTTACAAGTTGGGTATAGATATTATTTACCCAACCTAACCTAAAATAAATAAATATCTTAAAGTTTGAAAAAATATATACATATATAGACCAAACTAATTATATATTAAATAGTTGTAAATCATAGTATTTAGGTTGAGGTTATGGATGCTTGATTGTTACTAGAAATCCAATCCTATTAGGTTTGAATATAAAAATCATATCTAGTCAAGTTTGAGTTGAATTTAAATATTTATTTTGGGTTTAAATTTGGATATTAATGATACAAAACTCAACTTCATGGAATATGTATTTTTATCCCTATTTGTTTGTTATGTATATGCATCTTCTTTCCATCTTTATTTATTAAAAAGGATATTTCATTGTATATCTAAAAAATAATAAATATACTTTTTTTTTCTTTGATAATAAGTTAAAAAAATTATCCTTAGGTGATGGGGAAGATCTTTTTAGTCTAGTTTATGTTTGGTGATTTATTTACAATTTTTTTTTTTTTTTTTTGCAAAAAAAGTATTTTCACTAAAATTGATTGCAGATGAATTTTTATAACATATCTACATTTAATTACTTTTATTTATAAAAACATCTTAAATTCCTATCTCAATAAAGGCTAGGGTTGATTGTCAAAGCCTCAATTTGGGATTCATTTTCTGTTGTCTACATTGTAAGTACTTGCGTAAAAGTACTCATTGCATGCATGCGCACGTATGACTTGATAAAGAAATTAAAACACTAATGCCGAGCTCCAATCGAAAACATTGCCACAAAGAGCTGGTACGCACCTCTTATCAGGAATTCTGCGACGTTCACCTGACCCAATTTGTATTTCTAATCCAATTCATACGAACCCTTAATTGGAAAAATCAAAACTCCCCATTTCGGAGTTTGTTTCAATCTATTTTGTTAAAATTTAAACATACTTTATTTTTAAATTAAATTAAATTTTTTAGTATTTTTAAATTATTTTAGTGTTTCATATTAAAAATTAAAAAATATATTATTTTTTAATTTTTTACAAATAAAAAACACTTTAAAAATAATCACCACTGATTTTCCAATGCCCATGCTGCTGGCCTCAAGACTACACCATCAGACTAAGTTACCAGAGAATCTACTTCTTGTTAATTAAATCCATTTCACGAGTTTACTTAAATGAATTAAAAGCTAAGAGTTCTGTTCTTGCACTTGAGTTGGGGTGAGAAACACCAGATTCGTGCAGATGCGGACCGTTCCCAAGCCGGTGCTTTGATACAGTGGGAAATGCTCTAATCACCGACGCGCAAGAAACAAAACCACGCAACTGGGCTATCAATTTGTTCGGTGAAGAATGACACTGCAGTCTCGATCATGGAATATTAAATGCAATATCTTCGAACGTGCTTGTGATCTGTGTTCATCGTCTCATAGTGATCTTACCTCCAGACAAGACAACAATGCTAAACGCATGCTTGCCCATTTTCATAATTAATTGACAAGTTTTCATCTCGACCCAGAACTTTTCCTTCCTTCAAATAATTCAGCCTTCGAGAATGGCATGCGTGTGCTCGGATTATTTTCCCAGAAATTCAAATACTTCGGCGGCCACCTTCGAGAAATTGAGGGTATATGTCTCGAAAATCCTTATCTCGGTACTCAATGTTCATCATCAGCTCGTTCGTAGCTTCCCTGGTCCTATATAAATTCAAAAGGAAAAGGAAATGAAGAGGAGAACTTTCAAAGTACTGCTGTGGAGGGCCATGGAAGGAAAGCCGCCTCCCTGTCTCTCTCTTTTTCAACAAAACGAGCGGCGATACATGTGTATCATTCCAGGATTAAGTTCATCAAGGCCCACTGTTCACTCGACCTGCCACTGTGCCGACAAGGAAAAGAAAACAAAATAAAATGCGTGTTTGTCCATGTTTCCTTCATTCTCAAGGCAAAATCAGTATCTCCACCATTTTCTGCGCAAAAAACCAAATAAAAAAAATGAGGTTCTCGAAAAGGTCATCAACGAAAATTTGGAAAGATTTAAAGTTGGGAGGGCTTGATAAAGAAAGCCGTACGATTCATTTGTCTTATGTGGCGGTAGAGAGAGAGAGATGCATGCAAGGGAAGCCGTATGTGGCCAATTTTGGTCCGATGGAGTGGATGGGAATGGCGGCTGCAACATAAGCAGAATTATAAAACCATTGTCAACCATGCTTTTGACATGGAAAGAGATATCAAGAAATATCAGTGAGATGTTAACAGTTTTGTCCATGTTAAGGAAACAAATTTGCACAAACACTTTCGGAAAGTAGAATTATTGGCTCAAAGGTTCCAGTTTCCACTGCTTTAAACACATCTCAAAACTTTTACGAGAAAGATAATCCTGCTGTCTGCTATCAAACTTACAATAGTGGAGCTTTTGGCCCATCATCTGCAGAGCCGTGAATACATTCACCATTTGATTTCTGCAAAATAATAAAAGAAACGACTGGTAAGAATGATTAGAGACTGGATGAATTGCACAAGAGTTAGGACATATAGAGAGAGGTACAAGGCTAGGTCATCATCTTTTTCTAAGAACTGCTACAAGTCGACGAGTGATCTTCATCGAATTTTACTCAGTGCTAGTAAACAATTTTAAACATGTCAGCTTCCCTTTTAAAACAATAGCACAAATTGTCGAAGAAAGAGTTTAGCAAATGTAAAGCCTCTAATAATGTTAGACGCCAGCTGCTGATCAAGTTAACTATCAAAATTACTTGCCAGAGCATAAAGTTATTTCTTCGGGGCATAATTAATCCATATATATTGTCGCTAATGCGGTCCAATGTCCCAAACATCTATAATGGCTGCAAAACAGCACAACCTCCCTGCATTCATAATGAGAAATAAAACCGTTTTACAGGTACTTGAATGATAGAGAAGGTTCATACAACCAACTCTCTGAAAAACCCTAGCTACAGAATTATCAGAAATCCCACTCCAACCCCAACCCCAACACACAAATAAATAAATAAATAAAACAAAGGGCATCAGGGAGGATCGCTGGCTAGCAGAGCTCTGGCTACAGTGAGGAGATGCCTTTGAGTAGCTTTAACTTGAAAGCTTTGTTTGGCTCTGCAGAATGAAGTAAATAATACTCAGCTACATCGTCTAAAATCCATTGCTGAAAAACATAAGCTTACGCATGACATCAATTTTATGTCCATGTTTGGCATTGGCATTGTGTTAGCTTATGCTTTTCAAATTGCTTTTGGACTTTAAAAAAACATCAAATTTTAATAGCTTTGATGTGTTGTTGTCAAAAAAAAAAAATCTGCAAAAAAAAAAAAAAAACAAATCATTTTGATGCATTTTCAATTGGGAAACACTTTTAAACAGCACTGTGCACTACATTACCACACATACACTAAGTATGGCCAACAGCAATCCCCTGGCTCCACTTTCCACAGTAATACAAGCAGTTGAATTCATGGAAATACCCAGATAAAGATGAATGCACCCAAAACCTTGTCCAGGAACCCAGACAGTGAAAATAGCATGTAGTAAACACGTTCATATGCAGGAACAAAATGCACATAAGATGCAATGAAAGGGCTAGAGGAACCGACTCATGAAAGCTGTTTCAAAACCCATGTTCACCTATCTCTCCTTCATTAAAAGAACCCTTAATAACAACAACAACAACAATATATACAGCAGTTATGAGGTTCACAAAGACAAGAATGACAAAAGTCTTTCATACTTCTGGAAATATTCCATACTGCTAGTGAAATTTTATCTTTGCGAGGAAAACTGTCGGATGCCACTGAAGGATAGATTGATTGTTTCGATGAAGGATGGTAGTATTCATCAAATTCCAAGTGCTGGACATAATCTGACAGGCCCTACCTCAAAATTAGCATATCCTATCTCATTGTACACATAATATTAGAAGAGTACCCCTAATATGACCCAGATTTCGAAGATCTGAGATTAACAGAAGAGTTAAAGTCATAATAAAATAGATACTTATAAATCGCTGCCTTAAGAGAGAAGCAAGTGTAATCAGAACACGCATGCACAGACGCATACTCGAGATTATAAAAACATCTCAAGAAATTGAAGTCAAAACCATGTTTGAAGTTAAAATCATCACTTATTAAGTAAAGCAAAGATGATGTATTTTTGTTTTTTTTCCATGTTTAGCTACAGCTAGCTAGACTTCTTCCCGTTTTCTTCAAATTA
The DNA here is from genome assembly GCF_005239225.2 of Populus alba. Lineage (NCBI taxonomy): Eukaryota > Viridiplantae > Streptophyta > Magnoliopsida > Malpighiales > Salicaceae > Populus > Populus alba. Next base: position 13,830,038 of record NC_133294.1, on the reverse strand, counting down.
ACTAGGAGCAAAATTCACAGAGCAAAAATTAGTTTATAAAGTGACTTTCAACACCCCCTGCCCTCACCAGCTCCCCTACAAAAAAATCAAAAGAAAGGAGTAGAACTACCAAATGCATGTAAATGAGACATTGAAAATAAGAAATGGAAGTGCATAAACTTAATGATATGATCCCAGAAAGAACTCGCAGACACGCTTTAAAGAAAATGTCAACGTGAAATACATTATAATTGACAGGAAATTACAGCATAAACTTGACATCTGGTTCTCATTTCTGAAGTTTTGACAGTCTACAAAATTTGAAGTAAGGTCACAAAGTAATTCTTCAAAACATATTTGCCAAAACAAGGCCTAACAGAATTCTCAAAGCGCAAGAAATTTAAATTTGGAGTGACACAACGGAGCATCATAAATAGATGCATAAAAATCTTTAAGCAAAGGCAATTATATATAATCAGCAGAATTAAAAGTTATACCTGTTCCACAGTTCAAATAGGGTTCATTTGTACCACAAAAACCATTATCAGAGTTGGTTCCACTGCATGATATGTTGAAGAAATACGAAAAATATCCATTGAATCCAGATAATAATGCTAGTAGAATGAAAAATCAGAAATTAGCAGGGGAAAACATGAAACTAGAGCAGGATGAAAGAAAACAATGAATTTAAAAGCTTTGAAGTAAGATTTAGGATGGGGGGACGGCTAGTACCTTGACTATTCCATGATTTATGTATGCAGAGAATAAAGGACCTCAAATTGTAAAACAGGATCTCAAGACTATATCTCATTACAATGAAACAAACATGTCAATAACAGAAAAGGATGCACAGCAAAGGTTATCTTACAAGGGAGTCACATCTGAATGCATTGCTTGCAACCATGCATCTGATCTTAACATCCTCCACTCTCTTTCCATCCATGGACAACCGCATCTCTGTTACAGAGAGCGAGAAAATGTGCCAGAGCAACAGGACCTATCATCTACTCCAACAAAATAACAATTATAGTAACTATAACAATGATATCATTGATTTGCTTCTGAAACCTAAACTCACATCTATTCAATAACAATGACTTCTATGTTCAAGCGGTCATTGAATGAGTGAGTTAGTGATGTCTTGTTCATCCAGATTCAGATAAGATTCCAGAAAATGAATTTGAAATTGACAGTTTCTGACAAGCCACACAGGACCACTCTTGGGCATCCAAATATCTTTGTTGTAAATAGAAGAATACCATTTTTAAAGAATAGCTAAGGCAAAGCAAATCAATCACATAAGACAAAATCAATTTGCATCTTGGAAATCTACCAGGCCATCACCGACACCAAGTATCTTTAGTATTCAATAAGCAGATCTAATAAAAAATGAATAAAAGATTTATTGAACCATCTTCAACATATTGATTACAGAAAAAATTGAACATAACTATGTAGCTCTGGCACAAACATGTACAAAGCCTCACAGATCTAATCAGCACCATAATCATGTAGGCTAAAATGAGATTAAACAGACAAAATGCAGGAATAAGGTGTTTAGCTCAAAATGAACAACCAAATTATAAAACAAAATTTCTGACACCACTCCTCAAACCACCAATTTTGGCTCTTCCACCACATGACTTTGAGGTGTACTAAACTCCAAGCTTCTAGCAACTTCAAAAAAGTGTGCAACAGCTTCTTCTGGTGTACCAACAAGAACACCATGCCCAAGATTAAGAATATGTCCCCTCGGCCCAGCACATCTCACAACTCTGTAAAAGGTGAACAAATAAAAGGAATCCAATTAATAAATTGGAAACCCAAGTCATAGTTAAGCACAATGAAATGCAAGATTCATGAGCCAAAGCAATTTATGAGCATAAAATGGGAATAATGTTTTGCCAATGTTTTCTCTCACATCATATATCAATCTGAGCTATATATGATAATAGTGCCTTGAAAGGCATCTGAAGAATGGTTTGGATGTAGTAGAACACCTTGCTCTTGAGTTAGCAATCATCAATTGCATTGTTGCTGACACACTAGTATGCAACCATTTGTAAAGAAGCTGATTCAAGTAATCCATAATTACAAATACAAGTAAATGTCAGGAAGTATATCAAAAGGAGGAAAACTTTCAATAAACTCAATTCAAGGAACAATAAACTCACTCAAGACAACTTTCCATGAGCTGTACACGAAGACTCAATCTAAAGTAATTGAGTTGTGGAGGTTCAACCAGAATGACTTTAGGCAACAGATAACAAACAAGTAAGCCTTGGCTCTGAACTGAAACCACAAGTATGGGCAGCAAGGGTAAAGATTAAATTGGAGGGAATGAGTATAAGATATTTAACTCATATGACAAACCTTTGAATTTCATCAGTCAACTCAAGAAGAGGTGAAAATAAGTAAGCAGGGTCCACGTTTCCCTGCACACTGATCCCACTCCCCAAACGCTTCCTTCCATCTGCCATAGCCACAGTCCAGTCAAGCCCAATCACGTCAACACCAGTTCCCTTCATACGCTCTAGAAGGCCACCATTTCCATTAATGTAAGGAACCAGTGGTGTTTTAGGGCATTTACTCCTCACGGTACTGACTATCTGCAATTTCAGAAAGGCTACATAATCAGAAGATTCGGATCAATTCATGAGATATTCCTAAAGCATCTCCAGTAACTTTATATATGCATAAAGCATACACGTATAGCGATTTTTCTGTCAAAAAGAAAAGGACAAGGAAGTACTGAAAATAATTTTGAGACTGCTGCACTATCTTTCATCAAGTTGAGAAGCCATGTTGTCCAATTTAGAGTTAATGTAATGGCTAAAACAGAGACTATGATTCATCACTAGTTTGATTAAACGTAAAAAACATTGCCAACTAAATTAATAGAATTAAATCCTAATGACCTCTTCAATAGTTTGATTAAACAAAAAAAACATATGTCGACTAAATTAATAGAATCAAATCCTACTGACCTCTTCAATATATGGCTTTGACCAACAATCCCACATGTCAGGAGGTAGCTGTCCACCCCACGAGTCAAATATTTGAATGCAATGAGCCCCAGACTCCACTTGAAAAACAATGCAGTCAGAAATCGCCTTCGTCCGATGTGAGAGAGCCCTTAACACTTGTGGTGCTGTATGGCACATACTCTTTATGGTTGTATATGTACGAGTTGTACGCCCTTCCACTATATATGTAGCTATTGTCCAAGGTGCTCCAACAAAACCTAGAAATGCAGCATGCCCCTTAACCTACATAGGACATAAATAGGATGATCTAGAGAAGCGAGTTGATATGATCTATTTTTCCCCGCAAGTACGAAAAAAAGCACTGAGCTGAGATTTTTTACAGAATACATATTCTGAGAAAAAAAAAAAAAAAACAAAGAAAATACCTCACGGCACAATATCCAAAGTGGTCTCCCACAAACTGAAGTTTCTCTAATTCAATCGGATGCAAAGCCTTCTTCAGAACGAATTGGAGATTGAATAACAGGACCCCTCACTTCTTCTATGTCAAATGGGACACCAAATGCAGGTAGTGGTGTAAGTATGTCAGAGAAAATAATAACACCATCAGGCTGAAAAGCTTCCCAAGGCTGCAAAGAAATTTCCACAATGAGATCAGTAGTCTCTGACCTCTCCCTGAAGGATGGATATTTCTCAGCAAGCTTTCTGTAGACAGCCATATGGAGCATGAATCCAATGAAAATATAATTATTTTTCGTTAACAATTTCTCATTATAGTTTAAGCATTTCTTGTAATTAATTAATTATTACTACACGAGGCTTAATTTTACAAGTAATTCCTTATTGTTAATTAATTTGTTTGCTTCAAGTGAAGTAATCAAAACTGTAATTGAAATGAGCTGAAGAAACATAAATTTTCACTTTAAAATAATGAAACAAAAGGGGTTGATTTGAGTTTAGTCTTGAGATAATATCCCAATTAAAATAATTTGATTTCAAAACGCTTTTTTTTTAAGTTTTGTCAAACATAGCCTTAATCTAAATTAAATAAATTTTCAAATTTTCTTGGAAAATCATCTTGCCATTAATTTTAAGTTCCTCATATTTTTTATCCTCGAATATTTAATATTTGGAAGTGTAACCTACATGTGAAGTACTTTTTCGATATTAAGTAAATTAGTTTCCTTCCACATAAAAAAAATTAAAAAAATCTTTCTTTCAAAAATACAATTTTATTTTAAATTGCATATAGTCAAGTCTCTCAAAAATAAAAATAAAAATCATATTTTTATAAATAATAAAAATAAAAAAAAATACAAGGCATGATTTAGCATCTTTAAATACAAAAATTCAAGAAAAATAGTTTTGTTGATATATTTGCATGTATTTTTGAATTTAATAACTAGTTTATAAAATCCATGAGAACTTAGTCTACATTAAAAAAAAAATAACAAAATTGTTTTGTTTTTTTTAATATCAAGGATTGCGAACTTATTCGTAAAACGTATTCCCGATATTAAAAGAAAAATACAAAAATAATATTTTTTTATATTAGAATGATTAGGTTTTAACATGATAAGATAAGGACCTCCTTACCGAAAAGGAATTTTTATTAAAAACCTTAAAATGACCAACAATTAGAAAACAAAATATACTTTAGTTTATATCAGACAAATAAACAATACAGCTTACTCTATGTAAGATGTACTAGGGGTGGTGTGTCCTTCTTATACACAGTCATTCTCCTTATCTAGATTTTAAGATCAATTAGAGTTTTTAGTGACCAAAATATTAGGTCGTGACTTCATTCCATTTTTACTGAGAAAGATCAAGAATTTCTTATTCTTTCCATCCATTACCATGAAGATCTTGCTCTAGAAAGATGATCATCATGATGCCGCACACGTGCGGCAAGCCTCATTAGAATTGACAACATTGTACTTTCTTATAGCCATTGCTTTGTTATTTATATTATCTTATATGTATTCCTCATTAATTCTAAAATTGTTAGAATCAACCCAAGACTTATTATCACTAATAGATTTGATTTTGCTAATTTTTCTCTTTTGTTTAAAGAAGGAAAAAAGAGCTCAAATTTTAGATTTTAAGGTGTTTAAAGGATCAACTTGATTTTAAAATTAAAACAAAAGGTACACACATGATCAAATTGTTAATATTGAGAAAACAAATTCTAAATCATAATTTTATGTTAGAGAATTTGTAATACTTAATACCTAAAAAACCCTAAATCATACCTTGGTTATTGATTTCTTGCTAGACCCGCGCATATTTTTTAGAGAGAAAAAATGTTTTCGTTTCTCTCCCCCTCTTATCCTTTATATAACCCATTTTCACATTCTTCTAAAATTATAACAAACAAAACCCATGCCAATCGAGGTTACTCGCTACTTCTTTTCACCAGCCTGTTGCTTCTAGTCTTGCAAAAGGGATTAAAATCCATCACTCTCTTTTGTCTCCCATTATTCTCTTTTAAGGTCATAATGGTTACTCTTATCTTTTATCCTCTTCTTCTTTTTCTTTTTCTTTTTTTTGCATTTTCTCACCCTTTTTTTCAGTCTTCTTTCTTTATCCCTCTCTCATTTGTCCTGGGAAGAAAAAAACAAAAGAAAAGGAAGGAAGAATATGCAAAAACCTAAAATAGCCTTTTAAAGCTATTTAACCATCCAAGAGCTTGAAAGGCAAAAACATAATTAAAATATTAAAATTCACAATGTTATGAATCTATAACCACATTAATTTCACCGCAACATTTAGCTTTTTTGTTAATGTTAATTACTTATATACAAAAAAAACTTGGGAATCATTATGGGCTTCACTATTCAGCTCCTCTTCTTCTTCTTTTTTCAATTCAACCCTTTTTTTTCCCATCCCTCTTTTTTTATTTCAATTTTGTTTTTTTTCTCAATCTTATTCTTAAACTTTTTTAACACTAATTTGATTTGCCTTTGTACTGGCCAAATCAATTGAATCACATCAATACAACTTTCATATGGTTTGATTTTATACCTAATTTGAGCAAAGAGTCAAGTTGAAAGGGTTTTTTTCTATCAATTTCATCCTTTTTTTTCTTAATTTTATCTTTAGACATTTTTTTCAATCGGCTAAGTTGTCTTTGGACTGACTAAGTTAACTTGGTCATATCAGGGCAACTCTCATACAGTTTCATTTTAAATTTAAGTTCGGCAAGAAGTTTGATCGAGAGGTTTTTATGTCAATTTTATCCTTTCTTTTTTCTCTCAATTTTATCCTCAAAAGTTTTTTACCAATTGGCCAAGATGCCTTTGGACTGGCCAAGTTGACTAGGAAACATCTAAGTAACTCTCACACAATTTAATTTCAAACCTAGGTAAGGCAGTGAGTTGAATCAAAAACTTTTAAGGTTATCCTACTAAGTCAAGTTTAATAAAAATGTCAAATTGTTCTTTATGGCATGTTTCGCATGTGTGCGTGCGGAGTTACAACATTAGGATCAAGGAGTCACCACATAGTTGTTTGGTTTAGGGTCACTAGGAGACCCAAATGAACTGGTCTTATATGAAATTCTAAGGTAAGGGACTGATTATGGTTATGAAAGGTATTAATACCCCTAGAACCAATAAAAATTCTAAGGTATTAGACCTAGATAGACTGGTCTTATATGAAATTATAAGGTAATGGATTGGTTGTGGCTAAGAAAGATATTAACACCGTTAAGTCAAGTTTAATAAAAATTTCAAATTGTTCTCTATGGCTTATGTCACACATGTGCATGTGGAATTGCAATGTCAGGGTTAATCATCACCATTTAGTTATTTGGTATAGGGTCACTAAGAGACCCAGATGGACTGGTCTTATATGAAATTCTAAGGTAAGGGACTGGTTGTGGTTATGGAAGGTATTAGCACCCCTAGCGCACCTTACCAGGGGTAATCTGCTTTGTGTGGTCTAGATATGGCTTAAATGTATCGATGGGTTCCTAACTGATGGTCCATCTTCAGCTTAGAATAAAGATTTATTCACATTAATAAATATGGCATTTTGAATTCATTATGGGAAGAACTCATGTAGCTGCCCTAACAGGGTTCACTTGTCTTAAAAGGCAAAAGAGTTTTCTACAACTCGTATATTGTGGTGAAAAATACTCTCAATTAAAATTAATAAATACCCGAAATAATTCTAGAAGTTTCTAGTCAACTTTTGGTTTTAAATGTCAGCCTATTTGTAGGTCTCGTGTCTATACTAGAATATTAACCATTAATTCTTAAAATTTTTAGAGGTCATTAAAATATTGGTAAGTTCTCATGGATTTAATAAACTAGTTATTAAATCCAAAAGTGTATGCAAAAATATTAATTTATCTTTTGAATTTCTTTGTTTACTTTTATGCAGTGAGTGATTTTGTTTTGGATCAAATATGACAATTAGAAAATTTTTAAAGAAGCTAGAAAATTTTAAAGAAGCTGGTGAGTTTTTGAAGAAAACTACTAACTAAATATGATATAACTCCATTTATCTTCTTACATCTTTAAAAATTAATATATGAATGCTTTTGCTTTGGATGCAATAATTGATGATACATTTGATAAATTTTTAGAGAACAAGGGGTGTTTTTCCTTTTCAATATATCAAAAAAAAATGTCGATAAAAATTATAGTTGTATAAAAATCATAGTTCTCACATGTAATATTTTTAAAAACTATTGTTAGGAAATGTCATATTTTAAAGAACACACACAAATGGACTTGCACAATAACCGTAAAAAAAAAAAAAAAAAAAAAAAAAAAAAGGAAAGGAAAATGAAAGAAACAATGAATGAATGAGACCTTAGAGATGATGACAACACCCTTAGTACCATCACTTGCCATTAGGTGACGCATGTGATAACTCTAGTCACCTTTGGTGACCCTTTTTAATGTTACTGAATTCATCTTGTTAAGATCTTTTTGATATGTTATAACTTATTTTTTACCCCATCTTTCCAATATATTTTTAACAAATCAAAATTAATAAAAAAAAAAATAAGAAATAGTAAGCAAAATGGCAGTTGAGTAGAGAAATAAAGACCAAAATAATTGTGACTTTAAAATATAAATAAGAAAAGAGATCAAAGAATTGAGAGATAAATTTTTTTTAGATAAGGGATAAGAAGAGGTAAGAAAGATAGGCAACGTATGAGTTATAAATAGACTGAAAGAATAAAAAAAATATGAAAGAGAAAAATAAAAGCTTTAATCTTTAAAAGGGTTCTATTCATGAAAAGTAAAAACTTGGGTGGTTTTTCAAAATATAAATGAAGATTTTTCTTTTTTATATCGAAAAAACAACTCATGGAGGGTATAATCCTCAAAAAGGTTATGTTCACAATAGGTTAAAACTTTGTAGTTTTTTTAAATATGAAGTTTTGTTTTTGAAGAATCAATCCAAGGAATGTAAAATCCTTAATAAGCTTTCATCCTCGTGAAGTTTAAACTTTGCTATTTTTCATATAAAAAAATATGAACACTTTCTCGTAAAAATATTACTTGGTCATTTTTTTGAATATTTAGGTCTTGTAATGCATTCCACCCTACCATTGTGATTAGACTTAGGCTGAGTCATGGTGACCCTATAAAGGCTCATTAAATGGAAGTGGTAGCCACTAAGCCCATTTTAGACATAATCAAATAAAATGAGTTTTAAACTCAATTTATCATTCACCATAATTTTATGTCCATTGCTTGTATTTTAAAAGTGAGAATTAAGCCTTATCACTAGACCAAATTCAAAATCATTATATTAGGTTTTAGTAATTCTTTACCCTAAATTCGTGTCAATTTAGGGAAAATTTCTTACAATTGCATAATCTGTCTTTTTATCATTTAAAATAAAAACACAAAGTAACTTACCTTAAGTGTAATACTTTAAGATTATTCTTATCTTCTCTTTAGCATAATCATCCTCTTACCAAGAAATTTGAATATTAGTTAAGGTTTCTAATTACTATAAAACTAGGTGGAGACTTTCATATTTAATTTTACCCTATTGAATCTAAATGATTAAGACCGATGAGATGTTCCTTGCAAAAGAATGATGACTATATTAAGGACTTAGTAAAAGCTAGGCTTTGTTTGCTTGTTTAAAAGTAATTTATTTAATTGTGTTTTTCGCCTAAATTATTTAATTGAATGTTCTATTTGTCTATTTATATTCTTTCATTTCATGCATTTTTTTGATATGGACTTGTGCCTATGCACACACTACACAACACCTTTTAAACACACATTGCCTTAAGTTAGCATGAGAAATTATGGTGTCTCGATGTGGCTTCACCCTAGAGTAACACACTCATGAAACCTCAAACTCTCATCAAAAGTTTACAAGGTCATGATTAGTAGTCGATGTGAATTTTCTTGGTCTATACCTTTTGCACCCTGTAGGCCTCGAGTTTGCCTTTTAAGGTTTGTTTAGCAACAAAGGACCCTTTGAGACCATTAGGTTAGCCAACCTATCTACATATAATGGCTAAAACCTTCTCCTATTATATCTTATTGTATTATCATTGGGTAAGCTTGATGTGCATAAAATTTCGTAAGATGGGTGATAAGATGATTGAAATGGTAAGTTGTACTTAAGAACAATTTTAAACAGAGTTTAAACACTGAAAAAAATAGAGGGGGATTGTTTGAGTAAGAAGATTTCAATATGGAATATCCAATCTAAAACATTTGTATTCTATTATTAAAGCTAGTAAACTTTTGGAGGGGAAAAAAGAAGAAGCAAAAGTTACATCACAAGAAGCTTAATAATTATAAGCTTTTGACACTTACTAGTGAGTTTAGACGATAGAAAGATGCCCTAGAATGAGCAAGAAAATACCATGACTTCATAGCTTACTAATGAACCATTTTGTATATTACTTTGTTTTTTAATGAATAAAAATTTTAAAGTTTTTTTCTCAATTCGTATAGGTTAAGGCTTAGAATGTTTTTCATATTTTTGGATGAAGAAAAGTCATAGGAAAGTCATTTCTGAATATCTATATTTATGTAGGATAATTTTGAGTTTATTTATTTAAAAAAAAAAGAGAGAAACAAACACAAAATACAATTTAGAAGCTCAATTCTTTTCAAAATCCTACATAAAAGAAAGTCATGAAAGATAAATAGAAAACTCAAGTCGGGCTGAACCAGATCAACTCCTTGAAGGATGAAATGACTAGCTTGTTAAAATAAACTATTCACTCCAAAATAGCTTGATGAAAGACCTTCGTAAAAAAAATCCACTATGATAAGATCATCATTTTGCCCTCCTATATTGAACAAAACAACTTCTCAAATTCTTCCACTCCATCCTCTTATGCATCTTCATGAGAAGAGTACTTTAAATGCATATTTAATTAATCATAACTTATCATTTGTTTCTCCAAGATCATTAAAGGTCCCTACTGTCATGTCAAAAAATCCATCACAAACTACTAGTGCAATCTCGTGATATGATACACTCTCTCCTCAAGGCCAAACACCTCCATCATTATTTTAGCATGGTCCAAGCCATAAAGAAAAATGTCACGAGTCATCTTCTTTTACATTTCCCTTTATTAACATCTTATAAATGTATATTGGATAACACATCAACCACTCAAACCTTTCCAACCGCTTATTTCAAACTAGTACAATAAGAATTCCAAGCACGAGTACCATGTAAAAGTTGTAAGGTATTTTATTGATCATTGTCGAGGCTTTAGGAAGTAGTTTAACAACCTAATCAAACATGAACGATTATCGTTTAAAGAGAAAAAATGGTGTATACAACATAACCATAAAAGGACAAGAGACCATTAGAAAAGAAAACTTGTATGATCTTTTTTTGGTTGATGAAATAAATCATGCACTAAATGTTGGCATTTCTAGAAAATTCAAAGGCATTGAATTTATTAAGTATAAAGAAGCTCAATGTTTAGAGACCCGTCTTAAAGTGTACTACAATAAAATGACTAAATTTGTTTATGATAAAAAATTATTAATCCATTACTTTCAATAAACCTTGGTTGGACCTACTCTTAGCTAGTATTTATGGTTGGATAGCCTTAAAATAAAAAATATAGACAAATCTAGTAGATGCCATTTTTTAATAGATTGAACTTAACTTAAAGGTGACTCTAAGTAAGTTTTACCTTTAAAGAATGGAGAAAATAAATAATGAATTAATCAAAAAATATATTCTAAGATTATGCGAAGTGGTAGCACAAACTTACCCCTCTCTATCCAAAAAAAGAGTTCACCTCCATTTTTATTGACACTTTAATGTCTTTATACTATGAGTACTTAATTGATAATTCATCAACTTATTTTATGGATGTGGTGACCATAACAAAAAGGATTGAGCTAGGCTTGAAATCAAGAAGATCAATAATTTAATAGTGAGGTTTGGTGTCATATCAAATAATAAATAAAATTTTGGAATTTAGATTGAGAATCATGGCCATAAACATCTTATCCAATTGCCTCAAGTATTGTTGAGTGTCACAACATCATCAACCTTTTAAATGCCATTATCCAAGATTGATGTATCTTTATAGCTAATCATTGTTTACCAATAGCTTATGAATACTAGACACATCACCCCATTCATGATGAATCTCATATCCTATGTGGTATAATTCAAATGTGAAGTGTGAATATCATAATAGGATTTTAGGCCATTTAATTGAAGACTATAAGAATTTCAAGTATCAAGTTTGAAAATTGATCTGCAGGGGCCATGTTTCATTTGTGAAGAATAATGGTACATATCATATCATTGCCAATCCATCGATGACATAGTAAGTGATCAACTAGGATAATGAAAGAAGCGTTTGATGTGTGGCACCAAGCTATAAATGTTCGGCAAGTCAAAACTGATATGGTATGAAATAAGGGTTATGTTGTCAACCCATTTTCATTATTTAATTTTATGAACTAAGTCATCAAAAACTTTATTTTTCTTGGATTTTTTATATGTTTTAGGGCTATGTTTTTTAAGGACCATACTGTATTTTTAATAAATTTTGTTTTGTTTTCTTGGTCTAATTGCTTTTTTTCAAATTAAGAGATGTTTTGTGAAAGTAATAGTAAATTTATTGGTCAAATTCCAAGACATGTCATGCTAATTTTGCTAATTTTAGAGGAAAACCTTTCTTTTTATGAATCCTAAAATCTCATAAACTTAAAAGGTATAGTCCACATTATCTTTCCTTTTTGAATTTCTAAAATTTGCTATCATTTTTTAATAAGCCTAAGATGGGTGAATTATTACTTCGAACTCTTTTCTTAAACTTTGTAATGCCCTTTTCACTTTCAACAAACCTTTAAAGGAAAAATCTTGCTTGAAATAATTTGGTGGAAACTAAATGATTTGATGACTTATAATGATAAATAGTGTGCATTCAAGTCATGATCCTACCATTTATTTTCTGAGGTTAACCTTATAGTTTTTCTAATTAATAATATTTGAACAAGGCTAACACTTTTCAACATAAACAAGTTTGAGTTTAAGATAAAAAAGGATCATCTTTGTTATACATTTAACAAACAAAAGTTCATTCATTATTGTCCTCTTTTTAGCCTTAAATGTATTTATTTGAAAATAACCTAGAACAAGATCACCTCTCATTCTAGGGGTATGTTTTAAAAGCTCTTGGACAATCCATGTAATTCTCCAAATAAGAAAGAAATGGAAAATGTGAAAGGGATAAAAGTGTTGCAAAAAAGAGCAAAAAACAAAAAATATTAAAAAAATAAACACTTTCTTGTAAATATTACTTGGTCATTTTTTGTGAATATTTAGGTTTTACAATACGTTCAACGCTATTATTGTGAACAAATTTGAGTTTAGTTAGTGTGACTCCACAAATACATCTTAAGTGCAAATGATGACTTTCGAGCCTATTTTAGGCATAATCAAGTAAAACAAGTTTTAAATCCAATTTATCATTCATCATCTTTTCGAGTCCAACACATGTATTTTACAAGTAAGGATTAAGTCTTATCGCTAGGCCAGTTCCAAATCATTGTCTTAAGTTTTAGCATTCCTTTATTCTAAATTCATACATATCAATTTTGGTAAAGTACTTTGCAAGAGCACAATATGTATTTTTATTATTTAAAAATAAACACAATGAAACTTCCCTTTAAGTAGTATGATTTATGATGATTTTTATCTTTACTTTAACATAATCAACCCCTTAACTAGAAATATAAAGACTAGTTATGGTTTCTAATTACCATAAAATTAAATTTTGATTCTCGTATTTAATTTTATCCTATAAATCTAAATAATTTAGATCATTAATATATTTTCTACAACACAATAATATTAGAAATGTTATCATCAAAGCTTCAACTTACCTTCAAGATCTCATTCTTTCATTCTCTTTTTTTTTTTTTTCTCTTTCTCATGTTTTGGCTATTGTCTAAGCCTTTTTATGTGTATTTTTTTTAAATACCACACTTCTCAAGTGTGGATTTTCAAAATATCGCAGGTGGGAACCGAGGTAATTTCCAAGTTGTAGCAAAACCAATTTGACATGACCCCATCTCTCCTTTTCCATGTAGCAAAACCACTTGAAGATCTCAATCCTGCTATTAGGAAAGGACAGCACTAGGAAGTAGGAATAAATTTCGAGGGTGTTTGAGAGTGTGGTAACGGTTGATTTTTAAATAGCTTTTTATGCCGAAAAGCATGCTAATAATATTTTTTTATATTTTTTTAAAAATCATTTTTGATATCAGCATATCAAAACGATCTAAAAAGTACAAACCACACTCAATTTTAGTAAAAAAAAAAAAAAATTTAAATTTTTTCCAAAAAGCAGGTTCAACCGCAGTGTCAAATGGGCACGCAAAGAATGGATCCAGCACTTCAATTTAGCTTATTTAACATCAAGCATCAGCTGCAACATATCTTTCTGCGGAGTGTCTGCACTCAGAGAATGCAGATCCATTCATACTGTATATGCAGCCACCTTATCCAAGTCCTTAAAGTGTCGCTCTTGTTCTCCAAACATTCTTACTGCAACCGTATCCGATCCACGCTTTCATCTGGAATGAATTATAGCTCACACTGAAGATCCATATTCAGACTCAAGATCATACCCTGACTTTAAATTTTATTCACCAGACCGCTATGGCGATGAAAATCTATAGATTGCAAAGCTATTTACAAGGAATTACTGCCAAATTATGCTTATGGGGTTTAAATGCAAACAATGGCTAATTGAAGCCCTATATAGCTGAAATGCAATGATGATTCGTATGAATGGCGAAACAACCCAATTATTTTCAAGAGCCTCTCTAACTTGGCCAGAGTTAACACGAGAACAAGGAACATGTCTTGACAAACAGCTATGTGTCCAATGCCATGTCATAGCTCCCGCAAGGTGTGCCCTATCAAGAATCCCATACAACTATCATCCAATCGGTGCATTATTGATGAAGTGATGAAACTACTGGGAAACAAACAAGAGGGAGGAGCTCCCAAAGAGAAGATCCTACGAATTGGGGAATAAGACACTGCCACTATTTGATATAGCAAGTACGGGAAATGAAAGGCAGGGAGAGCAACAGAAGCCTGCCTCGACTCGTAAAGCCTGGAAAGGGCTTTTAATGATGACTTGCCAGTAGTGTTCCATCATTTTCCAAGTTTATGGAATATGTTTCGAGTGGCACGTGTCTACAACTTTAGCTCCACATATAACACCCTTGCTCTGAATTCAATTGTCATTGCCATGGTGAAGTGTCAAAGTTCGATTTTCACCATGAAATTCAACAGAGCTATCTATCTTACTTAACTACTAACCTAAAACACTGCCAGTAGTGATTGCTTCAGAAGACCACCACAAGACAAGGTTTTACAGCATAACAGCATCGTGCCTTGTTTAACCAAGGCTCATCTCACTGTAAATTCTCCTAAAACTGTAACACAAATTATGTTCTATTTGAAATATTAAAAGAAAAAAAGTTACATAAAATTTTATTGGCTCACAGTTTTCTCACATGGACGAACCCTCTGGAGCATCCCCTCATGAAACACACTCGATAAAACGATCAAACTCCATCATTATACTTATTCAGTAATTCAGATGCTAGAGAAGCCCTTCGAGCTGGAAATTGCCACCATCTGCCAAGTCCAAAACCTAGATGAGAATGATTCCTTTCACTGCATGTATTTCCAACATTGTCATCTAGAATAGTGTAGTTTGAGCTGCTTATGTTCCTGAAATAGCAGAAGCCACTACCGTTGTATGTGTATTCCTGTTGTGTGCTCCCCATACCACTTTGAACCAAGTTATTCTTCACAACCATGACACCCTGCCCATTCTGCAGATTTCTGAGAATGTTCGATGCAAATCCCAAACCAGCATGTTTAACATTTTTCTCATTGAATCCCAACGTAACATTTGCCACCGACAAGGAAGTGCCATTTCCTTGATCCATGTAGTCAGAGTACATGTCAAACTCGAAATTTTTTAACGATTTGAATGCTTTAACATTAGAGGATGGCTTCCTGAAAGAAACATTATCAGTAAATTTAATCGTCTGATTCACGATCTGCAAATCACCGTCCTTGCCCATCTCCATCAAGTTGCTGTAACCAAAGTGTTGATTAAAACGGGTAGTGATGTTCCCATGAGAGGACTTTACCCATCCATTTGAGGATATGAACCTGCGTGCACTTGTCAAGAATTTTCCATTCAAACCTGTAAAATTTGATACCAAAGATAAAGCAAGAGGCTTGCTTTCATGTTTCAAAAGCTTCCCTTCTGTAATTGTGCTCCTATGGTCCAGCCAAAGATGCAAATTGGCATCTATATACCACACATTCAAAGCATTCGTGACACTAAATCCTAACTTGTGAGTCTTTCCATCCAATATATTTCCTAAGAAGGGCGTGATTTCAATATCATAAGAGGGGAGATCAAATGAACCAATGCCAGTAATGGGTCTCCACAAGAGAGGATTAATCCCACCGGTAAAAACCACAGTAAAAGGCCAAACTGCGCCAACAATCTCTCCATCAAGACTAACCAAAACCTCTCTAAAAGGTCCATTTCCCGGGGAACCAGTGAGATTATTTGCAGTAATATACTCATTAGGATAATTTCCATACCAAAATTCATCATTCTCATGAAAAGAAACGTAAACCTCCAACACAGCCCTGTACACATTTTGAGGTATCTTGAATTCCTTCGCCTCAGAATCAGAAGAATTCTGAATTTCAAACCAAAACCCGTCATTCAAGGCCAAATTTCGCGAAATGGGCAAGATCAAATCAGCCTTAGAATCCCTCCCAGATGCCAAATTATTAAAACCATGATCACTATGACTCAATTTCTTTTCAGCAGGATAAAAGTAAATACTTACATTCACATGGTATATACCAGTATAAGTACGATCAACGATATTACCCATATAAACAGCAAATTCTTGAGTCTCATTCTTAACAAGCAATGAATAATACCTTGTTATATCCTTCCGAACAGTCCAAACAATCCCAGTTGCTCTAGGCTCCGCAGTGCAACTCCTAAGAAGCTCCACACCACCTAACCAAACCCCAAAAATACGATCAAATTGCCTCCCTTTGCAAGTTGCCTTCCATTCAAGGACAATCTTGGAGAAATCTTGAGATGGGCAATGAGAGGGAGGGGTATAGTTTAAAAGAACAGGAGGTTTGCCATAAGTAGAGGCAAAGTCGTGTTGGAGAATAAAGTGCTTGCAAGGTTTAGTATTGGGGACATCTATGGGTTTGGTAACCTCAAAGAAAACAGTTGGTGGGGTGTCATTGAGGGGTTTATGGGCGGGGCGTGTTGTGGTTATGGAAGTGGGTTCTGTAAAGAGATGTGATTTGAGAAGGTTGTTGGTTTTGTGGATGTTAGCTGTGGAGGAAAGAGGGTGGATGAGAAAGACGAAGAGGAGAGGGAAGAGAGAAGCGGCCATTGACTGGTTGTTGTTAACTTTTCTTTTCTTTTCCTTGAGATGAAAATAGAAAGAACGCTTTTTGGAGTGCTGTTTTCTTTGGAGAAACAACACTATACATTGGTTGATTGTACAAGAACTTTTGTTGTTGGAGTAAATTACAATACTCAAGATGAAAACAATGAATACGAGTTGGAATTACGCGTGAGATAACACAATGGTCCAGGAAATGCTGTCCGATTAAGGGATTGCCAGCCAAGGTCAGGTGGGCCAAATTCTTCTTGCTTGGTCTTTTCGATGAAGAATTAGAGGAATATAGAAAGTTTCCTCTTTGTTTTTGTTTATAAGTGTTTTTAGAAAAATTAAAAAATTTTATTTTTTTTTAATTATTAATTTTTTAATGTTTCCTATCATTTTAATACGTTTAATATAAAAATAATTTTTAAAAAATAAAAAAATATTATTTTAATATATTTTCAAATAAAAAATATTTTAAAAAACAAACGGAACCCACATTTAAACAATCCTATGTGATTAGGATGCTTTTAAATAGAAAAAAAAAAATATATTAATTTAATAATTTTTTAAAATAAAAATAATTTAAAAAAAAATATATTTTAAACATATTACCAAGCTCGTCCTAATTTAAGGAAATAAAAATAAAATCTTGGTGGCCACGGCGTAGAACGAGGAATGTTTTTAGGCTTTATAGGAAGAACATCAATGGTAAATTCGGTTGTGTAGGGTGAATCCCAATATAGTAAAAAAATATTAGGAAATCAATGTGTATACACTCTAATTGAAAGTGGATTTACACAGTAAAATTAATATTTTGCTCTCCGTGGTAAAAATCATATAACTTGCTCACAAGAATAAGATCATCTTTTCATAGGATTTATTTGTTATTACTATATTAAACATGGTGAAATGATCATTTAACTTTTTATTTATATAGTATAATGTATAATGTCTAAAATATCATTAAAAGTTTAATTTGTTTAATTGTTAGGACAAGGGCATTTTTTATTCCTATATTTATCTTATTAAGTCAAAGCCTATTCATTTTATAGTCAAAACATATATTTTTATTTTTGTTTTCTTATAATATCGAGAATAGATTTTATATATAAGTTTGTAGTCCTTGATATTGGGACAAACAAAATAAATTTTTTCGTATTTTTAAAATGTAGTCTAAGTTCTCATGGATTTTATAAACAAGTTATTAAATCAAAAAATACATCGAAACATATCAAGAAAACTATTTTTCTTGAATTTTTATATTTAAATATGTTAAATCATGGCTTGTATTTTTTTGTTTATTTTTATTATTTATGATTTTTTATTTTTTATTTTCCTTAAAACTTGGCCATATACAATTTAAAACAAAGTTGCTAATTTTTTAAAAAATGTTTTTCTTTGATTTATCAATCTATATAACACAAAAATAAACTAAAAAAATGCAGGGACACAAACACACTCTTTTTACTATTTTACTCACACACCCAACAATTACACATTTAAAACTATTACAATTTCACAATAATTATAACAAACACAAAATCATAAATTTGTAAAACACCTTTTGAAAAATGTCTAGATAATTAGAAAAGTTGCTGGAGTTGAGGAACACTGATAGCACGGGTTCCACACCATTGTTATTGTCAATGTGTGGTTCCATATGTTGTTTATGGGGAAAATAGAAAAATAATTAGGTGGATCAGGAAGTATTACTATTTTTTTATTATTATTACTATTAAAGTAGGTGTCCAGGCTAACTTGCATATATCTCAACTAATCTCACAGGCCTTGAAGTTAATGACCATGTAAATCTCCAATAGCCATCATAATAACAACTATAGGGCTCGAACCTAAAACCATAGGAGAACCAAACCTCTTAATCCCAAGCTCTTATTACTGGACCGCCTACTAGATGGTTATAGTTACTACTACTTTTTTTTTTTTCTTGTGCTAGTGATGGAACTACTGTAATGTGCAAAATGAAGAAAAATCCACAAACAATTGATTTTATTTTTTATTGAATTTGTTTCTCTCTCCATTAAAGTTAAGACGTCGTTGCTACTATACATCAAAAATATACTCTTTGAATTTATTTTAAAATAAGTGTGTTAAAAATCAAATGTGTTAAAAATAAATTTTTAATTTTTTAATTTTTTTGAAAAGACACTTAAAATATAAAAAACGATGCAAATCCATCAAAAACAAATATTTTTTAGATTTGTTTTGTTATTTTTTGTTATTTCTTGGATTTTTGGATTTTTAAAAATAAATAAATAAATAAAAAATCAGGTAATGACATACACAACAATTAAAGTCCATATGGCATAAAATACTCTATCATTATAAATAAAATTTAAACTGCCCTATTTTAGAAATACAAATTTAAGAGTGCCTTATTTTGGGAAAGAACTCCACCATTGGATGAAGGGATCCTTACACGAACCCGCTAATCTTCTAAAAGAAGGCAAAATTTCTCTGAGGTATTTAGAGCATTATTTTGGTGATTATTTTCCATAGAAAACTTGTGCAATTTGAGAAACTATTAGGAAGATTTAGCTTGTCATACCATTTGTAGAATAGTATGATACATACAAATACATGATAAATTTCACGAGCACCATAAAATTTCTTCAATTATTATATTTTATTAATAAATCTTTTTTGCTTATTGATTTTTATATTAGACGTGATGTAATTAATATACCTAATAATGTATTTTATTGCAGTAAAAAAACAATGTCGGTGTCGGTGTGGGTGAAAACAACGATGGGGTGCCAAGTGATTGAGATGTTTTGGATAGCGGGGGAACATGAAGAAACAGAGATGATATTGAAAGATTATTATTATTATTATATTATTATTATTATTAGCATAGATTTTTGGATAAACTTATTTATTTTCGATTAATTTTATAAATCTTGAAGTTAATGACCATGTAAAATTTCAATGATCCCAAAAATTATAAAACTCAAATTAATAACCTCTAAAAATTAAATTTAAAATCTAACCAATTAAACTATACTTTTAGTTGATGTAAAAATACTTTAACATGAGAAATTAAAGAGCAAGGAATGTATTGGCATCTTGAGTCAGGCATCGAAAGGAGGAAAAAAGCAAATTCATAGTGTTGTTTGCTAAGGCAAAATGCTTGAATAAATTTTTATATATATATTTAATTAATTTTATAAATCTTGAAGTTAATGACCATGTAAAACTCTAGTAACCTCGAGAATTATAAAACTCAAATTAATAATTTCTGAAAAATAAATTTAAAATCTAACCAATTAAGTTATACTTTTCAGAGTTAATATAAATATTTTAACTTGAGGAATTAAGAGGGAAGGAAATGTATTGGCATCTTGAGTTAGGCATCGAGGGGAGGAAAAAAGCAAATTCATAGTGCTATTTGCTGAGGCAAAATGCTTGAATAAATTTTTACTTATATTTCGATTAATTTTATAAATTCTAAAATTAATGATCATATAAAATTTTAGTGACTCTAAAAATTATAAAACTCAAATTAATAACCTCTAAAAAATAAATTTAAAATCTAATAAATTAAGCTATATTTTTCAGAGTTAATATAAAAATACTTTAACATGAGGAATTAAGAGGGAAGGAAATGTATTGGCATCTTGAGTCAGGCATCGAGGGGAGGAAAAAAGCAAATTCATAGTGCTGTTTGCTGAGAAGAGAAATACATGGAAATGAAGAGAAGGGAAGGACCTAATTTGGAGACAAATCAGTGGAGAAATGAAGAGAAGCTAGGCCAGAAGCAGTAGAGAGTAGAAAGATAGCCAGGCAGCCACTGGAATTTGAAATTTTCCCATTCTTTACCGTCAATATTTCTTTTTTAAGGTGGTTTTAAGTGTGTGTTTTAACAGTGAAAAATGGAATAAGTGAATTGAGAATTTATCATCTTAAGGATCTCTGTATCCATATCGCCTATAGTTGAAGAGGCGTGCCTACACCCTCCGGACTCTTCTATTGAAAAGGAAAAGGGAAAGCCATTGATGTTAATTTGGGCAGAGCTGACGTCCTCCTGGAGATAATATAGTTTCGCTGTTAGAGCAAAGAGACAAATTCATCAAATGATCTTTTTTTTAATAGTGTAAATATAGTTTTTTTTTTATTTATATATATTCCAAGGATAGTTAATTATATTTTAATATATTTTATGTTAAACTAATTTTAATATAATTATATAACTAATTTAGTTATTTTTTATATAATATAAGCATGATGTTATTAATACAAAACAAAGAAAAAATATATTGTCCAATAGATGCATGTTATTTCATTTACTTTTAGCTTCTTTGTAGAGAAATGCTGAAATAGCTTTTCAAAACAAGAACAAGGATTTTAGCTATTCATATAGCTTGCCTGTTGGAATGGTTAAAACTAAAAATAAAAGATAAAAATACAATTTTTTATTTATTTTGGCTTTCCTTTTACCTGTTGTGTTAGAGATACTCTTAGAATTAAATCCCTTGTCAGCTGTGTCTAAAATGACATGTTTGCTTGAGCTAATACTCAGCTTATGTCTAGTTATCCTAAAGGTGTTTAGAATTGTAGTAGTTGTTATTTTTCAAAGTATTTTTTATTTGTAAATGTATCAAAATAATAATTTTTTGATTTTTTTAAAAATTATTTTTGACATCAACACATTAGAACGATATGAAAACACTAAAAGAATTAATTTGAAGGAAATAAAAAAAATAATTTTGTTTTTCAAAAACATTTTTGAAACTCAAAAACAAACGTGATCTAAATAAAATATAGCACAACTGTATTTATATGCATGAAACTAACATTATAAGTAGAGAATGTTATTATCCTCTAGAGTTTAAAGTTTAAGAAGAAAGAACAAAAAAAAATGTCTTTGTAATGAAATATGACTAATTATATCAATCCATTCTAAGGTAAATTGTGCAATCACACTAAGAAGATTGAGTCCATCCCATCCTTAAAAGGTTATGGGGTTGTTATCTTAGAGAGATGTAGTGTCAATCTCATCCTTGAAGAAATATGCAATCGCATTAAGATGACTATATCAATTCCTTTCAAGGAAAATTATACAATCACACTATAAAGACTTAGATTCCTTCCAAAGTAAATTGTGCAATTGTATTAAGAAGACTGAGTCCATCATATCCTTAAAATTTTATGGGATTGTTGCCCTAGATGTCACTTGGAGAAAAACAAACATCATTACTTTGAATAATGTAATTTATATATAAGAAACTTACATACTTAGTTTTTGATCATAGTACATTTTTATAACCTTTTGAGGTACAATCAATTTGATGATATTTCTATTGAGATCATGGTCTCAATTCTAAGTAAGGAAAGACTAAAGTTTCACCAGTAAATATTTTTTGGGTGGTTGCCAAATAAACTTCACATGTTTTATGATTTGAACCAACATTTTACTTGCACTTGTTGAAAACTTTCTAAAATTTAAAGGCTCCAATTGCATTCATGGAATTGACAAATGTATAGCCCAGATTTGCTCATCTTATTAACCCTTAGACAAGTAAAAAAAAACATACTCTAGCTTAGAGTGATTAAGTTATTACATAGCCTTTCCTACTCCTTATTGAAGAGTTGTTGAGGAGTAGATATACCAACAACTGTAGGAAAGTTCATGACATGTCCCATTCCAAAAGTGTTTTGATTATATATCTTTGACAATGATTATGAATGTTAATAAACCAGTTTTGGAAGAACAATTGATGACTTTTTTATCAGTTTTTCACAAACAGAGCTATTAATAAGGACCCAACAGATCAGCTAAAGAGTAACTTAAGAACAAGACTTATATGTTAGATAATTAGTTAATTTCTTGATTTTAGTAATCCGATTCTTTCTCCTTGACCAAGCTGGCTGGCAACCGGTACCTGATGCCTATTAAGACAAAGTGGCTAGTAATTGGTACCCGCAATAGGTTCCCTTTGGTAAATTCAGGGACTCTCTAATGCTTAAATAAGTGATTTTTTTTTTCAAAGAAAAGATAATGATATTTTAGAAAGATAGACTCTAAAAATAAAAAACACTTAAAATATTCAAATTGAAAAGATTATCAACCTACTCTTTTTAAGAATCAAATAGATATTTATAGCTCATGATTCTTACATTTTAATGCAGAGGAGGACTAAAAAGTCATCTTTTATACACACACACACCATTAAAACATCTCTTAAATGTTAAAGAGGAAAAATATCTCTAACTTATCAGAATCTCACTGTTTAATATAGAATTTGATAAGATTATTAGAGCTACGTGCACTTGAGTTTAATGTTTGGTTAAATTTAAGGATGATAAGTCTAATAGCTCATAATATCTATATATGTTTGGGTTAAACACTTAACGATATCCAATGATATTCAATAAGGTTATTCGTGAGGTCTATATATAATTAAGGTTAGTACTTGATGGAGCCAAAAGATATAAAATTATCACCTTGTTTCTTGTTTTAAACATGGATATATATATATATATATATATATATATATATATATATATATATATATATATAAACACATTAATCTATCATCCGGCAATTTATAATTGTTATACTTGGAATGACTCATCTCGGATAAGGAATAAAGCCAAATTCTACCGATGCTATATAAAGATTTGATTTGAATGAAATTGTCGTTATACTTGGTAATAATAAACATATAATTTTATCTTTTTTGATGTTTTTTTTTATAAATTAATTTAGAAAAATAGACCAAAGTGGTTGTCATCTACAGCTGAAGAAATTTCATGGTCAAACTGTAACTAATGGTTTCCCATCGTCAACTTATCTCACGTCAGTAACTACCATCAAATTATTATTATTATTATTATTTTCTCGCAGATCTAATCAATTTCCTTGATCAATACTTTCATAGATCTCTCTCCATTAATAAATTAATGACATAAATGTAATTTACAGGATGTTGATCGCAATAAAAATTATATAAGTTGCTATCTTACTTGTCTGGAAACCAATGCAGGACTCAACAAGCTTCCATTAACCCTCAGTGCTTGCTCTAATCTTGCCCTCTTCTACTCCAACATGCCACACGCCAAGCATTCCTGCAGATGATGGAGCACCCCCATATCTACCTGATAAATTTCGCCCCCAAAATCACAACTTGATTTTCTTTCGGAGAAGAAGCAGATTTTCTTCTTCTTCACAACCAAAACTTTGCCACTGCCGAAGCGATCAATCTTTGCCACCCATGAATCCTTACGAGAGACCCTTGACCCCACATGAGCAGACACTGAGAGATGAGGTTATCTATCTTCACTCTCTCTGGCACCAAGGCCCTCCTGCCCTAAACCCTAACCCTTACGTTTACCCACCCAACCATGCAAATTATTCGTCAAGAAATCTCCATGTATCGAACCCTACATCCTTCAAAAGGACCAACAGACACAAAACCACATACCAAAAGGCCAAGGACAGCAATGTCCCCCCACCACTACCAGGGCCAGTACCCGACCCACAACCCGACCCTGGTCCAGAATGGCCTGTCAACCCGCCACAGTCATCTCCTCCTCAATCGGGTTCTGGGTGGCCAGAATTCAAGTCCAACCCGAGCACCTCAGCCCGACCTGTTTCCGAGGTTGACCTGGGCAAGGTTGCTGCAATGCACATGCAGCAAAAGGTTGTAAAGTGTTGCAATCAGTTTTTCGTTAAAAGGCTTGATTTAGATGGCAACGAAGATAACGGATTGGACGAGTTTGATGGGGATGAACACTGTTATTATCATGATAATGATGTTGAAGAGAGTGAAGAATTTAAGTTCCTTTTGAGTTTGTTTGTGGAAAATCAAGAAATTAGAGATTTTTATGAGAAGAAAAATGAAAATGGGGATTTTTACTGCTTGATTTGTGGAGGGATAGGAGAGAAAGTAGGGAAAGTATATAGGGGCTGTACAGGCCTTGTTCAGCATGCAAGAACGATTTCGAAAACAAAAGGAACAAGGGCTCATAGGGCTTTTAGTCACCTTATTTGCAAGGTTCTTGGTTGGGATATTAGTAGGCTTCCTATGATTGTGTTGAAAGGTGAACCTCTCAGTCGCACATTTGCAAATTCAGGCGGAACTGAGGTATATAAACAGAAATTGTGTGCTTGTGTGACCCTGTTTGTGTGAATAACATATGTTTTATATTGACTTCAGTGGTGTTTGAGCTTTCTCAAAAGTGTTGTAATCTGGATGGAATGTAATTGTTGCTGTGAAGAATAATATTGGTGCTGCTAGTTGCAGAAATATTAATGAGCCATTCGAGTATTAGGTTTCTGATCGGTGTGAATGCAGGTGAAATGGTGGTTTGCAAAATTAATTATGCCTGTTTTTATGCGCTATTTGTTTTGTAGAGTCTTATGGAATTTTCTGGAATGTAAGGGTTTTACATGAGGATATTGCTGTTATTTAATTGCTGTGTTTGAAGCAAGATAATGGTAACAAATTGATTGATTCTGATATTGGACTTTCCAGTATGATAGCAAGTAAAGAGGAAGTGTACATTATTAACTGAGATGATCTTGTTTAAATGGAGATGAAAAGTGCTACGACGAATGCGCTTTACCTTTTGTGTGTTCTTTCATGTGATCATGGCTTTAGATCATGTTTATAACAAACTAGATTTTCTCAAAATATTAACTATGTTAATTTGATATGAAAATGATGAAGCTAGGATTATGTTTTTGAATTAAATGGAAACTATACATAAAGAAAATCGCAGTGCCTGTTAAAAAAACAGCTTATTTGCATCTATTAATTGCATGTCATGGATGTTATGCTTTTGAGTTGTGTGCCTGAGAAATCATAGCCATGGCAAAGAACATCTCTAGAGTACAAGAGCAAATTGTTCTTAAATCATAGTCATGGCAAAGAACATCTCTAGAGTACAAGAGCAAATTGTTCTTTGGAACTTTGCCTCATATTATTAAGACAATGCTTAAGTAGCATTCCCTTTAATTTCTCAAAGAACCTTTTGTATAATGATTTTTCCCCAGCATGGATAAACAAATGGGATTATGATTTCTTCTATGCCAAGACCTCCAATTGCAATTATACATAACATTGTAGGTGGTTTGTTTTGTGGGGTGTTGAGGATTTGATGTTTTAACTTTTATATATGGCATGTATTTCTTGTCTGATTTTTTTGGTTTGCAGAATTTTTCAGATGAAGGTGATGGTAAAAAAGTACATGAAGATCTTAGTAATGATGTGCCAAACATTGAAGCATATAAAGATGGAGCTACGAAGTGCCTGGTAAGATGGCTGTTCTGCTACTTTGATGTACAAGTACAATATATTGTTTCAGCTTTTTGTAGTATGATACCTCATGTTGCTGTGATTCCTTTTTTTTCCAAACACTATCCTGTTACTTTATATTGAGTTGCCAAGAGTAATGTTTTCATACTAGTTCTCTAACATGAACAGATAACTACATGACTCTTAAAGCAAACTATAGAAGATTTTATTGAGAGAATTTACTGCACAATTAATCCTACCGCATCATTGGGCACCTAGCAATTTAAGCTGGAAAAAGGTCACGGGAATCTACCTTAAAAGAAAGAACCAACTTCTTTATTCTGTAAAATCCATCATTTTGCTGTATTGGCAAAACCTCAAATGCCATTGTTTTTATCATATACCTGCAAGGGCATATAATGCTTCCTGATAGTCTGCAAGGAGTTTCACTGTATGCCAAGAGTTGGGGAAACTTGTATACAACTTGAGAAAGACCATAAAGTGGTTTTCTGCCAATCTTTGAGTTCATTGGCTTATTTCCAAATAAAATGTTTTCTAAAACAGATTTACTAATTGTGTAGCTTTTGAGATATGGTCAATCCATGAATGAGCAGGCTTAATGGGTATTATCTGTGCTAGCTATTGATTTACTCCATTACTAAAGAAAACACCATACAGGGATGTGAGCCACCACTGGTCTCTGATGTCCAATGGCTTTCCCAAAAGTATGTTGATGAATCTCCATCAACAACTGTAGGGTGGCCCACCTTGAAGACCCGTCGCTCTTCAGAAGCTTCTGCTGAAGAGCTAGAGAGGTTTGCCATGGTGCAGTTGCAGCAGAAAGTTTTGGATGAATGCCAAAATTTCTTAGCAAACCTATCTGGTTCGATTTGTGATGAAGGTGAGGAAGATGGGGATCCAGATGAATGGATGGATGAAGATGGGTCTGATGAATGTGAAGAATTTAAGTTCTTTTTGAGATTGTTCACAGATAGTAATGAACTGAGGAATTATTATAAGAATCATTATGAAGGAGGGGAATTTTGTTGTTTAGTTTGTTGTGCTTTAAAGAAGAAGGGTTGGAAGAAGTTCAAGGGGTGTCTTGGACTCCTTCAGCATACAACTGCAATATCAAGGACAAAGAAGACGAAGGCGCATAGGGCATATGCACAGGTTATCTGTAAGGTTCTTGGTTGGGATGTTGATCAGCTTCCGAGAATTGTATTAAAAGGAGACCCTTTAGGGCACTCTATGGCAAAGTCGGGCATCTTGCAGGTATCTTTTGTCTGTGATGATGAAGGCTCGTTTCTTCTCCTGGCTGTTGTCTAAGTGGTTTGGGGGATAGGCAGGTGTCTTGGGTTTGATTTATAAACAAGATGAAAAAGTCATGCTTTATGTCTATTACATTTGTTGGTTGCTATTCTTGAATTTACAAATACAAATGATCATTGAGTCATATATTGCAGGGTGAGCCAGAGATAAATGCTGGTTGTGGTGATGAGGACTCAAGTTTTCTTCAGACTGAAACTGTTCATGGTAATGTTAGTGTATCAGCTTCAAGAGAGTATTCTGGTATTCATCAGAAAAATTGTGTGCAGGTGAGTTGCAAGGTTAGCAAACTGTGGAACTCGTGAAGTTTCCATCTTTATATTTGATTATTTCAAAACGGGAGCAATTACTTAATTGCAGAGCATATCAAATGAAGGAATTGTTAATGAACATGGCAATGATCTGGAAAAGAAAAGCATCAAAGCTGATAAATTGAGTTTGGTGGGTTCTAAGGTGAGATGACTGTTCTTTGTGGTCCTTTATGTGATGTTTTCTACTGATGGTTTGCATATGATTTTTTGTTTTCCTGTCACTAAAATATCACTGCACTATAAGCGAAGGATTTTGCGCGTAGTATTGAGGAAAGGTAGAGAGGTTAAATAAATCATAACAAAGGTGGCAATCTAACTATCTAAGCAGGTGATGTGGTTGCTTTATTTAATGATCACCCGAATGGAGTGTTTTGTCATGAGGTATTGTTAATGGAGAGCATAAAAGCAGTGAACTCGCATCACCAATGACTATGAAATTCTCTCCCCAAACTCAACACAAGCATCATCGATTCTTCATCTGCATCCTCCATCTCATAATCATCACTGCATGCCCTGGATGCTTTAATTATTAATGGCAAATATATCTGTAATGTGTGTGTGTTTCAAAGTAGAAGTTAAACTCTTAAATGCATTGATTTCACTGCCATTTCAGGCTGCAATGTTTCTTCATTAGCAGTATAACACATTTATTGCAGGCAAGCTTGAAGGAAAGGAGTGGGAACTATAAAAAGCAAAACATAGCTTTCTGGGTAAACAATCGTTGTTGGCCTGAAACCAAACAGTCTCAATCAATGAGGAAAGCGAATCCATTAGAAGAGGGATGTGAAGGTGAAGATCGCTGAAGAAAGTGTTTGACGGTGGGACGATAATCTTTTTATTTAAACCAGTCCCAGATGGCTCACATTCTCGCTTGGTTCAGCATCCTCCACTGGGTTCAATCATGGTTTTACTAATTTCCATCTGTAATGCCTTTCAGGAGGATCCAGTTCCAAATTAAATACACGATTTTTGTGCGAGATCCTACCTTCTGCTCGAACATAATACAGATGGAAGAGATGAAGTAGGTGTACTAGACTTTTAGTGGTTCTTGTATGAGCAGCCAGGAAGAATTATCTTAGATAGAGCTTTGATGGTTTTCTGTTCAGAAAGTACTGATGTCAAAGAATCAACCCCAAAAGCAAATATGAAATAAATAAATATTCCAATGAAAATGCTCTTCTTGCTGGCTCTAAGAGTAGGCAATCTTGTGTTTTCTGGCTTGAAAAAATAATAATTTAATATTTTTTTAGTTGTTTTTATATGGTTTTAATATTATGATGTTAAAAATTCAAAAAATACATTTAAATTAAAAATAACGTTTTAAAAACACTAAAATTCGGAAGGTTCCAACGAGCCCATTGGTTAAAAAGAAAAGCACGGCTCAAGCCCTCGGGTTACTGTGAGTGGGGCCCAATCAGCCTTGGTGGGTTGCCCTTCGTCCCCTCTATATAAATAAATACAAATGGAAGTAAAACCAGTGAGTGTCATCAAAAACCAGATATTCATTTGACCATTACTCCCACAGCATAATAATAATAATAATAATAAAATAATAAATAAAAGAAGATATTATCGTTGATACTAAAAGGAGGAAAGAAAAAATGTCAGGACCAATCTCACAGGACTGGGAGCCGGTGGTGATCCGTAAGAAAGCTCCCAACGCCGCCGCCAAGAAGGATGAGAAGGCCGTCAACGCCGCCCGCCGCGCTGGTGCTGAGATCGAAACCGTCAAAAAATGTATCCATCCCTCTTTTACGTTCTCCCCTCCGTGTTGTTTAGATGCTTAATTTAACTCAATCAGTCGATCCAACAATTTTTTCTTTTCTTTTCATCATTTCTGTTATTGATGATGATGATAGTGAAGTTAGGGTTTGTTTCTTTATAAAAAAAAATTAAAGGACATTTAATATTTGTTTCGGATCTATCTATGTTATTATTTTGGAATCTATTGTGACAACAAGCAACTGTAGATTTTTTTTTTTTTTTTTTAAGGAATTAGGGTTTCTTTTGTAGTCTTATTATTATTATTATTATTATTATAAATAAGCAAATTAATATATCTTTGTTGTTCCTAATCGAAGACATTCAAAAAACCCTAATCTTATGTTCCAATTCCAAATACACGCTTGCACTTGGGTGCATGGTACGGGAAAGAAAGAAGATAAAGTGAAACATGGCAGCTAGAGATGATAATGAACTGCGATGATGTATATTTTTTGTCAACTTAAAAAGATTCTATTGTAACGAACTGCAGCAACTGCTGGTACAAACAAGGCCGCTTCTAGCAGCACTTCTTTGAACACAAGGAAGCTCGATGAAGAAACAGAGAACCTTACTCGTGAGTATAATAATCCTTTCCTTTTCTGAATTCATGTTTGAAAAGATGAATTCATTCTTGTAAAACATCCCCTGCATCTCTGACGTCGGATTTACTATTGAATTCTACATTCCAGTGTCGAATTTGCAAACATGATCTTTCAACTCTTTTTCTTATATATATATATGATCCAAAAGGGGAAGGGGGATGTTACAAAAATAATGTTTACAAGTAATGTTAACTGATTTTGCAGTTTCCAATTAGAAGTAATATGCTGATTAATGAGTTTTGAGGATCTTGAGGTTTATTTGTTGATGAGACTTTCTGTTTTAATTTTCAATCAACTTTGCTTGGGTTTAAAATATAGTAGTAGTTAATCTCATCTAGATATGCCTTTCCTTTTTGACATATAGCTGAAGAGAGTTGCTAAAAGAATGTGTATATCTCTGTTGCCTCTTTCTTGTCATCGTTTTAGAATTTGACTTTTCATAATG
This sequence comes from Populus alba, assembly GCF_005239225.2. NCBI lineage: Eukaryota > Viridiplantae > Streptophyta > Magnoliopsida > Malpighiales > Salicaceae > Populus > Populus alba. The sequence continues at coordinate 13,799,415 of NC_133294.1, read as the reverse complement.
AAAACCCTGAATTTCAGAATTTTTTAGTCATCTTGGGAATCAAAATACAAAAAACAAAACAAGTCATGAAATTAATATCTTATTTATGATTCTATGTGCCAAGTAAACTGCACACATAAATTCCAGATGTAACTCGCCCACTTGAATTTGATGTGCTCATTTCTTTGATCATCTTCATGTGCAGTGTTGTATGAATGATGACCATGTTTCTCTAAATAAGCCCCACATGCTTTAGTATTGGGTGTTTTGGCATATTTCTATACCACTTTACATGGTTTTACTTCTTTCCCAAGTTGCTTTTTTTTGTTTTTTGTTAGATGTGTGATGCTTTCCATTGGAATAAAAACTTTCTAAAACATTCTGGTCTCCCACAGATGACCGAGTGCCAACTGAACTGAAGAAAGCAATTATGCAGGCTAGAATGGACAAGAAACTTACCCAGGCTCAACTTGCACAGGTCCCTCTCTCACTCTCTCACATCCAAACGTACTTTAAATTTGAGTTCAGGGCGTTCCTTCTTAAATTGACATTCGTATCATTATAATGTTTCCAAAGCATCTCTAGCAGTCTTTTGTTTTAGTTTTTCTAGATCCACCTCATGTATACGTTCTGAAATAGTAGCTCGTTCAAAAACTTGGCCAGCTTTAAAAGCACCAAAAATAGCTATAGAAAGAATGGGTCCGCCTGCAAGTGTAGTGATGTTAAACTTTTTCAGGGCTCTCAATTTTTTTTCCCTCTTGCAGGTGATCAATGAGAAGCCCCAGATAATACAGGAGTATGAATCTGGAAAAGCCATTCCTAATCAGCAGATTATAGGAAAACTGGAGAGGGCTCTTGGTGTGAAGCTACGGGGAAAGAAGTAGGATTTGAAACACAGCAAGGAGCTATAGAGTTGTTCTCTGCTGTCTCTAGTCTTGGAATCGCTTGTAAGAAACAGTTTATTTGACTGGTGTGATGACTTTGAATTTGGATTTGGATTTGCCCTTCCTGTCTTGGTTCCTCGTGTATTTTTTTGTGCACGAAAGTTTTGGGTTGGTTCAGATTTGCAAGAATTCACTCTTGAAAATTAGATCGCATCGACAGTTTTCCAACAAAGAAGGCTTTTACGGCATTCTTTTACATAAAAAAATATCAAGTGTAAAAAATGTTATTAACAATAACTAAATATAATTCTTGAAAAGTTAAAGAGATGAATTCATCTCAAGATTTTGTTTATTAAAATTAATTTGAGTAAAAAGAAATAGGCATATACTTGAGTAAATGTGCTTTCTCAAACTAAAACTTATAAAGTTTATACCAAAACTGAATTGAAAAAATATTGAGGGATTGAATATTTATGATTTGTAAAGTTTGAGGATTAAATTAAACTTTTTTTATAAATTTTAAAACCATCACTCATTTGTGGTGACTTTTCTATTTTGGTCTCATGTTTTTTTAATTATGTTCTTAGTTAATAAATTTGATTCAATAATCCTTTAATTTGGCTCAAAAAAAATAATCGACAAATAAAAAAAAAACTTGAGGATCAATTTTTTTTTTTTAATAATAAGTCTATAGTAAAATGTGTGGGAGGGAAAACGTCTACATAATATTTTGGTGACATCTTTTGGATTTACTAATAATAATTATTATTTTATTTAATTTTCAGTTTTTTTTTTCAATAGAAAATCGAAAGCCATGTTCATTTTTAAAAATAAAGATAATTTTAAAAAATAAATAAAAAGTTCATCAAGATTACATTGATAAAAATGCAATAAAAAGTTATATTGTTTATATTTTTTTTCTTATTTGAAAAACAGTTGAAAAACTGTGAAGAACTTCTAATTTTGTTTTTTCCAAATCTAGTATAAAAATCTATTGTGATAGTAATATAGTTTTGGATGGAAAATATTGCATTTGAATATGAAGTTTTTAATTATTATTCTAACTTTACTTTTTTAAAAAAATAATAAAATTGGAGTATTATTTTGTCTTTGAATAACTACTAGTTACAGTGGACGTGAGATTGATAATAGAGCCTAAGCATAACTCATTCCTGGGAGATTTTCTTTAATCCGTCTATTGGTTAATTTATTCAAAGTCTTTTTGAATTTTAGGTTAAATTGAACTTAGTTTTTTAATTATTATTTTTTTAAGTTAAGGTTGTCAATTTTATTCTAATTGATTTTTTTTATTGAAACAATAAATCTGGATTCGTGTTCTTTAAGATCTTATACCCTCACACATACACACATATATAATTTAAAATATTAATTTAATATGCATGATTTCAATTCAAATATATAGATAAATCAATTTTTAATTATGCAATATAAATATAATACTAAGCATCTAAATATAATTTAAAATTTTAAAAATTCTTAAGTAGTAAAGATTTAATTTGGACAACATCAGCTTAAAACAGTTTCAAGAGTTGTACCTAAAGGCATTGCACTGAATAAGGTTTACTGAATAAGAGTTCTGTGTAGCAAAATGGCAGGAACCTGCATTCTGCTCACCACGATTTCCCACTCCCTCTTTCAACTGAATTACATAAAAGAAACATGATGTTAGCAGGAAATAATGATACAAAATACAGTTGTCTGTATTTTTCTAACATAGATAATAAATTATATGTTAGAAAATGAAAAATGCCATTACATTCCAAAGAAGCTTCTTCTGAAACCAATAGCCCTAATCATCAAAGAAAACATTCTAATATCAGTTATCATAACTTCTAGTATAGCATAATTAGTTACAAGAATTGCCTCCTTACCTTGTTATTTCTATAAATAAAATCACAATGAGTTATTTTTAAGGCAATTTTAAAAAAAATAAAGTACCATAACTGAGAAAATAATTAGAAAAATAGTATATTTTAACGAGTCGCAGATATCTTCTACGACTCATCTCAAATTTTAAATCATGCAACGTCTTTCTCCTCTTTATCTTCTTTCCTCCTCCTCTCCCCCCCTCTCTCACCATTGGCTGGATCTGGATCTCTCTCTTTCCACCGCCATAAACACTACAAGCAACCCTAAAACACTAATCTCTCTCCACATCACCCTCTCTCTCTCTTGCTCTACTCGCGACAAACTCTCTTTTCTCTTTACCAGTGATGGGGCAGCTATATTCCGGCTAAAATACCACCATTGATCACCCTAACCAACCACATTTCACTTTTAAAGGTATATTGAACACTTCCCCTCAATTAATTTCATGTAATTTATGTTTAATTAAAGTTGATTTTATTTATTGATGTTAGGGTTTTGAATTAGGAATTAGGTTAGCTATAATTGATTTATGTTTAATTAGTATTAATTATGTTATTTAGTGAATTAACAAAATTATGGAGAATAAATGTTAGTGTTGATTGAGGTTAAATTATGTAATAGGTTAATTAAATATATTTTTAGTTGATAGTTAAGTTATTTTGCTAAATAATCAATTATTTTATGTTGTTGTTGATTCTGAATTAATAAAATTATGTGTTTGCAATGTTAGTGTTGATTTAGGTTAAATTATGGATTAGGTTAATTAGATATATTTTTAGTTGATAATTGATACACCTTGATTAACCCCAAGATATTAATAAATTAGAATTGTGTTTTGTTGTGTTGTGTTGTTTGACATAATACTTGATAATTTATGAATATTATGCTTCAATAGTAGTATCTTCGACAATTGTATTACATATAATAGAGAAAGCCATGAATTTCTAATTGTAACATTAGACATATCCCTTAACAAAATTATAAAAAATATTATGTGATCGATTTGATTGAAATATGTTTAAAATAGAAGTTGAAACTACTTGTAGGATGTTGCAAACCAAAGCTAGTCAAACTTATTATGTCATCGTACCAATCCGTAATGACAATTGTGTGAATTCAATGTTTGGGTTTACAAGGATCAATGAGATTAATATGCTCGAGCTCTACTTGAATAGTAGACATAGACAAAGAAATTCTTCTAGTATAGTTGACTCAATTTCCAATAAACTTTCAAAGAACCACATAGACATCATAAACAACTACTTTATCTAGGTTAGGTGATAATGCTAGTTGCCAAGTTTTGGTGCAGGAAATTGTTAATACAAAACCTTAGTTGGGCATGACATCTGCTCTATATTGCTGGAAAATTGGTTATTTGTGATTGTGTAAATTGCTGTTTATTTATTTTTTGCATGGGGTGAGTTGCTGACAAAATAATTTATCCCAAAATGTTTATGTTAGAAGAGTTGTATATACCACAAGTTCCCTAAATTATTTTTGCGCCTGTGTTATGTTACAAATATTTGTCTTAAATGTGCTAACTTACTAAATACTCAAAAACACTGATGTAAAGTTTCTATGGTTTTGTCCCCCAACATAATGATGGTAATCATGATAGCTTGCACCATCATAAAATGGAATATATTCTATTGATAAATAACAATAAAAATTATTATTCAGAATGAAATGAATGAAGTAAACTTGAAATATATCTCGTCTTGAATTTGGTCAAAAAATCTAAAATGATTCAAGATCTTGAAAGAGATAAAATTTATTCTATTCTATTTTATTTTTTTAAATAATATAAAATATATTGGCCATTCTAAGTAAAATGAAACAGAATTGATAACTTTAATACAAGTACCTTGAATTAGTTTTTGATTAGAAAAAAGTCTTTGTTATTTTGAATCTTAGATGAGAATATAGAAACACAAAACGTGTTATGAAAGCATGTGATATATTGAAAAAAAAAAAAAAAAGTTAATGCACGCAAGATAGTTTGTGATATTCAAACAAAAAAGATTGAAGTTATTAAGTTCATTTTGATTCAAAACTGTGGATAAATTATGCTATAATTGGGGTAAAGACATTCTTAATCTCACGGGGATAAATAATTACAATATATATTAAAATACCTAGGTAAGATGCTATAGAAATCCACATTAACCTTCTTCTTCTTCTTCTTCTTTTTAATTTTTTCTCAATTGTTTTTAATTCAATTACAGCCTTTTATGCTATTTAATAATTAGTTTGTTAAAATTTATTAAGAAAAGAGAAAATTCAATAAAGAGAACTAAAATTTAAAAATAAGAGAAATTATATGATAAATCTTAAATTTTTAGTGTCAATTGGTTCATTTAACAATGAGAGTTCAATAGGTTCCATTTAACAATGAGAGTTCACTAGGTAAATCTTATGGTACGCGGAGAATAACTAATGATATCTTCTTAGCTAACAAATACAAAAAAAAAAAAGAAAAAAATTTATGAACCATCAAAACTGATAAAAATATCTCCATTTCGTATCTATCTTTCTTACTTATATTTTTTGTTTTTTTCAAGTGAGCATAAAAAGTAAATAATAAGATGTCATTATTTATTTTCTAAGTACCATAAAATCTTTTTCTTTTTTTATGCTAACAGATTTGAACCTTCACCTTGTTTGATAAAGTAGTTACGCATCGAGATTTATTTGTTGGTTGTAATAATTTTTATATTATTTATATTTAATCTTTAGGTCATGTTTATAATAAAATCATAATTTAGATAATCATTAAACATTAAATATAAGTGATTAAACTTTTAAGAATACGTATGAAAAAAATTAATGAAACAAATATAGTTATAGTTGTTGATAGGGGAGATCAACAAAGCACAAAAACCACAACCGATCTACAAACTCAATGAAGATTTTTAAATATAAAAAGGCATACCTCTGATGAACTAACAAAAAAATGGTGGTACGAAACTCAATTTATTTGATTGAAAAACTATGACTTAAAATTCTAAGTTGTTACTACCCTGATATAATTATACGAATGAACAATGAAAACTTTAATACTTGATCTCTAAGTTTAAACTAAATAGATTTATTTTTTAAAATACAGAATTGACATTATGATTTTCTTTAACTTAGAATAAGTAAAATATAATCTTTTTTTTAATTCTGGAATAATTACTTAATTTCTATTTAGAAATAATTTTCTCATCAAATCAAAGATAAAAATATATTTTTTAGCATTTATATAATGATGAATGTTATATTTGATATAAAATGAAATTTAATTAGTTAAATAGAAATTATAAAGGATCTCTAGATTGAAGAGGTAAACTTTCTCAAATTAGAAGTCATTAAGTTTGGATTAAGAAATTTCCATCACAATGATTCCAAACTAAATAAAATAACTTTAGAAAATAATTTATAATTGGTTGATAATTTATTAAGAGTAAAAAATATTTTTGATAACTTCTAGACAATATTTTCTGCTCAAAACATAAAAAAATACACTTTTTTAAAAATCAAGCCAAATCTCTATTTTCTATGAAACAAACAGGTCTAAGACAGACTTGTGTTTCCTTTCTGAAGAATGATTTGGTATGCTGTTGAAGATTACCTTATGGATGCACACAATTGCTCTCAAGTGCTTTAGTGAAGAAAGCAGAGACCAAAGATTGAAAAGGAGAAATTGCTGGGAATGGAAAATTTTGAAACTCCTGTCATGAATACATAACATTTACATCATTGGCTTCTTCCAGCCAAACAGCATTTGTAGAAATGATTTTAACAGGACTGATAACAAAACATGCAGAGGAATCCATAATTTCAACATCATAATAATAGCATATAAATTACTCACATGCCAGTTTCGTGCCGAAGCTAGTAAGGCATATGGCAAATGCTTGAAAAGCTGAGAGTGGCAGCCTATAATCCATGGTGAAAGTATCGTCGCCTACCTTCCCAAACTGGAGGACAGTATCCTCATCTCCTCTCCCTCCAGGCTGGCTTTGGTCCATAGTTGCAGCTAGTTGAAAGTTCTTCACTGAAGCTACCGTTACCCGACCATGGAAATTCAAGCACCAACATTGCAAATGCTCATGCCACCTTGGGGCTTTGTTCCGCAAAACTGTACAACCAGAGGAAGCAGACTCCAGTCCATTCATCTTTGAATTGTCAAGATTTTTGTCATTGATTGTTTCTTGCAGCACTGGGCACTTGAGTGAGCAAACCATCCTCCTTGGACCTCTAGATTTCAAGAGATTAAATTTATAAGAGACCTGCCCAACTTCAAAATTGCCTGCTGGAACTTGGGGGCTTATTTGCTTGCTTGCAAATCGCCGGCTAGCTCTGCAACTCGAGGGCTTTGCACCACTGTGTGGTGGCTGGCTGTCAAAGATTGTGAAGTTGGTACCGAGAAAGTCCGAACTGCAATATTTAAAGTTGAAAATGGAATCATTTTCATATGACTTGTTACATTATCACTAATTATCCCAAAGCCCCCATCTTTTTATATTATTTTTGCAAGACTCTAAACTAGGTATTGTTCCAAATCAGATCCACATTACTTCAATGAAATGCCATGTATTATGAATCAAAAGATAAATGATCTCAATAATTTGAGGAAAAAAACCTGAAAACTAGATTGTCCCAGCACTGTAATTCATGTGAACGCAAAGCATGACTATGAGAATAAACAATACCATACTTAAAACGAGTAAAAGTAAAATGCGATGTAGATTCTTAGCAACTGTGAGTAAATGGTTCCTAAGCGTCCAGGCACAAATTGCTGGGAAGTGGTAACTATATCCAGGAAGTGCATTATTTTGAAAACAACAAACCAGAACTTGTTTTGATACAAAAATACCTTACCTTAACTTTCCAACATAAGCATTACTTCCTTGGGATAATTCATCAGCATTGAGTGAGATGATATACTCTGTGTGAGCACTGTGCCTATACCTCCGTGCTGCTAGAAGAAACTTCCCCTTATCCATAAATGCTAGTAAGAAAAACAGAAGAGAATAATGAGCCAAAGCTCAATTGTTTTACATTATGCCAGTCAAATGATGCAGCCAAAAGTTTTTGATGACAAACCGAAATCTAGCAATGGAAAACCAGTAAGTAAGACTAGAACATAGTTTGCAACTAAAAGTTTACAAACTTCTGTGAACACTGCATACCAAATCTTGCCATTCATTATTAGCTTTATCATTCAGTATTGCTTTTTTGCTGTTCAGTATTGCTTACTTGCACCTCAAATTGTGTATCTTTCCATACATGGCTTACAACATCCTTCAAATGATTATTTCCATAATTACCAAAAGCAAGAACAATAATGTGAACCACTGCTGTAACAGAAAAAAATTGAAACCAGTATCATTAAAGAAATGTGACTACAATTCCAATCTAATTTTCTCCAACCAAACATTTTCATGATTTACTTTCCATATGTGCTTGAGAAACCAGTACCTGACAGAAAAATTATACTTTGTTTTTTTACTTTACATTTTGCTTGAGCACCAACTCTTCGTGGTGCAAGTTCCAGAACTTTTCAATAGAGCAGCAACGAAATTTCTAATACAAAACCCATAGGTGTTGATTGATACAATCTAAACATGTCTTTGCATGCAACAGTTTCTGCTATGACAGAGCCTGTCACAAACTGCCCCTTAAAAGCACACAACTTGCCAGATTTCTACGTCCTATCACATGATGATGAACACAGAAGGAATATTTCAAGTTAGAGATCCTATGATGCAGACAACAAAAGAAGCCAGATTAATGTATTTTTATATAAGGGGTATTTCTGTAATTTTCATATTTGCTAGAAAATCTGGAAAAATTGTCTAGATCTAGGTTATTTTCTATTTAGTATTTTTTTAGTTCTCAAGTAATTATCTTTTTTAGGTTTTTCCTATTCTAAACAGATTTTTTATATAGAAAACAATTCCTTATTGTATCTCTATATAAAGGTTATGTAGTCTTTCAATATTTTATTTACAGTTTATTAGTGAAATTACAGAAATTTGCTTTTGATTGTGTGAGTCAATCTTCCTAGGTGTGAAGCTTAGGATTTTTTATCCTCTAGGTGTGACTCCTAGATAACCTATTAGAGTAACTAATAGTTTCTACACATTTCAGCAAGTTAAATCCTATATTCCAACCATCAAATAACCTCCACTGAGTTTCTAAACATCCACGCATTCAAGTCCATCTAATCTTAACAATGAAAAGATCAGCTCAAACCATAAAATTACTATTGACATCACTTTTAACAACCTCTAAAAGTCAGATTCTGAACAGCCCCTAGGCTGTCCTGCATCATCCTGGGTATAAAACGTGAATTAACAGATGAAGAATATGCATAATTTGTCTATTTGACAAAATTTGAAAAAACATATCACAAAGTTGTGCCAGGGCCATTTACTAACAGATTTTTGAAGAAACATATCTAACACAAGATTTCATGTTTACATAAGAAACATTTGATCCAAGTTTCCAGGCACAGTTACAAATTTATGTTGAACCATTGACCATCATGAGGCACTTCTTAAAACCATACACAATTGATGAAACCAAAAACATTTTATCACCCATGGTTTACCACCATTCAACTCCATATTTAAAGTTTTTTTTACCTTCTTTTTTTTTTCCTTCTACCTTTTATTTTTTTAAAATTCAATTTAACATTACATGCTAGTCAATATATAGGTGAGACACCTTAATCAGTCAAGTTTATTATATTGACAAGAATACTTGATATCAAATAAGGACTGAGTCAAGTTGATTTGAATAAGCATAGGGTCACAATCAATTACATCTACCTAGACAAAAGTCATCCTACAAGTTGACAAAATGAATCATGTCTCTTTCATCTTTGGTACAAGCAAGTCATATGTCAACGATTTACTCAGTCAAACTAAATAGCTGCAAAAGTGTATAGAAAGATCCTCCGCACATCTTCATAATTTGCAAAAACATGTCTACCAATATATACTTACATGGAGTATGAGCAAGATATAGGTAAAATGTTGAAGTCTTCTTATTTCGTTTAATAAGACACTGATGGGGCAAGTCACGTGGACCTGGCTGCATTTACAAATGAAAAGAAAAGGAACCACCAATTTCAAAATTTGCAAGCATAATTGATCAACAATTGCAGCAAGTCACGCAGCACAGATCAGGAAGCTGAATAGGGAATCCAGAAGGTGACAAGATTACCAGATATACCATATCTACTGATGGATATTTGACAAGAATATCTCCAAAATCTCAGGCAAAAGAATGATCCCATCGACACACACACACATATAAACATACATATAAATATAAAACACAATTTCCCAGATGGAGACCCAACCAAAGTGGCATCTGGGAAGTAGTAATCGATGAAAATATCCTCCAGCATTTTCTAAAGAAATGGTTGTTTTCAACTTTCCGAGATTCAAACCCACAAGCAGGTCGTAAACCTACAACTTTCACCAATGCAAATATCAATAGCCCCCCTAATATATCAAAAATCTCTAAACATAGATGGATATTCTAAAATGCAATTCCTTCAAACACAAAAGACTAGATTATCATATTGTGAAACCATAGAAGCTGGATTAACCAATTGTTAGAACCCAAAAAATAATAATAATTCAAACCTTTATATTATCACAGCTCAAAAATCAAAGTTATTTGCTTTCTACAGTTGCATCCAAAATTTAAATTCTTGGGTTTTCATTTTCCACAAAAATAAAAATAAAAATAAAAATAAAAATGCATAACTTAATAGCATTGAAAGAAAAATCAAGGTAAATTATGGAGCACAATTAAAACAAATTCACAAAATCTTAGTCCCTGCATCCCCAATTACTTCAACCAATATAATTAAATACTCCAATTATCTTAAACCAAAACCTTCATTACCAAATCCAATCACAATGATAGAATATTCCTTGTAAAAATAAATTAAAAAAAAAAAATCTGACCTGTTTAAGGCAAGAAGGGAAAGTAATTTTGCCAGGACTTGCTTTATTACTACTACTACTATTAGGAAGAGACTTGACGATGTCTTTGGTAACATCTCTCCATTTCTTACAAACACAAGCACAAGCGACGACGCTTTGTCTCTGAGGCCACCGATCCTCACTCTCCTCAACTCGTTTTATTATTTCTCCTAACAACTCAGGTAGCATACTCCCCCACCCATCCGACTCCGCCCATAACTCACCACCGAGTCTCCCCGATTCCACTGCATTTCGTTCGTTTCTGTTCTGGTTATTAAAGGATCTCGAGAACCTTCGCGATAAAATCGATCTTCTCAGCGACATTTTAAGGCAGAAAATTGGGGGGGGGGTGCCCTCTTTTTTTTGCGATTTTGAGTGTTTCCGTCTTCAAACTTTAAAAAATAAAAATAAAAAGGAAAACAGAGAGTGAGATAGACAATTTATATTTGCTTAAATTATTATGGTTGGAAACGGAAACGGTTTATAAAGTGACGTGGCTGTATGATTTTCACTTAGACAGACGAATGACAGATGTTAGATTTGAAAAGGTGGCGCGGCTGTATTGGTTGAAGGGAGATGGGGACATGAGACTAGTGTGATTAGAAAGTGAAAGGTCAAGCGATGGCGATGGAGGTAGGAATTTTTTTGACTGGGTCTGAAAATTAAACAGAAAGGGACAGTAAAAGCGGAAAACTTTGGTTTTAACGGTGTCTGTGTGGTGGCGGTTTAGATAGGGTAATTATTTTTGGTTTCTTTGGTTTTTATTAAAAAAAAAAAAAATTAAATTAGGTTTTTTTTTTTAAATCAAAATGGATTCAGACCAATCAATTTTAGTTTAAAATTTTAGAAAAAAAAAACTAGTTCAAACCAAAAATTAAATTGGTTTTTGTTCTGGTTTGGTTTAATTTTTTTCCGGTTTGTCTCTGTATTTTCAATTTCAGTTTCAGGCTTATCAAATTGAATCGGTTAGTTTTTTAAAAAAATTAAATCGATTTAATCAAATTTTTTCCATGGTTCAGTTTTCTCGGTTTAATCAATTTTTTTTATTTTTTTTTACTCACCCCTAAATTTAGAATGGTATTTCAAAAAGTTTTTTTTAAAAAAAGAAAAACATTATTTAAAATTATTTTTGATATATTTTTAAAAATTTTTGATGTATTAATATTAAAAATAATTTTTATAAAAAAAAACATACTATTTTAATGTATTTTTAAGAAAAATACATTTAAAATATAATTATTACTACATTTCCAAACACTCATATTAGCATTTTTATTTTATTAAAAAATATTTTTTGATATAAAGTAATTATAGATTACATATTATTAATTATGAATTTAATTACGTGAAAAGCATGTGATTTATCTCGCTTCTTTTAACTTTTGTTGAAGCTTACAATGATTATAATTATTTCAATTTTTAATATAACCGGGGCAAATTTGTTTGTCTAAAAAAGGGAGATTCGGATTATACTTGCAGAAAATGATAGTATATATGGACCGTGAGCCACGTATGCAACAAAAATATTATCTATCTATTATGATAAAGTTTGCAACTTGATGAATGGGATAAATCTATCTGATGCTGTCCAAAACTGTCCTCCAAATCTTGGCTAAAAGTTAGTTTCAAGACAAATAGATAAATAAAAATTAGATTATTTTTGAAACTTCACATAGTTTGAATTCATAACATTTTCTACTTCAAAATTAATTTTTGAATCATTATGATGTGTTGTTTATATATATATATATATATATATATATATATATATATATATATATATATTTCTCTTGTGTCATTGACATTAAAAATGTCGTTTCTATTCTATATATTTCTATTTTTTATATTTTATTTTTATATATATGAAAAGTTTTAAAATCACAATATAATGATCTAGAAATTGCATTAGAAAAGATAAAAAAGGTTTATACCAAATAATCTAGTATCCTTTTGCATGAAAATAAAGAATTTAATCATTGTGTTCGTACTCTATTATAAATTTATGATCACATCCATGGAAACCTCTTATCTCTTTCTTCTTCAAGCTTGGAGTATAGAAAAAGGAATTAAAAAAAAGGTATTAGCAACGACATGTTTTATTACGAGAAGCTCATAATATTCATATCGATCTATTATGTAACTCTGCATCTAGTATTGGGTAGACCTCATACAATAATTGTTCTAAATCTATTATATCTTGTGCTTCATTTTTTCTAGAACAATCACAAACATTTTATTATTATTATTATTATAGATCTATTTTTAGAAATTCAATGTGTAATCCTAACATTCAATATGCATTCCTAAATAATCTCATCTTTCAATTATTCAACCATTTCATTTTACCACTTTCAATATTAGTCATCATTTATATGTTTCAATGCAACAAGATATTATTTGTAACAAATAGTTTTGTTAAATGGTTAATTGGTTATATTTTATTCATTAAATGAGTTGAGTTGATAATTTAAAATGATTTTATAATAATATAATTATTTTATCAAATTATACTTAATTTTAAATTTACTTTTATTTACAAATTAAATATTAATTATAAGAAAGTTTGACCCCTCCCTCTATTTTTTTTTTTCTGTTTTGAATTTTAATAACTTTTATTGAATTTTAAGAACTTCCAGCAACTTTAAAGAATTGAGGAAGGATTCTTTTTCATTTTTGTATCTAGGTTCAAGAGATGAGAGAATTAAAAATAACTATTTTATTAAGAATTATTTTTCAGTACAAAGTTGTTATTTAATTATAGTTTATCATTAATTATGAGTTTAATTACGTGAAAAGCATGTGATTTATTTCGTCTCTCTTGACTTTTATAGAAACTTATTAACTATCTATATAAATTTTATCAACTGAAATTGAATAAAAACAATTAACAAACATTATATATATATATTCATTCGTAGTAGATGCATATTTATTTCAAATTCTTAATTATACTTAACTTTTTCAAAAAAAATGATTACTATAAATTATATCATATGATTTGATATTTTCATGTAGAAAAAACTTGACCCATTAGGTTCCTAATATGTTATCCCAAATATAAATTCCACATTTGCATATAATGTTATGGGCATATTTGTTATCATATCAGTTTATATATATATATATATATAAGTCATTATTTTGTACTTCAAACTATAGTTTTGAAACCTTATATGCAAATGTGGTTGTATTAATTTTGATTTTTGTATGCAAGTTATACTTTTTTATTTTAGATTTAAATTCAGATTTACATGCATGAACAATGTTGTGTCAATTCCATTCTTCTTATGAAAATCATTTTTTGGTGATTTTATCAAATTTGAAAATATTCGTTTTGGTTTCTTTGTTGTAAAATTTTTTAAAATCACAATTTCAATTTGAAACCTAAATTTTTAGGTTTTCATGTAGTTTCATTTTATTTTTTTTGGTATTTGGATTGATTTAATATATATTCAATGTAAAATTTACTTTCTAACTTTATATTTGAATTTATTATTAGACCTAATATGCATAATTATTGATTATCAATTCATCATAAAACATTTATCATGACATGAATTCAACATGAAAAACCAACTAAACACAAAATGATCATGAAATTAACATCAAAATCAACACGACAATAAACAAATCATTTTTAAACTATAGTTCTAAACCTAAAACATGAGTTTTATGCAAATATAAAAACTAATACAAACATAAGCAAGAACTTAAACACAAAACACATCACCACCAACACACTTTGAATATTTATAAAAATATAAGAACAAACTTTAATAAAAAAGGACACAAAAAGAAATAAGAAACAATGAGCAAACATGCTACAAATTCATAATAGTTTCAAAAAACATGGCAATCACATTAATAAAGATCAAATCAAAACTAGAGGTAAGACGATGATTTGTGGCCATTGAATCACAAATGCATTGACCACTTATCCTCACCAATGAGTAAGGCAAGAGCACCTCTAACTAACGAGGAAGATAAGAGATAATTTTGGTTTGAGCTCTCTCATCTTCCTCTCATTCTCTGATGAATAGGTGATTGTTGTCATTAATCATATTTGTTGGCAGGACGATGTTGTTGTTATTGTGATGATGGTAAGAGGCTATGGCTTAGGCTAACAAAAAGAGAAAGATGACGAGGTGGTTTTTGTTAGGTTTATCATTTGTACTGGGGAAAGCCAAAAGAGATGGACAATGTGATAGAGAAGGGGCACTCAATGATTGGCATTTCTAAAGTTGAAAGGGCAACGATCGAGATGTTGATAGGAGGTAAATTGGGTCACCCCTCTTTGATTCGATGACATGGAGAGAAGAGGTCATTGTTTTTGTGGTCATCAATTGTTAAAATGTGTTGAGTTGGTTTTTATTTAAGATTGTTCAAAATTATAGTAATACTAAGAAAACAAAGTTGAAAAGAAAACCCGAAACTTTATATTTAGCAATATTTCTCCATCTAGTAGATAATGGAATGATTAGTATTAAGTTTTTCAAATTTGTACTAAGTTTGAAAAATACATTTTAGAGGTTCTTTATAGTTTTTTATTTACAAGTTTGTCATTATTTCTTAAATAAAAAACTAAAATAATGAATAATGCAATATTTTTCTTTCATATGCAAATAGTTTTTTGCAATCTAGAATATTAAAATTATTATTTTTTGCATTTTTATATTTAGTTAGTGGCATAACTTTAAATTATAGTATAAATGTTTTTTTTAGTTAATAAGTATAAATTTTCCATTATAATTTTTAATTTGAAAGAAATAAAATTAATATTTTTAATTAAATTATCATAAATAAATAAAATATTACAATGATTGTTAAAATTTTAACTTTTTGATAAAAATAATTATAATTTTGATGTAAAAATGACTTTTTATTGCTATATAGATGCCAAAAATAACTTACTTACATTCTTTTTTTTTTTTTTTAATGTGATTTGACACTATCTTATATATATATATATATATATGAACAAACTTTTGTCACCGTTTTATATAACTTTTCTAAAGTAAAGGATATTTCACATAAATACTACAATTTTATAATGTATTTTTAAAAAATAAGGACCCATATTAGTTTTTTTTTTTTTTTTAAAAAAAAAAACATAAGGCTTAGGGTTGGGTTGCCCAAATACACTTGGAGTCCATTTGGTATTATGATCACAATTGTTTTTTAAAATCATTTTCACTTGAAAATATATTGAAATAATATATTTGTTTTAGAATTTATTTTTGATATTAGCATATTAAAATGATATAAAAATATATAAAAAAAATTTGAAGTAAAGAAAAAAGATAAATTTTTTTAAAAAAACACTTTTAAAATGCAAAAATAAATGAGCTCTTGGTTTGTCATCCTAAGCATCTTTTTGTTTAAAAAAACAAAAAGGAAAACCATAGACTAGCCGATCCCAATTATAAGAAATTATAAAACATGTGGCTTTTTTAGTATAACTATTTTACTATTCATATTCTTACATTCATTGTATATTTCAATAGTGAGGTTTTTGAAAAATTTTAATTTGGTCCCTGGGTTTTTTGTTTTGCACAATTGAGCCATGTTGAGCCTAAATTAAAACTCAATTGCATTTTTTTTTTATGGTAAATTAAAAGAAAGAGAGCTTAAGTAAAAAAAACATTGGTAACATGGACGACAACTCTACAATTTGTTTAAAAAGTTTATTTTAGTGATTTATCTTTTAAAACTATTAGGTAATCGGTCCTTATAATTTTCAACCATTACATTTTGGTGCCATTACTTCATTTTTCTCTTTTTAGTCCCTTTCTATTAGAAGAGGGGCCAGGGGGGGGGCATCAGATTCCGACTTAAAGAGAGAAAGTTATCGGCAACGATTCCAACTACTAAAACGATCAATTTTTATGTCAAATGGTTTTATATGATTAGGGGAGTTAAGATTAAGTGCTTTTTTTTTTTTTTACCTTGAAAACACCTAAAAAAATAGATATGAGTAATGAAAGATTTTTTGTTTCGTGTTGATTTTGGGTTTTGTGGCATTGTTTTTGCTTTTTTGAAGGTCTTAGGTTGGTTAGACAATGTTCTAACTTCTAATGGTGTTTTCTTTGTGTTTTAGATTCAAAAATGGGTTGAAAATAGGTTTTTAGGTTGGAAAAACAAGAGTCCTATTTTTCTGACCACCACAATAGTCATATTCAGGACAATTATAGATGACTCATCTATTTTTTCTGGCAAAGAATGGGGCAGACGACACGCCGTACACCCCATTAACTTTAGAAAAAAAAATAAAGGTTCAATTTTTATGTCAAATAGTTCTATATGATTAGGGGAATTAAGATTAAGTATTTTTTTTCATCTTAAAAACACCTAAAAAAATAGATATGAGTAATGAAAGATTTTTTTTTTTTATTTCGTGTTGATTATGGGTTTTGTGGCATTTTTTTGCTTTTTTGAAGGCCATGGGTTGGTTAGAAAATGTTCCAACAGTGTTTTCTTGGTGTTTTAGATTAAAAAATGGGTTGAAAATAGGTTTTTAGTTTGAAAAAATAGGGTTGTTTTTCCAACCACTTAAATAGCCAGATTCTAGACAATTATAGAT
The DNA here is from genome assembly GCF_005239225.2 of Populus alba. Lineage (NCBI taxonomy): Eukaryota > Viridiplantae > Streptophyta > Magnoliopsida > Malpighiales > Salicaceae > Populus > Populus alba. The sequence goes on along the minus strand of NC_133294.1, from coordinate 13,782,091 downwards.
GAAACGTCTATTTTTCTAGCAAAGAATGGGACAGATGACATGACATGTCGTAAACCCCATTAACTTTAGAAAAAAATAAAGGCCTGCATGCAGGCCCTTTCTTTGTGGGTTAGGCACTAGGTTGGTCTTAGCAGGCACACAACACCTGACTTACCAGGCCTTTAATGCTTAGTTTCATTTTTTTTTTCTTTTTTATAATTTTTTTTAGAAAACTAATAGTTTTTAATGTATATTTTTAAAAATAATTTTTTGTATTTAGTTTTTGATTAATACTCATTCTCTATTATTATTTTTTGGCTTATATATCATTTTTGAAATAGCGATTATTTTATTATTATATTGAGCGTGTTTAATTTTTTTTACGAGATTAATGTGATTCATCTATAATTTTTTTTATATAGATTAAACTTATTTTTTAAAATAAAAACATTTATTTTTTTACAATATTTTTAATATGAGCAACCTTGCATATAATTTTTTTTTCTTTTATTTTATTCAATAAATTTTATGTGTATCAATTTCTGTTACAGATTATTTTTCATAAATAAATTCATCAAATACAATTAAGTAAATAATTTATATTAAATATCTTTATCTACATTTATCTCTTAATTTTCCAGTCTTTTTTTTAGTTATTGTTAACAATTTTTTTTATTTAGTTTATTTATATAAATAAATATCAATTTATTTGATTAGATACTTACATGAGTTTTTTATGTATACTTTAATATTTTTTAGAAAATAACCTGCATATCCAAGGTTTTTTTTAAAAAAAATTTATGACATGCGGCAGCACACAAATCAAATAACTAATACACTATAAATACACTACCACCTTCCAACAGCCACATATATAACTATGTTTGACTTTGTGATACAGTGCGCTGCGCTTGAAGAGAAAATTTTAGGCTGATCACAAATTCAAAAATTGTTTGGTTTTCACTGCTTAAATTTGCTTTTCATGTCAAATTATAGTAAAAACTTGGTTTAAGAAAAACTACAATTATATCTTTTAAAATATTTTTTTTTTCAAACCACAACTATAAAAACTACCACAATACCAAAATCACACTTAGACATGAATCAACAAAACTAAATACTAAAAAAAAAAAAAACACTACCGCCTCACCTCTCACTATCGTTCACTACCACAAAGTTATGTATTTCTTCCTACTTATGTGCAGAATTTTCCAAAGCAGAAGTATAGTTTACATTAAGCCCTTAGTTAGAGTTATAATTTGTTGTCAATGAAACTATAGAAACCTATGATCAAGGAGGAGAATGTTAAATTTATCCGGACAAGCTAAGAAGTTGTAGCTCCACTTGCATTAAAATTCCTCCTCCTTTCAAGAGGTATTGAGTTCAAATCTTTTCTTAGTAACATAAAAGATAACCTACTCCAGACAATGCACTTCCACAAGCAGAGGTGCACACTTTCCTAAGGAGCACGAGAGTTCTATGATCATCAAGTTTCCATACTCAAGCATTACCTTCTTCTCATGCTCAAGTGACTTGAGCATCTAATAGAATTTATGATTTATTTTGGTTTTAAGGAGATAAATTCATGTTTGCCTAAGGTGAGACATAGTCTTTTACAAACAAGTTCTTTCCATAATACTAAATGACTGAACATTAATAACGTTTAAAAAACGAAATTATCAAAATGGAACATCTATGCCCGTCTTAGACTATTTCTCATGAGGGATTGATAAAGAGAGATGAATAGAGTAAAAAGGTAAGATGGAGAGGAAAAAAGATGGACGCTAACTCATGATTCATCCATCTAAGTTTTTGGCTATGAAGGGAGAGTAATGCTGAAACTTAATCTGCCTAGATTGGGAGAATTGTAAATTACAACTGAAAATGGATAGGAAGCAAGTCTTGATCCATCGTGGAAAGCAAAGAAAACACAGCATCAGTCCTCTCCCCATCTTTCCTACCAAGCACACCTTGTTTGTAATGCCAGTGGTGTTTTTTTATGCTATTTTTTCTGCCCCTTAAAAAATCAAAAGGGTCCTCAAAACGCAGTATTGGGACAATGCTAAACATAATAAAATACTATCAAAAACCTTCATTACTAAAATGTAAAACAGTCAAGCAAACTCTGGTAGATGAATAAGGCGTATTTAGTAGGGATTATGATATAAGGAAGCTTAAATGAAGCTTTTGACAGTCCATTAGGAAAAAGCTTGGGAAAGAAAGATTCACCTAGCTCAACCTTCAAAAACACTCTCCCGGCTATGACTTCTTCAATTAGAGGTCAAATCCAAAATTTAACTAAATCAAGCTTTTTAGCAATAAATAAATAAATAAATCTAAATTGATATGAGCATACAGGCATCAAAAGTTACTGAGCTCAAAAGGAAATTGGATCGAAATACAAAATTTTCAGGATTGAAGGTTGCCAGCTCTCACAATGAACAACCAAACTCTCTGTGACATTTGTTGCCAGCAATAAATTAGCCAAAACTATATATTTTATCAAGAAATTAAATCACAAATAAAAAGAAGTGAGTGTTGCCTAAATGTTTAAGAGTTATTTTGTTACGAGTACAAAATAGTTGATTTACTACAAATTCTGCGACACAAAAGGAAAGGACCACCTGAGGAAGAGACATGATCATTTGATGGCCTTCTGCACGGAATTTGTGGAGCTTCGAGGCAGAAAATCGCTCTTCATCTTCTTCTCTTGCTGCTGTTGTTCGAGGATTGACTTTCGCTCGATTTCTCTCCACTTGTTGATTCCAACTGTGCAAATAACTGCCAAATAAACCCCCAAAAAGTAGATTTGAGTTGGATGATAGATAGATAGATAGATTGCATGAATTAAGCAGCACTTACATCCAGCGCCGACAAAGTAGAGCAGACGGAGAACCTTAGGGCCTGCAGGGCCTGCCGCTGCCTCTTCTATTGTCATCTTCTCAATCGTCCCCAAGGAATTCGCTTGTATTGTGATCTCTAGTCCTCCTATACTGGATACAGAGTCCTCCTATCAATTGTTTCTTTCGGTATTCGTTTTTAATACGAGAGGGGGCGGAAGCGGAGCCTTTCTTTCCTTTTCCTTTTCTTTTTCTTTTTATTATTTTACTGCTCATAGTCAAACGACAAGTCGCTTTTTACGCATAAAACGACGTCTTTCTCTTCCTCAACGCAGTCTGCGGCCCCTAACGATTGATCGCTGGAATTAGATCAAGAGGAGCAAAGAAATGGAGAGAAAATTAAAGATTGCCATCATTCATCCAGATCTTGGTATAGGTAAATTTCTTCTCCCCTTCTCTCCATTTTTTCAATTTTAGAAATTTGTTTTGTTTATTTATTTTACGAAGCTAATTCAATCGTGTGATTTGTAAAAGAATTCAATGCTTGTATGGTAGAAGGAATTAAATAACCAGAATGAAGCTCCTTTTTTTTGTATATTAAAATGATTCATAGGTGGAGCCGAAAGATTAATAGTCGATGCTGCCGTTGAACTTGTCTCCCATGGCCACGATGTTCATATTTTCACTGCTCATCATGATAAAAACCGATGCTTTGAAGAAACTGTTTCCGGTAACTTGTTTTTATCTTCATTTTCTTCTTCTTCAAGGTATGTTTCTTGTATTTGATTTGGATAAATTCTATGATGCACCTGATTCATATATATTGGCTGGCTGTACAGGTACCTTCCCTGTTACTGTCTATGGTTCCTTCCTGCCTCGGCATGTATTCTACCGTTTTCATGCCTTGTGCGCGTATTTGCGGTGCATTTTCGTTGCCCTTTGCGTGTTATTCCTGTGGCCATCTTTTGATGTTATACTGGCAGATCAGGTTTCTGTTGTCATCCCACTTATGAAACTTAAAAAATCAATGAAGGTATTATATTCTATGCCTTTGATATGAACTGAACTGTTGTTTAAAGGTTTTAGCCTCAGGTTTCTTACACTCTAGTCCTGTATATCCAGGTGGTTTTTTATTGTCATTTTCCAGATTTGTTACTTGCTCATCATACAACTGTTCTCCGAAGGTTGTACAGGAAACCCATTGACTTTGTAGAAGAAATTACAACGGGTCTGTTTCCGATTTATCTGCTTTTTTTTCTTTACCAGAAATATCTTTTTAGTGTTAACTTTGGTCCAGTTGAACCTACCAATTCTCATTAACTGCTCTTGGGGACTGCAGGCATGGCTGATATGATACTTGTTAACAGCAAATTCACTGCATCTACCTTTGCAAATACATTCAAGCGTCTTCATGCACAGGGAATCCGACCTGCTGTTCTTTATCCTGCTGTTAATGTGGACCAATTCGATGAACCTCATTCTTATAAGTAACGAAAATTATTGTATATCTCTTGCATCTTGTAACTCTAGGCATGCTCTTGAAATGTCATGGAAGAATTTCTTCCATTGCATTTTTCCCACCAGTAGTTCTGAATCTTATTCTTATCTGTTTCATGTGGCATAGGTTGAATTTTCTCTCGATAAATCGCTTTGAAAGGAAAAAGAACATAGAATTGGCAGTTTCTGCCTTTGCCAAACTTCACAACCTTGAGGAACATGCCCTTCAAAGTCAAAAACTAAATGAAGCTACTTTGACCATTGCAGGCAAGTCTCAATCTGCTTCTTTCCTGGGTTACATTACCAAAGAATTTCATATATTGATGAATATGGAAAATGGTTTTTGTACTTGGGATGCAGTGTTTTCTTTATCCCCTTATGCTTGTTGCAGAAAGGGCCATGTACCTTCCTCTCTTGAAAAAAGAGGAAGGGAGGGACTGGGGAATACATGCACCTTCACTAAAGACTTTTAAGATTGAAATCACACTTTACATAATTACTTTTCAATTTTCTATTGCATTTTTTTAAAGGGTGGAATGGATATAAAATATGCTATGAAGGCTGTGTTCTGCAAAATGCAGATTTTCTTGTAACAGAGTGAAATATGCAAATTTTTTCATGAGATGACAAGGGGATTTTTTATTTTTTTGAGATGGGGCTATTGGAATATTAACTTGATTTGTAGGGAAGACAAATTAGACGTGTTTAAATGGTAATACCCCAACTTTGCTCATTAAGTGCTTGCTTGTAATATATCTTTCAGGTGGATATGATAGTCGACTGCGAGAGAATGTTGAATACCTGGATGAACTTAAACACCTGGCTGAAAGGGAAGGAGTCTCATCTCGGATTAGCTTCGTTACGTCCTGCTCAACAGCTGAGAGAAATAAACTTCTTTCACAGTGCCTGTGTGTCATTTATACTCCAAAGGTCTGATCCCTTTCACTAGTCTATAACATTGATCATACTTTGAGATGAAAAGAGGGTTTTATATTAATTGTTCAATAAATGTAGGATGAACACTTTGGCATCGTCCCATTGGAGGCAATGGCAGCCCATAAGCCTGTAATTGCATGCAATAGTGGGGGCCCTGTGGAGACTGTTAAGGATGCAGAAACAGGATTTCTTTGTGACCCTACCCCTGAAGATTTCTCTTTGGCGATGGCTAAACTCATTCAGGATCCTCAGATGGCAAGCAGAATGGGTGGAGAGGCCAGGAAGCATGTTGCTGAGTTATTCTCAACAAAAACTTTTGGCCAGCATTTGAATCAATATCTCATGAGCATTACTGGCAGTAAAGAAGATTGAAAATAGCCAAGGTAGCTGGAATCTTTTTATTGACCTAATACGACATAGTTTGTCAGACTTAAATGTTGCCACTTGATTAATGGTTAGAAAGAAGGATAATTTTGATAATCATCTTTTACATGATTATGCTGTAGTGGCCAAGCGAATTCAAACACAGAATGGATTTATTACGACTCTCCTTTACAAGCTTTAGGTTTCATAGATAGATGTTGCTGATGCGGAGAACACGCTGATTTGGCCACCTGTTGATGCCTGCTGCAAGCAGTACATCCTGCAAATGCATCACTAATTGAATTACGATATGCCGCCAAGTCTCACTCCTCTTCAGAACTAAAGCATTTGTTCATGTTTAACAAAGAAGCAGCTCTCATTTTTATTTATTTATTTTTTCAATTCTAGTATCAGAATCAAATTATATTTCAAATGCTATTATAATTTCAAATTGAAATTGTGTTTCAAATAGGAGTTATGTTTTAATTGAGAGTTAAATAAATTCTGATTTTTTAAAAAAATATATTTTTTTATATTTTTAAATTGTTTTGATGTATTAATATTAAAAATATATATATAAAAAAATAAAGAATTTGAAAATCCTCATCATTGCATTGCAGGACAATTTTTGCATTACAATTTAAACGGTACTTGCAAGCAAGTCTCCTTCATATAGGAGGATGGCTGAATGCTTGTGCAAAGGTAGGTGATAATTCTGCTATGATTGTTGACTAATTAGCTAACCAATTTTTAATATCTGTTAATTATTTTTTCTTTTCAACAAGAAGAAACTATAATCGAGAATTGAATTATAAGTAGAGGTAGGTAGTAGCCTCATAGGTGTTTCAAGATTTCAAACTTGAAAAAAGTATATCTAATCTAAGCCACACCACATAATAACAAGAATAGATAAAAAAAAAAAAGATGAAAAAAAAAAGAATAGATGAAAAAAAATAAAAAAAATAAAATGAAAGTAAAAAAAGATAAATAAAGCAAGCAAAAGTTGTAAATAAAGATAAATTGAATATAATGTAGAAAAAAATTGCATGGGACTAAATATCTTTTCAAGTAGTAAGATGATGTATTTATATTGGTATAATATTTGAGTTTTATTTAAATATCAAATTTGACTCCTATATAGATTCTTTATATTAGATGTGATAACCCATTTTTTAACCCTCATTTTTAATATTTTTTTCAAAATAATAAATTAAAAAAAAGAGAGAAAGAGGAGGGAGTGAAACGATGAATAAGGAAGAAAAGAGGGCCTACGATGACAATGAATCAAATATTATAATAGAAGATCATGCATATAAGAAAAAAAATAAATGAATAGGAGAATCAAGTAAAATTGAAAAATTATAAAGAAATCCTAGTTCAAGCAATAAATAATATAAAGATTTAATATTATTTTTTCTATTTAGGTTTTTAATAAGTAGACCATACATAGAAAAATACAAGGAAAAAAAACCTAGCACCATTTCACCAAAAAAAAAAAAAAGAGAGAAGAAAAATTCCCTATAAACAACAAATAAATAAATAAATAACCTTGTCGATTAAGAAATCAAAACCTTGACTACCCCTTTCTTCCTCTGAGACAATGTTATTGACATCACCACACTACTAAGCCATATCAAGTCACCACATTTCATTTTTCTCTTCAACACAAAGCCAATAACAACCTTCTCTTATCCTTAGCCACAAACATTATCAATATTTTTTTTCATAATCAAAACCTGACTACCTTACTAGCCACCACACTAGACGAGTGGTATAACAACAATATCTCGTTATTCTCGTGCCTGAACTAACTCGGTCATAACATGTTGATCTATTAAAGCACTTGACCCCATATTGTTAGTGAGTGAAAAGACATATCACAACCTAAATCATCTATCCATGCATAAGACTCATGCATCATCATTAATGATCCAACTTTTAGGAGCTTCCAATCGACTTTAGTTGTTTTCAAAGGTCTTTTTAAATTTTTAACATAGTGAATAGTTTATTTTGATTGATTTTTTTTATATATTTTTTTAATTATTATGAATTTACGTTTGGCTTGATTGATGAGTGAATTTGTTTTTATTGTTGTTTTTTTGTTGATTTAGGTATATTGTTTAATTTATTTATTTTTCATAACTCTCAGCCTAAAAGTTGTAAATTCTTATTAGGTTTCTCCTCAAATATCATATTGAGGGTAAATGATTTTTATATTGTAAATATAAATGTAGCTTATACATTTTTGTATGTTTGCTTTTTTTGTGTGATTTTTTTTTTTGTAAAATCGATTTGGGAATTGTAAATCTTAATTAGGTTGTTTTTTAAGATATCGCATTAAGGGTAAATGAATTTGTGCATGTAAATATCAATGTCAATGTTTTTTATTTGTATTCTTTTTTTGTTTGTATTCTTTTTCTTATAATTCAAAATCAACCTAAGAATTGTAAATCCTAATTAGGTTATTTCTCAAATATTGCATGGTAAATAGGTTAATGAGATGTGTGTGAATCTTATTTTGCATTTCTTTCATTTAATACATAGAGTGATTTTGGATTGAATCGACACGATCTCATATAGGCTCATTGAGAGCAAATGGTGGCCTTCAAGCTTATTTTGAATATAATTAAAGAAAACATCAAAGCCCCAGCCCAAGGTTGACCATGACACAAGAAAATAGGTCAAAGCCTAATAAACCATGAATATCCACTTGGGTCCAAGGTCCATGTTCAAAAGGTAAGGATTGGGCCTTATTAATAGGCCCAAGTCTCAAATCACTGCTCTAAACCTTATTAGCCTCATACCTTCAATAACCAAAACATGTATACTAGTTTAGGCAAAACATTAGCATGCATATACAATAGGTACTTTTATAATTAAAAATAAACAAGTAGCTTACCTTAAATATGATGTTTTAGGATGATTTTGATTTTTCTTTTTAACATAACTAACCATTTATCTACAAAACTTTGAAGATTAGTTAGAGTTTTTAGTTACCATAAAATTAAGAGGTGACTTCTTTTTTCTAGTTTTACCCTTTTAACATATAGTTCACAGAGATGCCTCATGTGATATAATGGCGACTGCCAAGAATACTTTTTAGGACTAAGCTTTGTTTGCTTGGTTTTATGATAATATATGTTGTTACGCTTTGATTCATGTTCTGAATGTCTTTGTTATGATTATTTATCTAAATTAATTCTTATATGCTTATTGTTTTATTTTATATAAATGTTTTTGTGTACTTGTATTTCATACACCCTATCCTTTTGTCTAGGTTGGATATGGAGTTATGTTCATGCACCTAAAAAATACTTTTCTTTTTCACACATTTTTTTTTTGTTACACTGGGAAACTAGTGATGTCCAAATAGGTCATTGACTTGGGTAACACTCGTGAAATCATCAAATTCTTATAGATAGATTGTTTGATCGCAATCGGTAAACCAAAAAATTTTGGTCCTGGTCAATACTCTTTCACCTTGTTGGCCTTGATTCAACCTATTAAAGTCTATTAATGAGCATTGAGGACCTTTTTAGAAGTAATTTAGTTAGTCAACCTACCCACACATGACTAAAACCTTCTCTTAGGGTTCCTCCCTATATTGTTATATTCAATTAGATTTTTTTTCCATATGAATATTTATTTTATGTAGGTTATTTTTTAGTTTTTTTTTATGAAACAAATAGAAATAATATTTTGAAATTTCAATCATCCTAGAGTCATAAAGAATTAAGAGAAATATCTCTTGAAGCAAAACTACCAAAATAATATGGAACAAATAAGAAACGAGATACCTAAACTCATTAGCTTGCTTAAACAAACCCTTCAAACTAGGCTATCTTAGAAAGGGCCCTCTAATAAAAATAATACTATAGAAATATGCACTTCATAGCACATCTCTATGACTCTTGAAAATTCAAACATGTCACATGGAACATGAAAGTTTGAGTGGTGTTGTCTTGACATGGTTTAAAAATTTATATAGAAACAAAATTAAGAAATGAACAAATCTTGCCAATATAAGTTTAACATGTAAGTGGCCTGAAACAAGTTCAACTTTCAAAGTATGAAGAAAAAAAATAATGAGTTAGTTAAGGAATACACTCTTAGATGGCATTGAATGATAACATGAATTTACCTTTTTATATTAGAGAAAAAGATCAAATCTAATTTTGTTAACTTATTTAATCTCTATACTTTGAATAATTGATTGGTAATTTGTTAACCCATTTCATGGATGTGGTGAATACAATAAAAAAAGAAGTTTGAGCAAAGCTTAAAATTAGGAAGGATAAAAAAATTATCAGTAAAGATTGGCACCAAGTTGAATGACGTATAAAACAAATATCCCTCAAATTAGAAACTTCACTATAAACACTTTAGTTGTCCTTTTAATATCTCATCTGGGAAACTCAAGCATCGTTTAGTCTTTAACATTTCTAGTTTCTCAAGTGACATTATCTAAGATTGATATACCTTTTTCCTTGACTAACTTAATTGAAATAAAACAAATTAATCACTCAGTTGATGCTCAGTTTGGCAAAATTAAATGAAATTTTATTGATATAAAAAAATTAGAGTAATTGGGATCGAGTTTAAATAACAAACAAATATACAAACCCTTTTTCTTTCTAGAATAAAGGATTGAATTGACGGAAATGTTCAATTCAATATTTTTTTGGCCACTCGATTTTTTTTTTCAATTTGATCATTTAATATTGAGTTAATTTGGGATGGACTTAACTATGTTTTTTGGTTGCTTAGATATGGAGATCTTAAAATGCCGAGTAAAAATTTTGATCGGCGGTTGATGCTCAATGCAATTAAAACTTGAGAAATCAGATTTGAAAAAAAATATATATGGGACTTGATCCAATAGACAGTGGCAAAATGGCTAACACATGCATCACACATGCTAGCACATACATTGTGCTTTGACAGTGTGTGCAACTTTCTCTGGTGTCAAAACACTTCTTTCCTTGGTAGTGGTGGAAACGACTTAATGAGGCCTTTCGAGCGGCACATCACATGTAATCGGTGGAGGTTCATGGTGACCCTTTCTTCTTCTTTTTTTCTCCTCTATCTTGTCTCTTTTATTCTTGGTTTTTTGCATGCATTCTCTCCAAAATATAAAGGGTCCTGTCATTTTATTTTTAAGTCAAATTCTATCTATATTCTTTTTATTGTTATTTGTTTTATTTTGTATCCCTTTTGTAATTGAATTTGTCTTCAATTTCATCTCTAGTCATTAAGTTGATTGGAAATTAGGTTTTGTAATTTTTTCTAGTTTGCCTTCTATTGGGTAACCATGGTTTTAAGACACAAGTCATTCTTTTTATTGATATTTTTTTTGTTTCGCATCCTTTTTTTAATTAAATTTGTATTCATTTCCATCCCTCATCGTTTAGTTGAATGAGAATTAGGTTTTGTGATTTTTTCTAGTTTGACTTTTATAGGGTAACCCTGGTTTTAAGATATAAGTAATTGGTATGGCAAGGTTAATCTGAGTTGACTTTGGTTTTTTTTAGGTTCTTTTTTTAAAATTATATTTTTTTTTTAATTTCATCATTTAACATTGAGTTGGTCGAGGATTGGGCTTCATAATTTTTTTTTCACTTTCTTTTCTACGGAGTTATTCTAGTCTCGTGACTTGGGTTATAGGTTTCGTAGTTTAATTCGAGTTAATTTAGGACTTTTTTTCATAACTTTTTTTTAGATTGATTTTTTTTTTTAAGTTTCACCCTTTAACAATAGGTTGGTTTGAATTGAGTTTCATAATTTTTTTATAGTGTTATCTCAATCTCAAAACTCAAGTTGACTTGGGTCAGGTTTTTTTGTCCTTTTTAAAATTGATTTTTTTTTTTCAATTTTATTCCTTCAATATTGGTTTGAAAAAATTAAGCTTCAGAATTTTTTATTTTTTTTATGAGATTATTTCATTCTCATGATTTAGATAGCGTGTTTGACAATTTAACCTGGGTTAACTTGGGTTGTTGTTTTTTATCCATTTTTTTAAAATGAAATATATTTTTTTCTCATTATGCCCTTCAAGATTTTGTTGACTGGCTGCTTTTTTATTCTTAAATGACTTAAAATGTGTTTTAGATGTTATTTTATTAAATTTTATTTATTTGTTTTCTTAGTTATCAAGTAAAACTATAGAGATCTTTTTAGAATATTGATAAGATATATTTGTTATAAAATTGATAGGTGTTAATTTTGTGCAGTAATCATTTTCAATTTGTTTGTTTATCTTGGTTAATTTATTGTTGTTGTTGTTTGTTTTTCAATCATATTATTAAATTACTTATAGAATTCAATTAAGATTATGACCTAAGTTTTGGATTTTTATTGCTTCTTTAAAACATGTTTAAGCGCTTTAACATTCTTTTTATATGCTAGAAAAAAAATTGATCCAGCTAAGGCAGACCACCAATCTAGTATAAGTTATTTTGCTTGCCATTGTGTCTAACTGCAACCAATCCAAAGAGGTCCATGAACAAATATAAATGCAATATGCTTGTATATCCTAAGTAATTAATCATCCTAAACTTCATTCTTGGATATCTTGATATAAATAATCAATTTTGTCTTTAATCTTCCAGAATCCCAAGTATATCCCTTAAAATGAGAATATGATCTAGTAAAATAGAACACAAAAAAAAAATTGTTCTTAAAAATTAATAATTTGTTTCATCAAAATAAGCATATTTGAAACTTTAGTCCAACACATTTTGAGGCAACGTGGTGATGTTATGCTAGGAGAAGTGCTTAAAGATATGGGTTTAGACATTGATTAAAATAGAACACACAAAAAAAATTGTTCTTAAGTTGCATGCTTAGTTAAGTTTTGTGAGCATCCCACTTATTTGAATATTTTTAAGCATTGCATGATGAATAAAAATATCCATTTGTTATGGCACTTACGAGGTAACAATGAGGTGATTTGTAGTTGGAAATTAAGTATTTCTATTCAAGACTATGAGCTTTGTGTTGTAGATTTTGGATTTGTGATGTTTAAGTGTGTATGATGATGAAACTTGTATGGTGGTATTATGTGACAATAGAACTAATAAATTATGCTACATAATTGTGTGGTTACCACACACACCAACCACAATAAAACCAAGTGATTTGACTTCTTTTGTGGTTTCTATCAAACGTTATATAGCCATCTCCGGTATAAAACTCTTAGAAGGGCCTCTTGTAGTGAGCCTCTAGGGAATTTGATATGGCGACAGCAGAAGAAGCTCTGATTAAGAAATCAGGAGATATATACAGATCTATCTTGCATGACGAAGCTGAGAATACCACGCAGTGGAGGCATGGTGGTCCTCCCGTATATGATTCCGTAAACCAGCTCTTCGAAGAAGGCAGGACCAAGGTTCTCGACCCTTTCTCTTCGTTTCCTTTGTGCTTATATATGTCTAAATTATGTGTTCGTGTGTGTCAGGATTTCTTCTTCTTTTTCTTTCTTGTTTTGTCTCTCAAACTCTTTGCTTGTTAACATGGCTTGTAGGAATGGCCAAAAGGATCTCTAGAAGAAGTAGTGCAAAATGCTATCAAGTCTTGGGAAATGGAACTCTCCCACAAGACTCGTTTACAGGACTTCAAGACCATCAACCCTGACAAATTCAAGCTCATTGTTAATGGTACTGTGCCAAACTTGAAACCCGATTTTCTTTTCTGTTCTTTGTTCTTATTTGATTTAATAAAACCAGATTAAGGTTAAGGAGATTAAGGACAGGATTGTCAATCATGGGAAGCTTCCTTGAACCTCACCTGTAAGTACTCTGATGAATATTTGGTTGTGTGACAGGAAGAGAGGGTTTATCAGGAGAAGAAACGCTTAGGCTTGGGAGCTACAATGCTCTATTGAAAAACTCTCTACCGAAGGAATTTCAGTACTACAAAGCAGATGAAGAAACCTTTGAATCATCCCATGATGCCTTTCAATCTGCCTTCCCTCGAGGATTCGCATGGGAAGTGCTGAATGTATATTCAGGACCTCTTGTGATTTCTTTCAAATTCAGGCATTGGGGTTTCTTTGAAGGACCTTTCAAAGGTCATGCTCCTACTGGAGAAAAGGTTGAGTTCCATGGCCTCGGAGTCCTCAAGGTATGCTTTTAAAAGAATTCCCTACACCAATAAGAACTAGTGGAAGGTGCCGGTAAAAAATCCAAACTATTTCTTTTCATCTAATTTAGAGAAGGGGGGCGAAAGCACAACCATTTAGCATGCAAAAAATATCAAAAAGCAAAAAAAAATCTGGAAAATGCATCACTGTTCACCCTTTATGGATCTTATTCAGTGTTTTTTTCAAAAGGAAAGACTCCAAATGGTCCACATAGCCTCTTTCAAGCTAGCCTTTCAAACGTTTATCTATAGTCAATTTAGTGTTGATGGAGCTTTTAAAAGTATTTTTTATTTAGAAATATATTAATATAATATTTTAAAAAATATTATTTTTAATATTATTATATTAAAATAAAAATAAATAATAAAAAAAAAACTTAACCTTTTTTTATAAAAAAATAATAAACAGTGTAGTCAAACAATTCTGGATTTTCTCCACTAGCATTCCTACTTCCCTGCTTGATATGATTTGATAAGGTCTTTTCATCAAGAAATCACACCTGGCAGCCATTAATGGTATGAGCTGTAGTGCGTTCGTCAATAAATCCTGGGCCCAAAAGCCATTATTGCTTCTTCTTTTTTCTGGTTCAGAAAAAATTGCCAATGGACTTGAAAACTCTGAATTTCTACTAACAAGAAAAGCAAAAAAGGGACAGCCCAATACATAAAATGAAATTACAGAGTGGGACATCTTCATTAATTAAAAAAAAAAGAAAAAGAAATGATTTCCTACAGAAGAAGTAAAGTGGCTTGTGAACTTTTTACGGGTTCCCAGATGGATGAATCTCAAAGGGCAGAAGATGTGGAGATTTACTATGACCCAGCTGAGTTATTTGGAGGGCTACTGAAAGGACCGCTGATCTCACCATCCCGATCAGATTCAGAAGATAACACTGCCACCGTCGCAGCAGCAACACATGGCTGTCCGTTTTCCAAATAAATGTAACTGGCCATGTGTTCTCGCTAATGCTTGTGTTTTGTCACTTCTGTTTGTACCTTGAATCAAGCCGCTTGCTCGATCTTATTACCATTTTATCTGTTGCTTGCTGCACGCCTATCCATCCCTCGCATGCAAACTTCAGAAATAAAGCAATTTTCATCACAAAAGCGCTTTTTGCTTCTGTATTAGGAATGGGCACAGGTGGAGCTCCTAGAGCATCCATCTCCTTGTTCTTATCAGCAGAGTTTCTATTAGACTTGAAGAGATGCACGCCATCTGCCGCAATATCTTAAATGCGCAGTATACTACATGGAAGGTCTTCAGCTCTCAGAACTTACCCTGCTGGAACAAGTGAGTTGGCCATGCAGTGATACTTGGCTCTCTCTAAAAGGCTGGCTAAAAAGTAAATGCCGCTTACAGGTAGATGAATTCTGGCTTTAAATCGCCACTTGACAAGCAAGAAAACAAAATCGCGGTAGAAGTGAAATAACAGGATGAATGGATGGCACATAAATGGATTGTTGCTCGAGCAGTGAACTCAGAAATACAGAATATATAACCAAAGTCCACTAGCAGCAGGCTTGCAACTTATCACCACATGCTTTGTCAACAGAATTAGCAACATGAACAAGACTGCCCAGCAACAATATCACAGCTAAAATTAGGTGCAGATGGGTTGAAATTGGAATATCTAAGTTCCAAGCTTCCATTGATAAAACCATGCGATACAGATAATAAATATCGCCCAACTCTGCCTACTGTAATACATACTGCCTAACTCTAAAATGGAACAAAATGAATCGACCCATTCAAGGACTCGTAGTTCATATTCCACATGCATTACAACAACAAAAAGAATATAAACAGTACCACTTCAGCGAAATTCAATTTTGGGGTCGATGCCTCGACGACCTTCATCTACAAGTGCCAGACTCAACATTTCAGTGCAAAATTGATCATCCGGTTTCAGCCATAAAGCCTGATTGAGAAGTGAATATGATTAAGACCAGATCTTAGGGAATTTTTATGACAAAGAAGATTGAGGAGGTGGGGGAAGCAGTAAAATCTTGTTTTTGAAATTATACATTAGTCCAGACTACTTACCTTGTGGTAGCATGTAATTGCAGCAGTAAAGTTATCCTGCAGAAAAAGGGGACGAAGAAGAGGCACCTATAAGATGGCTTTTAAATCATGACACAGTATCAAATTGTAACATTTCCCAAATTTAGAAAGCGGTCAAAATTTCAAGCAATCTAATGACAAGTCATTATATCCGTATTAAAAAATAGTTCATTCTTCCAAGTCAGCCCGAGTCGGAAAAAAGGTGATTTGCAACCAGTCACTTTGGGAAACACTCTACCACTTGAAAATAAAGAAAAATATGATTTTAGCTTCCAGTTAATACAGGATGTTGTTTGATGACTCGAATAATAGCAGAAGGTTGTCAAACAATCAACATGAGAAACTGAACTGTAGTCCCATGCTGGTTTGTGTTCATGTTCATGTGATGTGAATATTGTTATCAAACCCTTGCACAAAAGTCATTGGAAACATAAATTAGCAAAGATATCATAATGTGATAGCTTTCCAAGACATCTTCAACTTTCATAACCACTTTCATTATTTGCACTATGCCATTTCAATACCTCTCCCACTTCTAGTAGTCCTTATTTTCTCTGGATAATATTTACCTTTCTCAAACTATTGCTTTCAACTACAACAGCCAGATGATGTCATTTTAACAGACTTAAATTAAAATGAAAACAACTCAATTCACCTGCAAATGATAAGTGTATGCAAGACCAGCATAAGTACTCAAGCTTCTAGTTGATAGTGTAAGTGCTCTCTCATAGCATGAAATTGCTTCATGGTAAATCCTGAAATAATAATTTGATGTTATTAAGCTGAACAGTAATATGCCATATCATTCATTTATACATGTAATAAGAGAACATTCTATTTCTACAATAATGACTGCAAAGAAAGGAATAGGAGAACAAAACTCCAACTCAAATACGTAAAAAAGTCGAACCATAAGTCACGATGTCATGCTTGCTCACAACAAATCAATCATGCAATAAATGAAGAAAGCACTATTTGACCACACAAGCATTAAGGGATTCATGAAAATTCTTTCCATATTATTATTGAATTTTGAGGGTTGCAAAGGGCCAAGCTTATCCTCCTTTCATCCTATCAATGGAATTTGAAAAGTATTTTCTATTGCATGATATTATCTGTCGTATTTCACCAAGTGCACCAAGAAAGCTCCCAACTTGATCCTTAAAAACACTTCCACAAAAAGCTACAGGAAAAGAGACAGAAACTAACATGTTTATAAGAAAATGCTAACAACTAAAAAGATAGCCAAAGCTTTCCATTTATAAAAACTGTAACAAAAAAGTACTCATCAATATGGGTTTGCTCAGTTAACTGATTGAAACTAATGGTTATGCAAGTTCAAAGCAATTGGAGGGTTGAACTACTTTTCTTTATTTCTGGTTGACAAAGACCTCAGCAAGTGTGTATTGAATAACAAATGCAGAACATATACTAATCATCCCTGCAACAATATGAAAATATTAAGATGCGAAACAGAAAAACAATTTTGAAATTGAGGATGAGAAAGGTAATTCATTTCAAGTACAAGGAAAATTCTAGAAAAAAATAGAGCAATCATACATCCTGGAGTACCTAAATGGCAACAAGCAACTAAAAAAAGGGAGTATAACTGCTCATTCCAACAAATTTTAAAACGTACTTTAACTTTCTGTAGGCATGGCCAAGATTAATGACAGTTGGTTCCCACAATTGACTCAACGAAGGAATGTGCTTCAAAGTCTTCTCAAACCACAACACTGCTTTGTTGTACCTGAAAGTGTTTGAGAAACAAAATTATGAAAGTCAAACAGCTTGACCGGCATCAAAAAGTTTACAGCCAATGGCTTTTAGTAAAGAAAATGAATGCTGTTTGCAAAATTGATTATTTGATTCTTCAAAGAAACGCCATAAACATTAACAATGCAAAAGAGACCCTGTAAGTAAAATTTTTAAGTCAATCTTTGACAAAATTATGAGGAAAGAAATATCCTTACTCCTTCATATTATAAGCAACAACACCAAGTTCATTGTATACAAGTGGATCTGAAGGGCAAATTGTCTTTGCCTGCATGAAAAACTGAAAAAAGATGATGAATCAGAATGTTGACAAACCACAACAAGAAACACGAAGAAGAGTCAAAAAGGAAACAGGATTTCAAATGACAAACAAGTAAGTGCAATATTATGATGTTCACTGTCCATTCAATTTATGCTCAGTTTGCAAGAAAGCTACAAATAATTCCCCAAAAGGAAAAAGGAAATCATTTGCTTAGATTACAACTACGAAATTGAAGTCAATGCAGCAAATGCTAACCTAAGAATGTGGGTTCGAAGCTAGCATTCTTGAACTGTACATGACAAACCAAAAGCCCTTCATTTTTCTTTTTTATTGAAAATTAAGGCAGTGTTTTCTCAAGCATCAGGGAAGAATGATGCAGCGCCACTTAAAACACCAGGGGCTAATTGTGTTATTGAAACACAATTTATCAATTAACCAAACAAAATAGCTATTGGCCATTGTTCAGAAGATAAAACATCACCTGCTCAGCAAGCTTATAGCTGTGAGTTCGCATGTATTCCATCCCAATATACAAAGTTGGCAAATGGCACCTGGAATAACAGAATATCAAGATTCAACCTGTAAAAAGACAATTGATAAGTAATAAGAGGACTTCAACAATGCATAACCTTGGGACCAAAAAAACAGACTAGTTTCAGATCATTATATCAAATAGGAGCTTCGGGTCAACTTAAACTACCTTTTGGAGATTTTGAGTTGGGGAAAACCAACCGCCACTTTTCTGGTTTAAATTAACAACTCCAAACCTAAAAGACCCTTTAACTAGCCAGCTAACCAGCCACCAAGCTAGCTCATCACCCAGAAAAAATTAATTACAACAAAGCAATCAAGACAAACTACCTGGCAACACTATAACATGACATATAAAAATCTCCACCTCAACTTCTTTTTATAAAGGAAATACCAATAATTACACTCAGAAAACAAAAGGGAACAACAACAATGAGAAAACACATTACACAACGGAAAAGGCGGGTTAACGACAAAAAAACTAGGATTTCTTCTAAAAGGTACAAAGTTAAAATGATAGCCCATAATAGTTGAGATCGGGCAAACTATAAGCAGAAGTGGGACATATACAAAATTGTATATATTCAATATTTCCATAAATAAGTTTGAATCTATGTAGGCAAGGATAAGAGAGAATGAGAAGGTAAGGTGAGGAATGAAAAACTTCTGTTCTTTCTTAATTATACAATAGGAAAGAAAGATGAATGCAGCATACAAATTATGGTGAAATTTTTCAATTCTTACAAGTAGAAGGAAATACTAAAAGACAGTGAAACTTTTGGAAAGGTGGCAAATGGCAATAGAGGTCTGCATGTACCAGCACCAGTGGAGGCTGGCATGGAGGAAACCCATTTGACTCCAAACACACATTTATTTAAATAATTTTTATCTTAAGGATTTTTCCATATATTTGTTTTAACATTTTTTTGAGGACATGGAATACTTTAATTTTTGTATACTGCTTGCGACCAATTCCATACACGTTTCCTTTTTCATATTTATTTTAAATTATAATTTTAGCTTTTTATTGATTATAAATAATAATATATGGTCTTCCCTTGGAGGCTGTCAAGGAGGCCTAAAATAACTTCCTAAAGTTATGGACGCAGAGGAATTCAAGCGTGCAGGAAAATGCTAAAATATTTTCTTACAAAAAAGGCAGCCTAACAAAAGCACACAATGCTCCAAAAACATGTATCTTTCAGTTCAAATAGTGTAAAAATATTATATTATTTTCAACTTGAAGAGGTTACTGAGGTTCTAGTCCAAATTACCCTGGGAATAAACGAGCAGCGGTGCGATATGCCGACATTGCTTGATCACCCTCTTCTTGAGCAGCATAAGCATTCCCAAAGCCAATCCAAGCAGGTGCAAAGGTTCCATCTAGACTCGTAGCCTTGCTGTATTGTAGAACAAACAGAAGAAGAATCAGATTTAATCCATATGACCAAAAAGAGCACAGTAGGTACATTTTTTACTGAGCTTCGGGCAAAAGTTACCTGAAATAACGTCGTGATTGATCATACTTCTTGATACAGTAGTAGTAACAGCCAACAGCAAACCATGAGAGAGTCCTAAATGACGAGAAGACCTAATAAGTAAACATGATGTTCAATTGCATAATATTTAATGGAAATGTTCAATTACACAATATCTAATAGAAACTCATATTCATGCTTAAGCTGAAGTGAAGTCTATGAGAAAGAAACAAAATCTCTCTTATCCATCTCTTGTTTTTTTCCTTTTTCTCTTCAAAATTTTATAATTAGTAATTCAAAAGCATTTGACAATGAAATTCAGATGAGAGTCCACAGGATATCATTCAAACACAATTTCAAGCAAGACTAGACAAAATATCAAGAGAAATTTGAAAGAGATCCAACAGAAGAAAGCACTTATTTTTCCTATGTTTTTTAGCAGCCCTGAAACCATCTTCACTTCTAACTTACCATTTTGTTTTATCAATTTAAAATCTTATGCACAGGTAGATTTCACTTTCCATGATTTTATTGTTGACAATTTGAGGAATTGAAAAATAGGCCACATGAAAATACCACGTGGGAAAGTTTCACACAGTCAGAGGATTCTAATAGGTCCACCATTACATTACTTCTTAGGATTTACAATCTTTCCATGCACGACGGTAGAAATGTATGCATGTGAAAACTGTTGCAGCCAATTATACATGAGGAGAATCTTAGCTTTGTTGAAGAGAAAGTGACACTCCTAATGGATGAGAAGTCCAATAACCACAAAAAATGAATTATGCTCTTTAGTACCTTTTATTGGACTACACAAATAATCACTGGCAAACCACATGCATATTTCCCATGTTACTCATGAATGGTACTTCAGGTGTAGTAGATACATGTTTTCCAAGAGTTCTTACTTCCTTCTCTTTAACTTCTTTCTTTGTGTTAATTAGTCAAGCTGTTACTGGAAAAACAAATTATTTGGATAACCACCATGCTCACATTTGATCAATGATGACAAGAAATTATTCTGTGCCTGAAACACATCTAGAGAGCAAACCATGGAAGCAAAAAAGGGAAAATAGATAACTCAATCTAAGCATAATCCTTCACAGTGAAAGGGAACTAAGGAAGCTGGTCCTGAGAGTAATCCTTCAACTCCAAAGAACACAGGTCATATGAGCATATCATAAAAGAAGATGCGGGTATATAAACTCACTTTTGAGGATAATCCTTCACCAAGTTAGATGCCATGAGATACAGCTCATTTGAATTTCCAAGCTCCACAGCAGCTGCTAAATGTACCAATGTACATTTCAAATGAAAAGGGTCCTTCTCAAGCAGACTGCAAAAGAAAAGATAAATCTCCGATCAACTGACACATCTAGGGTGTGTTCTTATCTGTATTCTGTTTGAAACAAGTTAGGAACTCACTCTGAAGTTAGTTCAAAGCATTTCTGATATTCACCACACTGATTGAAGTACTCTGCTTTACAAGCCAAAAGATCGGTGTTGTTTTTTAGTGTATGCATGAAAGATGGGCTAGAAGGATTGCTATTGCAGCTTTCTTTTTCAACTTCTCTGAATTTGGCTTCTATGACACACTCTTTGTCATACTGTGACAAGGGACTGACATTAGTTTTGGAGAAGCAAATAGATTATCTGGAAATAGTTGTTTGGATCATATTGACTAGTATACACTGTAGTTGTGTGTCACCTTTTTTATCAAGCAAGAGTAGAATGAAGAGAGCCACCTATCTTCAGGACCAAATTGCAAGGAGGAAAGTAGACTTGTTTCTGCAATGCAGTGGCAAATATAAGACGTTTGAGTATTAAATGACATTGTTATTTCAAGCAATGTGGAGCAATTTATATTCTTTCAGTTAATGAAGTGAATGCCAGAATGGTAATGAATAGAGAAATTCTCAACAATCACCACTTAAACAGTAAATACTACAAATCGGATAGCAATATTCTTCACATGATTCAAAAATGAGGTTTGGAGAACTGTTACCTTCTTCAAATGTGAGCATGTGATTTTCAATAAGGCATTCCAAAGCCTGGGAAACAATGGAGATACAATCATCATTCATACTTCCAACCAAAATCAGTAAAAGAGATGAGTACAACTAGAAAGAAATCAAGATTATGTCCAGAAAACAAAGGCAAAAAACTTCAGTTGAATATATCAAGAAAACTCTTTAATCTTTATCAACCTCTTAATATGGATTTTTGAAGCTTTGCACGGAAAGCTATGTTAATTCTTTTTGCATGCACAAATACTATAATGCAAAGAAACTCTCTTATGCAACCTACAAAGTAAACCAGAAAGCAAAGGTAAAACAAGTGCAATAGCTACCTCATAACATAAAGGATCAGCCTTGATAGCAGCTTTGTACCTTAAATCATCACAAAAGAGTAAATTAATCATTACAGACCAAAGACACAGTAAATTTCTACAAAAATGAGATGGCTAAGAAAAGCTAACCAATGTCGAGCTAGAGCACGATTTTCCAATGCTTCATAAGCCCTACCTCTTAGAAAACATATTGCTGAAGAAATCTATCCCAAAACAGAAAAACAGCATTTCACTAACCAAAATTCAAAGTCATAAATACAAGTTTAATCTATGTATATTCAAGATACATAATCCACATCTTTATCACAATCAACTAATATAAAGCACCAAAACAAATCTTCAAAAATTCATAAGCGAATTGTGAAAGAGAAAGAACAAGACTTGAAATGTTCAA
The DNA here is from genome assembly GCF_005239225.2 of Populus alba. NCBI lineage: Eukaryota > Viridiplantae > Streptophyta > Magnoliopsida > Malpighiales > Salicaceae > Populus > Populus alba. The sequence goes on along the minus strand of NC_133294.1, from coordinate 13,759,481 downwards.
AAGAAAACTATTGCCAGTTAAAGATAGCATAAGAAAAAAAAAAAACTCACATTGATCTCGCGATCTTCACTATCCTTATCTAAGTACATAACATTACAGTCTTTAGTGTCATATACATTTCCATGTTCATCAACTTTTGCATCACCAAGCATTAACAAACACTGGTCCCACTCTTTCAATTCCTCCTGGTCGCAATTTTAAAAGAAAGAATTAAAAGTTAACCAAAAAACCCTAGAAGTACAAAAAAAAGTCTTTAGTTTTCAAGATTAAAGATCCAAAATCGAATATTTACGAGGCATTTGGCGGCGAGGTAGCGGAAACGGAGGTCGCGAAGGACTATTTTGGAGGCGTTGAGGAGGTGGTAGGCGCGGCGGTAGTGGCGGCCGAGGAAGAGGGCCTGAGCTTGCATGTAGATGTCAGCGGGATCGTCGGTGAAGGCGGCGACTTTGTCGGCGAAGAAAATGGCGGAGGAGTATAAGTGCTTGCTCACACAGTCACGCACTACCCCTCGAAGCTTCTCAATCTGCTGTTCTCTCATTTTTATTTTTATTTTTATTTTTATTTTAGAAAAAAAGGAAAATGAGAGTGAGGTCTTGGAGTGAAAGGGAGATTGTAGGTTTTTGATTTGTGCAGTGTAAAAAATATAATACGTATTCGGGAAGAAAGTAAAAGGGCAAATGAGCGGGAGGTTTTTTTTCCGGTCTCGTTAAATGGGTTGGTGGGTGGGTTTGAGCCTGGCTTTGAGATACTGGATTCTAATTAGCCCACGGACACAATTTTGCCCGGGGGTGGGGCAGCTCTATTGATTTTTTTTAATTTAATTCTTAAATGATGTGTTTATACAAATTTAAAAAGTGATAATTTATTTTAGTTTGTTTTTTATATAATTATATTTACTGTTATATTTAAAAGAATCCTGCTAAAAGGTGTAAGGAAAACATTTAGACAATTAATTATAATAGCAATCTATAATATTATTATTTTTTTTTTTTGCATTTTGACTTTTTTTTTCTTTTGGTTATTGATTATTTTTAATTTAGTCTTTATATTATGTGTTTATAAAGATTTAAAGTTGATAATTTATTTATTTTTTCTCTTATATTGTTATAACAATATCAAAAAAATATTTTAGCATCGGATTGATATCAAAAAAATATCTCAGCATTGCGATATAATTTATTTTAAAAAAAAATTAGTTAAATAAAAAATTATTTTAAAAAAATTATATTATTAAACTTTGTGGAGTGAAGTAACCTGGGTTGTGTCGATTCACAAGTTTAGCGGTGATAAGAAAACTCCAATTAATTAGCTTCTAAAAGTTAGAAAATGTGAATAATTCCAATAAGCTTGCTATTGATACCATGAAAAAATAACTCTCAGCTCGCCATTGTTGTAGATTTAACAAGGACGAGCTGGGTAGCTCACCCTTGTGCCATAGTCTAGCCCATCAACCAATATATTTTTTATCTTATTAATTTCTCTTTTATATTTATACATTTATTTTCATGGAACTTAATGTGTGTATTACATATATTCTTGTTATGTGCTACAAAAAATCCTTCTTATGCTAGCTCATTGAGCTACATACTACAGTACCTTCTTTTTATGCTTTTACAATAGGTTACGTTTTATAACAACACATTTGCATGCTATCATGTTACGTGTTATGTGTGCTAATATTATATGTTGTACATCACCCTACACCTGTAAAGATGAGCTACACCACCCTAACATCTTAGGAATGGTAAGATATAAAACAATTTCTTAAAAAGGTATGTTAGAACACTAATCTCTTCACTATATATAATAAAACACACATGTCATCTTCATGATTTCTTACTTGAATGTCACTTGAGTAACCAAACTAAAAACTAATTTAAGCATCAGAGAATTTGTTTTACAAATAACACCAAATCACAAATGCAAATCATCCTATTATTAATTGTGGAATCCATTAAAGTTTTTCTACAAATTCATCAGTGGCGTCGTCTCTGAGAACTAAAATAAAAGGCTAGTTCATTTCCTTTCACACTCTTCATAAAAAAATGTTACTCATTGCTGATTAAACACCAAGATAAAAAAGAATAACTAATCTCCTTACAATAAGGACTCTAGTTCCCCTAAGTCTTCAATAACTCTCTTAACATGTGCAAATGCTCAACAATGTTATTATAGCAATATAAGAAAAATTTCATACTTTTCCATTCCATCAATAAGAGAGTCAACATACAGCTTCATTACGTGTACCATATATACAGAGACAACTTTAGTTCCATGAAAAATCTAAACAAAACAACATGCCAAATAGGCACAATACTCAAACCCTCTAAATGAGTTAGTAGTCCTCAATAGACCATATCCACTAGTATGATTATCTCTATCAATCTTCTTATGAGTCTCGTTCACATAATCCTCATAAAAAAAACCTATACAAGATATATATGAGACTGCACCAGCTCCTATATTCCATTCTTATCAGGTAAGAGTCTTCACTTTGTTATCGAGTGTTACACACTCATCTCTTTAATGATTGTCACTATAAATGCCAACCTTGATAACTATAATGGCTTTACAAATCCTAAAAAGCACACATAAAATATCAAAAGCATCTCGGAGCTAATGACAACAAAGAGTGATGTCATGTGTAAGATTTTTCATAAAACTTTCCACAAATCTGTTAGGATATGGTATCACAACCTTGAATCTGACTCTATCCTTAGTCTTTACAATCTCTATGTGAAGCTTATGTCTCATTTTGGCACCAACATTCAAATTAAATAAAGTATAACTAAGCTTTTTAACAAGATACTGAAAGCACTAAGGCATATCTCTAGAGATTTAACGAGGAAATGCTATGTGTGGAGAATGTACTTGAACCTATCACCACTGAAGCCCTGACTAATGAAGTCTACAATTATTACTTGTGGGAAAGGTTATACACACTCTTTGGTAAAAATCTTCCTAACATCAAACAAATAATGAAAACTTTTACTAGGGTGGAAGAAGCTAGCATAACTAGACAAGGTTACCCATGTTTTCACAAAGATGAATCTCTCTAATGTCATCAATCTCTAACTAAAGTATCTAAAAAGTGCAAAAGGCTAATTTGTGATCGCCTAACATATCCAAAATCTTGACTGCATCTCTAATTACAACATATATTGAGGTGCTAGCTGCTATCAAAGGAAAAACTTTATACAATATTCTTCTCCTATAAAAAATGGCTAAAATAGTAGGAATCCCAATAAACTATCTATTTTACCGTGATCACATGCACAATACTAAGGAATGCTTTGCACTGAAAAAAGAGATAAAAAGACTAATTGTCAATGGTTATTTGCAACAATTTATGAAAAAAATAGAGACAAAACCAGAGCAAGAAAGAAAGGAAGTTTGTGCACTCCATAATGACCTTTTGAAAATCATGTAATAACCTTGTCTCCATGTAATTTATGAAAAAAAAAAATATTTGGGGCTTTTCAATAAAAAGCAATAGTATTTTTTTTTTCCAATGTAACTTCCATTATCTACACATCTTTATTGTCTTTAATGTAACTCTATATACTCCATCATCTTTAAAATAGCTTCACTTAGCTCCATTAAAAACTATCTCCAATATAAGTCCATGTCTCCATTAAAAACAAATCTTTGTCTCTATTAGTCTATAAATCTTGATGTCTCTAAACAAGTTTTTAGTCCATGTGACCATTTTTTCTATAAAAAGATCAGAGATCTTCTCTAAATCCTTGTGACCATTTGTCTCTAAAATGATCATGTATCCTTCTCTTGATAAAAGCCTCTAAATCTATCACAAAAACCTTTACCTTCACATAAGACTCAACATTTCAAGATTCTTTAAATTTATTCAAAATCAAAGAATAAAAAGGCGATGTTAATTAAAAAAAAAAGACCCACCTTACCGTTGCTATAACAACAACAACCTGGGTGCTTGCCCCTACGCTAAAAGGTAGCCTATTGGTTAGGTCAGGCAAGACCACCAAGGTCATCTCGCCCTAGCTCATCGACCAATAAATTTTTCTCTCTCCTTAAATTTTCTCTCATATTTATACATTTATTTTCTCGAAACTTAATATGTGTTGCACAGATAATTTTTGCTACATGCTACAACAACTCTTTCTTATGCTACCTCAATAAGCCACGTGCTACAATAACTTTTCCCTATGCTCTCACAACAAGTTATGTGCTACACAACAACAAATCCTCGAGCTACCATGTTATGTGCTACATATGCTACATAAGTGTTATATGTGCTAGTGATATATGCTACATATCATCGCCATCTAACTACTTGCAAGGATTAGCTATGCCACTCATACATCTACCTAACATTTTGGGGATAGTGAGTCATGAAACAATTTCTTAAAAGGGGCTTCAATCCCTATCAAGGTCAAAACACTTATGTCTTAATTACACATAATAAAACACATTTTTCATATTTTTTTTTATTTTTTCTACCTTCTTTTCACTTGAGTAACCAAACTAAAAAACAAACTTAAGTATTAAAGAGTTTGGGTACATAATCTTTTTTTCAAGACAATAAAATGTGGGAGGTCAGCTGTAAAATAAAGGGATGGCGTGCATCAATAACTAAAGGATAGTTCATGGCAAACAACAGGAGCAATTGAAACAATAAAAGATGGTCATCGTTCCTAGAGCTTTATCAAGTTTTAGTACCCAGAAACTCTTTAGGTGTAATTGCAGGCAATAGTTAGTAGGTTTTGTAATCGTTGGTCTATAATCCCACTAGTGATAATTAGTTTGTAAGCTATAAATTGCTCCGAGTGTTTGAAAATATAGCAATGGTTGTTTTTAAAGTATTTTTTTCTTGGAAATATATCAAAATAATATATATATATATATATATTTATTTTTTAAAACTATTTTTGACATTAGTACTTTAAAATGATCTAAAAATACTAAAAAAATTAAGTTAAATAAAAAATAAAAAAATTATTTTTTTAAAAATATAAAAAAAAAAGACTATTCAATGTGTACAATTCAAGAATGATTTCCCTCTTGAATCATGTCTAGAAGAATCCTAATTCATGCACATAATGTGGTGGCAATGAATTTAAGCTTATGTTTCTTTTCCACTTCTTGTGATTGAGTTAAGGGTCTCCAATCCTATATTAAATCAATTATTCGTTGTCTGACAACAACAACTTTAGTAGTTCTAATACATTGATTAATTAAAATTATATCACTTGATAGATTAAAATAACATAATTTACGAGCTTAACAACCTTACAATCTTTTTTCTAGGCAACCACTTCGATATTATTGAGAGTCTATTTATAATTGTGATAGCGGTTATGGTTTAAAGTATTTTTTATTTAAAAATATATCAAAATAATATATATTTTTATATTTTTTAAAAATATATTTTTTAAAAAAATTAAAAAAACGACGTTTCAATCGCATTCTAAAAAAAAAAACAAAAGGAAAAACTTTAATTATCTTAATTTAACTAATCACGGATTAAAATATTGTAAACGTGATCAATTCATGAAATATAAAACAAGAGTGTTGAGATAAGATTCGGGTTAACATGCTGGACTAAACCGGATTTTAAAACCATGCTTAAAAGAAAGGGATGCCGGATTTCCTTACTTTAGAAAATCCCATTCCGTTAAAGGGGGGAGTGAATGAAATTCCGTCCAATCAAACATAAAGAAAGGGAATTGAGGATTCCAATTCCGATTTCCGTCATTTTTTAAAAATTATTTCGCCACAAAAGTTTTAAAAACACAACTATATATCGGGAGCATTTTGACATCATAGTTGGCTATCATGGATAGAAGGTTAAAGTTAAATAATAATTGGATCTAATAATTTTATCAAGCATAGGTGTAATGAATTTTAAATGGTTGGTTTGGACATTTACGTTAACATATATATTGAAAAATTTATTTCTATATATATAACAAACTTATAAGAGAGGGATGCATTTTTAAAATCATTTGAACAAAGAAATTAATCTTGTTTGATTTATAGTTATCATGGATTTGGAATTCATTATTGTAATTATCACCATTGTTTGAAAATAAATTTTCATGCTCTGATTTCAGTTGTAGACATAGGAAATTTAAAATTGAAAATTTTAAGTAAGTTTACATTTAATTCACATAAAATATATTCTTCATTTTTTCATATTTGGTTAGAAATGTTTTATGCTCAATAATGGGAAATATCTTGTGATACAATATTATTATTAAGAGTATTTTTTTTTTGTTTATGTGTTTAAAAAGTATTTTTAAAATCTTTTTAAATTTTTTTTGCTTCAAATTATTTTTTTATTTTGAAGTACTAATGTTAAAAATAAGTTTTTAAAAATAAAAAAATTATTTTAATATATTACAAAAAAAATATTTTAAAAAATAACTACTACCATAATCCCAAACACTATTTAAATTATGAATTCCTCCACTATTCTTGTTATTTTTTTAACACTTCTAAAAATAAAATTTTTTTTTAATATATTATAAAAAAAATATTTTAAAAAATAACTACTATCATAATCCCAAACACTATTTAAATTATGAATTCCTCCACTATTTTTGTCATTTTTTTAACACTTATTTTTGTCATTTTTTAACACTTATTTTTTTTTGAAATATTAAATAACTATTTTTCAAATAATTTCATTAAAATAATAAAATAATAATATAGTTTCTTTAAGAAAAGACATCTGATATAGATATTTTTTAAAAACAAATTATTTTACACCCAACCAACCAAACGAGGAACATAACCTAAATTATAATTACAAAGCCCTAAATGACACAATCACTGAGATCGAAACTTAATCCTTCGATTAGGAAAATTATTGTTTTTTTAAGATTTTGATAGTGGTTATAATTTAAATTGTTTTTTATTAGAAATATATTAAAATAAAATTTTTATTTTTTTTAAAAAATTATTTTTGATATTGTATATTAAAATGATATATAAATATAAAAAATTAATTTTAAATAATTTTTTTTTAAAATCTTTTAAAAATATAATTTATATCACGTTTTTCAATCGACTAGAAGTATTTGGATGAACACACGTCTGGTCCATAAAAGCTAGGCTAAGTGATAACAGTGGCATGCGACTTCAATTCAGGGAAAGCAACTGCTGGCACAGCAGCTTGGAAGCTAAATTATAAAGTGTTAATGATGATGTACACCTTGTATTCTTGCTTTTGTATTTTGAAGGATTTATTATTATTACTTCTTTTTTTATATTTATATCATCTATGTACGTTACGTAATTAACATTACTATGGCTTTCTGTAATTATCATCACTAACTTTATTAAATAGCGCCAATATTTTGCTCTTAAAATTTTTATTTTGATCTATCTATTTTATTTTTCTTACAAATAGGTCCTTAATTGAAGTCTTGTTTTGTCCTCACATTTTACAATAAATGTGATTTAGTACTTAAATGGTTTTTTTCAATTAAATCCCTACAAGTCAAAATTATGATAATACATGTATGATATTGTTGGACACAAAAGTTTTATTTTTTAATGAATATATCTAATTAAATTCACTTAATTATTATCTTGTCCATCAAACAATTTAAAATAAAGAAAAAAATTATTTAAGAAACAATACATTTATGATGATATGAGAGGAAAAAACATAATTTAAAGTAAAAACACTTTAGTGATCTAAAAATAATAATTTATTTTTTAATTGAAATATGTGTTTCCTATAACATTACATAACTATTAAGAATTAAAAGAAGGCCATTAATATTATAATAAAATTATTAAGTAATAAAATAATATATTCATATAATAGGTGGTCTATTTGGCATGCTTTTTTTTTTTTTTTTTGTCGTTAATATGTTATATTCAGCAATGGAAATACTAGTGAAATAAAGTGAGTAAAGTTTATTCTAACGTGTTTTGTCTATCAATAAATTCATATATAAAATTTTTACTGACAGATTACAAATCTCCAATAAGAGTTTTTTTAACGGATTATTTATGTATGTGATCACGTCAACAAGAGGTAGACTATAAATATAAATACCAATAAAAATATTTCGTTGATAAATCTAAAAGTTTTGATAGTGTAGGTCATTAAGAAGTGGTTTTACTTTGATTTTGGTTTTTTTTATATTATCATAAATCTATTATTTTTCAATAATCTTTCTTTTATAATAATTGAAATGGGTTGATTGAAAAAAATAAGAACTAAATAAACTTAAATAGATGTACCCATTGAAAAAAAGAAGAAGAGAGGTTTTGTTTTCATAATATCTATTGGATTATTGGACATGGTTTAAGATATATCTATTATCATAAATATTTTGACAAAGTTTGAGATTTGGTTTGTGATTACTTAATTAAAAAAAAATTAGGAATTAAATTGTATTTATTATAAAACATAAGGACTAAAAAAATATAATTAAAACTTATTTGTAAGAAATAAAATACATGGAACAAAAGAAAATTCTTTAAGAAATTTTAGAGATCAAAATGTACATCAATAAAATATTGAATATTTCAAGTATATTAGCATAGTTTTCAGACTCGGCCCGAATCATGACCCAAGTTCCATGTTTTAATCGGGTCGTCTAGGTCAATTATTTTTTTTTAAATCAAAACGATGTCGTTTTAGTTAAATAAAAAAATATTAACGAGTTGCAATCGAATTTTTAACCAGGTTTTACTGGGTCATACCGAGTTTTTTATTTTTTATTTTTTTTAATCCAGCTTAATTTTTATTTTGAGTTGTCTAGATTTTGAGTCGACTTGCCAGGCTAGATTTTAAAACTATTATATAATTGTCATAATTTAACAGTGTTGATGACAGTAAATGATAGAAGGCGTAATGATAACAATTATATAATGTACAAAAATGATTTCAATATAAAAAAATAAAAAAGTACAATAACCCTTTAAATATAAATACATCAACATCGATCCATTAAAGTTTTTTTTTTTTTTAAACGATAACGTCCACTAGCATGAGTACTTTAATGACGTGACACTTTAGGTACTCTTAAAAGCTTCATGATAGTGTCTTTCCTATACTTGATTGAACATGAGATCTAAAAAATGTGTGATTTCAAGGCCTTTTCTTAGATACAGTAATTACTCCACATGAATATCACTGCCAGTACTTTGAAAATCTATACACATCAACTTCGCCACATAACTTTTTCTTTTTTCTTTTTTTTTTTTTTAAAAATCAAAACTCAAATGGGATTATATTCATAGCTAGACATGTCTCCAAATTCTCTATACTTATTAGCAACATATTGAAATATAACTAAAATGGGATTATATTCCTGCTGTTTCACTTTTTTTTTTTATTACTTTTTGCTTTTTTTTTTTATAGTCTTTTTTTTCATTGTTTTTTTTTTTTTAATTGAGCTGTTTTTTTTTTTTTTACTTTTTGCTTTTTTTTTTTTTTCTTCATTTTTTCTTTGTTTTTGTTTAATGGATATTTTTTTTAAAAAATTATTAATGTTAAATTTTTTTTGTATCTCAAACTTTTATAACATGTATTCCGAGTTTAACGGGTTAACCCAAATTTTTTTTTCTGGTTTTCATAGGTTAACCAAATTAATTATGGGTTAACCCATCAATTTTTTTTTCTATGCAGCTATCAAACTTTCATGATGCAAATCCCTGGTTTGACGAGTTAACTTAGTTTGAGGGTTAACCCAATTAATTCATATATTTTTTTTACCTTTTGCTTTTCTTTTTCTTTTTTTTTTCTTTTTTTTTAATGGATATTTTAAAAATAAAATTTTTTATTAATGTTAAATTTTTTTTCTATCTCAAACTTTTATAACACGCATTCCAGGTTTAATGGGTTAACTCAGATTTTTTTTTTTTTTGGTTTTTTTTAATTAATTTTTTCATTTCCACAATAAAACATTGATTTCTTAGGCGTTTTATTTTTTAAGTTGTCTTAGTTTTTTTAGCTGTTTTTTTTATGTTTTTTGGGATTTTTTTTTGCTTCTTCCTTTGTTTTCTTTTTTTTAACAAAATTTTTTTGTTTAAATTAGTTTATTAATGTTTAATTTTTTTATTTAGTTGTCAGATTTTCATGACACGTTTATCGGATTTAAAGGGTTAACTTGGTTTGACAAGTTAAAATAGAATTTTTTTTTTTTGCCTTTTATTCTTTTTAATTAATTTTTTTCGTTTAGTTTAGTTTGTTAATGTTAAATTTCTTTCTATTTAGTTATTAGGTTTTCATGACACATATTCCGAGTTTCACGAGTTAACCTGGTTTCATGGGTGAACCCAGTTAATTCTGGGTTAACCCATTAATTTTTATTATTATTATTTTCATAAATGTTTTTATTTAATTTAGTTTTTTAATGTTAAATTTGTTTTTATTTAGTTATCAGACTTTCATGACACAGATCCTGGGTTTAACGGGTTAGCATGGTTTGACGAGTTAACCCAGATTTTTTTTTAATTAATTTTTTTGTTTAGTTTAGTTTGTTAATGTTCACTTTTTTTTTTATTTAGTTACCAGACATTCATGACACGGATCCCGGGTTTAACGGGTTAACTTGGTTTGATGAGTTAACCTGAATTTTTTTTTTAATTTTTTTTTCGTTTCGTTTAGTTTGTTAATGTTAAATTTTTTTCTATTTAGTATTTTTTTCTTCTTAGAGTTTTTTTTTCTTTTATTTTTTTCTTTTTAATTAATTTTTTTAATTAATTTAGTTTATTAATATTAAATTTTTTTCTAAGTAGTTTTTGGCTGATGCCTTTAGTTTTTTTTTATGCCTTTGACTGTGAACTGCATAGTGCAGTCCACAGTAAAAAGGCTGATGCCTTTTGTTTTTTTTAATTAATTTTTTTTTGTTTAATTTAAATTATTAATGTTAAATTTTTTCTATTTAGTTATCAAACTTTCATTACACGGATTCCGGGTTTGACAAGTTAACCTGGTTTGACGAGTTAGCTCAGTTAATTCTGGGTTAACCCATTAATTTTTTTTTTAATTACCAAACTTTCATGATGCGAATTCAAGGTATGACGGGTTAACCTAATTAATTCATATTTTTTTTTTCTTTTTTTTCATTAGCTTTTTTCTTCATGTTGGTTTTTTTTAACTAATCTATTTAATTATCACACTTTTATGACACGACCTTGCAGCCAGACCCACGTCCAAAGCTATTGGATCTGGTATTGCAGTCTAGACACTTTTATGCTAAGGGTTAACCCAAGTTTAATGTTATTATTAATATTATAAACATTACTCTTGGATCAGGCGATGCAACCAAAACTGAGACTTTTGGGTATAACTTTACAAAAAAACCTAACGCTTTTAGATCTTGACTATTTTTAAAATGCAAAAAATAATTGACCCGTAGCATCGCGCGTGACATATAACTAGTGTGTGTGTGTCTATATATATATATATAGCCTCAGCCACCTTACAATACACTGTTTTTTCTCATATGTTTAAATGACTCTAGGATCTTAATCCTTGACCAAGCCTTAACTTTCTACCAAACAATACCAAAACCTCCTCAGAAGTAACCACTTCTGCTACACAGGCACAGCATACGAGCAAATCTAATAAGAGCCCACTCTCTCTCTCTCTCTCTCTCTATGGAAAATATATCCGAAGCATCGCCGTCAGTGGACTCATCATCAACAGGAAGTTCTTCACTGGCATGTCCAAGTATTCAAATGGTTTCGAAATCAGACTCGGAGAGGCTTCTTGGCAAGTACTTCGATGCGTCCCAATATGGTTTTGATTATGAGCAAAGTAGTCTGTGGTCTCCACTAATACCAGCTCGAAGGGTGTTTTTGGCTTCACCAGCAGGGCATAGATGCTACGAAGATGAGTTTTTCTCAAAGCTTAAGAAAGCAAAGAGGGCGTGTAGGAGGCGCATTGCTTGTTTCAATGTATGTCTGCTAATTATGCAATTCTCTTTTTAATAATGCAATTTGTGTTCGTTTCAGTTCACCAGGGTTTCTTCATCATGTTTTATACTTCTCTATTTTTCACTTAAATATACGTGAGCAATCTCCTATGACACTATACGCTTGTTCTTCACCATTCAATTTGGTTCACTGCATTTTCTGAAATATTCCCTCTTTGTTGAGATTATGTATTGATATTTTATAAAATTAATTGTCATCTGGGTAACATTATGTGATTAAGTTTTATCCAGAAATTAAATGATGTTGAATCCTTTTCCTAATTTATAATTTGCAGCACACCTTTTGGCGCACTTCAAGACGACAACCTTAAGTGGTGCCATCCCCGCCTTAATTTCTTTTCCAAAGGCATGTTTTATCTCAAATCCCCATTCCCAAGCTGCATTGGGAAGCTTTTGTCAAAAAGGTTCGATTCACAAATGAATCCCAAGTATTTTTGTTTAGCTACGATACATGCACACAAACCTATGTATTTTTATGAGACATATGGCTCCATGAAACCTTGTGCTATCTACTTTCTCGCTCTAAAACTGCAGCATATTTACGATACCATTCTTATATATCAACCGAGTCAGAAGGGTTTTCAAGTCCAAACAGAACCCTTGAAGTATATGGTCTTGTACACCGTATCTATAAAATTTTAGGGTTTAAATTCATGCACTTTTATTCCCAATAGAACAGTATATGCCAGTTTTTTTTTTTCTTTTTTAATTTCTTGTATGATATACGTTCCATACTTTAAGTTTAACAATTGTGTCCCACTATAAATTCTTGCTTAAATACCAGTTTAATTTGTGTTTATCTATATATATATATATGATCTGATTCCAAAATAAAGTATACCATGGGGTCGAATATATTTGAATGAGTACTACAATGACGCATCATGGGACAGGGTCTGCAAGCTAAACACCAAGCAAAAGGGATTTTCAGACTGGGTTTCCTGCTAAAAAGCCAGATATTTGCTTTCGAATAAGAGGACACAGAGTAACGGTTCAATTATTATCCAAAGTTGTAATAAGCTTTCTTTCTGTTTTTCAAGACTCTTCTTTTGTCTGCTGATAACTTGAATAAGATTCCCTCTCCTTTACTGTTTCGGTCTGGAAATGAGAGTATGGGTCGGTTCTAAAGTGCAGCTATGGTACATGCTCTAACCAGCAAATAGATTCCTTACTCTCTCTTTTTTTTAATCTTCTCATGGCTTTCATTTTATGTAATTGATCTCATATATTTAAAAATGAGTACGTTTAGGATTACGTACGTCTCCTTATTTTAGAGTTAATATTTCATTGAAAATTATTTTTTGATATGAATATTAATAATATAATTAAAATAAATTATGAGTGGATAAAAAATTAATTTTAAAAAAACTTTGGTTAACATGTTTTTTATAAAACTCAACATTCTATTTCAATAAAAAAAGTATAAAATTTTCTTGTGGTAGTTTATGCAATGAAAAATTGAATGATAAAAATAAAACTAAGTAAATTGAGCTTTGAGTTTAAGCCACATTCTCGAGCGTAGGCTTAAGCCTCAGGTTTGAAATAATTTATAAAATCCATACAACACAACCTTAATTTATACTTTACTTGACTTACTAAAACAGACATACACTTAATGCCTTTTCATAGCCAAGTCGCCCTTTATGTTATGACATCCTTCCTCTTCATATAAATCATCATTCTTATCAATATTTGAATTTGTTAGATTATTAATCCTTTTATACGTTCTTCGCAGATGATACAATCTTCATCTTCATCTTTTATGAAGGTTATGAATTTATCAATTCAACGATCTATATCATGAACTCAATCATAAAATTCTTATTAATCAGCACTCAATGCCATAAACATAATACATCACTTTTATTTGATAGTTGGGTTTCACCTAATATTTTATTAACATTTCAATAAATCAATCGTCCCAACAATATTAATTCTACATAAGTCAATTTAAATCAAATTATATATTTTAATCATCAAATGAATTAATGCCATTAGCCCATTACCGGGTAATTAGTTCCACAACATATATAACTCATTACCGAGCACTAGTCCAATTATTGGGTAATTAGTTCCATCCATCCTTATCTTTTTCTTTCATGGCACATATTACAATTAAAATAGATGCATACACATTTAAATAAATTGCAATTATTAAAACTTAAGAAACACTCTTAACAAAAAAAGATGTAGGTCACCTACTTGTTACTCATGAAGATTTCACCCCTTCTAGCATGGGTCTTGCTCTAAGAACATCTCCTGTATCATTAGAATTATAGATTCATCACTAATCCATTCGTTTAATATAGGTGTCAATATTCTGGTTCCACATTAATTTTTCTGATTCAATTTAAGCCCTTTACTCATAAAATCATGTTTTACTCATCCATTTTCACACATGTTTAGGCTTAACTTAGCATTCTCTTCTACCACATTATATATATGTTCCTATTCAAGTTTGCAAGCCTGACATTAACATTATTTTCTCATTACAACACATTTATTTATCTTTATGATAATACCATATTAGCACACATAAGTCAAGCAATCATGGATGCGCCCCTTTATGCTTCTTTTTTATTCTATAATTTGATATTGATAGCATGATAAAGACTTTTCTTGGATGTTAAAGTGTGGATGGCGTTGTTTGGTCACACTAGCTTTTTTTCCTGATGAAATTTTTCATCGAATATTTGATGTCACATAGATTTTTATTAGGGAATATGTATAACCTTCCCCATAAGGGATAGTTATAAACTCTACTAATAAGGATTTTAATGGTGATAGGTTTAAGCAAATTCTCCACCCTCTAGGGTTACTTACAAGCTAGGGATTTTTTTTTTAATTATTTTATTTAGACTCAATTAGAGTTCTGGATCGTCAGATCAACCCTGACAAGCATGCCTGTGACACGGTCTTGTATTTCTATATCCGCATTTCAAGTGATAAAACTACATGTCGCCTATCGATCTTCTCCTCCCTCTCTGCCTCTTTTTGGCGGGAATATAGAAATCAGGGAGGTCATCTATCAAACAAATACATAGGACAGAGGAGAGCCCCAGCAAATATGAACCCATCAAGACCCATCACCCCTTTCAGGCTAGCCTCTCTTCTTCGTCTCCAAAAAGACCCTAAACTCGCTCTCCAACTCTTTAAAAATCCAAACCCAAAAACCCCTTCGAAACCCTTTCGCTACTCTCTTCTCTCTTATGACCTCATCATTACCAAGCTTGGCCGTGCTAAAATGTTCAATGAAATGCAAGAAATCCTTGCCCAACTCAAAGAAGAAACCCTTTTCACCCCTAAAGAGGCTCTCTTTTGCGACATAATCAATTTCTATGGCCGTGCTCGCCTCCCTGAAAATGCACTCAAACTGTTCGATGAATTGCCTTCG
Organism: Populus alba; assembly: GCF_005239225.2. Taxonomy (NCBI): domain Eukaryota; kingdom Viridiplantae; phylum Streptophyta; class Magnoliopsida; order Malpighiales; family Salicaceae; genus Populus; species Populus alba. The sequence continues at coordinate 13,744,145 of NC_133294.1, read as the reverse complement.
TTTCGTGTCCAAATGACTGTAAAATCGTATAATTCCTTGCTAAGTGTATTCTTGATGTGCAAGGATTTTGATAAAATGAGGGAACTTTTTGTGGGTATCGAGAAATTGGGGAAAGCAGATGCTTGTACCTATAATTTATTGATTCGTGGGTTTTGTGCGAGTGGGAGATTAGATGATGCGTCCAAGGTGCTTGATGAAATGACTAATAGAGGTGTTAGCCCTAATGTGATTACATTTGGTAATTTGATTTATGGGTTTTGTTTGCATTTGAGGTTGAAGGAGGCTTTTAAGCTGAAGACGGATATGGTTAAGGTCTATAGGGTGTATCCTAATGCTTATATTTATGCGTCATTGATTAAGGGGGTTTGTAAGAATGGCGAGTTAAGTTTAGCTTTTAGGCTTAAGAAGGAGATGATTAGAAATAAAATTGAGTTGGATCCAGCAATTTATTCTACTTTGATTAGTGGGCTTTTTAAGGCTGGGAGAAAGGAAGAGGCTTTAGGTGTTTGGGAGGACATGAAAGAACGTGGGTACAAACCCGATACTGTAACTTACAATGTGATTATTAATTTGTTTTGTAAGGATAAGGATTTTGAAGCAGCTTATAGATTGTTGGATGAGATGGTGGAGAAAGGGTGTAAGCCTGATGTTATCAGCTACAATGTGATACTTCGAGAACTGTTTGAAGAAGGGAAAAGGGTTGAAGCAAATGATTTATTTGAAGATATGCCAAGACGTGGCTGTGCTCCTGATGTTGTTTCCTATAGGATTCTTTTTGACGGGTTTTGCAATGGGATGCAGTTCAAGGAAGCAGCGTTTATTTTGGATGAAATGATTTTCAAGGGTTTTGTTCCTTGTTCTTCCAGTATATGCAAGTTTGTTAATAGGTTGTGTGAGGGAAAGAATGAAGATTTGTTAAGGTCAGCTTTTAATACTCTGGAAAAGGGAAAACTTGTCAATGTAGATTTATGGAGGATGGCTGTTGCCATGGTATTCAAGGATGATAAACTCTCTAGTTCATTTAACCTCGTTGATAGTTTGATAGATGTTATGAACTGACACCAGGACAATAATATTCTATTCAGTTATTTTCTGATGAGGCACGTAATTGATTTAATTTCTTCTCATGTGAGTGAACAGCTGTAAGAGATTTATCGCATGCATGATTGTGTGTTTTCCCACTCCTTGCATTCCTACATGCTCGCAAACACTTAGGGTACAGACTGTGTACTTCTTTCTGGCTGCAAAGTTATTTGTCGGACTGGTCCATAAATTAAAAGGTGACATCAGGCTTTGCAAGATTTTGACTCGCAGTGAAAGTTACTGAAACTGGTTGATATGAAATTATGGATGTTTACTTTGAGAATTGGGTTGTGCTATTTAATGAATATTTCAGTTCCCTTTCTGATTCCAAGACAGTCTCCTTTTAAGAAGCCTTTGGATCTTTAAGCTTTCAGAATGTCATTGGAAATCTTTGTCCAGGTATTGTCCAAATCATTGCTGCACATATGGATTCTTTCTCTTTTGTGAAAGCAGCCTTTGAGTTAGATCTTTCTTGGGATTGCATTTTCAGTTAAATTCCTATTATGAACAATTGTTATAGTGATCCTCTGAAAATGTACCCATTCATTTTGATTAAGATTTGCCCTGGTCATTTTTGCTTTCAGCATCATTTTTTCCTGGCTGTTGGGACGGGAAAGGTAACATATGCAAGGGTTCCCTGTCCTTGCAGTTATTGGAATCTTATGTGAGATGTATCGAGGAACTTCAGTGACTATCAGTGGACAACTTTTACAGTCTGCAATTGACTAAGTATCTCTTCTTGGTTTATCTGTTCTTCGTGCAATCTAAGTTCTGTTTCCTGCAAACATGATGAGTTGTTGAATGACCTTCAACTATATTATTCACTCTCTTTCCTTTCATACCTGAGTTGGTTTAGGTGCATCCAAAGATATGATTGACACATAGCTGTCCCTCAGTATTCCGGAATGATCTAATCTGAAATTTCTCTTACGTCACATACTTTAGGTAGTCTACTTATAATTTAACCATCATTGTTTTTCATGTCTCTCTTTCCTGGTATTTGCACTTCTCTCTTTCGATGTGTGTTTCATATAGAGAGGTTTCTCTTACTTGACTGAAAGACACCTTACACACATGTTCATTTGTCTAAATTACAAAAACTCTCTGATAATGTTATAGCCCTTGGCTTTGCATAAATTAATCGATCTGTGCACTTTTGAATTCATGTTCTACGCCAAAGCTTTCAGGAATGATGGGATTCCTCTATTTATTTATTAGCCACTTTTTCTTGAGTATTTTATAATTTTGGAAATTGGGTTCTGTTTGCAGAATGTCTTGCATTAAGCATGGAATAAAATTGGGTGCATTGGGCTGTATTCAGTTAGAAGAGTTAGAAGGTATACCGTACATGCTACGAAGTTAAATGAATTTCTATGGTAAGTTTATAGGTGCTATACATGTATGTATACGTATATACATAATTAAACATGCACAAACTTGATTCTTGAGTTTGGATAACTCTGACTCAACTTTACAATATAAATGGATATATTCATTTATTTTTCTGCAAGGAACCGTATGATAAATAGATGTTGAAAGTTCAGTTCTTTGGGACTAAGCAGTCGTATCATATCCTTTTGCAAGTCCCAAGGCACTCATGTGACCCTTTGATGATATGGACGTTTGTGGGTTAAGCTATAATGTGCTGGATCTCCCTTCATGGGAATTTCAATGAAGTCTGTTCAATTGCAGTGAAAATTATCATGTTTGGGAACCCATTAACAAAACTTTTGTCAAGTGTAGAGAACTTGGAGCAATCCAGGTCCATTTGGCAGTCATTGCCAGTCCCAGCTGTTTTGAATTATGACATAGATGATACTGGAAAGAATATTTTTTGTAGCAGAAAAAATCGTAGTTTGTGAGTCCTTACGTGTTTGATTAGAACTATTTAACTTAGGAAAAATACAATAGATTTCAATCCTAAGGATGGCTTGATGATAGTGAACTTTAAAATGAATCATCAGATAGACTGAACAACCTTTAAGTCCTATCTTCGTAAGGCCATAAAACAGCATTCCTTCTTATGAATGCTATTTACTGTAGGACGGTATATGTGACGGTAAAGAGACAGCGTGATTGTTGCTGTTCTTGTTTAGAAGGCAATGCACTAATAAAAGTGAAGAGAAACAAACAAATACATTTTGGTAGAGCTTCTTTTTGATGAAAATTGTATCCTCCAATCATTTCTTCGTATTTTTGACTGACAAGAAGACTAGCTAGGTAAGACAACTTGAAAGGAAATGGACAATAACTAGGTGTTCTACAGATAGGGAAAAGCATGCAATCCTAGCCTGAGAGCACAAGTTTTTTTTTTTATAAATAATCTTCTTCGTCTTTCTTCTTGACCCTTTCTATTGTTCAACCCAGACATCCTTACGAACCATTGTGGCTTTCCTGTTGAGAATAAAATAAATCCCATGATCAGTCCCATCATTAGCCCACATCCATAACCTGTTATTGCAAACTTCCAATTGAATAAGCTTGCAAGATCTTCTTTAGAGCAGTCATTGAAGCACTCATTGCTGCCTTCATCGACTCCATGATTTCTAATTGGAATCAATCGAAGTTAATTGCAAGAAAATATCCATCCTGAACATACTCCTCAACAATTATTTTTTATCATGAGAATCCATTGAAGCACTCAAAACATCAGAGCTATGCCATCGGTTGCTTGTGTCATTAGAATAAAATAATAAAACAAGACCCTTTGGATTCAAATACAATGATCATCAATGCTCAAAACATCGGTGCTTTAGGAAGGAGAATGTGGGAGTTTTCAATGCCTTTGTCATCCTTCCACGACAGCTTTCATGTGGCCTCTCAAACAGTTAAACAAAAGGGTTAGTTTAGACCCTCGGATGATAAGATAATGGGTATATAACTCTCGTTTTTAGTTACCCTAGCTGCGTAAGCAAGAAGAAATAAAATAAAAAATGACTAAATATTACATATGGGATGGACCTTATCTTTGGAAAATAGAATTAGATCAGGTTATTAGAAAATGTATGCCTAACAACGAAATTCATTACATTATTACTTATTATCATATATATACATGTGGTGGACATTTTGGACCTGGAAAATTTTGGGATAGTGGATTTTACTAGGAAACAATGTTTAAATGTGCCTATAAATTTTGTAAAAGTTGCGAATATTGTTAAAAAATAGGTGATTTGTCCTATAAACATGAAATGTTGCAAACACCTATGTTATATTGTGAAAATTTTAATATGTAGGGTCTGGATTTTATGGGACCTCGCTTCCTAGTTATTTTAGGTTTATTTATATATTACTTGCGGTTAATTATGTTTGTAAATAGATTGAGGCAAAGGCTATATGTACTAATGATTTTAAAGTTACAAGATTTCTCAAATCTAACATTTTTAGTAGATTTGAAATTTATAAAGCGATAATTAATGATCAAGACACTCATTTTTGCAATAGAACTATTAAAGCTCTAATGCAAAAATATGGAGTATATCATTGAATAGTCACAACTTATCACCCAAAAACTAATAGCCAAATCGAAGTTTTCAATAGAGAAATAAAGATAATTTTGCAAAAGACAATAAACCTTAATCGAAAATATTGGAGTTTGTGTCTTGATGATGCATTGTGGGCATATTGAACAACATATAAGACTCTAATTTGGATGTCACAATATTGATTGGTTTTTGGTAAGTTGTGTCATTTACCAGTTGAAATTGAACATCGTGCTTGTTGGGCAGTGAAAAAAATGCAACATTGATGCTAAAGAGGCGGGTGAAGGACAAAATTGCAGCTGTAAGAACTTGAAGAAATTTGATTGGATGTATATAACAATGCAAGGCTATATAAAGAACGAACCAAATATTTTCACAATAAGTTTTTGCATTGCAAACAATCTTTTGTTGGTTGAAAAGTATTACTCTTTAACTAAAATTCATGCCTGGAAAATTATGATCTAGATGGATTGAACCATTTGTTGTTTTAAATGTTTTTTTTTCTCTCATGATGTTATTGAAATCCAACGTATTGAAGCTAACAAGGTTTTCAAAGTGAATGGTCATAGACTTAAGCTTTTTATTGAGAATTTTGAAGGCACTACTAAGAAAGGAGTTAAATTGATCGATCCAATCTATGAGGATACATGAAGTGAAGACAACTATGTCTAGCCAAAGACAATAAAGAAAGGCGCTTTAGGAAGCAATCTAATAAGGAAACAATCCACACAAAAACATATATAAAATGCAATAGACAAAGAATTTTGTTTTTGTTTTTTATGTACTTTCTTTTACATCACATCTTGCTTACTACATTGTCTCTTGTGCAGCTCCCAACAATGAAGATTCCTTTACCAGCACCATTTACTTGCTCTGCCATGCTACATAAATTCTTAACGGGACACGACATCATAATAGCAAATGTAACAACTAAATTGTTTTTTGAAGATGTGTTTATTGTTTCAATAATTCTTCAAGTGTTTTTATATTGTGGTTGTGAGTTTAATAAAAGAAATTATTTGTTTAAAGATGCTTCTTTTGTTGTTGTTGTTGTATGTAGCATAGCTAGGGAATTATAATAACTAACCAAAACAATAGTGAAAACGCTAATGGAATTGTCAACGGACAAGCCATTCCATCAGCATTTTCATTGGCAATTTCACAACTATTTCATTGGAAAAATTACAAAAAGTTTATGAATTTCAGACATAATCGGGGATTGAGAATTTCATTGAAAATTGATTCTTGACAAACTTGTCGATGGAAAATAAATAGTAAAATTTGATTTTTCTAGCGCGAATAATTCATTGATATTCCATCGAAAAGTGCATAAATATAGGAATTGTTGATAAAACGATAATCTCTAACTAGAAACTTGCTGATAATAAGTTTCTAATAGAAATTTTATTTGCAATTAAAATACCGACGGAATTTTTTTTAAATACCAATAGAATATTCCTTCTGTGTTTTCTAATTTTCTGGTAGTGATAAATTATTTTATCTTTTGAAAACCAAAAGATATTTTTCTTTTTTAAGGCTATTTTTCTTTCCTTCTAAAATAATTTATATTCATAAGTTTTCCTATATAAGCTAAATATGAGAAAATGTGAAAAATATTTTATATAAAACAAATCGTAGCCTTAAATTGATTTATACCATAGTTTTATCAAAATACTTGGTCTATTTTCTTTCACTTAATATTCCACGAAAATCTAGCATTGCCTACCTATAGCCCTGCAATAAATTAAGGCTATCATAAAGGAAGGGTGCCGAAGCCACAGAGCACAAAACATTCAGGCCGTCTGGAAGCTCACACGTCTATATCAAGCCCATGTTCTGTATAAACCCAACTTCACTATAAGCCTGTTAAATGTTTGGGCTATAAGGAAAAGCGTGAGACCAATAAGTCCATTTTTAATAATAAAATGATTAATTAACATTAACAAAGGTGGCTACTGTTACTCTCACATAAGCCAAACTTTTCTTTCTTAGTCCTTAAAACTTTTTATTTGTTTACAATTTAAGTTTAATCATTGCACTTAATTTCTTTTTAATCTCATTAATTTCTTTTTAATCTCATCATTTTAAATTTTGATACCATTATTTTATGTGTTTATATCCATTTCTATTTATATCTTCTCACATGTTTGTTTTCATGGAATATTTACACCTTAACCTAAAGATTAATTTTATAAAATATAATTTAAGTTTGTTGTGAAAAAATAATTAAACAAACAAGGATTACAATTGACACAAATAAAAAAAGGTATTTAAAAAACATAGAAAAAATCAAATTCATCCCTCAAAGTTTCGAGTTATACACTTTGATCCTTTTTATATTTTATTTATTTCATTCCAAAATTTTATTTTTATCACGTCTTAGTCCTTGGATGATAAGGAAGAAAAAAGAAAATCACTAAAAATAATGAGGAGAGAGAAAGTAATCAATCGGCCACATTCAAGCCATTAAACATATCAAACTCAGTGTTAATGGATTTATTTTAGAGATGAGAATTCAATAGGGGTGGTTTCAATCCAAAAATTTATTTTTATCACATTATATTCCCTAGATGTTGATGAAGAAAAGAAAAAGTTACTAAAAATAATGAGATAGAAAGTAAACGGTTACTAAACTTAGGCATCAAAATTACTAAACTTAGTGTCAAGAGGTTTGTCTTATATAAGAGGAGAGAAAGTTATTGGTTAGAAGATACAATCCAGCCATCAAAATAATCGAACTTGGTGTTAATGAGTTTGTCATAGAGAGGTAAATTCAATGGAGATACCTTTGGTTCAAAACTTTATTTTTATCATGTTATAGTCCATTGATGTTGAGGAAGAAAATAAAAGGTCACCAAGAAATGATAAGGAGAGAGAAAGTGATCGACTAACCACTTTTTAGCCATTAAAATTACATAACTTAGTTTCAATTAATTCGTCTTAGAGATGAGAATTTTTTAAAGGTGTTTTCTCTCTTTAAACATGCTAGATAGATCGGGACCTATTAATTTGTTTCAATTAGGTTTATTTTTTGTATTTAAAGTGATTAAAAGGTGTTCTAAGCTTTTAAATGTATTTATTAAGGTTTTTAGGATGTTTTTAGGCAAACATAAGTTGAAATAGGTTTCTATAATCCTAGTACTTGAACATTGATGTTTTAATAACCTTTAATCATCACAAATTTGATGATATATTGCTTGTCAAGCTTGATTACATGTCATTCAATTAAAATAAAAAAATAATAATAAAGTAGACTTGTGGGTCTAGTCTTCTAGGCCCATTAATGTCAGGCCTTTTGCTTATAGGCTAGGCATTTATGCTTGGATGGCTAAGCCTAGCAATGACTAGCTTTTTTTTTTTTTTTTTTTTTTTTTTAAATCAATGTTTAGTTAATATCATTTTTTTTGTGATTTTTAAATTTTTTTGTTTAATTTCATAAAAATATTAATTAATTTTTTATATTGTTTTTTTTTAATTTCATAATACTTTTAAAGATATTATTGTAGTTTATTTTTTATTTTTTTAATCTCAAATTTTAGATAGATAAGTTGTATTTGCATATTTGATTTATAAGGAAGAAAATTATATGTAATTAGAGAGTTGAATTAAAATCAAAATATAAATGAAAAAAACATATAAAATGACAGGTTAAATGAGATAAAACATTTCCATGTGCATCTATATTTTGCTTATTGCAAAAATTATCAGCTTCTTATTTTAGTTTTTAATCATCATTAACGACTCCTTTTCAATTTATATATTTTTATAATTTTCAATCCTTTATTAAACATAGGCATCATTTTCTTCATTCCTTAATTAAATAAGTTTATGGTATTGAAAATTAGTCCATGATGTCATCCCTTTCTTCTTCTTCTTCTTGTTTTTTTTTTTTTTTTTTTTCATATTAAAAATCAACTTAAAATCCTACTTGTAATATAGCATGGGTGTATTGGCCGGTTAGTTCTACAATTGTTTTTCCATTATAAGTTTACCATTTTTTCTTCCTAAAGAGCTTAATTGCTTTTATACTTTCTAAAATATCCATTTTAAGTTTGAAATTATTAGTATTACCTCCTCATTCCAGAAAATTTTATGGTACACAAGAAGTAACTAGTGCTATTCTATTAGTTATTTTTTTTGATCCACTTTAAAGAAAGAGATAAACATATAAAGAAAAGAGAAAATCAAATCCATAACCCATCAAAAGTGATATGAATCATGGAGCATCCATATAAATTTTCTCTCTCCACCTTATGTCTATCTCTCTTCAAAGTGAGCTCAGAAAGCAAAGATGTCATTAGTTATTCCTTGAGTATAATTCTAAAATTACCAAAGAATTAGTATTTATTGTCTTTCCTTATGAGAAATAAAAACTCAAAACATGTAGCATCCAACTCTGTATACGATCACGTATATGAATCATGGATCATTCTTGATGCCAACACTCTAGTAGCATACTAATTTCTTGGCCAGCGTTACGCTACGAGTTGTATAAGAAAAAATTTGAACGTAAGAAAAAAATTATAGGTCGCAAGAAACTGTTTGATATTATTATTAAATCCGACCTAATAGGTTAATCTGGAATTCTCCCTGCTCCTTACCTAACCCAAGTTTAAATTAAGTTGCTTAGAAGGTATCCTGACATGATCAAGTTGATATAGTGGGATAAAAGCAACCCAAATGACTAGTAAAAAGTATAGTTTGGATTTTAAATTTTTTTAAGATGAGATCTGTTTTTAATATTGAAACGGTGATCTATTAACTTGTCAAATTTATTTGTTTTGTAACTTAGTTAAATATATAATGACGAATTATTGGTTTAAACCTTAAAAAATATAAGGAAAGAATTATGGGAGAAGGAGGGCCTTAGGGTCGATATGCTATTGTGCAAACTGCAAGGGAATGAAAGATTTTAATAAGTAATTATGTTATTAAGTGTTTTCGTGTTCATTGTGAGAAATTAATGCATGAACATGGAAAATTAAGTTGTGAATGAGGTTTGACTTAAAATAATAGGTGATATTAGAATTGTATAATATATTGAAATGAGAGATGTTTTGGGTTATGATCAAGTATGCTTGAATGAATAAAGATGGAGGTTAAATTTAAAAGTGTTAAAGTATACTTGAAGCAATAAATGAATGTATTTTGAAGAATTTAAAATATATTTGTGAATGCATAAAAAAATGATAACAATAAATAAATATATGTTTTTATGTTTGGAAATCAATAAGTGCCTTGAAATAGGGATGAGAATATAAATGCATGGAATGGAAATTTATGTGATTGTGAAATATTATGTGCAATTAAAATTAGTGGTCTAAACTCTAATGGTTATTATTAATTGGGAGTTGTAGGGGGAAAGCTTATTGAATTGGGAATATGAATCCCCGAGTCTTAGATAACATGAGTAAAGGTTAGGGATTGGTCCTCCATTGCTTTTTACTTTTTATATTTGCTTTTATAAATGTTAGAATTACAATGGTAATCAAATTGTATAATGTATTATTGTTGTTATTGTTAATGCAAGATGTATTCCTTTAAGGTAGAATGTGGTATGTAATTTGTAATTAACCATATAAGAAGGAATTTATAGTATGTTATAAGATTGTGATTTGACCATAACAATAGAAAAACCTTGTATGTATTATATTTGACTGCAACAACAGATCCCTATATAATAAATATTAATAAATTGTAATGGCGGAGATTATATCAAGAAAATATAGATGTGATACTCTAAGATAATTGATGTATGAGATAGTCGATAGATGAATAGATATTGTTGTGAAGTAAATGTTTGACACCTTGATATTGTTGTTTTGAACTAAGTAACTACGCTTTTATTTAATGGGGTATGTTTTTCTTTGATGTTGATATGGGTGGAACTAGTTATCCGATAATGGGTTGATGGGGCAATGAGACTAGTGCCTGTTAATGAGCTATGTTATAGAACTAGTTACCTAACAATAGATCATGTTGAGAAACTAGTTACCTAGTAATGGTGTAATGGGCTATGTTGTGAAACTTGTTGCCCGGTAATAGGCTAATGGTATTGGTTGTCCAAACTACCATGCTATTAAACTTAACCTATAAAGTGAAGTTTATGCATAACTTATACATGGGTTGGTAATAATGAGTTTATTTTTCTTTTAATCAAAATCAATCTAATGATTTGAACAATTATGAATAAGATTTAATTCTCATAGAGTTGTACTATGATCTAATATAGAGAAATGAATTATCTATCAGGTCCTTTTCGCATCAAATTCTATAAGTAAATTTTCCATAACACTATTTTATGATGTAAAAATAAATATTGTAAATTGTTGATGTTAAATGAATTGGTATTCTATTTATGAGTGGTGTTGACAAGGAACAAGGTCCAGGATATTGGATCTTGATTGTGGTATTAGATTGAGATATTGATGAAGATTTCAAAAACTTGGTATAGTCCAAGTACCATGGGAAATATTTTTTGTAATTTTGGTAGAATATATTTTAAATTATTGAAAAATGGTGGTTGCATGAGATATATATCCAAAAGGTTATAATTGTCATATAAAGTGATTGATGAATAAATTGGCTAGCCATCCATTAGTAAAAATAACAGATGAGGGAATTAAAACAAATATAAGTTTGACTGGGTTTTTAAGTCATTGGTTTGGGATTAAGTATGCCATAAATGACATGTTTAATGTAAATGAAATGACTTGATTATGTATAGGAGTACAAGAGTAATGAAAGATTTTGAGATAAAGCTTGAATAATGGAAATGAACATGGAAATAATATAAAAAGAAATTAACGAAATGTGTCATAAATAGACATCAAAAATATTATTTTGAAGAACATTGAAATATACTTCAAATAGGCATGAAGGATAATTGAGTTGAAGAGTAATGCAACATGGATGAGTATACAAAATCAATATAGTTGAAAGAGACAATTAAGAGAATTAATTGGGTGTTTAGAGGAATTTATGTTATTATTTAGATGAAATAAATTATATGATTGGAAAATTAGATGGAAATATAGTGTTTGTTAAGAATGGAATGAATGTTATGGAAACTAAAAGATGATATGAATTAAATATGTTGTAAATTAAACAACAATCCAAATTAGACATGATTATACAATGAATTACAATATAGATCAAAGGTGGTTGAGAGAGGAAAATGATCACTTATAAGTGTTGAGGGATTAAATTGTGGGGTAGATTTCATGTGTTATGAGATAATAATGTTATTATAAATGAAATATAGCCATAAAGTGAAGGAGTTATAAAATAAATTTGATGTAATAAGAAACATTATATGAAAGTGTTTTTATACAACCAATCAATTTTAATGATGGAAGGGATGATTTGTATAGTAACAAATTAAACTAAGTTATGTATGAAATAGTCATCATGATGTAAGGATAATACTGTGATGAATAAAAAGTTGGGAAAATTTTTTATCTGGGATTGATAAGAACCCAATAATGTCAGGAATTGATATAAGATCAATGTTCTTAAGAAAAAATCTATAAAATGAATTTTTATCATATAATGGTTAAATGTTAGCAATTGAGATTTGAAATTTTTATTGTGTCACATGTACACTACTTCAAGGATGATAATTTCTTAAAATCACTAAGCTACCAAGTTCTATATAGAAAGGATATTTGTATTTTTTTTAAAAAAATAAATTATAAATACTTTACCTGGATGTAAATTATCAAGAGTTGTAATAAAATGTGTATTTTTGTAAGACACTTGAAAGATTGATGAGACTTTCCTTTAAAAAAAAAAATTTACTTGAACTTTTATGTGTATAATCAATGGTCTAAGGTATTATCGCATGAGAAAAGTGCGGGGTATTACATAATTAATTAAGTATAACTTAATTGGAAATAAATTTTAGAAATAAGGGACAATAATGTAATTAATATAGATGATTACAATTTTAGACCTAGAAAAAATTAAATAGAGACTTGATTGAATAAGTTTCTAAAATAATATATGTAATATTATTTAAGAGGCAAATTGATCTTTTGTTATTTATAGGGTTTTTTAAGCTTCCTTATAAATAGAATTTTTGCCTCTTATTTAAAGATATTAGAAGCATTTTAGTATTAAAACAACTAAACACAAAAGAAAAGAGTGTGTAGTAATCTCTCTATCCTAAAAGGGTTTAAGAGATTTCTCACTGGTAGTTCGTGTGGTTACTATTAGAGATTGGACACTTAAATAATTTGTGGTTTAATAGCTCAGTTTTGAAGTAATTATTTAAAACTAAAAAGAATATCAGATTTTCAGGTAATTTTCATATAAACCCTAAATAACTCTATATTTGTCTAGCAAATTTGCCATGATTCTTAAAAATTTAAAATTTTATTTTTTTCTGCATGTATACGTTTAGATAAACCCAATAGTTAAATGGCTGCAAATGGTTGATAGCCATTGTCCAACCCGTGACCAACTGTTTGTCCTAGCTCAAGCGATTATATATATATATATATATATATCACCACAACCAGTATATACGTCTTAAGAACCTTAGGATGAGTAGCACTTCTTATTTATGACTACAGAAAACCGAGTTTCTAGTCTTCTGTTGAACCACAACAGGATACTGAAAAATATTGAATTTGAGGCTCATGAATACAAGATCTCTGAAGTTTTTACGATTGCCTGCACCAGCCTCTCGATGATTCTTGCTCTTCACTTAACCAAACCTCACTTTCTGATCATTCTAACAAGAAAGCTCACACGCGTGCTGCTTGAAAAGAGGCTGCTTGCTTATCCAGCTTAAAAGCACATAATCTTGAATAAACATAAGCTAAAAAACTATAAGGTTGCATTTATAGTGTTGCAAGGAAATTAAATAGATACGAACATTAGAAGTGGCCTGAAATAAAATTTATCTTTCAGTATTGATGGAGCTTACAAAAATTAGGAAATCATACAAAAACATATTGAAATGGAGTCATGGTTTATGTATGGACTAATTAATTTGAGGTCTTCCTATAATTGAGTCGGATGCAAAACCAATTAAATTTCTATAATTAGTGTGTTTTTTATTAAAAAAACATTGCTTAAAGAGAATATTTAATTGATAAGTAAATGAATAGAGTAATATTTCAGCTGGTTTTATATGGCTCCCAGCCACATGAAAAAGAAAATAAGCTAGATGCAAAAAAAATTAAAATAACATAATCCTTAAAATAAAAAAATAGTAAAATTAATACAAAAAAAATTAAAAAATACCTCTTCTAATAGACAATTAAAAACAGACAAGTGCATCATTTGGTTTTTCCATTTAAATAAAAACACATTGAAATGGAGTCATATATAGTTTCTGCATGGACTAATTAATTTGAGGTCTTCCTATCCCTATTCCTATTCAGAATATGACCGTTCTGAGACATCGCCGATCAGAATAAACAATAATAAATGGAGGATTTTTAGCTGTGGATATTTGGTAAAACTCAGCTATCATTGAAAAATCCAAAAGCGGTATAGATATGTTGGATTATATCTGCAATCTACAGTTACAGATTCTTTTTCCTGCATGGATGAAAACATGTTAAATCAACAGGATTTAACTCGTTAAATTTACATTCTTGATCACAAGATTATAATAATTTTATATAAAAAAATTATAAAATTTAATTTTTAATTAATTTATAAATATTAAATGATAAAATTAAAAAAATCAATTAAAAAATATCTAAAAAACAACTCGAGTCTTTGGGTTCTGTTAAATTCATATTCCGGGTTAAGAGATTGAGATAACCTTATATAAAGCAAATCAAAATAAATTATGAAATCTAATTCCTAATCAACCCAAGTTTGAAGAATGAAATTGATTAAAAATTAATTAAAAAAATAAAAATAATTAATTGAGTTAATTTGGATTAACTTGTCAAATTCATAACATGAGTCATGAGACTAGAATAACAGTATAGAAAGTAAATAAAAAAAATAACCAAATTCAACCTACCAAACATGTGAGGTAGATCATGGAGTTAAGATAACCTATATAAAAATAAATTGAAATAAATTATAAACATAATTTCTAATTCAACACAGTATTGAAAAATAAAATTAAAAAAAATATTTAAAAAAAATAAAAAAATTTATCAGAATCAATTTGAGTTAATATGATAAACTCACAATTTAAATTATACAATTAAATTAATTTTATAAAAAAATAAAAAAAATCATAAAATTAATTTTTTTTACCAATTAAATTAAAAATGAAAAAAAAAATAGCTTTGTGAGGTGAGGTGAGCACCCACCTTTTAGCGTTTTGTTAATAAAATTGTCGTTACTTAGCAAGACGCTCTAGAATAAAACGTGAAACTATTGAATTATAGAGATAACTATCAACCACAGTCACGGGAGTATACCGGCTAACAGCAACGGATGTGGTGACCACTGACCAGTATGCGTAGCATGTTTCACGTTGTATAGTAGACTAGATATATAACTTGTGGAACGCTATGTATTATGTCAGATTTTTCTTCCATATAAAAAAAATATTTAAATATTATTAATATTTTTTAATGAAAAAAAAATATGCTAGTGTTAATTTGAAATAACTTGGAGTGATTTTACGAGTCTAAAAACAACTTAAATGACCAGTAAAAACATAATTTAATTAACTTAATTTATTTTAAAGACATTATCTTTTTTTAATATTAAGATAATAATATATTTAATTAACTTGAGTCAACTCGGGTTAATATGTCAAATTTATGACTTGTGTTATGAGACTATGATAACCTGTATAAAACATATTATAAAACCTAATTTACAATCGATCCAATATTAAAGGATGGAAATTAAAAAAAAATAATTAAAAAAAACCTAAAAAATAAATCGAGTTAACCTGTTAAACTTGCGATTTGAGTTATAAGACGAGAAAACCCCATAAAAAATCAAAATAAATTATAAAGTTCAATTCATAATCAGTCAATTTTAAAGGATGGAAATAAAAAAAAATATAAAAATCAATAAAGTTAATTTGCCAAACTCATGACTTGGATCATAAAACCGAGATAACCACAAAAAAAAAAAAAAAAATGACCGGATTTAAGATTAACTTTTCAAATCCACA
Organism: Populus alba; assembly: GCF_005239225.2. NCBI lineage: Eukaryota > Viridiplantae > Streptophyta > Magnoliopsida > Malpighiales > Salicaceae > Populus > Populus alba. The sequence goes on along the minus strand of NC_133294.1, from coordinate 13,728,473 downwards.
ACTTTAATTATGAGACTGAGATAACTCCATAAAAAATAAATTGAAATAAACTATAAAGCTCTATTCCTAATCAATTTTGTCAGACCCAATATTGAATAATGAAATTTGTAAAAAATCTAGTTAAAAAATGACAAAAAATGAGTTAATTCAACATGGGTTAACCTGTTAAACACTATTCTTAGATCATGAGATTAAGATAACTTCATAAATGATGAAACCTAATTCTTAATCAAACACAATATTAAATGATGAAATTAAAAAAATTACTCAATTAGATTAACCTGCTAACCTACAACCCAGGTTGTCAGACAAGGACAAACCAATAAAGAGAAAATCCATTATTGAAGGATATAAGACTGGGATAACCTCTTATAAAAAAATAAAATACAAAAACAACATGATTTAACCGGAGTTAAAATACCAATACCCACGATCTTAATTATGAAACTAAGATATCCTTATACAAAATAAATAAAAATAGATTATGAGGTTCAATTTCCAACAGATCTAATAGTAAATGATAAAATTAGAAAAATTTCAATTAAAAAATATCATAAAAACAACTTGAGTTAACTCGTGTTAACCTGTTAAGTATTATTCTCATATTGTGATATTAAAATAACTTAATAGAAAATAAATAAAACAAATTATGAAACCTAATTTTTAATTAATTTGATATTAAAAAATAAAATTAGAAAAAAAGTTAAATAAGAAAATAAAAAACTCTAACCAACCAATTTAATTTGTTAAACTCGCAATCTATTTTATGAGAATTAAATAATATTTTATTAAAAAATAAATTAATATTCAAAGATAAAATTAATAAAAAAACTTGAATTAAAAAAATTCAAAAAAAAAAAAAAGAAGCAAATGTTTTTGTTTCAAAGGCCACACACTTAAAACACGCGGGAAAATTACTACTATTCATTTCTTACAGTACTTTCCGACGTGTTTCAGCGTAATGTTAATTAATTAACAACACACCAGGTAAGAGATAAGACGGGCACCTGGCAGTAGGAAAGCTCTGCAGCGAACTTTTAGGTAGGTTTCCAAGACAATATATCCACCTTTGGGAGATTTTTAAATATTTTGTTAATGGAAGTCTTTGGTGTTCGTATCACATAACTGTAAGTTCAAAACTCAAAAGAAACGCGCATTTTGAAATTTTGACCTAACAATTTAAGAGATTTGTTTTTTTTTCTTTAAAGTATCCTGTAGTTCAAACCTATCGTGTAAAGTGATTCTTCATTCCTGGTTTATATTTTAAGATCCCTCGTAAAATTTAAACTTGATCTGATGGTCGGATTGTAAAACTGATCAAATTGTGTCAAAAATTCTGAAATTTTTAACCTAAGCTAAAGCATCATATTAGAAGGCTCCATGCTTTAGAAACTTAATTGAAAATTATAAATACATAAAACTAAAAAAATATTGATAAAATCTTGACCTAGCTAAAACGCCTGGCAGGAAGGGAACTATCATCGAGCTTCTTCGTTGCAGCTCAAAAGATATTTACCACGTGCAAGTATTTGAATGCATGAGAGCAGATGGAAGAGGAGGAAGAAACACTTTGTAAACAGACAAAGCAAGGAAGGACCTCCACTATAAGGTAATTAATGACTTTGTTTTTCATTTTGTTTCTTCTTTCCAAAATATCAATCAACAGATCTTGACATTAATGTATATATATATTCTTTGCTGGCTGCTTGTTCAACACTGAGACAACGAAAAAACCAAAGTAGTGACATTTGCATAAAAATCTACAAATTATTGATAGGAGAAGAAAGACCATTCATTCTTCAAAAGTTGACGTTGAAACTACAACAAAAGAAAGCTAGGACCGAATCTAAGTTTGATATTCATTAGAGATATCAATTGTGTTTATTATAACATTTAAAACTAAGAAAATTCAAGAGAGATTAATTGGATTCATTTGGATATTTGAGTTGATCAGTTATAAATTTGTTAGACTAAATCTTTGTGTATTATTTGCGACATATAAAAAGTTACTTGAGAAATTTTACTTTTATTATAGTTGACTGAAAACTAGACATTGTAATCCTTTCATCCATACATGTTGCACCTAATAGTTTATTAAGACAAGATAAAACAATGTGTTTAAAGTTAGGTCATAAGTTGATGCATGATTTTTGCTTTTTGTTTTCTTATGATTTATAGACTTTTTATTTAACAAGGGTTCATCTTCTACAAGAAAAGCATTGGTGACAACAATTATGATTATTTTGGTAAGGGTTTCCATCATCAACTTGTGTTTCTTTTTATTTAAAGTTTTTTTTTTTTCCTTATCGACAAGGTTTCCTTATCGTTTAAGGACACTATAAACAACTTTGGGCTCATTCTTCTAATGTACAATTGACGTTAATAAACATAACTTTTAATTTAATAATTGGATTGAACTGGAATTTTACTAGAAGTGTTCAGAGGTCTTGTTTTATATTAAATTAAAATTTCAAGTCAATTAGACATTTAGAAGGCCTTGTAATAAGGTCTAGAAACTACTATACAAGAATTGTATTAATTTTCTAAATGATTTAGGAATTTTTTTTTAATTTTATTTAGAACTCTTTTTTTTTTTCAGCATTGTTTAGCATGTTCTTAACCATTTTTTTTTAAAATATTATTTAACTTAGTTGAGGTTTAAAAAATTAATAAAATATGAATTAATTATTTAAAAATAAAACTTGTGTGTGAGGGTATGCTTTTACTATTAGAAACGGAAAAACTCTCACCCAATAAATATTAATTCACGAACAAAAAGCACAAATCCAATTTGAAATATTTATGACTTCATCAAAAACAAATTCTTGATGAACAACAACATTTATGATCTAGAGATGAACAATTAAAAAAATTAATCAGAGATGTCCTTGATAATCATCAGTCTTTAACAAACTCAATCTTAACGCCAGAGATGACAACAGGATCACTAACACTATTAGACCTGGGCACCAAAGCCACCACAATGCTATCATCACCATCAGTTTCCAAGTCTTCCAACAATTCTGTAATCCCCAATATCAATCTTGTCTTGGACTTCTTCGCACGCTTATGAGAAACATTAACAAAGCTCCCAGCAAACTCTGTATTTTCTGGTTTAGAAGGTATCTCAAGGTCATCATTTATGAACACGTCAAACCTCACGAATTTGTCATTGTCGTATTCTATCCCTTCTATCACCAAAACTTCATCTTCCTCTTCTTTCTCTTTCCTGCTTCTTGATTTCTTTGGTCTTGAAACTACAGTAACTATTGTTTTGTCTAAGACTAAAGGGAATGCAGTGATCGGTGTTAATGCAGTTTTTGTTTCGGCTGCTTTCTTTCCCAACCTTCTTGGAATTGGTTTTGATTTTAGCCAAGGAATTTCAACATTTTGATAAGTATACCTTAGCCTTCTATTGTCAAGACAATCTCTAACCTTACAACGAACTAGCTCTGCATTCTCATTATAGAAAAGAAACTCTGAATTAAGCCAATCCGGATCACTGATATCCCTCCTAAGCCCTCCAGGTATAGTCTTCCATATCGTCCACATTCGGTCAACATTTGAGTGATGGCAAAAAAATATTGGATCTCTCGCAGCTGAGTAAAAATTGCCCATGTCTTCGGTATTTTCTTGAGTTGGATCACCGGTCCATCTGTGAATATTATTGTGAGGGGTGCTCTCAATCGTCCCAGCTCCAGGACGAGGATCGTCACCAGCACGGTATGGTTTTCCAAAAAAGAGTGTTGGTTTTGCTGCACCAGACACCATTTGCTTGTACATTACTCTAAGATTACTAGAGTACACTTGATTTGCGTTTGTGGGGTTGGGGTCTCCCGCTGCATAATCAAGATCTAGCAATACAGGAGGTTGGTGATTCTGATCGCGGAACTGGTCATAGAGTGGAGATTTAGGGTTGGTAAAGATGTAAGGCATTTGCATACCACTGGGGGAATCCCAGTTCCAGAAAGGCAGAGCAAAAGTGGGGTCATTAATAAGTTTGCCCAAGATTCTTTCATAGAAGTAAAGATAGTATCTGTGCCAAGGAAAGAAGAGCCAACAGAAATGAACATCAAGTTCTAATTTTGGAAACCCCACTTGTTCGTAGGCATCATCGCAATAGGCACAATGGACATTGGCTTGTTGGTAGAAGTTACGTGGATCATCTTCGGGGAGACTTTTCATCAAGGAAATGGCTTTAGCATATTTGGCCACGTAGTCTTCGTCAACTAAATGGGCCGCACGTCTAGTGCGCAGCGGGGAGAACGGAGAAGGAGGTCTGAAGTCTATGATCTTTCTGGGTAATGGAGAGCAGCAGTCTGTTGGATTTTCGGGGTTTGGTAAGTCCACCAACTTACAATTGGTCAAGTCTGGAGAGGTGATTGGCTTAGCGTAGGCAGTTCTGTCAGCAAGATTGGTAGCGCTATATAGGCCTCCTAGACCGATGAGGACGTCTCTTCTCGTGGCAGGGTTTTGTGTATCATCTGTGGCTTTGCATGAAACCCTAGGGACGTATGTTTGATTCAGCCTTTTGGTTTTGGTAACTTGCTGTGGTTTTGGAAAGAAAGGACTGAAAGATAAGGTGGACATTACGGTGAGGCTGAAAGTAGGAGAGAAATGAGAGGCTGTGGTTCAGATTGGATGTTAGATGGCCGATAAGAAATACTGTCTTGTAATATATATAGGCTTCATTTTGGTTAAAGGTACTGAAAAATATCAAATTCATTATATTTTCATCGGTAGTGATTCGTTGACAAAACAATATTAATTGCACTTGTCGTGGCATTCTACAAGGCCGGTAATGATGGTGTTGTTATCCTCATAAATGATGAAATCTTTTTTTTATCATAGATTAAAATAACCTCATAAATCTAATTTTTAATCAAATACAATATCAAATGATGAAATTAAAAAAAAATTAATAAAAAAATTAGTCAATTAGATTAACCTACTAAACCCGCAACCTAGGTCGTTAGACAAGGACAAACCAATAAAGAAAAAAAAATCATTATTGAAGGACATGAGACTGAGATATCCTCTTATAAAAAAATAAAAATAAAAAACAACATGATTTAACTGGAGTCAAAATACCAAAACCCACGATCCTAATTATGAGACCAGGATATCCTTATAAAAAACAAATAAAAATAGATTATGAAGTTTATTTCCCAACAGACCTAATAATAAATGATAAAATTAAAAAAAAAAATCAATTAAAAAGATCATAAAAACAACTCTAGTTAACTCGTGTTAACTTGTTAAGTACTATTATCGTATCATGAGATTGAAATAACCTAATAGAAAGCAAATAAAACAAATCATGAAACCTAATTTCCAATTAACCTAATATTAAAAAATAAAATTGAAAAAAAAAGTTAAGTAAGGAAATAAAAAAATAAATTATAACAAACCGAGTTAATTTGCCAAACCCACAATCCGTGTTATGAGAATGAAAAAATCTAATAAAAAATAAATCTAATATTACAAGATAAAATTTTTAAAAAATATTAATTAAAACAATTCAAAGAAAGAAAAGAAAAAAAAAAACAAAGGCAAATGTTTTTGTTATAAAGGCCACACACTAAGATGGTGTTTGGTATTGTGGCTGCGGGTGAGGTTCACCCGCAGCCATAAATTTTAACGTTTGGTAACGTTGCTATCACAGTTTTTTAATGGTGGGTCCCACCATCAACTGTGGTGCAACCACAGTTTACAAGAAGCAGCTCTTAGCTGCTTCTTGTAACGGGAAAATGGATGAACAGTGAACAATGGAGCATCCATTTAAATTAAAAAACATTGAAGCCATGCTCAACTGTTGATCCATTTGAAATTGATCCAGCCAGACCGGTTCGGTTCAAAGTTAAAAATGCATTGAACTGGGTCCGACTCAATAAAATAAGTTTTTTAGATATTTTTAATTGTGTTTTATTCAAAAAACTAGTGTTAAATATTATTCAATAACTACATAAAGTAGACAGAGTTCGCTTGATGACGCCGCATTTACAGAATTTGATCACAATCTCAATTTTATTCCTGATTATATTTTACTTGATGTTGTTGTGCTCTTACAAAATTTGTGAAAACTGTAGTCCTTGTCGAATATATTTCATACGTGATGGAATTGTAGATGGTTTAATGGAAGAATAAAAAATATTTTATATAAAGTATTATTTATTTCATGATGTAATAACAATAATTACAATATGTAAATTAAAAACCATCAATATTAATATATATTTTTTTAAAATTATTTTATAACCTCAATTTCAAAAGCATTCTTAACCAAACACATTAAATTACTCTTTGTTCAACCTTAATTTCAACCACAGTTTTAACTGAACACTTATTTTTTCAAACCAACCTCAACTAAAAGTACTTTTTATAAAACAACTTTTTTTAAACCACACCCGCAACAATTACCACAATACCAAACATGCTCTAAGAAAATTACTACTGTTCATTGCGTACAGTACTTTGCGACGTGTTTCAGCGTAATGTTAATTGATTAACAACACACAAGGTATGAGACAAGAGGGGCAACTGGTAGTAGTAGGAAAGCTCTGCAATGAATTTTTAGGTGGGTTTCCAAGACAATATATCCACCTTTGGGAGATTTTTAAATATATATTTTGTTCTTATTTTATTAATGAAAATCTTTGGTGTTCGTATCACATAACTGCAAGCAAAATCTTCAAAACTTCAAAGAAACGGACAGGAAGGGAACTATCATCAAGCTTCTTCGTCGCAGCTCAGAAGATATTTACCACGTGCAAGTATTTGAATGCATGAGAGCAGTTGGAAGAGGAGGAAGAAACACTTTGTAAACAGACAAAGCAAGGAAGGACCGCCACTTTAATGTAATTAATGACTTTCTTTTTCATTTTGTTTCTTCTTTCCAGAATATCAATCAACAAATCTTCACATTACTATATATATATATATATATATATATATATATATATATATATATATATATATATATTGAATTGTATATAACGTGAAACTATTGAATTATAGAGGATAACTATCAACCACAGCCACTATTTACGTGAACAGATGGCTCCATTGTTCATCAATTTAAATTAAAAAACATTGAAGCCATGCTCCACTGTTGACCCATTTGAAATTGATCCAGCTAGACCGGTTCGGTTCAAAGTTAAAAATGCTTTGAACCAGGTCCGACTCAATAAAATTATTTTCTTAAATATTTTTAATTGTGTTTTATTTTAAAAAAACTAGTATTAAATATTATTTAATAACTATAAAGTAGACAGAGTTTTCTATATAGGCCTCCTAGACCAATGAGGACGTCTCTTCTCGTTGCAGGGTTTTCTGTGTCGTCTGTGGCTTTGCATGAAACCCTAGGAACGTATGTGTGATTCAGCCTTTTGGTTTTGGTAACTTGCTGTGATTTTGGAAAGAAAGGACTGAAAGATAAGGTGGACATTACGGCGTGGCTGAAAGTAGGAGAGAAATGAGTGGCTGTGGTTCAGATTGGATGTTAGATGGCCGATAAGAAACACTGTCCTGTAATATATATAGGCTTCATTTTGGTTAAAGGTACTGAAAAAATATCAAATTCATTATATTTTCATCGGTAGTGATTCGTTGACACAACAATATTAATTGTACTTGTCGTGGCATTTAATTTAATATATATATATATATATATATATATATATATATATATATATATATAATTGCTTTACAACATTATGTAATTTAAAAGCTATGCACCTAAGATGGAAAATGCGACTAACATCACTTACCACAATAATAATGCGGTGGTCAATAAGAACATGCAAACCATGATTAATTAACTCAATCAAATACACAATAAGTTTTAATAGATTCAATCAAGCACTTTGTTTGTCTGGATATCTAGGGTTAGTCCTAGGATATAGTCCAATAACAAACACTCGAATAAGAATGTTTAGAAGTTCTTAACTTAATCTTGGATATCACATGACTATACAATAGGAATCATAACAAGTTTATCACCACAAGAATTCACAGTTTTACCGACGGAATTATTCCGACTAACTTACCGATGGAATACGTCCGTCGGCTTACCTTTCGTCGGTGATTCCCCATTCCGTCGCTATATCAGTCGGCAAAACAAAAAAAACCATTTACTGACGACTTTACAGACGGAATTTGCGCGCAAAAAAAAAAAAAAACAATTCCCGCTTCAATAATACCGACGGATTTTTATTCCATCGGTGATATCACAATTCACCGACGGTTAATTTCCGTCGGTAAATTAGTCGGTGAATTATTGAAATACCGACAGAATATACCGTCTGTAAATCCGTCGGTAAATTATAATACCGACAGAATAAATCCGTCGGTAAATCTGTTGGTGAGTCATGAAAACACCGATCGAATTAATCCGTCTGGAAATTTGTCGGTGCGGCTACTGTCTAATGCCGACGGATATATTCCGTCGGATAAATCCATTTGTAATTTTTTTATTTTTATTTTTTTTATAATTATTTAGAATACATAATATAAATTAATATAAATTAATGGTAATAAAAACCAATTATGCAAATAAAAATTATATTAAGCATCAAAAATAAAAAATGGATAAAACATAATATTCATTACAAAATGAAATTGTTCAAAAAAACATTAAATGAAATTTTAAATGTAAATAATATTTATCAAAAATTAATATAAAGGAGGTTGAGGAAGATCAGAAGGAGGAGGAGGCTGACTGTTATGCGGCCAACTTGGATTGGGTGCACATGTTCCACCTTGTGACATGTTTATGACCATTTGACGAAGCTTTTCATAGGCCGCTCTTTGTTGTGCAGATTCTGCTGTGTATTGTTCCTTGAGTTGTGTGTACGCCTCTGATATCTGGTCGCACCTTTGCTGCAAGGCCACAAACTCCTTAGATTGGGAGCTCGATACTGATTGGGAGCTCCCGACAGTTGAAGTAGTACGAGTCGTCCGCAAGGTGTCGGCCCTAGTGTTGGAGAGGCCGTAAACCCGATTCTTATCGGGTCCACTTGACGATCCAGCCTCCATCCACAAATCTGGATCGAATTTCGGATGGGTCGAAGGGTCGTCCCCGTATGTCTCCCTCAGCCGATTATTATAGGTCTCCTGAAAATAAAAAAAGTAATCATCATATTCAATTCAATAAACATAATAATAACTTACAAAATAAAATGGATGAATAAACATACCACAAAATATTGAGCGCGGCTGTCAACAAACTGTTGCACCCCTTTTTGGCAGTCTTGACTCCTCACGTGCGTCTCCACAAACAGCTCCATAGGGCTCGGCTCACGTCCAAGAGACGTAGCCTATAATGAAAAAAATTTATTAACAAAAAATTAATTGAACGATATATTTCATTTAAATTAATCTTACCATCCGTTTCGCATGAGCAGCAAACGGAACGGAGCCGCCGGTGTGCGTTGTCATCGAGCCATGAATTGGCCGATTCCGGTTGCCAGCACTGGACTGTGAGCGTCGTGTGAACCGCTCAGACGTCACGTGCTCAAGATATTGTGGCCATATATCATCCGGGATGTATATCGGTTTGAAATCCCTCCAAACCGCAACATTGTTCCAGCCTTGGAACCCCTTATCCCTCGTAGTTTTTTTTGCCTTTTTTTGGGCTTCGTACCAAAAATCACGCAACCTACTTAACACAATCAAAAATTACATTTCAAAACATAAATTTCTTTGTAAAAAAAAAGTTGTATTGTTTTCGATGTTACCTAGTTGCCGCGTGATTTTCCCACACCCTCCTCACAACATTGTTATAAAAAATAATTTTTAAAAATGTTAATAATTTATTTACAATTATATTAAGAATTTATTAGAAATAAGCTGAAAATTATATATTAACACGAACCTCAAATCTGTAAAACCATGCATTGATTTGAGGCATCCATTCAGGATGCCTGGATATTTGACTCCATTGAAACAATGGAATCTCCGTCGACGCTTTAAACGCCGATGATATTACTCGGGCGGCCTCAATGTTTGTGAACCTGAAAAGAATTGAAATTAATTAAATATTGACTTCATAAATTTGTTTTAAATTTGTTTGTGAACCTCAAATTTGTTTTTTTTTTTTTTTTTTAAATAAAACCTTAACAAACTTACATTGAAAGGTCGTCCTTCCATTGTGCCTCGTACTTGCGGTTGCATCGATTTCGCTGCGAAGGCATGCCGCTTCTGCGACGTGAAGCATCGCTGGAAGAGGCAGCATCAGCTGACGGAGCAAGTGGTGTAGGTGCCTCTTCTTGAGAGGCACCTAAGGAAATGTCTTCGTCGCTGCTAGACGAAGTAGATGCGACCGTACGTGAAGCTCTGGTTTTCATTTTGTGCATCTAACCAATTTTATATAAATAATTATATAATTCAATTGAAATGTTAAAAAAATTTCGGCAGCACCTCCCCTATACTTGGATACTACCCAAATCCACAAACCTGCAAATATTAACAATATCCACAACCAATTGACCCAATCTATACTAATTATTCCAACATATTGAATTACTAATCCTAAAGTAAATTCTACATTAACAATTACAATTCAACATATTATTCAATAATTATGTCAATACAACAATAAATTATTCTAAGGTAAATTCAAGCATTTACAATATTAATTCAACAAATTAATCAACAATTATATATGGCAATACAACAATAAATTATATTCAATAAATTAAAAAAAAAATATAGAATAACAATTAAAATCAATGGAAATAATTAAATAAAAATCATGCAATAATAGAGTAAAATTACTAATTATTCTAACATCGTCAATTATTAATTCTAAGTTAGATTCAACATTAACAACAAACATCCAACAAATTAACTAATACCAATTATAACAACACAACAATAAAAAATATTCAAAAAATTCAAAAAAAAAACCTACATCAAGAAAAGGAACGAAATATACATACCTTAATAATATGTCCAATTTAAAACTTTATTTACATTACAAAAAAATATAACAAAACAACAAAATAACTAAAATAAAAACAACTACAACTAAAATAAAAGAAAATAAAATAAAACAACCACATACCTTTATTTTCGAATCTTGCAAGAGATTCAAGGTGCAAGCCTTGAAAGATTGAGAGCAAAAAACTGGAAATCACAGCGCAGCGGAGGAGAAGAAAAACGGAGGAGAAGAAAAAATTAGGGGAAACGACGGGCGCTGGAACTTATAGGTCATTTGGCAGATTTACCGATGGATATTAAAAAATATTATTAATTTTTTAAATCTGTCGGTAAAAGGCAAACAATCCGTCGGTAATTTTTGAATTTTGCTCCGAATTTTTTAATTGCGCTCCAAATTTTTCGCGGTCCGTCGGTGATTCCGTCGGTAATCTGACACGGTCAGAGGTGCATTTAATTCACACCCTTTGGAATTCACGCATTCCGTCGGTATTTTTGTCGGTAAAATTTTCCACCGACAACTTACCGATGGATAAATTTTGTCGGTATAAACGTTGATAAATTCGTCGGTATGGACGTCGGTGATTGTGGCATTTCGGTGTAATTATTTTTGAACTCTCTGTGAGATGCTGACAGACTGAGGTTCCGTCGGTATTGACATCGGTGATTGTGGCATTTCGGTGTAATTATTTTTGAACTCTTTGTGAGATGCCGACGTCCGTCTGTCCGTCGGTGATTGTGGCATTTCGGTGTAATTATTTTCGAACTCTTTGTGAGATGCCGACAGAAGTCTGTCCGTCGGTATGTTTGTCAGTAATTGTGGCATTTCAGTGTAATTATTTTTGAACTCTCTGTGAGATGTCGACGCACGGAGGTCCGTCAGTATGGACGCACGGAGGTCCGTCGGTATGGACGTCGGTGATTGTGCAATGTACAAAGGTGTTGTGTTTGTATTTTCTATTTACCTTCCTGCAAAAAATTCAATAATAAACCATCGCATAAAATAATAGCAACAGTGTTTAAACAATAAATATATATTTCATGTTACAAAATATATCATCCATAATGTAAATTACATGAAGAAAAGGGTTTTACACAGGGCTTCTTTTTTATAGTTAGTCAGAATTATCTTCTTCTTCGTCATCAATTGAATAGTCATCACCTTCATCGCAATCTTCAATATGAATATCATCTTCTTCATCGACATTTGCTTGTCCACTAGAGCTCAAAACAACGTTCAACTCCTCTACGTCAACATCAACAAGACTATCATCGGAAACATGAAAATTTGAATTTTCTTCCAATTCAATCGAAAGAGCAACTCGATATGGTTCAACCAACTCACTAACTTGAAAGACTTCATCCCGCACACTTGTTTCTTCATTCTCATCCTGAACAACCTCGACACGACCCCGTGGTTTCGTTTTCAAAACGGACAACCAATCAACTCTTGATCGATCCTTTCTAAATGAAGGGGTGTATGTGTAATAAACTTGTTGACATTGCTTTGCGAAAACAAAGACATCGTTTATGTTGCGGAGTCTAGCTTTTGAGTTGATTTCGACCAGACCATGGTGCTTATCAACTCTGATTCCTCTGTCCGTCGTGTCATACCAATAGCATTTGAATAAAAATATTGTATTCTGCTCGCTATGATATTGTAGTTCGATGACCTCTTCTAATCTACCATAGTAGTCAACTTCTAACTCACTACTTGTGGATCCTTTAACACAAACACCGCAGTTGTATGTCTTTCTTCCTTGCCCGTATTCTTCAGTATGGAAAACGTATCCATTGACAAAATACCCGTTGTAGCACTTAACTTTTCTTTTAGGCCTGAGGCTTAGTGAAGACAATGACTTAGACGCACTTCTTCCCATTTGATAAACCTTGTATACATGTAATGTACATCAATAAATGGTAAATGAACGAGAATCTCGTAATGGCATGCATACGTACAATAATTTTGCAAGTTAGAATGAGTTTGTGATAGTGCTTACATGTGTTCTGAACCATGTGGCAAATTGTTCATCTTGTAATTGAAAGATCTGAGAGTCGGTCAGCTGCGAGTTATTGGAGAGCAAATATTGTCGATGTTGCCTGCAAGTGATAATGAGTGTATGATTTCACAATATATAATTACCAATATTTTACTGACAAAACACATATATAAACAAACTTACTGAATAAATGGTCTCAGCTCATCACAGTTAAATAGAACATAGTTGTGTGCTTGTTTGAATTCTATTTCCTACAAAAATCTTCCTCGTACGACATTTTTAGGTGTGGGTCATCCAGTTTTGAAGAATATTGACAAGTTCCTACTGGAAGGCACTTCACCACCATCGTCATGCCGTGGAATGCGATTGATTCTTGTTCTCATATGAGGTTCGAAATAGTACGAGATAAATGTTGATATCTCTTCAACAATATAGGCCTCACATATCGAAGCCTCAATATGCGCCTTGTTCTTAACCTTTTTCTTGAGATTAAACAAGTACCTGCATTGAATTACAATTCAAGTATTTCCAATTAAGAAAAACATAGAAAAAACTTTTAGATATGAATTCTATTGCCACTGTAATATCTCACCGTTCGAATAGGTACATCCATCTATACTGGACCGGTCCTCCAGCTTTTACCTTGAACGATAGATGTATAGGGACATGCTCCATTGAGTCAAAAAATGAAGGAGGGAATATTATCTCAAGTTTGCATAGTGTCTCGATGATATTCGTTTGAAGCCTCTCAATGTGCTCAACATTCAACTTGCTGGAGCATATATCTATGAAGAAATGACTGATCTCCGTCAGTGCATCCCATATTCCCTTTGGCAACAAATCACGAAAAGCTAATGGGATGAGTGTTTGCATAAACACGTGGCAGTCATGACTCTTCATTCCATACAATCTGCAGTCCTCTATGTTAACAAGCCTTGATATGTTCGATGCATGTCCATCCGGAAAACGCAGACTCTTAAGCCATTTGTAGACTAGCAGCTGTGCGTTTTTCTCTAACACGAAGCTTGCCCTTGGTTTTGCGACCCGTGACTCCTCATAAACCAACTCCATATTTTTACGGTTACAGTATAAAGCTATATCCAATCTAGCCTTGATGTTGTCCTTTGTCTTCCCCTTCACATCCATGACGGTGTTGAAAATATTCTCAAACACGTTCTTTTCGATGTGCATGACGTCAAGGTTATGGCGGAGAAGATTGGTCTTCCAATAAGGAAGCTCCCAAAAGATACTTCGCTTTACCCAATTATGGGTCAAACCAAAACCAGAAAATTTTTGCTTATCTGATTGAAGGCCAAACACAATGTCACCATACTCTGATACAACATGATGCAATTCTTCACCAGAAAGACGCGGGGATGCAACATCTTTTTCAACTCTGCCAACAAGGAAATCTTTTCTGTTCTTTCTGAACCTGTGATTAAGTGGCAAGAAGCAACGGTAACAGTAAAAAAAAAAAAGCTTTACCTTCGTTTGCTAGCGTGAATGCCTTGTTGTTTTCCATGCAGTATGGACATGCGAGCTTCCTATGTGTGCTCCAACCAGAAAGCATTCCATAAGCTGGAAAATCATTGATAGTCCACATCATAGCCTCCCTCATAAGAAAATTTTGTTTCCTCGATATATCATAAGTCAGAGCTCCGGAGGACCACAACTGCGCCAGCTCATCAATTAACGGTCGAAGACAAACATCTATATTCCGCCCCAGGCTGCTTGGACCGGGTATGACAGTAGATAAAAACATGAACTCCAGCCTCATACACATTCCCGATGGTAAGTTATAAACTGTGAGTATGACCGGCCAACAAGAATAGGGAGCAGCAAATGACCCAAATGAGTTGAATCCGTCTGCACACAACCCAAGACGCACATTCCTTGATTCAGCTGAAAAGTCAGGATGATGCATCATGTGTTTGGTGCTATGTCATGTGCTCAGCAGTCCTTCGTGACATGAATAACCTCTGCAGTCTAGGTGTGATCGGGAAATATCTAAGTTTTTTATATGCCACTAGAGTCTTTCCCCTGGCAGTTCTGGGTTTGTAACGCGAATGCCCGCATGTCATGCACTTGGTCATCTCAGCATTTTCAAGGTAGTATAACATGCAGAAGTTAGGGCACATGTCAATTTTCTGGTATTCTAAACCAAGGGGTTTCATCATGGACTTCGTAGCATAGAAGTTCTCTTTGAGCCTGTTCCCTTCAGGTAAAATGCTTCTTGCCCAATCAATAATTTTGTCATTCCCGGCCTCACTCAACTCGTGATCTGACTTGATGGTGAACACTTGTGCCACGGCCGATAATTTACTGTGGTTTGTGCATCCATCCCATAATGGTTCGTCAGAATCTTTCAACAAATCAAAAAACCTAGCTGCCTCTGCATTAGGTTCTTCTTCTACGATTGGACATTGACTAACATTACCTTGATTCATTCTCATTGCATCCATAACCATGTTTCTGTAAGGATTAGTGTTGTCATTTGCCGCTTCATGCACATTGCTACCACTTGAAGTTGACCCAACCACCGTTTCTCTCATTCTCCTATTACTAACAAATACCTCTCCATATGCATACCAACACTGGTAATCCTCCACAAACCCTTTGTGTAGAAGATGCATCATTACAACATTCGGATGCAGATACTTTTTATTTTGACACTTCCTGCATGGACACCTAATACCGCCTTCAGTAAAATTTATGGGAATAGATGTTGCGAAATTAATAAAACCCTAAACCCCATTACAATAATCCATCCTCCGCAATCCTTGGGGTGAATCTAGATACATCCATGAACGATCATCCATGACTTCTATCGAACCTCTATAAAATTATGATGACATCATTTATATATTAATTAACTAAGTTAGGTAAATAAACTTGTAAATATATTACTTTACCTCGAAATTATCCAACAAACCAATCATAACTTCTCATAAATATTAAATATTCATTATCATTTATCAACGTCCATACAAATTAATATATATATATATATATATATATATATATATATATATAAATTAATAGAAATTACCACTCTGCAATACCATCGATAAAACTTAAAAAGGATCCATTAAGCAAGCTATTAATTATTTCAAAACATAACTTGTAATTCCACAAAGTTTTAACAATTTACAAACAAATACAATCTTACAAAATCTAAAACAAACCATAACAGGTATAAAATTATACATTAATAAACTACAAGTTTGTTTGAGAAATAACAATAAAACATGTACATCTACTAATAAAAATACTTATACTAAAAAAACAAATTGACATTTAAATGTTAAAATTTAAAAAGATAGAATTACTTACAAAAATTGATAAAATCCGTCGGTAAATCAAAACACGGATGTTGTGACCACAAAACTTCAAGAAATACAACTGCTGAGATGAGAAAGATTTTTGTTTGGGGGTGAGGGGGGGCTGGTTATTTGCAGATGGGGAGACTTAGGATTAGGAAGAAGAAGGAGAAATGGGGGAGGAGAATTTCAGTAATATATTCACTTTTTCCGACGAACTCACCGACGGAATAACACCGTTGGTGAATCCGTCGCTAAATGTCACGGGGAATCGACACGTCACCGCACGGACCGCTTTTTTCAAATCCCTTGGTGATTCCGTCGGTATTTTTTGACTGTGCACCTATCACGTCGTACGTACGGATCTGGCATTCAAATCCGTCGGTGATTTCGTTGGTATTTTTTACGGCGCGAGTCCCAGGATTCGAATCTGTCGGTGATTCTATCGGAAAAATCACCCGCCAAACCCCCGCCTCAGGTACCCGCCCTTTTTTCATTAATTCTGAACTTTTTGTCCGTAATTCGGTCGGTAATTACCGACGGATTATAATCGTCGGTAATTATCAACCAAATTACAGACGAAAATATTTCGTCGGTAATTTTGACCGAAAAATACCAACAGAAATATTCCGTCAGGGATTCTGTTGGTATTTAATGAATTTCTGGTAGTGTATATCAATTGGTGCATGATTGACCATAAGGTGCATTTTACCCCACCAACATACATGCAACATCAACCAATTATATAGCCCAACAATCTCATCTACAACTAATTAAAGATATGCTTATGATGTTAAATTCCTTATTTAGTGTCTTCTAGTAAGGCAATCTCAATCCTCCAATATGTCATGAATCTGTTTTCAACTAGTAAGATGAGGAGAAATTGATAAGGTTTAATTAGCCTAATACTTAAAGGAGATGAGGTTGGATGCTGGAGGAATTTACAAGTCTATATATAATCAACAATATCCTAAATGGATTGGCATGCCTGATCCAATTCCTAGAGGGATCAAGATTACTAACTTCAAATTGTTTTTTTTTTAGAGAGGACAACTAGTCAATAAAGGATCACATCACCATGTATACTAATTAATGCAATGATGGTGTTGTTAATTTGTTTGCTAAAATGAGTCTATCTGGTTTGTCTCTGACCAATATTATCTTTCATTGATTTTTTACATTACCATCTAAATCCATCAATAGCTTGGAAGAAATGAACATTTGTTTTCATAAGCATTTTTTTTAGACTGAACTAGAGGTAACACTAGCTAACTTGGTTAGGATAGTTCAAGACCCAAATGAGTATATAGATAATTATTCCTTTTATTTCATGACTTTGAAAATCAAGTGTACTGTAATTATAATAGGGTATGAGTAAATTAAGTTGATTTTGGAAGGGATCCAATAGAATATGTATAAAAAAAGGTTTATAATGACCAAGTATAAATTTATAGAATATCTATAACTTTATAGATAATGTTGTTAAGCAAATAAGCATAAAAGAAGCTATTTAGAGGAACATACTCAGTTGGCTACTTAAACAACATCACAATGACCCTCTAAATGATTGATTTAAACTTTGATAAAGAGTTAAAAGAAGTTTACTAACAACTAATATCAATTATAATACTTAAAGATAGAAAATCATTTAAGGTTTTTGTATTAAGAAAGCCTAAAAGTTAACAAGCCTATAAGTAAATTTAAAAAAAAAAAAAACCAAAGTGACTGATAAAAATAAATAATTTATATTCAACATTAAGAGAGTTAAACAGATATTTTACCAATTGATAAGATAAGGAAAATCAAAATCCTAGGCAATTACATAATCCCTATTATTGAACAAATGAAGGGGAAGTAATGCTAGAAGTGTCCTGATTGATGGATATATGATACTAATAAAGCATTGGAAGCTGGTCACATTAACTTCTTGAAAAAAAGAAAGATAAAGGTGGATAACAATATATTCTTAGAGATAACAATAACAATAGCTATTATTAAACTAGAAAGACTCCTTGATGAATGAGAAATACAACAAACCAAGCCTAATAGACCAAGGGAGAGGTTGGAGTTAGTCACACATACTATCAAAGAAAAAAGGTATATTGATCATAGTAGTGCCAAATATATGGCATAAGAAAATCATTAAACACTTTTAAAAAATATATAATTGTGTTACACTTATCATATAATTCTACTTAAGGGAGAAGACTTGCATGAAAAAACATAGTAAATTAGCATGCAATGAAAGATCAAAACCTTTAGGCTTTAAAAGCCTGTTAAGAAAAATTAACATAAACAAAAGTCATCCAAACTGAATCATGTGGATGATGAATTAACCATTGATGACTAATATCTCTTAGACTTGGAAAAAAAGGTGACAAGGTCAACTAACCAAGACCTAGTTCAAAAGAATGTGATGTCTAAAAACATATATAAAGATGACATGAGACCATATACCAAACCAAGATAATAGGTTTTAGAAATAAAAAAGACCAATTGTTTGGTCTATAATCAATAGCGACAAGCACCTATCATATTGATAATACATGATGTTGAAGATTAACCACACACATGATCAGTGCTAGAAAGAACACAGCCCAATTTTGTACCATATCGAGCCTAACAACACCATACAATGGTCAATTTTTGCTAAATACCAATTAACTCTATAACAAATGACTTTTGGTAGAAAGGGTGAACAAGACTACAATCTAAACACCATCTTCATTCAATGTCACTTTAAATTCTAAACAACTTTGAAGGCAAATTTATATAGAGATTTTCTAGAAAGGAGAAAGGATATTGAAAAACTAATAAGGAAACATACATAAAGTGACTATCCATAAGTTAAAAGGAAAAAAGGTAATGGTTAATCACATAAAAAAGCCAAATGTTGAATAAAAAAAAAACACGATAAAGTTTCCTAATACACTAGATTGTATTTGCTTCAAACATTGAAAGTAAATAACAAAATATTTTTTTTAGAAAACTAGGGTTGAGTTTTTTAAATTTATTAGGTATGTTGCTCGGTAAGCTTTTTATTTTTGGTTAATTATTTTTATTCAGATAACATTTTTATTCAAATCCTAAAGCAAAATAAAAACATTATTTTTTTGGATTTTATACTAATACAAGTATTTTTATCGAATACTAAAATGAGTGTATGTGTATTTGACTTTTTCAAGACAAATGATTTTTTTTTAATTGTTTTGGATTTTATACTAAGACAAATATTTATATCGAATGCTAAAATATGTCTGTATATATATTTGATTTTTTTTTTACATATATAAGAAAACTAGAGAGACAAATGATTTTTTTAAGGACTTAGCTGTAATGCACATAACATATATATTCACTTAAATTTGATGTTATTATTATTTTTTTAATTCTTGAACATGTTAAACATAAATCCATCAAACTCAATGAATACATCCCAAAGAATTTAACCCAAATTAATAAAGTCATAGCCCAAAACCCATTAATTTTTATCAAGGAAAATCTAAGACCAACCCAAAGTATATTAAAGCCTAAAACACTAACCCCCATGCAAACATAGCCCAACTACTAAGAACACAATCCATATAATAGCAACCCATCATGCACAGCCCAAACCAAACAAAACCAATGAAAGCTAAAGTAAGCCCATACATACATAATACCCAAATCCACCTAATGTTTAATATTTTTGTTTACCTAATCCTATACATACTCGAGTAATAAACAAAGACAAAACGAAAAAATTATCTTTAAAAGACAATCCTACACCTATAAAGGGATGTAAAAAAAAAAACTTATGCTCATGCACTCTCTAGTCACATGGCTTCAAACACAATGTTCATACTAAAAATCTACTCATATCCTTATGCTAAACAATGAGTGTACCAAATAAAAAAAAAATGCAATTATCACTTAGGGGCCTATAAACCATATCAAATAATAAAACTCTCATACCTAAAGAAACATACCACAATCAAATGGATCACAAAAATAAAAAGGAAAATAAAAGAATGAAAAACCAATGAGCTTCATAAATTTCCTTGTAGACAAATTTCAAGAGACCATGTTAAAAGGTAAGCTATATCATTCTTAAATTCAAAATTAACATTTTAAAGGACTCTTATAATGCTTATGAAAGAAACACAACACTTAGTTTTAAAACAATGCTTTCTTTTATGTTAAAGGAAAATAAAGCGATGTTCATATTTGAAAAGATAAAGATGATGTTACTTGGCTTCTATTATATTCACCCCCCTTTCTCTCTCTCTCTCTCTCTCTCTCTCTATATATATATATATATATATATATATATATATATTGTCTTTTAATTTCTATCTCTCATTTTTTTTATCTCCCCCCCTCCATTGATGCCTTTCCTAGTCTGCGACATCCTTTTATAGATGAAGTTTCAATTCAAATTCTATTCTATAATGGCAATGCATGATTCAGGCTTTTAAAGATTAGATGAATTTGGACCAAAAATTTGTTAAGTGCTGGTAATTGTCATGTCTTGGAAAATGGATCTAGTTATGATAGATTATGTAAATGAAGAAATTGAATGACTATTAGGTATTGGATTCATTAGGCCAACCAAATATACTAAGTCTATCTCTAATGTTGTGCTAGGGTTAAAAAAGAATGACAAACTAATACTTTCTATAAATTTAGAACTTTTAATCTTTCAACTCTAAAAAAACTAATATATAATGCTAATGGCTAATATGTTGATTGATTGACCATGTGGCAATGAGATCTTTTGATGATATTTTGATTTATAACAAGAATTTAAAGGAGTATGTTGCATATTTAAGAAATGTATAGGTTGTTTTGCAAAAGAGACTGTTTATATGCTAATATAAAAAAAGTTATCTTTTAAATGGAAAATATTGTATTTCTTGGATATCTTGTTAGTTCAAAAAGTATTAAGAATGATGAGGAAAAAGTTAGAGGTGAATGGCCTGCACCTAAGTCAATCACTAAAATAAGAAGTTTCTATAGTTTGGCTAATTCTTATATGATATTTGTTAAAGATTTAAGTACTCTAGTTGCACCTTAAACTGAGATAGTTCAGTTCCATGGGGTACCTAGGAGCATTACATAAACCCTAAGTCTAAAATCACTAAGTTTGGGTTAAAAGGGGTAATTATTAATTGAAAAATGATAAATTAAAGAGAAAAATTTATGAATCAGAATGAACATTCCCATGAGATTAATTAAAAATTCAAATAAAATAAAGCAATAAATTGGTATGTGAAATATTAACTAGCGATAAATCACGTAAATTTTTTGATTGGGTAAAATAATGAGTTGAAGGAGGAATTTTTGTACATATGGGTGATATTATTTATAAAATAGAAGGAAGACTCAAATAAATTAATGCATGACCTTTTGCGTAAGAAATGTTGATTTCCGGTATAAACCCTGTACACAATCTTGGTATTTGGACCGAAGACATTAAAAACTCTAAGGAACATTTTATGATAGTTATTAATGGGAATCACCAATAAATTAGTCTAAGACCTATGAATATTTAATTAAATTATATGGTAAGCGAAATCTAGATTTTTAGCGTGAAATTACTAACCATCTAATTTTATGATATTATGTATATTTTTCAATCTAACGATTAGATCAAGCTAAAATGTTACGAGTTTATGATAGTTATGATTGATATTCATAACAACGTATGTCCTTTATGTAATTTTGTTGAAAAGCAATGTCCCGTTTAATATTGCATTATGAAAGAGTTTTAAGGTTGTTGTCGTGGGTTATATTGGTAGGGCTCATAGTGAGTGATTCCAAAACTTTTTGATGAGCTTTTTCAACAGTGGCCTTTCTATGTAAATTGTGAAAATGGAATGAGGGCTTTGGCTCTCATTTCTTGATATGGTGTTTTGTTCGATTTTGTTTGGAAGGATTGATTGGATTATTAATACCGTAGTTCCTAACTTGGAGAATCTTTTATCTTTTGATTTTCAACAAAGTAGCATTGTAGAGTAAAACTATTGATGAACACTTTATATGTATATGAGGGGGGACCTGGAGCTTGAAGGATTTTTAGGTGTGCTCATCATTAGTTTTACTCCATTGCAACCATTCTCTAGTTGAGGGCTTATATGCCCTATGATAATGTTGGGGAGTTCACATGCCTCCCATACTCTAATTTGACAATTCTCTAGTGAGGGGCTCCTAAGCCCCCATGCCATCACTAGGAAGGCTATAAGCCTCTCACTTTTCAGTAAGATTTTTCTCTAATAGTGAGTTCAAAAGCTTCACACCATCGATTAGAAAGCTATGAGCCTTTGTCTCTATCTAGTATAGGCTCACCCATATGGTTTCCTTAACAATAAAATAGGGTGATATAGTCCCTTATCAAAGAAAAGTTGTACCTAAGAGCGAGATATCCATGATCATCCCTAGAGATAGCTTAAGGCTTAGGAACTCTGATGATAAATTATGTTAGTCCAAGACTACACTGAAGAGCAAAAGATTCAAGATCATACCTTGAGTTAATATAAGGTCTGAGAGCCCCACTAGAGAGTCACGTGAATCTAAGACAACATTCATTAGAGAGACAAAAGATCCAAGATCAATTCCTGATAAATTGGTGAAAGGCCTTTAAAGATCACCTATAAAATGTGGTAGTCCGAGACTGCATTGGAGAATAGGGGATTCCAGATCAATCCCTATAGCATTTCATGCCCCATGACAATATTGGGGAGGTCACATACCTCTCCCAATCGAATTTGACCACTCTTTAGTGGAGGGCTCCCAATCCTTCATGCCATCACTAGGAAGGCTACATACCTCTCATTATTTAGTAATATATATTTTTTTCTAATGGAGAGCTTAAAAGCTTTACACCATTCATTAGAAAACCATGAGCATGTCTCTTTCTCTCTAGTATAAGCTCACTCATATAGCTTCCCTGATGATAAAATAAGGTGTCAAGGTCCTCTATCAAAGAAAAGTTGTACTTGAGAGTGTGATATCCAAGATCATCCCTAGAGATAGCTTGAGGCTTGGGAACCCTATTAGAAAATTGTGTCAGTCCAAGACTATACTAGAGAGCAGAAGATTCGAGATCATACCTGGAGATAATATAAGATCCAAGAACCCCACTAGAGAATCATGTTAATATGAGCTAACATTTATTAGAAAGGCTAGAGATCCAAGATTAATTCCTGGCAAATTAATGAAAGACCCTTAAAGATCACCTATAGAATATGCCAGTCTGAGACTGCACTGGAGAATAGGGGATCTAAGATCAACCCATGTAGCTTTTCATGCCTGATGAAAATGTTAAAAAGGTCACACACCTCTTCCAATCAAACTTCATCACTCTATAGTGGGGAGCTTCCATTTCCTATGATAATGTTAGGGAGTTCACATACCATCCATACTCTAATTTGATCACTCTCTAGTGAGGGGATCCCATGCCCCAATGACATCACTAGGAAGGCTACATTCATCTTACTTTTCAGTAATATTTTTCCTTAATGGTGAGCTTTTAAGTTCCAAACATTCGATTAGGAAACCACGAGACTCTCTCTCTCTCTCTCTCTAGTATAGGCTACCCCTATGTCTTCCCTGGCATTAAAATAATGCTTAAAGGCCCCCTACCAGAGAAAGGTTGTACTTGAGAATGGGATATCTAAGATCATCCTTAGAGATAGTTTGAGGCCTAGAACCCCATTGAAAAATCATACTAGTCTAAAACTACACTAAAGTGCAAAAAATCTAAGATAATAACTAGAGATATTATAAGGCTTGAGAGCCCCAATAGCGAGTCATGTTAGTCTGAGCTAGAGATCCAAGATCAATTCGTGGAAAATTAGTGAGAGGCCCTTTGACATCACTTGTAGAATATATCATTCCAAAACTGTATTAGAGAATAGGGGATTCAAGATCAACACTTCTAACCTTTCATGCCTTATGACAATGTTAAGGATGTCATATACCTCCCCTAGTCGAATTTGACCACTCTCTAATGGGGGCCTTCCATTCCTTGTGACAATAGTTGGGGAGTTCACATACCACCCCTACTCTAACTTGACCACTCTCTAGCAGGGAGCTCCCAAGCCCCCATGCCATTGCTAGAAAGACTACTAGCCTTCTACTATGTAGTAAGATTTTTCTCAAATGGTGAGCTCTTAAGCTATATACCATTTATTAGAAAGCTATAAGTCTTTCTTTCTCTTTAGTATAGGATTACCCACATGGATTTCCTAGCGATGAAATAGGGTGTGAGAACTCTCTACTAGACAGAGATTGTACCTAAGAGTGAGATATCCAAGATCATCCATAGAGATAGCTTGAGGCTTGAAAACCCTATTGGAAATCTTGTCAGTCCAAGAATACATTGGAGAATGGAAGATTTAAGATCACACATAGATATAATATAAGGGCTAGGAACCCCAATAGAGATTCATCTCAATCCAAGACTGTATTGGAAAAGTTATTGATCCAAGATCAATTCTTGGTGAATTGGTAAGAGGTTCTTTAATATCACCTAAAGAATGTCTTAATTTGAGACTGCACTAGAGAATAGAGAATCCAAGAACAACCTCTGTAACCTTTTATATCCCATGACAATGTTAGGAATGTCACATACCTCTCAACTCTTATATCAAAATTCTTCAATGGGAGTCTCCCAAGCCCCTATGCCATCACTAGGAAGGCTACAAAACTCCCAATCTTTAAAAAGATTTTTCTCTAATGGTGAGCTCTTAAGCCGCAACATTCTCTCTTTAATATAGGATCACCCACATAGCTTTCCTGGCGATGAAATAGGGCATGAGAGTCCCCTATCGGAGATAGATTGTAACTAAGAGTCGTATCATTCTGAGACTGCATTGGAGAGGCTAGAGATCTAAGATCAATTCCTGGTGAATAAATGAGTGGCCCTTTGACACATCTATAGAATGTGACAATCTGAGACTACACTAGAGAATATGGGATCTGAGATCAGCCTTTGTAGCCTTTCATACTCCATGACAATGTTAGGGAGGTCATATACCTCCCCCACTCTAATTTGACCACTCTCTAGTAAGGGGCTTCCATACCCTATAATAATATTGAGGAGTTCACATACTCACTCTACTCTAATTTGACCACTCTCTAGTGGGGGGGCTCCCAAACCCTCATGTCATTACCAGGAAGGCTATAGGCCTCCAACTCTTTGGTAAGATGTTTCTCCAATGGTGAGCTCTTAAGCTCTACACCATCGATTAGAAAGCCATGAGCCTTTCTCTCTCTATCTCTCTTTCTCTAATACAGGCTCACCCTTATATCATTCTTGGTGATGAAATAGGGCATGAGAACCTTCTATTAGAGAGAGGTTTTACTCGAAAGTGCGATATCCAAGATCATCCTTAAAGATAGCTTGAGGTTTAGGAACTCCATTGGCAAATCATGTCAATCCAAGATTACACCACAGAGGAGAAAATTCAAGATCACACATGGAGATAATATAAGGCTTGAGAGCCCTATTTAAGAGTCATGTTAGATTGAGACTACATTGGAGAGGCTAGAGATCCAATATCAATTATTGATGAATTAGTCAAAGGCCCCTTAATATCACTTACAGAATGTGTCAGTTTGAGACTACACTAGAGAATATAAGATTTGGAATCAATCCCTGTAACCTTTCATACCCCTTGATAATGTTGGGGAGGTCATCTACCTCCCCATTCTAATTTGACCACTCTTTAATGATGGGTCCCAAGCCTTTATACCATCACTAGGAAGGCTATAGGCCTCCCACTCTTCGATAAGATTTTTCTCTATTAGTGAGCTCTTAAACTCCACATCATCGATAAGAAAGCAATGATCCTATCTTTCTCTAGTATAAGTTCACCCCTTATGGTTTCCTTGACGATGAAATAGGGTGTGAGAGCCTCTTACTAGAAAGAGGTTGTACTTGAGAGTGGGATATCTAATTTAATTCCTAAAGGTAGCTTGAGGCTTGGGAAACTCATTGGCAAATCGTGTCTGTCCAAGAGTACATTGGAGAGCAGAACATCCGAGATCATACCTGCAGATAATATAAGGCCCAAGAGCCACACTAGAGAGTCATGTTAGTCTGAGATTACATTAGAGAGTCTAAAGATCTAAGATCAATTCATGGAGAATTGGTGAGAGGTCTTTTAACATCACTTGTAAAATATGTCAGTTTGAGACTACACTGGAGAATAAGGGATCCGAGATCAACCCTTATAGCTTTTCATACCTCATGATAATATTGAGGTGGTCATATACCTTTCCACTTTAATTTGACCGCTCTCTAGTTGGGGGCTTCCAAGCCCTCATGCCATTATTAGAAAGGCCACAGGCTTTTTACTCTTCGATAAGATTTTTCTCTAATTATAAGCTCGTAATCTCTACATCATCAACTAGAAAGCCATGAGCCTCTCTCTCTCTCTCTAGTATATGCTCACTTATTATGGCTTCTAAGGTGATGAAATGCTTCTAAGGTGATGAAATAAGGAGTGAGGGCCCCCCACTGGAGAGAGGTTGTACTTGAGAGTGAGATATCCAAGATCATCCATAGAGATAGATTGAGGCTTGGGAACCCCTCATGTCAATTCAAGACTACACTTGAGAGCGAAAGATCTGAGATTATACCTAAAGATAATATAA
Organism: Populus alba; assembly: GCF_005239225.2. Taxonomy (NCBI): domain Eukaryota; kingdom Viridiplantae; phylum Streptophyta; class Magnoliopsida; order Malpighiales; family Salicaceae; genus Populus; species Populus alba. Next base: position 13,701,574 of record NC_133294.1, on the reverse strand, counting down.
AGCCCGGGAGCCTTATAAGATAGTCATGCCAATTTGAGACTGCATTAGAGAGGCTAGAGATCCAAGATCAATTCATGGTGAATTGGTGATAGGCCCTTTAACATCACATGTAGAATATGCTAGTTTGAGACTGTATTAGAGAATAGAGGATCCAAGATCAACCTTTGAAAAATTGGTGAGAAACTTTTAGACATTAAATGAAGAATGTGCTCATCCAAGATTATATTGAGGAATAAAGGATTTGAGTTCAACCTCTGGAAAAATTGTAAAAGGGTTTTAAGTATCACCTGAAGAATATGTTAGTTTAAGACTACACTAGAAAATGGGGTATCCGATGTCAACCCCTAGAGAATTAGTGAGAAGCCCTTAAACATCACCTAGATATCTGTATGTAGGAAATGTATGTTAAAGATATATTATTTTTTTTTATAAACAAACATACATTCCCATTAAGGATTGTGTATCATAAGGTTATTTTATAAACACACATACATTCCCATTTAGTAGAAACATGTCTTCAAGGTGGTAGGTGTTTTCCTTGAATGCCTTGATAAGTCTAAATGGGTGATCTCATTTTGATTCAAAGGAGTAATTAATCCTTAAGATACACAAACGCCCATGAGTTGGTCCTTCATGGTTATTCCTCGAGGTTTCATTTCTACTAGAAGAATGATTTCGCGTGGAAGATCCTTCATGTTGGTTATCCTTACAAAAACAAGAAGGTTCATGTCATAACACAATAGCCTCTTCCACCTATATGTGTTTTTACATAACTTTTTTCACCTTGAACACGCTTCTGTCTGGTAAGGCAAAAAGTTTTCTCAATAGTGTATGTAACCTTACCCCTTGTATCAAGGCCTTTAATACTAACTTAAACAACTCTTCCACCTTGAGCATCTCTTTATTGACCCTTTTCAAATATGGCCATATAGACTCTTTCTCCCTTGTTGTGCAGACCATATCTTAGTCCTTTATTTGTTGGGATCTTGGGGGTCCAAGGAGTTTGGCATGGAACAACGACTACGATAACTAGTGTCCATCCTGCGGTAGCTAAGGGGTTACATTTGAAGTACCAGCTTTATGCATGGTTTTGCAATTGCACGAGTGACCTCTTGAGAGACTCTTATGAATGTCAATCTTCCTAGTCTTCTAAAAGTAGTGTAATTGTTTACGGTGTCTAGTGTGATCGATGGTCGTGACATTTGGGCATTGTGTGTTGTTGAGGGTGTCAAGACCTATTAGTGAGGATTTGCATTTGACTGGTAAGTTGTTGAAGGTCTAGTTGGGCAGAAGTGCCCTTGGTAACAGGTAGATTCATTATACGTCCTAACTCATGTATGTCTTTGTTGGTGCTATGAAATGGCCTGGAATAAAAAACAAGTTTTAGAAATAAACTAATGGTTTATATATATATATATAATATTCTCACAAACAACGCCAATGATGAGGTCCTAAAATATCCAAGTAGCTTAGAAACAAGGTTTACATGTTAGATAATCAGTTAATTTCTTAGTTCTAGCAATCCAATTTATTTTTCTATAAAACACCAACTAATATATATATATATATATATATATATATATATATATATATATATATATATATATATTTTGTCGTTTGAACCCTGCAAAATGTTATTTAAATTAAATATAATTATAAAAATTTCAAAATAAATTATTGATATATATTTGATAACTCGAATAAATTCAAACAATAAGTTACCACATTAACAGTAACAAGATGAAAGCAGAGCATGACCAGAAAAAAAATAAAAAAACTACATGAAGGATAAAAATAAATGAAAAAAAAAGTCTGATAATAAAAAAAACCGAATAACATGATTTATATATTAATTTTTTTTTTTGAGAATGGATACAATAAATTTATAAAAAAACTTCTATTTATCATAACTATATTCTTAGAGCTAAGAATACTCACAAAAGAGCTAGATATCTTTCCTACAACCGTATGTTAATTACATTCACGCGTATATATACTATTTTTAACCTGTAAACGAAGGTCCCCCGCGCAAGTGAATTAAGAACCTTTTATCTAAACTGATTTTATCTCTGAAGCATATTTTAATTTTTGTTGACTCTATTTTACTATCTAATTCTCTTTTGTCCACTTTCTAATGTCGCGTCTAAGATTCTAAGCTAATCCCATGATAATATGAACAATCTCTTTAGATAAACCCGACCGTTCGTGTTGTCTAGTTCAAAAGGAATTCGATTGACCGGATGCACTTCATTCCAAAAGGATAGTTGGAATCTTTTAGATTCAGATTATTATATTTCATATGTAGTAAGTGACATCAAAGAACTTCTAGAGACATTATTTTTTATTTCATTCTCTCTCATTCTTATTAGACAATATAATTTCGTCGATCCCATACATTTAATTGGATCATGGGGTCTTTGCAGCTGTTTTTCCGTAGTCACCAAGCTCTTTTTTATAAATATAATATATATATTCAGTTGTTTGAGGTGTACGAAATACTTGTAGTTATTCTTTTAATTTCAATGTTTTTCCTCCAATCTTACGAAAACTACAGTGCACTGTGATTCCAGTAGACGATAGTATTTTTCTTTAAAAAGTGTAAGAACTTATTGTTTAGGTAATAATAATCGTAAGATAATTCAGTCTCATAATGAATATAAAACAATTCTTAGAAACTCACTTAACAATTTAAAAACTTTCTAAGTTGAGATTCTTTAAAAGTGAATCAAAATAAATTATTAATCAAGATAGAAATTATGATCAGTCCACGTGATTTGGTCGCAAGGACTAAATTAATGTGTAGAATGGAGAAATAAAAGGGCAACGGCCATGAGTAAGATTCTTGGACCCTCAGCAATCAGGACTCTTACAGGAGGAGTACTAGTAGGAAGAACAAATTACCAAGAAATCATGGAAGGCCGGCAACTTTTCTTCAAATTTCTTAGACAGGCCTGCAAATTTCGTGTAGCGAAATCAACAAACGTAAGATATTCTTTTGTCAACGCCACACAGGTATTGACTTAGCCACTGATAACTTGAATCTTTCGCCTCTCTCACCCTATACACATGCTTATAAATAGCTGCCATCCAACATATCTCCTCTGCTACATATATAACCCAGATTTAATTCTTTTTGTAGCAAGTTTTTCATATAGGCTCGTGTAAGCACAATGGCATTCATCTTCATACTCATCTTGATCTGTCATGCACCGTCTTTTGAAGCCAGAAAGTTACTGAGCCTGGAGAAGAAAGAAAATCCTGCTTTGGAAGACAAGTTTACTCCATCTTTTCCTCCTGTTCGTGATGCGCAATCAATAGTCATCGGTAAAAGGTTCATCACGTCCCAACTTTCCAAAATCGATCGAATTTTGCAGTCCGTCCCCAGTCCTGGAGCAGGAAACTAGATGTCTTGATTTCGCATCACACCATTGATATACTTATAATATATGGTGTCCTACATATACCTAGCCGCTTGAACTTTATCATCTCTATATATATATATATTGAAGCATTTCTTTTAGAGAACTCGTCTTGTGGGGGCATCATTATTTATGTATTTTATGCTGCAACTTTCATTGTATACGGTCGCAGAGTATATATTATACAAAGATTGTTCGTTTGGCTCTTAGTAGTTGGAAGATGGAATGGATTGAGTAGATTCCTTATTGTATCGCTTCTACTCTTGCATTTGTTTCTAGTTACTAAACAAGGGATTCTTTCTGATCCTTATTTATATTTTCCATTAGATCGATCTTCTAAGACAACAAAACGATAACCTTGCCCAACTTTGTTCTTTTCCTTAATTCTCGATAGTTTCTGAACAAAATTATTTGCCTTGTTAACTACCTCAATTCTCGATCATCAGCGTGGAAGGCTAGAAATGAACTGGTGTTCAATGATGTGCTACCGATCTGGGAGAACATCTTCATGTTAATTTTTCATAAGAGAGTCAAACTAGGCCAAATTTGTGGATCATCATTTTGTTTATACCGCGCGACTGTGCAGAAATTAAGCTATGGACAAACTCAATCAAAACTCGGCTGGATAGTTGTATCATTGTTAAATACATAAATAAAGAATGCATATCTTTATCGTCAGTTATTCTTACTTTATTTTCGTACCTTTCTCTGTAATACTTGTTATTGATCCAATCAGGGTCACACACCCCTGTAGCACCCAGGGCTCACTTCTCCAAGACGGTAGCGAAGTTCTAAGTGAGCATCAACATTGTAGTATCACCAATCAGGGTTTCACACCCTGTGGCGTCTGGGACCCACTTCTCCAAAGCAATAGTAAGGGATCAATGCATCACTCTTTAGGACGGTTGTCAGCGCCCCCTCCTTTCCTTCTATCTACCCTTTTCAGTTGGAATCGAGAACTAATACATCGTCTATCCAACTCTAGTTACACACCCCGTGTGCGGTCTGGGACCCACATCTCTCTTAGATAGCATGAGTACCAGTCTCTACAAAATCAAGAGCGTTAGGGCGGCCTTATCAGGCTCACTGTCTATCTAACTCGGGTTACACACCTTTTTTGGATAGCATGGGTACCAGTCTCTACAACATCAAGAGTGTTGGGCGGCCTTATTATGCTCACACTGTCTATCTAACTCGGGTTACACACTCTATATGCGGTTTGGGATCCACACCTCTCCTGAATAGCACAGGTACCAGCCCTACAACATTAAGAGCGCTGAAATGGCCTTATCAGGCTCACACTGTTTATTCAACTCGGGTTACACACCCTATATGTAGTCTGGGACCAACACCTCTCCTGGATAGCATGGGTACCAACCTCTACAACATCAAAAAGTGATGAAACCAGCCCTTCTACAACAACACCTCTTACTAGTCCAAATAGGGCTACACACCCTTCTGGCGTCTAAGACACACTTCTCTAGGACAGTAGTGAGTGTCCATTGTTTTTGAAAGGAAGAATTGGGAACACATCTTGAAGATTCAAACAATAACTCTTTGGGAACACCATCCCCGCCAGTGAGGCCCTAACAAGAGGAGTATAAAAGGCACCTTGACCAGGGGCACGACTCAATTGAGGTCAATCCAAAGTCTCTTTAGCCTTAAGTCTCCCTATTTCTCCAAAAAATGAGCAGACTTGGGGGGTTACTAATGGGTCATGGTTTCTCAAATCAACCTCATTTAAGAGATAATGCACGAAAGTCATGACCTAAAATGAGGCTATGTCTTTTTAGGTGCCCAACCCCAAGTTAGGTTGGGTTACACCCACACCCGACTCTACAATGAGCCCGGACGCGACCACGCCCAACTTTACGTTGGGCGCGTGCATGTCCACGCCCGGTTCCACATTGGGCTCAGACATGACCACACCCCACCCTATGTTGGGCGCGAACTTGACCACACCCCGCCCCACGTTGGCCCGGACGTGTTGGCGCCCAGCTCCACAATGGACCTGGATACATCCGTGCCCCGTTTTCTCCTAGGTTTCGGGTGTAGATTGAGCCCAACATCCCTTAGATTGGGTGCATAACTGACGAGTTACTCTACATTAAGCCCCCCATACTTTAGGTATGGGTTAGTAATTATGATACCCATCACATCCTATTAAATACGAACAAGCAGTCTATGTTTATATTAAGTAGATATGATGGCACAAGCAGTAGAATAATATTATTCTATTGTTACAAGATTACATCTCTATCCCTCCAACGTTGTATGAAGCAAGTCAAGTAAGGTAATATAAAATGAAGAATGAATATATAGGGAGGGAGTTGAAAACCTTAGACTCCGAGACAAACACTCTCTTCTTCCTTAATTCTACAACTTTTTCCTTCTCTTCTTCTCTATCTTCATAAAAGCTCATTAATACTTCCATTAATGTCTCTTGTTACATAAAAAAATACATGGTACTGACTTGATCTTCGTAGGGCCCCCATCAACACCTCCGAGGGACTTTGTGCAGATATTTATTCCAGCAAGAGCTAATATTTCCCCAAAAAAAGATTTGCTTAAGGAAAAGTCTGTGTAGTCTTTAAATGGAGGTCATTGAATACATCATAAAAGATATGAGGTGATTTCAAGAAATAATTTAACCGAGATGTTTTCTTTGATTTTTATAACCTCATCAGAAACCAACCTAAATAGTACCTTGGTTGGCTTAAGCAATTCTACTCCTTCCATGCCACTTGTCTCTACTTTATGGAAATCGATCGATGATGGAATCCGAAGGACAAATTTTTGGTAGTGTTGGAGAGTCACGAGTCGCATTGCCCAAGTCTGCCTTAGCTCATCGTTTTTATTTAAGTTTGTCAAAAATAAAAAAGGATGCTAATTATACAAGGGCGAAGTGCACAGAAAAAGAATGTTCTCGAAAATTGACTGCTAGCCAAGTAACTCAATCTGTGACTATGCTATGGATACAAGTTACAAACAAGCTTGGTATGGCAAAGAGAAGGCAAAAGAATCAAGGCAGAAGACTCCTATAAACTTGTTCATCTAATGTGTTTTAGAGAATTCAAATCCCGGCACTATTCCTCTATTGTGTTGAAGTTGTCCTATACTGATTTTCCTTACCAACAAAACATTGATCTCATATGTATATAAAGCATTGTTACAATTCGTTGATAGGATTGTAAGATTAAGTAGCTAAAATATATGTAAAATTTACCCAAGCACATGAAGGAATCGGCAAAAATAATAATTAAAAAATTAAGATTAAAAAAAATCATATCAAAGTAGATAACTTAGGGTTAAACTCATATATATGTCATTCATGAAAGGGAATTTTACGGAGAACAAGAAGAATTGAACTCTTTTAGAAAAAGAAAAAAAAAGAAAAAAAAAACTTATTAGGAAAAAAATATGTGCTCGAACTAATTAGTCCTTTTCATATATAAAAAATAACCTATAAACATCTCTAACCTGAGTATCATTTTGTGGGTGAATTTTTTTTTTTTTTTTCTAAGTTTATATTGGTTAGTGAAAAGGGTTTTTTAGCCCCTTCCATCAAGAATATCCACAACCAACTTTAAGGTAAGAAGTCTTAATTTGATGCATGTGAATTGGTGATGTTTTCTAGTGTTGGAGTTTTTGAGATTATCAGCAACGAATTTTGCAAGGATAAGGCTTGAACTTGACATATCTTCCCTTTTGACTTCGAAAGGAGCAACACCAAACTATAATGAGTGATATCAATGATGAATTTACACACCAAACAATTCCATTTCCATTTCCATTTCCATTGATCAATATATGAATCTAATCCCAATTCCAAGCCTCCCTTCAGATTTATGCAACAAATGCACATGGTACAGTATTGCGCAGAGACAAAATAAATGGGCCACCAGCAGTTTTCATGGATTGTTAACCCTACCTAACATTAATTCCAATTTGTGATATTTTTTATATTTTATTTGATTTTGTGTTCTAAAAGGTTTTTTTTTAATTAATTTTTTTATTGTTTTATTTTAAATTAATATTTTTTTTATGATTTTAATCATTTTAATGTGTTGATGTCAAAAATAATTTTTTTAAAAATAAAAAATATTATTTTAATATATTTTTAAAAAAAATAATTTAAAAAACAATCGATACAATACTTCAAAACACTCTTGAAAAGATTTATGGAACCACTATCTAATTTATTCCATTCTTTTGTACATGTGAACAACATTGTGTTTGTTTATTTTTATGTTTTAAAAATATTTAAAAAAAATTAATTTTTTAATTTTTTTACTTTAAATTAATATTTTTTATATATTTTTATATTAAAAAAATTTAAAAAATAAAAAAATATATTATTTTAATACAATTTTATATAAAAAATATTTTAAAAAAACAATTATTATCATTCTTCTAAGCTCCTAAAAAAAATAATGAACCGCATCATTTTGATGAATTGAAATTTTCAAATTAGAGCTTATTCGGCAGTGTAGTTACAATTGTTTTTTAAATAATTTTTCATATCAAAATATATGTAATGAATTTTTTTATTTTTAAAAATTATTTTTGATGTTGGCAAATTCAAAATAATTTAAAAATATAAAAAAAATATTAATTTAAAATTAATAAAAAAAATTAAACCCGCTTCACATGCAAACAACGACATCGCATGTCAACTCATAACTGACCACATTAAATAAAGGTTGCATCATGCACAATTTCTCGACAAACAAGCTGTCCTGTCTTGTCTATGATACACAATCCAATTAAGGCTGTGCATTTCTAAATATACATTTGAGGTTACTTTATGGGTCTAAATCTAATTGCCCTTCTCCAAAGGAGAGTTGGACAGTCATTTTGCATACATCCGACAAGGAAAAAGGAAAAGACACGTTGAAAGATTCAAGGGACTCTTGGGAGATGGTGCAAAAAGGAGAATTAGTAATCGAGGCACACAAAGTAACTTCTAGAGACAAAAAAAGATCACTCAGATGAAGAAGCTGACAAAAAGCTTGTTTATCCAAGGCATCCAAAGCTTTGAGCAAAGTTACATTGCAATTATAATTATATATACTAAGAAAAAGCTAGGGAAATCACTTTATCAACTCACAATATCTTCTTTTTTCATTTCTTTCTCAAAACTTTTTCCCAATTACAGTGTTTAATTTCTTAATCAATTTGTCAAAAAACAATTTAAAAAAATATTCAGCAATAAAAAAACCAATGTGTAAAATAAAAAAAAAATCTTATGATCAATCTTAATTTCGGATAGAAAGATTTTTTTTTTTTTTAATCCACCTACTTCCTGTTTTCTTGCTCCACATTCCTTTTATTTTTTGCCTATTTTTATTTTAATCTAAAAATTTATTTTTTTAATATTTCAATACTTTGATTTCATAGGAAAAAAAATCACCTGTAAATAATAAAGGAGATGAAATGTTGATGAATAACTGTTTTTATTGATAAAATTCATTATTTTTTGTATCACGAGTTTCATTTTTTTCTAAACATATAAAAATTCAGGTATAATTTATATTTTTTTTGGTTGATTTTTGTTTTTCTTTGTGCAATTTTGGGGTGTTTTAGGGTTGGTTAGTAATTTATAAAGGTTTTCATGATAGTTTTGATTTGTTTTTAAGTAAAATAAATTGAAAATAAATTTTTAAACAAACAAAATCCCTTTTTCTGATTTTTCAACCAGCAAAGTGACAAGCGGATTCTAGACAGACACTCAACAGGTGAAAGGTCACTTGTTGCTATAGGGGACCTATCATTATAAGTGATCTATCACCTACTAAAGAAAAAGAAGAAGCACATGACTTGTTCTTCTCTCCAGGTAAAAAAACAAAAAACGAGTCATGGGCCTGGACTTCAAGTCCAAGACATATATAGGCCATTTTATTAAAGCCACGGGTGTGGTGGGCATAGTCTTTTTTTTTTATTAATTTTTTTGTTAATTTTATTTATCAATAATTGTTTGATTTTAATTTGAGTTTTATAATTTATTTTATTTTATTTTAATATTTTTTTATCATATTTTCAAATAAATATCTTTACTTTTAGTTGTTAGTTAATTTTACAGACATATATTTTTGTTACCATATAATTAAGTAAAAACTTTTTTAAAAAATAAAAAATAAAGTTATTACACCTTGTAAAATTCATGACTTGAGTTATAAATTTAGTAGACTAAACAAAAAAAACTAAGATCAATCCAATAAATCATTGTTTTAATATTAAAAATATATATGTAATCTTAGATTTAAAAAAAAAAAAAAAAAAACTAAACCTTTTAACTATTTATTTGAGTTCATTTTTATAGACCCGTTAAGTTTACTGAATAATGACCAGATAAATCCTAAATAATTTAATTTAAAATTTGGAAAGAATAGTTTCAAGATTAAATTCTTGAAATGAATTTAATAACATTATAAAAGAAATTCCTCCGACATTTAACATTTTTTGTTTTTCATGATAAAAAAACCTTCAGCCCAACCCACAATGTAACACGCGCCAGTTTTCTAGTTAAGAACTGGAGAATGACTTGGACGCAATAACTGCGAATAGAAAATCCACATTTATATTATACTTTGAATATTAGCATGTACATTGAGGGCATCCAGAGCACAGGGAAAGGGTGCAACACAGCTAAACAAGCCTTCCGTCAATGGCCTATTATTAACAAAATTGTTTCGTGGATTGAAATAAAAGATCCGAAGGTTCTTTCCTAACTACGGTCCCACGCGCTTTCTACATTCAACATGGCCATGAGAAAGACGAAGACCAGCTGAGTCACTGTTCGTCAACACATTCCAAGACCCCACAACAAACACTATGCAGGTAGGAAAAGCCATTTTTATCATCAGATTTTTACTCAAAAGAATCATGAGTAGTGGCCTGCACCAGTTCATTCTTCGATGTTGTAGGTCCATGCTCAAGTTTTTATCAACGGTTTACCTTGGTATGGAGCTGAGAGAGATAGACCTGGCACTGTATAACAGTTTTACCGATCCTAAACCCGGGAACGACGGTGAATGCCACCGGTGGATCAGCTTCCGGTGCATTTTCTGAAAGAAGTGCATCTTCGGCAACACATTCCATGTAAACTTCAGAGAAACGACACCCTCTACCGACTTGAAAGATTGAGGCTTCTGGGTCGAAAGAAAAGGCCAGGCAATGTAGAAGCCAGACCCGCCTAGCCATTTCAACAAATGTGGCAAAAAAACTGTTGTCGGGAAATTCACCTGAATTCACGAGGCTTCTTTGGTTCAGATTGCCTGAAAAGGACGTTTCCATCTGAGGGTGAATAAGTTGCAAATACTTGGCTCGACAAAATTTTGCAAATGTTGATTTGGGCTTGCGGGCAATGTATTCAGTTGCTTTCGCGGATTTCAGTTCAGTGAATCTCCTGAAAAACAACTGTTGCTGATTCTTTTTGTCTGGTGGAGATTCTTCCTGTAGAGAGAAATTAGGCAAATGGAAACCATCGAACATCTCTCTGCTAACAAAGCTTTCAAATGCAAAACATTTGTCATCTGCTCTCCAGTAGGCCACATCGGATACAATGGATTTGGCGGCGGCATCTAGATCCCAACCAGCAGATTTCATCTCATCAATCATCAACTTGACAAAGCTTCGAATGGACTTGTCTGTATGTCGTAGAACTGCAATGAAATGGCTGGGGCTTAAGCCTGATTGCCGTAGATTGCCAGGCATAGATAAATGTCCACTTTGATTTAACCTCTTCTCAAGTAATCGGTTTTGTCTATTAGATTCTTCCATTTTTTCTCTCAGATACATGATCTCGGACTCCTTGAGCCTCAACTGAGACTCCAATTTCTTCCCCATTATCTCATAGATCTTTGAAAGACTCTTCAGCTCCTGAATGTCAGCCAAAACCAGAGAGGTATCAGGAGAAGGATCAAACTGTTTTTTTATGTAGCACTGCTTCAAATCAGACAGATTCTTCAGCTCAGAGACTACCATATGGTCAGCTCCTTGAATCCCATCACCATCATAAGGAGACTGAGCATACTGTAACTGAGCATATGCAGCTTTTACAGATGATAAGCTAGCAAACAGTTTGGCAACGAGTACTTCCAAGGCCAAGCTTTTTTCATGTTCATCGTTATCATTAATGTCAAATGATTGCGGCCGGCTAGCTGCGCTTTTATGGCGATGCTTGTCATCCTTGACCTTTTCTTGGGCCACAACTTTCTGAACCCCGTCAACAGGAGCAATCCCACTTGCTGCTCGAAGATGAAGAACTTTGGCTACAGTTCGTGCAAATTTACTCTTCCTAGGAGTCACGGCGGATGGTTTTACTGAATCCATCTGCAGAAATTATTGAAAATAGTGACAATTGCAATGATGGTAAGAAGATCAAATAACGGAAATTATGCGATTGCAAATCTAAAGGGCGAAAGGTGAGAACAAAAAAGATTGAGGATGATGGTGAAGATAATGGTGTTGAAGCAAAGCGAAAAGCAAATACTTCAGCACCTATATCAAGGCCATTAATGGAGGATAGAGTTTCATTTTGCTTCTTCTTTTACCTTTCAAGAGTTCCTAATTTGCTTTCCTATTGAAAGAATAAAGGAGTCGGACTTTAAACGCGGGAAAAAAAGAAACTGGTGGAGAGAAGAACAGAAGCAGCAGCCAATTCAAGGACACGCACAAAAAGACAAGTTGAAAGCTTTATATGCTTGTCTCTATTCGTAAACTAGGCATCTCGGTAGGGATGCATAATTTATGAATCTAGCTGAGAGAAAACATTTGGGGAATTAACAATTTGATAGCACTTTCCATGGTTCTGCATAATTCTGTGGTTATTCCATTTCTTTTTTTATTCAGGCCAAGTGACACCTACTATTCAATTCAACATGGGCAGGATAACCACTTTCTTAAACTAATATAATAAAATTAATCCTTTCAAAATATCTTGGAATCCTATCCCCAGGCAGGAACTAGAGCCTTTGGATCGAATCACACAGCATTGCTTAGGCTACACTTGGAACAATCATGCCTTCATTCTAAACAAAAAGATATCGGATCCACTGAAATAACATCAAAAGAAAATCCACTGATATAAAAGCAAATGAGATGTCTAAGAAGAACGTAGCAGAGCTTTGAAACTCGCAGTCACAAAAATGCTAGCAAGTGGTGAATTTACTAACTTTGGGAGTTATTTCATGTGCACACCCCAAAATACTTTCAAATTTCCATCCATTGAACTCCATGTTCATTAAAACACCACAAAACAATTTACTCTCCATGGATAATGACTGTGTACAAGTTCATTTACCCAGTAAAGGTCCATCAGTCTTTTTTCAGCATGCAAGTTAAGTGCAGATGCACAAGCAAAATTCCCTAAAAAAAATTGAAATTAAGAGCCACAGCATGAGATACTTTTGGCTTAACAAGAAAGGCCTTGATAATATAAACTGAAGAAAAGGCGATATGATGTTTTGTAAGAACTGAAAAAAAATGCATGAATTTCCTTCTCAGAGATAAGACAAACTAGTATTGTCAATAAATGGATCAATTAACAACTCATTGACAACCATAATACACCAGAAATATTTACCTATCAATAAAGCTAATTTGTAAATGATATGAGCCTTAATTTTGCCAATGAAGCACACCTTCACACCACATAGAACCGTTGCATCAATGGATTTAATCCAACAAATTTTTATGATTGAAAAACATGTCAAATCAGAAAAATTGAACTCCTTTAATATTACCATCGATTGACTCCATAACAGTGAAGTTAGAGTCGCATCCATGCAAATGATTAAGTTGATGACAAATTGGGTGTGCAAAATAATCATAGCCCTTAAAATCTTACAAGAAATACACATCCATCTTGTTGGGCTCATGTGATATGAGGATCATTATTGTATGACAGTATAAGGTATTAAATTTCTCAAAATCCAGAATTTTGGGACATTTATTTTTCCAATTTCATGAAACAAATAGCTATGATAAGGTAAGACAGGCAAGTATTGTTCAAATGAGGGTACCTCAAGTATTATCTATGCTAAGGGTTTCTCAAGTCCTAACACTTGCATCCCAGGCCCCTAATGTCTCGACTAATTTCTGGTCCTGGGGAGCCCCCCGAAACCTGGGGAACCAAATCTTATTATATCCACAAAAAAGATGATAAATAGTGGATAAACAATGGATCATTGTTCATCTAAGAAAAGTTGTGGTGGATCTTGCAGCTCCTTTTTTCATAGAAAAAGCATGTTATTTAGCATAGTAACTCATTCAGAATGTCTGAGTTGTACCCTCCCTCTGACACACGAATTATTTCTGGTGTAGGATTTTTATGTTTTTGTAAGAGACAAACACAACTCCAGTTGTATCTAATAATTTATCCCTTCACACAAGAGGGCATAATAATAAACACAGGGATATGTGAGGCACGTGCATGATCACTGATGCTATCTACGTGGCAAGCACGTGTGAACACCAACCCCAGAAATCACAAAGCAGGTGCACATACATCAGCTCAACACGGTAAACAATCATCATATCATAACCCATGAAGTTAAAGCCTGTTTTGTGTCAATGAAAACGGAATAAATACTATACAACTACTGAAAGTATCACGAGAAATTATCATACCTTAAGAACCGTACGAGACTTTGTCAAATTCTCTTCATTGGGACGTACGCCTCAAGAAAAACACAAAGGACACCCCCTATTGCCGACCCCTTCAAAGTCTAAAGAGACTAAACCCTGCAATTAAACCCCCTATATATATATAAAATATAAAGACACGTTATTAGGAGGAGAGGGGCCAAAAAGAAGCCTCAAAATTAACAATAAAGATATATACTGCGTCCCTCTATTTGAAGTAATCAGAGAAAAAAAAATAAAAAAAAAGAGGAAGGGGATAAAAAATAAGAGTTTAGACAATAGCAATACTTTTGAGCTCAAAAGAATGATAAACAGAGCTCAAAGAAATAAAAAACAGAGAGGGAGAGATGCATCAAAGGCCAAAACAAACAATAAAGAAATATATACTGCGTCCCTCTATTTGAAGAAATCAGAGAAAACAAACAAAAAAAAAGGAAGGGGATCAAAATAAGAGTTTAGACAATATCAATACTTTTGAGCTCCAAAGAATGATAAACAGAGCTCAAAGAAATAAAAAACAGAGAGGGAGAGATGCATCAAAGGCCAAACCAATGATTTTAAACAAGAAAAAAGAAAAGCAAGGAAATCAACAAAAATAAACTGAAGGACGAAAGAGACAAGCTTGAAACAAACATAAAACAAGTTCAAAGACTACCGGTGATCCCACGATAAAACTAATGCAAACTATCAAAAGCACCAGCCTTTGCTTTTCAAGACAACAGCAACTAGCACCCTTTTAGCTCTTTAAACCATACAGACATCTAAATACACATATGGTATCTTATAACTGGCTGTTAAACTACCATATCAAATATGCGGAAGCAGGGAACAAAACCCAAAAATGGAAACTTGATCAAAAACCAATTTCAACCTTCAAGAACTTACCTTACAAAGAGGAAGAAACTCTTCAACGCCTTGAAAATATAACAATCACAATATTTTAGCTAACAATCATTCAAGAAGCTGAGGCTTTGTTAAATCTCTATTGCCATTTTAAAGACAGAAAGGATTAAATAATAAAAAACAAGAGCAGGAAAAGAGAAAAATAAAAAAGAGAAACTCTGGGGGAGAGAAATCTGAGCTTGAAACTGAGAGGGGCTAATGTGAAAAGACAAGGGAGGACACAGAATGGAAAATGTCCGACAGCGAAATGCGTTGGGAATAAAAAGAGAGGCCTGGGTTGGGTCGCTTTCCATGGTTTATCTAGTTCAGCATTTTGCCCTTTTTGTTGTGAGATATTACTAGCCGTTGTAGCAGGAAAGTTGTGGAGATTTGGGAGGAATATGGGGATAGTATGGGTATTTCGACGAGACAAGTCTGAGGAACATGGATCTTACGCAAGGGCACAACAAATAGACATGGAAGAAACGAAAGGTCGGCATGAGGCTTTGGCGATTTTCTTATGTGTGATTATATGGACTGTATACAGATGTGCAAGTGATCTCCATGGTGAACAAGTGGCAGAGAATTAAACTTTTGGTGGCCCATAATTGACTGATTTTTAGAGAATTGATGGGTCTTGTCGGCTTTTGATTTTCACATGGGTGTTAAAAAAAGAAAAGAAAAGGGATAATTTCTAATATTTGTATCATATCACTGGAATCAAACCTTTAAAATCTGATAATATAAATATTAAAACAAAAATTGAAAAACTAAAATATAAAGATTACAAGTTTAGTGGCAGATTCAGATTTTTAACTATCAACCTTACTCCATACTTATTTTGCCTTTATATTTAATATTTTATAGATTGAATATTTATTTTCTATTAACTTATTTTTTATGAAACAAACAAGAAATGGGGTAACTAGTTTATTTGTTGAAAGAAATAGGGTAACTAGAATTTAATAGCAATGTAATGTGTGAAAAATAGACATAATATTATAAATATTATGTTATCTATTGTCCATGTTGTATGTCTTTATTTAAATGTAGATCAATAAAAGTTAATAATACAAACCTAATTCATGAGTATTTGTAATATCCACAAAGAATTTAGCCCAACATAATTATCCAACTTGTTCAAATAAATAAAAATAAATAAATGGAGTTTATAATTTATAAAATATTAAAAATTAAATTGAATACAATTATAAGTCCATACTCAACTCGACTATATACTTGAATACCTCTAATTTCCACCATAACCATTGACTAACTAGTTCTTATGAAATTGGAGATAAAAAAAAATATTAAGTGTCTAGATTTTTTTTAATTTTTACATTTGAGTCTTTCAACTTTAATTTAATGCTTAAGTTGCTCATTTTAAAACTGAAATTTTTAACAAAATTATATTGTTTTATGATTTTAACATTTTATGTTATGGGTTGATAACACATTAACACCACGATAGATAATTGAGAATTGTTTAATAGATAGGGATCTAATTGAAAATATATTTTATTTGAGAAGTCCATCAAGAATTGGATAATAATTGATGGACAAATATACCCTTTCGTGTTCTTTGAAGAAAAACTACCATTTTCCTTTTCCAGTTATATTAACATCGCTAGCAATGCCTTTAAAAAAGATAATAAACAAAAAGAAAACTCTTATATTAACCTCTATAATAAGTGATGGATTCATAATTTATTCATGGTGTTTTGGTATGAGATTAATATTTAGAAGAGTATAAAATATATTTTTAAAGGGTAAAGTGTCCAGGATGTTTTATATATATATAAGGATCATACTAAATCAAATCAATTTTAATGTATATGATTATAAAATATTAAATAATGTATATTTATGGGTTCAAAAGTTAAGAGTTGGAATAAAAAAGAAAAAAAAAATGAAAGTTAAATTTTTTGAAAAAAGGAAAATGCACAAAATCCAACATTTTCCCTCCTTAAAAACCTTTACTCCTCATTTCTCATGCTAACATTTAATCTCTTTTTTTTTTAGTTAAATGTTAACTGTTTTAAAACTTCCCTCTCTTTCAATATATATATATATATATATATATATTATCATAAATGGATAAAGAATGTCAAAAACTATAAGGATGATTTTTCACCCATTTATCCTTATATCAAACATATGTTAAGGAATATGAGTAAACTAAACTTCAAAATTATACAAAAGTGATTTCTCAAATTATTTTATTTTAGTTGTTGATGTAATATATAAAGTGCTTGTCAAAACTCATGGAAGGATTACAAAATTGATTCTAGCTTTTTTTTTCCATCATTTTTGTTCCAAGTTCAATTAGTAAAATATAGAAAATCAAACTAACTTGGTGGATAATTACAAGTTTCCCTTCTCTTAAAACATTTACCAATAGTTAAAGTGGGTAAGCAATAAGGCCTCATATGTCTTTTGCCCGTAATATTAATAGCTTATTAGAGTAACATGAGTGTGTATTTGGTATTGCGGTAGTTTTTTTATTACAGTTTAAAAAAATTAATTTATAAAAAACTATAAATTATAGGTTTTTTCTTGATAAGATTTTAAAAGAGAGATTTTAATGGAATCCATGTAAAAGTATGATGTATATTGATTAACTAAAAACTTTTAAATATATAATTAGGACAAAACATAGAATGCATTATATAAACAAACAAAACCTCAGTCTATTAACTATATTTGAATTATGCTAACAATTTGGTTAGAAAAAATTCATTCAATCCTAATCCTATATTTAAATTATGGTGTATATATTAACCAGAAACTCTCAAATATAAAATTAGAACAAAACACAAAATGCATTGAGAAACAAACAAAACCTTAGTCTATTAAAGAGTGTGTTTGGCTTAGAGGTGTGGTGACTTTTTGTCAAAGGTACAATACCTTTTAAGTACAAACCACACCTTTAAAAACTACAAAAAAATGTTTTTTACTCAAAAAAACACAAGCTACCTCCCATTCAAACACTCTCTAACTATATTTGAAATAAGCTAACAATTTGATTAGAAAACATTCATTAAACCCAAATTCTATGTTCAAATTATTTTGATGATTTTTTAGAAAACTAAAATACATACATCCAATTTTGGCTAGACAGTTCCTTGTTTCATTTATGACATTACATCATTTATAACTAATTTCTAATTTTTTAAAAGTTTAGAGCTGTTGATATCCTCACATGCGCTCACATACTAACCCATGGTCTCCTAATCATTTTTCCCTTATGTAGATTTGTTTCCCTAGAAATTTCATCATAATCATACCTTTAAAAAAGTACAAGTAATGAGATGACTTCTCACTCAGATAAGATGGGATACATGTCATTCAGGTCGAGTTGCAAGCTTTTCAACACGCTTCACCACCTTGAATGAAATTTGAACATGTAACATTAATGTTATAAAGGTTAGGCAAGGACTTCGTCTTCATGCCACAATGTCATTAAGACTTAGAGGGATAACTAATATATTTAGGGATACAAATACACCTAACAAAGAAACCTACTCAACTTTATATTAGCACTATAAACGATAAGAGGCTCGTGTAACTAGGACAACTCATCTAGTCTACCTAGATAGCATAAACCTATAAAAATGACATCTAATCAAGTTAATGGGGCTCAAAGGAATATCCCTTAGGCAACATAAAAGAAACCCTACCTATCTCATGTATAATTTTACTTAGCATTAAGGTATGCCTATACCAAATGGTTGACACATATGACATCATATTTTTTTACTGAATAGCTAACCATTAATCATTACAAGCTATTATTCTAAATATAGCCTTTATGATTGATACCGTAATGTTTTCCCTTATATACCATTGTTTTTATGCAAGTTGGCATGACTCATGACCATATAACGCTCATTAGCTATCAAGTGAAATGGTTTTAATCTCTCGATTCCTATTTTCTTCTTCTTCAACCTCTAATCATCTCTTTTCTTATACATTCTTTGCAAACACATGCACATAAATCTTTTCTTGATTCCAAAAACCTTGTTCTCGTACTGACTTAATCATCGAAGAGTTTTTATAATCCACATAAGATACTTGTTTGGCAAGTTTACAACCCCATCTCCATCATCTTTCTAATGAATGACTAGTCACTTATCTTTAACATGAAAGCTTGTTTGTTTTTGAGAATTTATACACTCGTCATTATATGTACTATAGAGGTATAAAAAAACTTATAATATAGATATTATGGAGGATCTCTTTAGATATGTACTATATATGTATAAAAAAACTCCATGTTATATATTTTCATATACTTGCTAAAAAAAAATGTTTGAAATAAAATTATGAAAAGTGATTAATATATGAAAAGTTAATATAAGTTCATAACCATAGCAATAGTCAAACAAGTCTCCTCATGACTTCATTTGATTGAGCAAAACACAACACAACACAACATCTCCATCCAAAAAAATTGTGTCACAATCACTACAAATTTAAGATGTATTTCATTTTGATTTTTATAATTTCAACTTCTAAAAAACAATCCTAAAATCTTCAAACAATTTCAAAATCACCCTGACAATAACAATTCCTTTTTAAATTCAAAAACAAAACTTGTATCATAAATTGTAAATTTTTTATTCGCCGTAACATGACATAACATCTCTGTCAATTGTATCCCAAAACTTGTTTCTTATGATAAAAATGACATGGGTTCATCAAATAATATAAAAAATGAAAAATATCAGATATTTTTATGGAAAGAATAAAATTAGAAAAACAAGTTACTCAAGGTAGCAAGTCTACACATATATGTTGCCACGTAGCATGGTCGGTTTAAGACTTGAGAACTTTGAAAGTATATATTAAATAGTGATAACGAAACACGACCCCGCAAGATACCCACCATGATTTAGCAATGACCAGCAATCACGCGTGGAATGTGGCTGTGGTCGCCTGAGAAAAAAATTAAAAAATTAGCTAGAGCTTTCATATTGACCAGGGCCCTAAGAATTTAATTCCACCAACTACATAATACATCCAAAAGACAAATCAATCCCTCTAGAGTATTGTTTGGATCATGATTTATATAACATGATTTCTCCCATATAGGTCAAGATCTAAGAAAGCAACATAAATTAATGATGTGAAAATGACTCCCCATGCCAATTAAGAACGAAGAAGAAATCTCTCTATGTCGTTCTTCTTGGTTTTTTTTTTTTTTTTTTTTTTAATTTTTTAATGTCCATCACTTGTCATTCCTAAAAGGGGTGTCTCATGGGAGTTTCTTTATGAATATAAAAGGCACACAAGTAAAAAATGTGCTGCCATGATTCATGATTCATGAGTTTTTTATCAGGAGAAAAGCTTAAATGTTCTGTGGTAGCTAGCTTAGATGGAACCTAGGTTATAATTTATAGTACAGATAGTATGGTAAATTATAATAAATAAATTTCGTGTTTAATGAGCTTAAATTAACGACCATGTCTACTAATTAATTGGAGAGCGAGTCTACAACGTAAATTGCAAGGGAGTCGTGTGATTCTTTTCGGGCGATGCTACTATAGACAAAACTATTCATTTTCCTCTCAAGACAAGTTCTTTTTCTGGCGTCATTCTCACGGGATGATACAGCTTAGCAGGGACTTTTCTTAATATTGATAGCCTCCTTTAATTATTTTCGTATTTTCCTTTTTTTTTCTTTTTTAATTTTCGTTTTAGTAGTTCGTAGTATGATTATATACGGTATTTTCTGGCTACATTTGTGTTCCAAGCTTGTAACATGGTCTATCCATACTGATGGTTTGATTTGTGAGTTTCACGAGCATAGTTGAGTGTGCATAGTTGTATAGTTTGATTAACATGGTGCCTAAGTTTGATTTGTACACGTATAATTTGCGTACTAAAAATAAACAAAAAAAAAAAAGAAAAAAGAACAGAAGTTCACACAAAATTAAGCACAAAGCTTCAGCGCCATGACTGGTTTGGGATTATCTCATGTTCATCAAAAAGTTATACAGAATTATAAATTGACTTGATATTATTATTTCTTTTTCTTTGATATTCTTTTATTTAATTTTTATTTATTTTTTTATTTTTAAAATTTTTGTTAACATGAATATGATAAGTAAAATGGTCAAAATTATGAAATGACCACAAATTGACAAAATTGCATCCAAAATAAATGTTTTGGAATTTATTTTTATTTTTTTAAAATAAATTAAAAAATGGAGGTAAAAAGCATGCAAGTTATGACATTTATGTTTCATGTTAAAGAACTATTGTTGGAAAATAATTTTTAATAAAATTTTAACTCTAAAAATTTGATATTAAATGTTCCCATCAACCATCATCTTTAAACATATTTCTAACATTATCACCTTCACTTTCATGCATATTGCAGCTAAGACCTCACCATTTAATATTTATGATTAAATCACTCAATATTATTTCTTTCTAAGTTTTTCTAATTAAGAATATATTATTATATTTCTAAAATTAAGGTTGTATAATAATGTCCGTATTCTTTTGTTAGATAAATAGTTTTTATAAACAATAAATATTAAACATAAAACAGTTTTTAGTTTCTAAAAACAAAAAATCAAAAACAAAAAATGAAAACAAGCAGTTAATTTTTATATAACAAAAAACTGAAGTTGCAAGTTCCTTAAAGTCATCTTATATGATCTAACTTAGCATGCATATATATATATATATTAATGAGAGGTTGAATGAAATGAATTTCGGGCTAAGGCCAGACTTCCCAAGCACAAGCAACCTTGTTATCGACCAACAGCCGCGACATTTTTTTTGATTTTTTGAGCTTTTGTGACTTTTGAAGTAGAATATTTTGGTAATAGATGCAAGTTATAGATGACCATTTCATAAACAAAAGTAAAACAAGGGAGGGAGGGGGGCTTAGTTCTTCACATAAATAAATTATAGATAGTTGAGGCGTCTTAATCTTACACACACACACACACACAAGTCTTTGCTATGTCTAATCTTAACAAGCAAGTTATATTGTAAGTCTGGAAATGCCTTTCGTGTCTCGTAAATGCTCCGAGTCACAACAACGACAGGTTTCTTGTCGATTCTTGCGTCAACGGTTTCACTTCTCATTTTCAGTTTTACTCTTCGGCTTTGCTCTTACTTCATCATAGCAGTTGGAGCATAAATGAGAGCAAATGATCCATTGTGAAACGAAGCTTCTTTCCATGGCTTCTTTTACTTCATCATAGCAGTTGGAGCATAAATGAGAGCACAAAGTTTTACTCTTAACCTTTTCACCTCTCAAAAAATACAAAAACAATTTCTCTCGTTTAGTTTCTGATCTGATACATGCTTCTTTATCGTGAAATTTAACACATTGTAATTTGTAGGTAAGATGAGTGTTATCCTTACCATGTATTTTACATTTGAAAACCATTTGTTGTAAATTGCTTCTAAATTGTTAACTAAGAGCTAAATGAAAAAATAGAGAACCAAAGTGAAAAAAAAAAACAGGGAAAATAGATGGTTGTTTCAAAATTGATGCAAAAAATAAAGCTTGGTCCTTATACATTCCAAATGATCAACTTTCAGACCCTTTTGTTATATATATAAAAAAAGAATTATTTTAGTCAAAAACTTCATTTTCTACTCCCTAGTTTAAGAAAAGAGAGAGAACATCGCTAAATCTAATGGTATAGAGAGAAAATATTGATTGACGTCGATTTTGACCATAAAAAAAAATTGATTTTAGTATCAATGGATTTCATTCGATGAGAGAAGTTTCATTGAGATATTTATTAGTCTTACCATCACTCTAGAGGGTAGATTTGAGCTTATTTTTTTTTAATTTAAGTTTATTTTGATTTTTTCACTACTAGAAAATTGATAAATAGCAACGGAAATACCAGAGGAAATATTTTGTTGGTACTTTCTAACATAAATAACAATAAAAAAAAGTATATTGATAATTTATGATGGAAATTACCACATAATTGTTTTCATTGGTAATTTCCAACATAATAGAGAAAATAAGAAAATTATAAAAATTTCATTGGCAATTCTATCAAAAATATTACACATTAGTATTTTCCAAAAGAAATGCAACAAACATTCCATAAGAAAAATAAAATAAAATAAAACTCGATAGCTCTGATCTTTCCTCATTTTCTTCTACTTCTACATGCCTAAAAAAAATAATAGCCCCATCCCCTATTTCCTCACAAATCAAGCCACCATCCTCACAAATCTAACCACCCCAAACCGCTAGCAAATTTATCAATAGTATCAGCAACCATCTCTTGGTTTAATTTCTTGTGAGGTTTTGCTACACCAAGTAAGCAAATATATCCTTTTTTTTTGTAACCCATCTATAGTTTATGATAATTTATTGAATTATTTTGTACTTTTTGTAGTTTGGTTGTTGTATATTTAAGTGTTTTACGACTTTTTTTCATAGAGAATTTTATTGTATAAATGTGTGATTTGTATGTTAGGGTCTTTTTAGGATTTGGAGGAAATTGACTTCAATTGTCATTTTATGAGAATGAGTTTGATTTTATAATTTAGGTGTGTTATAATTGAAAAAATAACAGGTTATTTTATGAGTACGAATTATATTTTGTTAATTTTATTGTTAAGTTGAAAATTTGTGAAAATCTAGAGAAATTGTTATTTTTATGAAATTGATAATAATTAAAATGTATTAATTTAGATTGAATAAGTTTGAATTGAACAAATGATGGATAATTAGTTTGGTTACTAATTATTTGTTGTTAATTTTATTGTTTAGTTCACATTTGACGCAAAATTGAATTTATGTAAAAATAGTAATTTGTTATTGAATTATGAATTCATTTTTTTTTAATAACTTTTGAATTGATAGTTACATTATTAAAAAAATATATCTTCATCAGTATTCTATATAGGTTTTTTTAAGTAATGAATTATCATTCTTGGATGTCTCGAGATTCTTTCGAGTTGTATAAGGAATATTATTGTAAAGAGGTTGAGGTTTTTATAAATTTGTACTTTTTAATCCAAAGAATGTTAGTGAAGGTGAAATTAGATGTCCATGTTTGAAGTGTAAGAATAAAAAGTTCCACTACAAAGATGTTGTGACAATGCATCTACTTTAAAAAAGATTCATTAAGAAATACTAAAGTTTGTTTGCTCACAAAAAAACCTTATATTCCTTATAAAACCATATTAGAAATAATAGTTGGCTCAACTTCTAGTTTTAGCAATATAGAAGAGTTTGCGGATGATAATAGTCATCCTTAGAGGAATATGGTGATGCATACTTTGATAATGAATCAAGATTATTCAAGTAAAAGTTCACGTATCATCCATTTAGATGAAGAATTGACTATAAATGCAACTAGGTTTTTTGAACTTTAGAAAGATTCTCATGAACCATTATAGAATACGTATACAACTCACTATAAATTGCCGGTCATTGTATAAATGTTTACTATCAAGTTAGATTATGGTTTAAATGAGGCCACTTACAATAGGATTCTGGAATAGGTGAAAAACATGTTACTTGAAGGGAATAACTAGAAGATAACTTTTATGTTACAAAATCCATGATAAAATCTTTTGGCTTAAAATACTAGAAAATCAATATATGTCCAAACTTTTGCATGTTATATAATGGTGATTTGCAAATTTCACCGAGTGCAAAACTTATCAGCATCTTAGTATAAACCAATTAGTTATAGAGGAAGGACACTTACATATAAGAAATTAAGATACTTCTCAATCATTTGTAAGCTATAAAGATTATTTAGGTCTCTAAAAACTGTTGAATATATCTAATGACATCATTCACATGATGAGGTAGATGGAGTCATAGTTCATTCTTCTAACAGTGAAGCTTTTAAGTAGTTTAATAGGGAATATCCTTAATTTTTCATGGAACCACAAAATATATATCTTGACTTGTGTACAAATGGATTTAATTCATTTATATTTTTTGTTACACTCTATTCTTATTGGTTAGTCATTCTAACAGCTTATAACTAGCCCTCAGGGATGTGTTGAAGTTAGAATTCATGTTATTATCTATGATCATACCTGGTCCTTACAATCTAGGTAACAATATAGAAGTTTGTCTTCAATCATCGTTGTTGATGAGTTGAATCAGTTATGGCCAGTCGGGGCTTTGACTTATGATGTCTTAAGAAAATAGAATCTTTAAATAAAGACAACTTTAATATGGGTTATAAATGACTTTCTTGTGTATGAGATGGTTTTGGGTTAGAATACACATGGAAAATTAGTTTGTCCATATTACATGGATAATAATAAGGCAATTACCTTAATAAATGGTGATAAACTTCATTTTTTTTTCACTGGAGGTTCTTGCCAAGTCATCATTGATTCAAAAATAATAAAAAGGACTTTTTGAAAGATAAAACTAGAAGAGATGTTACATTGTTGGGTGAAAAAGTGCACGATGAATTCTCTTAATACAAGGGCATTGCATTTAGTTTTTATCTTGGTAAGCAAAAATGATTTGGTTATTGTTAAATGTGAGGATTAAATATTTGACAGACATCAAATTTAAACAAGTATATTATTATGTGCTACTTAAATGTGATGAATTGAAACTTTTTATTTAGTAAGTAAAAACCACAATTATATATTTTTTTTTAAATAACTTTCTCTTATAAAATAAATTCAATTAACTTCATTATAGGCAACATTATCAATTATTGTTATCTCAAAATTCAAATGTTAGTGAATCTCAAATTTACCAATTACAAGAGGAATCATTTGCCTTATGGTTTAAAACACTCGTAAGTATTTACTAATTTGTAAATCCTAAGTTTATATATAGTTATATTTTTTCTTTGATTGTAATTGTAATCAATTGTCCAACATAGAAGTCAATGCTAGTATATTGAAATTTCTATCTTCAGGTCTTAAAAGAAAGATCAATTGTTATAATGAGTGTTTTATCAATGGATATATCTTTCATAATGAATAATATGGTGAAGTTATAAAGACCTATAAAAGTGGGGGTTTGTGTATATAGTCAAAATCAATAAGTTTGAAGTTGATTATTATAGCAAGTTACAAGAGGTTATTGAATTGTGATACTATAAGTTAGAAGATACAATGTTTTTAGTCAAATGTTATTAGTATAATACTGATAGAGAAATTAGAATAAATCATCACCATGGTTTGGTTATAATAATTAAAAGAGGTCAACTTTGCAACATTAATGATATTTTTGTTCTTACAAAACAGTGCCAACAAGTGTATTATACATACACTCTTTTATTTAGAAAGGATCATAATAGGGTTGATTATTTATCCATTGTGAAAGCCAAATTTAAAATTCATGTCTAATTTGAAGTTGCTAAAGATAACGATAATAAAGTAATTTATAGTGACCAATTTTTTACCATATAATGATATCAAATGGAGGTGTTGGTGTAAAAGGCATACCAATTTAAAGGCAACCAGTTCAAAAGCAACTAGTTCTTGACAAAGTACATCTATGTGAGAAGATTGAATTAAAAAGAACTTTAAGAACAAGGAGACCAATACTTTCTAATGATTATATTGCATACCTTCAAGAGTCTAACTTTGATGTTGGACCTAAAGATGACCTAAATTCATTTTCACAAGCCATGAATTGTGAAAGCTCTACTACGTGGTATAATGTCATGAAAGAAAAAATAGAGTGTATATCTAAAAATCAAGTTTGGTACCTCATCGAATTACAAAAAAGGATCTAAATTTGTTGGCTATAAATAGGTTTATAAAACCAAAAGAGATGCTTATGATAATATCAAACGATATAAAGCTAAACTTATAACTAAGGGTTATACTCAAAAGAAAGGCATAAACTACCATGAAATCTACCATGAAATCTTATCTTCAATTTCTAAGGATTTATTTAGAATAATAATGATATTAATAGTTTATTTTAATTTAGAGCTATATTAGATGGATGTAAAAACAACATTTCAAAATAAAAATTTAGATGATGAGGTATATATGAATCACCCTAAAGGTTTTTGTGATAACATAAATAGTCACTTATTTTGTAAGCTAAAGAAATCTATATATGAATTAAAACAAGCCTCCTAAAAGTGGTATATTAAATTTTACAATGTTATAGTATCATTTGGTTTTATTGATCCTTAAGGTTAGTAAGAGCAAATTTATCTTTTTTGTCCCATATGTAGAAGGTACTCTGTTCACAAGTAATGACTTAAGTTTGCTACATGAAATAAAGAAATTTCTTTCTTGAAACTTTGATATAAATGATTTGGTTGAAACCTTATATGTCATTGGCATAAAGATTCACATAAACAAATCTTAAAAAACATTAGAACTATCTCAAAAAGCCTATATTGAAAAGGTTTTGGAAAGATTCAAGATGTCAAATTATGCACCTTTAGTAGCACCTATTATCAAATAGGATAGATTCAATTAGAATCAATGCCCATAAAATACATTGGAAAAAAAGAAAAGCAAATGAGTAACATTTCATATGCATTTATAGTTGGCAGTTTGATGATGCATAAGTATGTTCAATACCTGACTTGGCATTCACAATAGGAATGTTGAGATCTAAAATAATTCAGGAATAGACCATTGGAAAGTTGTTAAGAAAGTCATTAAATACCTACAAAGAACTAAGGATTAGAAGTTGACTTTCAGACATACTAATCACTTTGAGAATATTGGTTATTCATATTTGGATTTTGCTGGTTGTGTAGATATAGAAAAATTTAATTTAGGATACATTTTTGTTCTTACTAAAAGAGTTGTATCTTGAAGAAGTACTAAGCAAACTATTGTTGCTTTATCTACTATGGAAGAAAAATTCATTGCATGCTATAAAGCAACGACACATGTGATACGATTAAGAAATTTTATTTATGGTTTTAAAATTATCAATTCCATATCAAGACCAATAATGATATATTGTGATAATTCAACTATAGTTTTTTTTTTTTTTAAAAAATAATAAGAGTGAAAGTTAAAACAAGTATATCGATATAAAATATCTCATTGAGAGAGAGAAAGTAAAGGAATATAAAGTGCTCATTGAGCATATTAGCACTAGGCTAATGATTTGTGGATCTCATAACTAAAGTATTTTTAGCAAAACAATATAGAGATCATGTGCATTAGATAGGTCTAGTTAACTCAATTGATGTTTGACTTTATTTTTTTTTAGTTGATTATCTAAACATTTTTATGTTATTCTTGGAGACTAAAGTGATGTTTTGTGCACATAAAATATTGTTTTCTATATCTATAGGGATATATAAAGTTAGACCCAAATGAATTATTGAAAGTTTATTCATAAAGTTTATTTGCTCATTAAGTGTTTTTTTTTTTAGGATGCAATATATTGTAATACGTGGAAGAAACTACTTGATTATACAGTGTGATTGTTATGATTCATATGTTGTATTTCTAATTTAAATATGAGTATTTCCACCTACTAGATATTTTGAACTCTATAAAGATATTATTACTTTTCAGCTGGTGTAATACAAGCCCAGTGGGAGAATATTAAAAAAAATATCGAGCCTATTGGACTTTAGTAGTAGGCCAACATATCCATGATGGATGAGAGTGTAAATGTTAGGTTATATATAAAAGGGTTCATAGTCTAGCCAAAAAGATATTAATGAAAAATCCTATGTTTTTCATCTATATAAAGTGATCCTAAAGTTTAACATATATTAAAAGACTTTTTATTTTTTACAGTAGGAAGATTTATAGAAAATTTCTTCAACACTTAATCAATCATGGCAAGAGATATGTATCATATTAGTTTTTTGTTGTGTAGATATGTCATGTTAAAATTATCTTACATCACCTCTTCAAGTATAATATTTGTCTAATTTATTTCTAAAATACATTTTATTTTAATTTTCTTTTTTACATTTATACATTACTAACATACATAATTTGAGAGTTTTTAAAAATAATTTCTTTAACTTTTGTAAGATCCCTTTCAAGTTTGTAAATATTTTTCGATTACCCATCAATATTTTTAAGGTTTTGCGAAAGAACATCAAAACTACTCAACCTCATTTTCACACCTTTCTATACAAATAATTTATTTAACGATTGCATTTCACATTTAACTAAACAAATGTAATTAATGTTTTTATAATGTCACATATCCTTTATTAACATATAATCAAACACCCTTCCCTTAACAAACAAATTAATGAATTTATAATTAAAAACTAGATATAAATAACGTAATGAATATCTATGATTGTCACATCAATTGAGTATGCATTACTATGCGTTTATAATGAGTGATAAAGTTTATTTATAAAATTAAAGTAAAATAAAGTTTTGAAGAACAGTTCCTTAATAATGCCTCTTTGAGAAATTTTTGAAACATCATGCAGAACGAAAGCTTCATCATGGTGTAAAGACTAAGTGTTGGGCAATAGGTAGCCAGCAATAATGTTGGTATTATTACCAGAGAATATACTCAGGAGAACATGAAAAGTTTTGAATTTTTTTTAACTTACTTTTGCTGATTTACCTGCCGCATATATCTCGTTCTTTATGCGTGCTCCTTCTGAAAGGCCATGTTTAGTATTTTCAAAACCAAACTTCAGAGGCCAATTGATCCTCCTACACTTCTCTTCCATTTTTTTTTTTTAAATTGGCAAGATAATAATATATTTATTAATATGGTTTAGAATAACACCGTTTCAAAAAAAAAAATTAGTGAAATAATATAGTTTGATCATATCACATTTCAAAAACACGGCATGATCAAACTCCAATTTTTAGCTTTAATCAATCGACCAGTTGAATTTAGTTGTATTAATTGGTCGACTGTTTTACACAAAATCATAATTTATTGAAGTTTTTTTTTTAAATATGTTTTATAAGTCAAAATGTACATATTTATTCAATTTGTATACTCAAGAATAAACTCCAATTAAAATTTCAAAAAGTTATTATTCACACACAGTAGCGAATGATTCTGAATAGTTTGATGTAAGTTTGTTATAACTAAATAAGAATCTACCATAAATATATTATGTGGATAGCCTAATAGATACATTTAAAGACTAGTGGAACAAATCTAGACCCAAGAGGAGGGTCTGATCTCGCTAGACCATAATAACAACTTAAAATAACCATAACTTTTGATTTAATATCGCGCTTAAATTTTTACAGGAGTTTCCGGAAGTTGTTTTCCCTCCAACAATCATTATGTTGCTATGGATATTATTAGATCTTCATATATTAAAAATCTCGTCGAGATCCTGGTTTTGACAGTTTTAAGATTTTTTTTTAGTTTTAAAACTGGTCGACTAGTTTATTGACCATTACAAATTGGTCGATAAATTGAGTCATAAATAACATAATTTAACCATGTTATATTTTATAAGCGCGACAATTATTAAATATCATTATTTTAAAGCATGACAAATATCATAGTGCTTTTATAAATAACAATATTTAATAAATATTGTGCTTCTAAAACATAATATAATCAAACTGTGTATTTCACCACAAAATTTTGCTTACGTGTTAATTTCCTTTTTTTTATTATTTTAGTGCTAATTAGCAAATTTGTGCCTTCTTTTCGGGGCATCATGGCCGTTTTCAGTCACCGCATGCGCATAAAAAGAGTTTGATTTGATAAGACAAACTTTAGCTGAAGATACAGTGAATGAATTGCCAGCATATGATTGCAGCTCCAGCACGAATGTCCCATCCAAAGCATGGAATCCTATGGATTTAGGAAATTTGTTAGTACTGGGATACCAAGGATGCGTGCCTAAGATTCAATAATTGGACCAAATAGACAACTGTAAATGGCGTATGGTCTCCTTCAACTGTTCTTAGATTCATATATCTGCACCTAACTTTATCGCAGCAGTAGTATTTGCCTGCTTCATTACCCTCGACGTCATTTGGGCAAAATAAAAATAAAAAGGCATCCACCAGAGTTTAACCGGATGTTTAGAGTTCATATACCTCCGGTGATATGCCCGCCCTGCTTAGGATGCCGGTGCTCTTTTCCATGCCTTCGGGTTTTAAATGACACTGAAGAAAGCCCAGTCAGGTTGTAAGCAGACTGCAGACCCTATCGTCGAAAAGAATTTTCCTCCTTTTTGTTATTCAAACACAAGTCAATTATTTCTGATTAATCCCACCCCCTCTCAATCCATTTATCATAATCTCAGTTTTTGTATGTATGTGTTGTAGAATGAGTGGTTATTTTTTTAAAATTGTTTTTGACTCGAAATTAAATCTAAATAATATTTTTATTTTTTTTTAATAACTATTTTTGACATAGTAATCAAAACAATTTAGGAATATAAAAAAATTAATTTAAAATTAAAAAAATTCAAGTTTTTAAAAAAATATATTTTCACTCTCAAATAAGTTCAAAAGCTTTAACTGATACCGGAGCCTAAAAGCCCCTGGCAACAACATCATTTACCAGATATCAGTGCCAGCTTCTCCAAGCATTAAACCAACGGCTAAATTGCAGGCACAACATTAATGCAGATGTCTAACAGATCATATACGTGGTATTTATAAAAAAACCATCCACATGTAACAATGAACCACAACTAGAGTTTTACCAAGTAAAAGCCATTCATCATGTTTTTGTAAAAAATAAAATTTTAAGCTTTTTTTAATTTTAATATTGATATCAAATTAAATTTTAAAAAATAAAAAATATTATTTTAATATATTTCCAAATAAAAAATATTTTGAAAAACAATATCTACAAAAAAAACAAAAACTGTGACAGTGTCAAGCATAAAGTAACGTTGATGAAGCTTTCATCAAGTCCAGAAATCCCAGATCACTACTTTCAATGGTCATTGGCAAGTTTAAACTAGTAAAAAAAATCCCAAGATTCACAGGACCTAGAACCAGGAGGTATCATCCACGGTTACATGAGAGACTCAGTAAAGGGTGAAGGGGAGTGGGATAAAAGAACAAAAATTCAGTTTCAAGGTGATGCATGTCAGTACTCTTTTAACTTTGAACCAACTACCCTGATATCTTCTAACTTCAACTTTTGGTGTCAAAAGGACCTTATATACATTCTCCGCGCGCACCAAAATTGCAGGGGAGCTTGTTGCTTCCGCCATCCAACACTTAATTTAGAAGCCAAAGAAGCCAAGCTCGCTGGCCTTTTCCTTCTCAAAGGTCTCAAAGTACTGATAAATTATTGTAACTGCGAGTAGTATTCCTGTTCCTGAGCCGATAGCTCCCATGAAATCTGCCAACACTGTCAGTGCACCAATGCAAATGCCTCCAAAAGCTGCGGCAGTGGGTATGTAACGGTTCAACTCTTTCTGTAAGTTGGACTCGCGATGCCCCGGCATAACCATTTGTTGTTCCTGCATAACCAAGCTATGTTAATGAACATGTGGATCTGATAAAACCAGCTGATTATCTAGACCAACTGAATACCCGTGACTCCATGACTCCCTGTAAATTGAACTTTCTTAATTTACGAGAAAACAAAAACATGATGAGATTCGGGTAGTGCTTGAGGGCAGGAGCTAATGGGCTACTAGAGAAAAAACAAAACATTAATCCTGTCAATATATTTGAAAGATGCAATATCACTAATCACAGCTAGCAATAAAAGACATCGTCCAAACAAACAAGGAATTTAATTAATATAGAAAAATTTGTTTTATTTGAAAATACCTGCAGATAGCCATCACTATTACTAGCTCGCTTCAGATAAAGAAAAATGCAGAGAAACAGGCAAAAACTTTTATCCAGTGTTACCATGTTAAAGTAGACAAATCAAGCCAGGAAAAGCATATACTGCTCTCAATTTCACAAGAGTTATTACTCATTTTTGCACTTGCTGTTTTATTTTCTAATTATTTCTTTAATAAATATTAATAAATATTTAATTTATTTCTTTAAATTAATATTCTTTAATTGATATTTAATTAATAATTACAAAATTACAAAAGGAAAAGAGAGTATTAGAATAATAAATAAGAGCAGAAATTCTCTTATATCCACTCCCTTGACTACCCAAGGAGGACAGCCAAATTCACAAAGACTTCAAGAGACCTGTCCCAAACAATGGAGCAAAAACCTAATGATAAGAATGCGGCCTGAATAAAGAGTAAAACTGAAAGATTGTGCACCACAAAAGCCAAAAATATGTGCTGTGCCAGAAGCATAGTAAAAGTTATGTTCACCATAGAACATATGAAATAAAAATGTCCACATACCTTGAGCTGCTTGGCTACATCTCTAGCAGATGATCCAGATACTTCAATCCACGTTTTTGAGAAGAGAGCACATGCTGACAACATAAACACAAAATAGAAAAGTGCATGGAAAGGATTTGCTGCCATATCAGCTAAGCTGCAAAAGATTAGTAAGGACAAGTTAGCTAGCGATAGCATTGCCAACAGCAAAGGGTTGGGAAGCAATTACAGGGCAGAAAAATTATTCATGAACCAATATAAGTGCAGATATACAAAATAATAAGACAAACAAATATGGAATTGAAAAAAAACAATCTTAATCACCTTGAGGGTGCAGTAATATAATATGCAAGGCCACCAACAGGGACAAACTGACCACCTGAATATTCAGATTCCTTCCATTTGCCCAAAAGATTCACAAGGAAGTTTCCACTGTATCTCCTGTACAACAACTGTAAACAAGCAAATTAACAGAAGAACTTGAAAACCAAATTTCAAGCAGAACATAAAACCATATAACCCTCAGTACCTGGGAGATGAAGTACAGGTTCGATACAAGAGCAGACTGCAAAATAATGGGCATGTTAGAGGTGTAGAACAGCTTGATCGGATATGAACCCTGCTGCCCACGAGCATTCTTTGACCTTACAGGTAAAACCACACGGAACCCTTGGAAGTAGATGACAATAAGAAAGATCAAGACTGTAGCGAGAAGATTTGTCACATTTGGAAGATTCTGCCGGTAAAATGCCTCTCGGAGAGCACGAACTTTGTCTGTTCGGGTTATCAGCAGATGGAATAAAGCAATGACAGCTCCTTCAAATTCAGCACCACGCCCACTATTGATGGTGGTTGGACTAAATGCTTTCCAAATAATGTTTTCACTGAAAATGAATGACTCTTTAAGTATCCAAATTTTGGTAGAGATGTTAAAGATAAACTCCCCAAAGCACTCCAATCTCACAACAATCAACATAGAGAAGGAAATTTCAAAAGTGGATCCATAAACTAAAGAATGGAACTCACCAGATATTGGTTGCTATGAAAAGGGAAATTCCAGAGCCTAAACCGTATCCTTTCTGAAGAAGCTCATCCAAACATATCACAATGATCCCAGCAAAACAAAGCTGAATGATGATAAGAATGGCATTTCCTACCCCAAGTTGGCCAACACTGCCATACATCCCTGAGAGCACATATGCCACCGCTTCACCAACAGCTATCAGGATACCTAGCAACTTCTGCGCACCGTTTCTGGGAGAAGAAAGCACTCAACATGACAATGTAAAGAGCCCAAGCAAGTTGCATTTTCCACATAATGTAAAAGATAACACCCCTTAGTGTTTGTTAACATGGGAGAGCCCCAAGTAGCACAAGTATTCATATGAAATGAACATTATCATCTTAGAGATTGAGTGAAAATGCAGTTCAATTAACTGCAAAACTTCAGCCAACAAAAATTAATAAACTACCCTAATTTATACATTTTAAAATATAATATCAAGTAGCTGATATCTCTAAGTGGATTTTAGACATCTTGTAGCTTTTTCCTAGTTCATTGTTCACAGAAAAACCATTACCATAATCTGGGATTGCGAACCCACTGGTAATAAGCAACGAAACACGAGCAATTCAGCGAGGGTGGAGACATGCATATTAAGGTAATACATAGAAGAAGACACTCTACAAGGCCCCTATCACAGAATGTACATGGAAGGCAGAGCAACTTCTACTGGAATAGCAATCCACATGAATTTAGCCACACAAAGATACTCACAATAGTGCACGATCTTCACGGACGTTGTTGTCCACTTCAATGATCTTTGAGCCAGCAAGCAGTTGCATTACTAGCCCAGATGTCACAATTGGAGTGATACCAAGCTCCATGACAGTACCACGGTTGGATGCAAGAATAACACGCATCCAGTAGAAAGGATCAGCACCGGTTGTCGAATGAATGCCATACAATGGGAGTTGACTGCACACCAAGAAAATAAAAAGAGCAATCACGGTGTATATGACCTTCTCACGAAAGGGAATTTTTCTGTCAGCACTCTGAACTTCAGGAAGAAATGACAGAAATGGTCTGACAAGATGAAGCACCCTAAATCCACCTCCCATCTTCCTTTCTTTTCCCCCCTAGCTATTCAGCCTATAACCACATAACAGCAACAGACAGATTTAATTAGCCAATTAATTAATTAAATCAGGATGATAAATATCACACAATCAACATTAAAATAAAAACAATATTTACTAAAAGGAATAAAGATTTCAAAAATCAAGCTTAATATGAAGATCCAATTCAATCTCAAACAGCCCAAACCAACAGATCTGTACATGCATGCATCCATCAAATAATTTGGTAGCTCTCTGTTTGGATTCCGGGAAAGCAAGATAAAATTTCATGCTCAGATCTCTTAAGAAATGAAAATAACAAACGTGTTTCAGATCAAATTATATCACACGGACTCAATAAGATCGGATCGAAAAAAAAATTATAAGAGTAGATCTTGAGATCGGAGAGACTAACCGTACCGTAGAGAAACGTAAACTATGCGTGTAGAGAGAAGAAGGCGAGTTGCGAAAGGTGAAAGGTGGTTTTTTTGGTTTTAACGTTAGGGTTTTGATAGAGAGTGGTCACGTGGCCTAGAGGCCACGAGGCCACACGAATAAATGAATGACACGTGTTAAGTTACGTGGATATAACTTATGGGGAGACGGCGTGTTTGACTGACCTGGTTTATCTGGTAAAAATATAGCACATTTGCTCATAAATTTTATATGTTTAATTAGCGTGCTCAATTGTTTTAGAAATGCAGGAAAAAACATAGAGGTGAAGTTTTTTTAAAAAAAATCTTGTTTGAAAACCAAATAAAAATAGAGAAATATTTTATTAAATAATATCTTAAAAATATTTTTAGTTAATTGAAGACCGAGCATCCAAAACATATTTTTAATTAATCTATTTCAATTACTTTAAATTTAAATTAAAAAAAAAAAAAGAGAGAGAGAGAAAGAATCAGATACACATGCTTGACTTTTCTAAAAAAAACATTTCCCACTCCAAAAAGATGGATTGACTTCTTTTATTTATTTATTTATTTTAAATCTTGAAGTAATATTATTTGACCGAGCATTACATCGGTCTAGGTTTTATTAACAACAAAAAACAAAAAAATCGTGTAGTGTTTTTAACTACACTTGCATTATAGCATACGAGTAAAAACATTATAAATTATAATAGTAATTTTTTCTTTGCCTTAATTTTTTCTATTCGGGTCATTTAACTTCTTCTTTTTTCATTTTGACTCTTATATATTGCTTTAATTAGGGATTGTACTTGATAATTTGTGTTGATATGTTTTTTATAAAGTTATTTACGTGTAAAAAAACATTTTAATATTGAGTTAATACTTATTTTTGTAAAAAAATCAGTTTCAATATTTATAAAAATTTAAAATTAAAAGGAACAAAATTGAAAATTAGGAGAAAATGAAGCTTTTTTCACCCAACACAGTTTTATTCCTTTCGACATGCTGACTGTTAATCTTTAATGATAGCTCAATCAACATAACTATTTTTTTTATAATGTTTTTTTTTTATTCATTTTTATTTTATAGTTCTCTACTTACATAATTATTAACAAATTCTAATATTAACAAATTCCAATATTACACCATTCATGATAAATAAATAAATAAATAAAACGGTAAATCGATGCCTACGACATTTCATAAGCACCAAATCTAAATATATAACAAGTGTTGTTTGTAGATGATTTAAAAGTAATTTATCATTGTATTATAAGTTAATTTTCAAATTATATATTATTTTTTTGTAGATATTGTCATTAAAATGGAAGAAAATATTATCACATTGGAAAGTTAAACATCGCATGGTTTACTTTAAAAGAATTGAAAAAAATGAATTAATCATGTGATTAAAATTGAATTAGTTTCATATTAATTAATTTCTTAAAAGAAATAAATAGGGTGGGATTTGAGTTCATTATATAAGGATATTTTCCTTATTTCTAATAGGTAACAAAAGGATACATCATTATTATTATTATTATTATTATCCATTCATTCATTTTTTTTTCAAAATAAGTTCCTATTCTTTTAATTTTGGCATTATAGGTCATGTGGTATAATAGTCTGTTACATTTATATATTTATTTGTGTAATTTTCAAAATTTTAATGTAACAATGGATTACGTAAAAAATCTATATAATAAATCATTAAATGATTATTAATCATGTTAAGGATCTAATTGTAAAAACAAATCATCATAAAGACTAAATTGCAATTTTTATAAACTTACAATGACAAAATTTCAAGTAAGGATCAATTTGGTTAATAACAATAAAATATAGAGACTAAAATAAATCTCTTGAAAACTACAAGGACTAAAATGAGACTTTATATTATATTAATACGGTGAATCATCTTATTATATTATATTAGTTGTTTTTATTACATTCATGGCATATTTTCTCGAAGAAGATGAACCCAAAAAAAAAAATACCACAAAGGTAAATAGGATAACCAATGAAGAGTATCTATGGCAACGATTTACAATCAGACTTCATTAATGGTGGAGCCCAACGTAGAACATCCCAACAATCTCTTTACTTTGCCCTCCTCCTCCTTTCACTTTCTATTTATCTTTTAGTGGCCTCTTAAAAAAAAAAAAAAAAAACATGCGAAGAGAGATGGCAGAAAAAAGAAAAGAAAAGAAAAGCAAGAAAGGTCCTTTACCACTCACTGCTCGGTGAGCTAGCTAAGTAACAGCTACAACGCAGAGTGTTGCCAAAAACAGTGTCAGTTCCGTTTTTCTTGATAATCTAACCAGGAAACTTTAGTACCAGTGAGAGTACTACTAACAGCAGTACTAACCCCTCTCTCTCTCTTTCTATATGAGTGTATCTTGAGGTGGTTTTGTTTGGAGAGAGAGAGCTATGAGAAGATCCCATTCCTACCATACTTTAGTACTAGCAGTTCTTTCTTTAGCTTGTACATTTCAGTTCCAAGCTCATGCTGCTCCTCCAGGTTTTTCTTTTTTATCTTGTTCTTTTGGCTACTTTTGATCTGTTTTATTTAATGGGGTTTGCTTATTTTCTTTGATTCTTCACTCATTTTGTGGTTTTTTTTCCCGGTATTTGGGTGCTTAGCGCCGTTGGTTAAGCACTTGTCTTCTCTTCTCAAATGGACCACCACCGTGGCATCCTTGAAAACACCCCAATCAGGTTCACTTGAATTACTTGTTTTTCTTCTTTGTGTTTTTGTTATTTCATGATCAAGCTTTATGATAATTTTGCGGCTTGTTGTTTTGCTACAGATGAGAATGTTCTTCAATTTGAGGATGGATACTTAGTTGAGACTGTTGTAAGAGGAAATGCAATGGGAGTGGTTCCTTACAAAATCCGCTTATCTGAAGATGGTGAACTATATGCTGTCGATGAAATTAATAGCAACGTTGTTAAGATCACTCCACCTTTGTCCCAATGTATGTATGTTTGATGCTTTCCTTTCTTTTGTTTTAGTTTATTGATTTTAAGCTGTGTTTGAATGCTGTGAAAATCTGTCAAGACAACCAACATATTGCTGAAGTTATGGTTCTTTTAGTTTAATATTCCGGGGCCAGAAAATAGCAGATAAATCTTTTAATTAAGCATAATTCTACTTTGCTGCAAACAGACATCGAACTAGATGTATCAATGGGCCTGCTATTGTTGGCTTTCTCAAAAAGTAAAATGAGATTAAAGAATTCTTATTTGTGCATTTGCTCCTTTAAGAGCAACCTAGTTTATGTTCTAACTCTGCAAGATCAATATGATACCCGCTTTCCACTGAGTGAGAAAACGGGAATTCTATATGCAATAAATAAATGAAGACTTGGATTTGAGCTATAGAGTTCGATGGATTTTCCTGTTTTGATTTCTAATTTTACTTCTTATTTTTGCAGATAGTAGAGCAAGATTGGTGGCCGGCTCATTTCAGGGTTATACAGGACATATTGACGGAAAACCAAACGAAGCTCGTTTTAATCATCCCAGAGGTCTAACCATGGATGATAGAGGAAACATATACGTTGCCGATACTTTGAATCATGCCATCAGAAAGATTGGAGATGCAGGTATCAAGAGCTTGCACTAGATGCAAAGTTGTAAATATTAGTGTTCTTCCTTTTTTGGTGCATGTAAAAAGGATGCAATTCAACTACATATATGTTGTGTTTGGCATTGCCTGTGGGAACAAATTTTGAGAAGTAGCTTCTCCATAACCATAGTTTTGGATGTCTTTGGTTTTCCTACCGATCATACTGCATTTCTAAGTTATAACCAAACATTTTTGGGTTTCTATCTGTTCCCTGCTTACCTTTATTGGTCACAGCTAAGAGTTCTTTACTTTAAGTCATGGTTTTGGGTTGAAAAGGCCTTTATCGTAGCTCAACTCAATGCCAAAATTACTCATAAGGGGTATACTTCCATACAGAGTTGCAGACATGTGATCAGTTTTGACAATCTGTGACTAGTTATATTGGTATAGCTGAGTGCACTAAAATTTAAAAAATCTTGATTGTCAAAAGTTGAATATTTGAGTGTATATGGTGGAATAAAGATATCAACAACTTTGGAAATTATTTGCAGGTGTCACAACCATTGCTGGGGGGAAATCAAACGTTGCAGGTTTTAGAGATGGACCCAGTGAAGATGCCAAGTTCTCAAATGATTTTGATGTGGTGTATGTTCACTCTATCTGTTCCTTGTTAGTTATTGATAGAGGAAATGCTGCGCTTCGACAAATCTCTCTCAACCAAGAGGATTGTGATTATCAGTCCAGTTCATTTACCATGACA
This sequence comes from Populus alba, assembly GCF_005239225.2. Taxonomy (NCBI): domain Eukaryota; kingdom Viridiplantae; phylum Streptophyta; class Magnoliopsida; order Malpighiales; family Salicaceae; genus Populus; species Populus alba. Next base: position 13,661,567 of record NC_133294.1, on the reverse strand, counting down.
GGTTTGAATTCATACCATTTGTTACCACCTTTTCTTTTTTAAAGATGGAGCAGTGATCAAGTCATGTTTTTGGTTTATAGTATTAGCTTGCTTGAACTTTATCTCGAACAGTCCATCTTGGCATTAATAGAACACAATTCAAGCCAGGAACTATTAATAGAACACAATTTAAGTTTTGAATTTCAACTTTACCAGACTAGTCTCTAGTTCGACCTTGGCATGGATTAATCATTGATAACAAATGTGTAATATGGTAGTTGATTGCATGGTAGGTGTTTAGTTTATTGTAGTGAAGAGTTTATACACATCCAACCAATAGAGTGCACACAGGTGACAGCAATAGAAAGCAATAGACTAGCTAACAAAACAAGGTGTTGGAATGTTTTCTTTGATTGTCTATGCCATTGCTGCACTCTGAATTTTTCTTTGCATGATTGAATCTTTAGCTTAGTGTCAAGATATGCTCAATTTTCACATAATTTGCAACTCCCTAGTGCAACACCACCTCGGAAACAGGAAGCTAGTAAAAGATAATGAGCTATGGAACCAAAATACCTACTCTGATGTAGGATTTGGTTGCTTCATGCTGTTTAACCTTTTTAGTTATGCAGTCAATGATCCCATTGTCATTAAACTCCTGTAGAAAGATTGTGCAATGCATGGTTATTTTTCAATTAATGTCACCTGGTCTTTTTTTGATGCAAGTTATCTCCCAGGCATGTGCTAATGATCCTAGAAATGTGAGGAATGATTTGGTTCAGAAACCAAGAAAATGATTGCATTTTGGTTTCAACGTTAAATTTCCAAGTCTCATGCTCATTGCCCAAGGCCCCAAGCATCTCTCCTTCTCCCAACCCAACTTATTTTTATTTTTTTACAGCAGGCATTTTGTTTTGTTGTAATATGACTTTGTGAGATAAATGGAATTAAACACCATTTTACATCACTTGGATTTTGAATCCATTTGGGAATATCCCTTACTGACTGAAGTACTTCGTGAATCTTTTAGAAGATGTGCTTATGGTCATTGGTGCTGTCCTGATTGGATATGCTACGTGCATGCTTCAGCTGGGGTTTGGGTCTTCTTCCTCCTCAAGAATGGTATCAGTCTTACTTTTGTTGGATTTCTCATTTTTTGTCTGATTTCCTCGAAATGGTTAAACTGAAAATTTTAAATGTGTACTTATTTCATCCTTACGTGTTTTCAGTTGCTTCATAGTGTTCTTCCTCTTCAATTCTTCTTGTCCTGTTAGCTAAATCAAATCTTATAATGCAGCAACAATCTTCAGAGAGTGAATATAAAGAGAAATCAAGTAAGGAGAAACCGATTCCTGTTGTGGACAACATGAAAGAGGAGCCCAACTGGCCATCTTTTGGACAGCTTTTCATTGATCTGTCTAAGCTTGCTCTTGAAGCATTGGTTGGTGTACTCCTCTCTTTTATTCCTTCTTGGTACAGACCAGGTGGAGCAAGAAAAGACCTCACCCCATTGAAAGATTCTCTAATTATGCCTGACGATGGAGTTGAGCCTCCATCAGTTCAACCTCCATCAGTTCAAAGGCCGAGTACTCCTGCTCCTATATCTGAAAATCGCCAGGTCCATACTCCAACTACAAGTGATAAGTACTCGGAAATGAAGCTACCGAAGATCAAGTCTGCCAGTTTTAAGGATCCTTCTCCGTTGAGCAAGCACCGGTCTTCAAAACAACAAGAATACGCAGAATTCTATGGATCAGGTGAGGTTCCTTCTCATGGCAGGTCAAAGAGCCACAAAGAAAAATCAAGACATCGCCAACGAGATAAGAGTGGAGAGGTAGTTTTTGGAGCTGCGGGGGCTGAGCCAAAACCTGCTGAGAAGATTCCTGTGGATTACAACAGTCCAAAATTCAACCATTACAATAACAGAAGCAAGTATGGATCTGACAGTTTGTATTGATTTTGATAGTCTAGTGCTCTCACTCAGTAGCCAACCCCTGTACTCCCTGCCTCAGCTCTGCTTGTTTTTTCGCTCCAACATTTTTGTACCCTTATGTCTGTCATTGAGCTAAAAATCTAATCCAAATGAAAACTTGTAAGCAAGTATTTTTATGTTAGACATGCATAAAATAGCTCAGAATATTTCTTAAACTGGCTGCTGCTACATAATCGATCTGCAGCTGATAGGGAGCATTCGACGGTGGAGCTGCTGGTAGTCCAGAGGGGAAGTGATCATGCATTCCTCCTCCCGGAAGCATATTTCTGATAAGAAAGAAGCCGTGCAAAGGTTGAGCATCTTTAGCAGACCCATTTTGCTTTCTTTACGCAGTCAGCCTTTTAAATCTACAAAACTTACATAGTATATGCTCTGGAATCTGGATAACCTTGATGTATCACGTTTACAGAGTGCAATAGCTTGGCATTGATGCATGCCAGATGACAAATTTACAAGTCAGATGCATCATAAAACAGTCCAGTTCATCATCATTTAACAGAAGTTTCCTCCGAGCAAATGTGGAAGGAGGCGCAGCGATGAGAGTCCATAACTATAGTTGGATTGCATAACTTCTGCTTGGAATCCACCCCACTTTTTGTGTTTTCATCAACTGAAAGACAGATTAAAAAAAACCTGAACTAAAAATAAAAAAGAACAAAAAAGAACACTACTTCATCGTTCGCAAATGCATGCAATTAGAGTTGGTTTGTTATTACAGTGGTGATTACTTTTTTGTTTGAAAATGTACTGAAATGATTTTTTTTTGTTTTTGTTAATTTATTTTTAATATCAATATATTAAAATTATTTTAAAAAATAAAAAATAATTTAAAGTAAAATTATTTTTTTAAAAGTAACTTTAAAACATAAAAACTCAATTGTTTTTTATGTTTTCATTAACTGAAAGATAGATTAAAAAAACCTGAACCTAAAAAATAAAAAAACACTACTTTTTTGTTTGTAATTGCAGCATTTAGAACCGGTATGATATTTTGGTAATAATTATTTTTTAAAGTGTTATTTGCTCAAAAATGTATCGAAACGATTTTTTTAAAAAAAATTATTTTTGATATCAATACATTAAAACGATTTGAAAACATAAAAAAATTAATTTAAAAAAAATATATTTTTTTTTAAAATGTTTTTAAAACGTAAAACATCATGTGTTTGGGAATATGGTAGCGATTACTTTTCAAAGTGTTTTTCATTCCAAAAAACATCAAAATAAAAAAAAAAATTATTTTTGACATCAACACATTAAAATGATATGAAAATATCAAAAAATAATTAATTTAAAGTAAAGAAAAAAATAAAATAAACATTCAAATTTTTTAAATGTGCTTCCGAAACTCAATGCCAAAGAGCTTATAATTAATGTTTTTACATTTCAAAAACGCTTTTGAAAAAAAAAATAAATTTTTTATTTATAAATTATTTTTTTGTATTTTTCAAATTGTTTTTAGGTGCTAATATTAAAAATAAAATTTAAATATATATATATTATATATATATATATTATTTTAAAATATTTCTAAAAACAAAAATATTTTTAAAAACATCTATTCACACCATAATTTCAATAAAAATACTTTATAAAGTATAAAAGATGAAGTCATCTTGCTGAAGTGACAGTAGAATCATTATATAATAGCAAATATTGGGATTGATGTTTGGACGGTTACATAAAACAACAAGATCGAAAGAGGTGGGACTGATGTGAATCGAACCTTTGTTCCAGAGAGGTTTCAGTGGTATGCATGTGATGAAGGCAAGAACTCTTTTGCAGGGTTGGTCGTCTCTAGCTAGATGCGGCACCGTGGGCAGATACTTTTCACGTGTAAGAGATAACTGTGATGCGCTGGTAGGTTTTCGCGTTGAAAATACACGGCGAGTCAAACTCTTCCAAGGGGAGCTACCCACCGGCCACCACCATGTTTTCTTTTTAATGATTTTTTTTTTTTTTTTGCAACAGTAAGAAATATTCTTTATTAACTTATACTAAATTAAAATTAAAATAAATTAAAGGGTGTTGTGATTTGTTTTTATTTGAATTTGATCTTTCTGTTTTTTCTATTGGATTCGTCATAGTTATTTGTTTTTTACTGAATTCCAAGCTGGAAAAAAAAATTCAGTCCCTTTTATTTGCTAACATTAAGGACTGATTTGCATGGTTAATATGAATTTTTTTTTGTCTCTTAACTTTTTTTTCTTCTAAATGGATTCTTTTATATTGAATTTATTTGTGGTTTGATATGGTATTTTGTTTTAATTATCTTGATACAGGGATTTTGCAACATCAGAAGAAATTTCTAGCACTCAGTTTTGCAAAATAAAATAAAATTTAGCTAAGAATATCATGATTAGACCATGAATTTGGTACTCTAACTCAATTGGGTATAGGTCAAGTTATTTTGACATGTTTTAAATTATATTTTTTTTCTATTGTGTTCTTCAACTTTTAATTTATTAGAAATTGAACTTCAAGTTTTTTTTTTTTCATTTTATTTTTTATAAATTATCACGTTCTCGTTTAATTTCTACTTCATTCACCAAATAAAATCATAGAGATCTTTAAAGAATATTTGAATGATATCTTTCCATGATATTGGTAAACATTCAATTTATGAGTTGATCATTGCTAATTTTTTTTGTTAGTTAATTCATTATTGTTGTATTTTTTTATTATATTATTAAATTAACTAGTCAAGCTTATTAAATTCTGTCAAGCCAATGTCCCGGCTGTTAAATTTTTTTTTAGGAATGTTTGGGCAACTCAAGTCTCAGATTTCTTTTGTTTTTTTTTACATTAAAAACAATTTACCCCGACTTGTGACGTGGTGAGAACCCCTTATCTAGTTAATATCTACATATGATCTCATGTACGTATACATCATGCTAGTTTGAATGCTAGACTTATGAACTTAGAAAGGAGGACAAAAAAAAAAAAAAAAAAAACTCTTTATTGACCAATCCCTTGAGATTATCATTTGATATTTGCTGTTCCCATGCTTTCACCGTCGATCCTTTTACTTCTTTCCAAAGAAACATGCATAAATTTGGCAATGCTATTTCAACATAAAAACAAAAGAAAGTGAATAAAAATCCCGGGGAAAATAATGCTAATGCTAATTTCACCAACTAATGAATCTCATAAATTTATTATGTGCAGGGTATCGCTGTGTTTTAGAGAGCCTAATCCTAATAAAAAATGTTCTTGAGGTTTAGCAGGTTTTAATCATGGGCAAATGAAAAAACTGAGCAATGTTACCTAAAAGCACAGTTGCACATTCAGAGAGAAAAGAAATCCAAAAATATGAAATACATTATCTGATATAAGAAATCCTAAAGCACAAACATTTGAATTGCAATTTGGTAGTCAGTTTTAAGATTAAAAAGAAAAAAATAGTAAAAAGTAGAAATCATGATCATGAGAAAACGATTTGCACTCCCCGTGCATGCATTCTTCCATTTTCCAATTGATGAAGCTCATTAATGAGAGTAAAATAATGATTATACAAGTTACGATAACTCCCTTTTTGAAGTTGCAGCCTCCAATAAAGATGTAGTTGTTCATCATGGCTAAAGTATGTAACAAAATAATAAGTATATAGTCTTATACGGTTTGATCGGATGATCAATAGAATGTATATTTTTTATTAGACATTAAAGTTGAGCCAATGAAACTAAATATCAAGAAATACAATTCATCCTAAATCTATGTTTAAGATAGCTAAGCTGCCTTAAGTATCTTTAAATAGATGATAAATAAACTTAATATTAGTATGTGACTTTGAAGGAATGTTTTTCTAAATAATAATCAATTATTATGTTGCAATTTTGTAACATAATAAATATTAACTAAATATTGCCCAATTTTGTTTGTATGAAAAAAAATAATGCTTTTAACTTATCAATTATTATGTTAAAGATAGGGTGATATAATAGTGACTTGATGGATAAGTTGCATGGATCATGATATTTATTGAAATTAGACTCGAGATCAAGTTATCATTAAGTAAGGATGTATACTATTGACATTAAGAAGATTGTCTTCAGAACACGCCATGGGTATTATGAGTTCAAAGTGATGTCATTTGGACTAATAAATGCACATGAAACATTTCAAGCATTAATGAACAATATGTTAAGCCTTTTCTAAGAAGATTTGTATTGGTATTTTTTTAATAATATTCTAATATACAACCCTACATCTGAATTGCATGTTAGTCATCTTAGGATAGTATTGGAATTGTTAAAGAATCACCACTTGTTTGCCAAATAATCTAAATTTATATTCTATGAATTACAAATGGAATATTTATGGCATATTTTACTAGTTAAAGATGAAGCTGTGAGAAACTGGCTTATTCCTAAAACAGTCAAGGAGCTTAGGGGATTTATGAGGTTGACAGGCTATCATAGAAACTTCATAAGAGGACTTGGAATTATAAATAGGCCGTTGACTGAATTGCTAAAAAGAAAAAAAAAAAACAATTTCAGCTAGAATAAGAATTCATAAATGGATTTTGAAAGATTGTGTGATGCACTAGTATTGGCATTGCTTGGTTTTAAAAGGAATTTTAGACTAGAAATTGATGTTTGTGCTATGAGAATATGAGCAAACTTAGTAGGGAACGAGACCATTTGCTATCTTTAGTAAAATTTTATGTTTTAGGCATTTGAAACTATTTATATATGAGAAGGAATATATTGTAATTTTAATGATAGTAGACAAATGCAGATATCATTTGGAGTATGATCAGTTTGTTATCAAAATTGATCATGAGAATTTGAAGTACTTGCTAGATCAAAAAAACTCATTATTCCATGTAGGGAAAATGTTTGACAAAAATATTAGGGATACAATATCAAGTTCTTTATTGAAAGAGAAAAGAAGAATACGGTTGTTCATACTTTATTAAGGAGAATGATGACCGGTAAAGGATTGAGAATACTGGTATCAATATGGTATAAAAAGATCATAGAAACCTATAAATATAATTCTCAACTGCACGAGATCATTACTATGAAATTAATTGGTGTTGACAAATAACTTGAGTATATTTTACAAATAGAATACTCAAGTATAAAGGAAGAATTGTGATTAGAAGATAAAGTGGTGATTAGAAGATAAAGTGATTTGAGGGAAAAGGTAGTTAAAATAGCTCATGATTCTTGTATTAAAGGGCATGCTGGAATTCAAAGCTCTTATAGGTGGCTTAAAGCTGTGTTTTATTGGCTTTTGATGAAAAAAATAGTGAAACAACTAATGAATGAGTGTGATATTTATAACCAAGTAAAAATAAAAAGGGTGGCTTATCCTAAACTCTTTAAACCATTGTCAAACCTGGTGGAGTTTGAAGAGACATTACAATGGATTTTGTGGAAGGACTTCTAAAATCTAAAGGTGAAGATATTGTAATGGTGATTTTGGATAGATTTATCAAATAAAGTCAATTCATTGGCTTATCACATCCTTTTAATACAAAGATGGTAGCCGAGATGTTCATGAACTATTTTTTTTTAAGTTCCATGAATTACTAGTGACCCTTATGACTAAAAAAGACATGATATTTACTAATTTATTCTAGAAAAAATTATTGAAGTTATTAGGAGTCAAATTGCTTATGAGTTCAACTTATTATCCACAATCTAATGAGCAATAAAAAAAGATGAATTAATGCCCGAAAATATAGTTAAGGTTTGTGTTTATGAATAATCCTACATCATTATACTCATGGTTGGCTTTCGTATGTTGATGTTATAATTGGAGTCACCACTCTAGTATAGTTGCCACTCTAGTATAAAAAAATAAGTTGTGGTTCCTATAAAATAATCATTAAAAAGATTGTAACAATAGCATATAAACTATCGCTGCCAGCTCTTTCTCTTTTTTCTTTTTTTTTTAAATTTTTTTACAAGGTTCCTTCTTTTTTATTTTTTCTAACTCTCAATTATAGATTTTAGACCTAGTCTGGTCTAAAAACTGGGTTTTGGGTTTTAATTGGGTTACCGGGTCAAATTTTTTTTTTTAATAAAAACGATGTCGTTTAGTAAAAAAAACAAAAGTCAACGAATTGCAACCAGGTTTTTAATCGGATCGCCAGGTTAACCCGCCAAATTACCCCAGGTTTTTCCTTCCCTTATTTTTTTTAACCCAACCATGTTTCAACTCTGGAACTGCTGGATCCTGAATAAATTTATCAGATCAGGTCAGGTTTTAAAACTATGTCCTCAATCTTCTTTTTTCACTTCACCGATTCCTAATTAAGAATAAGTTCTTAACATTTTATACCTGGACGAATTGAAACATAATAAATTAATGTAAAGATAACTCGATTAGATGTTAGGAGACAATCAGTGGAATTGACATCTTTTTGTTTTTTACCATATAGTCTGTAAGATATAAGGACAGGTTGACATTAAAGTGTGGCTTCGACACCGCACATATATTAGAAAATTGTGGTTTAAAGTGTTGTCCGAGATAGGACATGTAGGACTGAATCTACCATAGGAATTGTGAAATTTGCAATTTTCAACAAATAATAAAAAGCTGATTTATCTGTGATTTTTTTTTCCTATCACAACATCAATCTATCGTGATGAAATATAAAATTGGAGAGGATAAATAATGGAGGGCAAACCATCTTCCCACACTATGTAATTGATTGGCTAAAGAGCAAATCATTAAAAAAAAAAACATAAAATTGAAGAGAGTTGATGTACCTCCTTTTTTTTTTTTTTTCTTAGATTAATGCAAGTGTTAATTAACAATTGTAACTAATTTTACGGATCCTGAAATTAACAATTATATAAGCTTCTAGTAGTTTTGAAATGGCTCGAACTCGTGATCATTGAAGAACAAACCCAAAACATGACCAATTAAACTACCCCTCAGGATTATATACCTACTTTTTTAATAATACAATGGATTACTTATCTTTATTATTTTTTAATACTACCATTGCGGAGTTTATATTACTTTAAATGTAAGAGCTCGTTTGGTATTATAGTAATAATTATTTTTTAAAATATTTTTTATTTAAAAATAAATTAAAATAATATTTTTTAAAATTTATTTTTAATATTAACATGAAAATATAAAAAAAATAATTTAAAGTAAAGCTTTTTTTATTAAACGCTTTTAAAAAAAAAAAAAATGAATTATAAATATAATGGATTATTTTATAAGATTGTTTTTAAAACAATAGAAATAAACATAAAAAGAATGATATTATTCTTATTAAAAAAATAATAAGAATATTTTATCTATTTTTTGAAATAATTCTTTAGTTCTTTCCCTATTTTTTTTTTTCCTATTCTTATTTAAAAAGTGCACAGAAACCCACCCAGTAATGAATCACAAAATTACGAAAAGCCCCCTCCGACCTCACCAGCTTCTCGCTCTTGCTTCTCCATTAAAATTATCTTATAATCAAGCAATGATCATCATGAATAATAAATTATATACCATCATCAACGTCATCTTACGACTCTCACTGGAAACTAAAATACCAAACCCCCTCCCCCTCTAAATAAATAAATATAAACATAAACCACTCTTTCTCTCTCTCTAGGAACCAGCAGAGACCAAAGGGACCTTCGTTTTGACTTGCGTTTCAATGAAGCTTCTCTAAGAGCTCTCTCTCTCTCTCTTTTCAGGTGATTGTTTAGTGTTTACAGCAAATTCAGAATGGGATGTGCTGGATCCTCACAAGCTAAATCAGACGGTAACCTCTTTCTCTCTCTAATGATCTTTCTTCCTTTTCTATTTGTTCGTTTGGTTGCCGAGAAACCTTAAGAAAATAATTGTAATTACCCAATGTTTGTTTTGGATATTTTTATGATTATTGTTGTTGTTGTTGCCGTGAAAAAGAAAAGAAAAGGGCAGAATCTAATCGTAACTGTTTTTGGACGTTATGTTTTGCAAATAATAAGATTGTTAGCTTTCTGTTTTCTGTATTGTTATTACAATGCATGCCGTGATTTCTCAATCTGATGAAAATCTTTATGATAGTGTGAATTTTTTTTGTGATGCTGAGATTTTAATTTATAGTGAGTGATTAAATGATAGATTTCTCAATATTAGGATTTGAATTAGGTTAAAATGGTTCTGTATTGGATATCAGTAAGCACATAAAAAGAGAATTATTCAATTTCCTGATAAATCTATTAACCGTAAAACAGAATAAAAAGCAGAAGATTTCATTCATTTCGAAACATATTTAAGAACTACTACATGTTTGACTGAATGCTTTGGTTTCATTCTTTTTCTTTGTATAGATTTGTGATTGATAAAATCAAATGAATAGAAGAAATGAGTGTCACTTGTTATTGGTTTGAGAGCTTGGTGCAATTTCAAAGGGCTGTAGATGAGTGGTTGGGTATTTTTTAAGTCTGTTATCATCGAGAGATTTGAGTCTAATAATTGTTTTAAGCGGCATTTTAACTGGCTTCAAATTACAGTTATAGGTGTGTGTTTTCTTTTCCGTGCGGGGATTTAGATTAAGATGATGGTATTACTATATAGATGTAGTAGTTGTATATCTACAAAAGGTGATCGCTGATTCAATTCCAGCTTAGCTTCCATTTATGCTAGCACGGAACAACTTAATTACCTTTTTTGGTTAAAAATGTAATTGTTTTTTTAGATCGAATTAGAATGTTTGGTAAGTACGTTCTGTTGGCGCATTCCATTGCCAGAATAGTGAAATCTTCAATTACCGACGGACTTCTGTAAATTTCTGCATCAGTTTCAAACTTCCTTTGGTTACCATATTTATGTAACCCATATGTAAAAGCATCTTCTATGCTGGCTTTTAAAGTTTGTAATCCATAAAGCTTTTGCACTTGACATCTCTTCACATGTGCACATGTCTGTGAGACAGATCTTATGTGTCTATGCATTTGGTTGTGCCTGTGTACTCTTCAGTTTGCTTATATTTTCTATGTTTTATTTTGATTTTTTCTGGACCATTCTCTCTCTTCTCTGTGTGCGTGTGTGAGTGTGTTTTTTTTTTTTTTTTTTGGAGGGGGCGAGGGTGTCCAGAAAACTCAGTTACTGAGCCTAGGTAGACAATAAAGGAGAGGAGCAGTGAATTTTATTTCTAGTGCATTTCCTTGCCGTCTGCTTTCTTACGTTGCCGCTTCATGTAAAATAATAAAACTGGAGCACTCAAAATTAACCTGCAGTTCTAAGGAAAGCCCCCTTTCTTTTCTTTACACACATGTACACTTCGTGGTATGTCTTATGCATAAAGTCATAACATGCCCTTTTCTGTCTCTTCCTTTATTCCATTACTAAGGGTTCAATGTTAGGCAACAGTTGCTGGTGAAGGAGAATGGCGATCATTCTTTATATAATTATGTTGATTAATAGAGACTAATGTTATACTTGTGATTATGACAGGGAACGTGAAGAAAATCAGGAAGCCAAAACCTTGGAAGCATCCTCAGCCTATTACAAAGTCTCAGCTTATGCAGATGCGTGATGAATTTTGGGATACTGCACCTCACTATGGTGGAAGGAAAGGTAGTGTTTCCTTGGAATGTTATATCACCTATAGCCAGCCCTTCACTAGAAATTTTCCTAAACATAAACCTTTGGATACTACACCTCTCCTGGGACGTCCAAAATATTGGAAACCTTATAGAGGGGGGGATTGCAAAGAACCTGAGAAATTGCCACCATATTACAATGATTGGACTGTGATTCATATGTGTTCATGCATAACTGTCACTGAAAGCTTAGGGATGAACATAAAGAAAACAATTGCAAACTTTCTGAATAGCTGTGCTATGAAAAATATTCAAACTGAAGAGGGGTCTGATTTGGATGCCCCCCATCAGTTATGACATACAAATTGTCTGTTATTACTCTAATCAGTGCGCGTAATTCAAGCACATAATTATAATAAATCATTACTCTGCTGAGATGAACTTTTATGTTTTGACCTGTAATGAGAAAGGGTGTCATTATGCTGAAGCATCCATGAAGATTTTCAAAAGACTATTCCTGGCTGTTCATTTAAAGATTTACAATTAGCTGCCTCCTTTTTGTGGATATACAAGGAATTGTGGGAAATTTTAGAATGCATAAATGCTCAGACTGGAGATGTGCCTTGTGATTTTAAGGTTCCACTCTCCTTGATGACAGTTTGGCCATTGGCATTGCTGGAGATGTGCATTGTAAATTAGGTTTCCACTCTCTTTAATGATAGTTTGCCATTGCAATTGTGAGAGATCTATTTCTACTCGTCTTATTTGTACTCTAACTTAAGAATCTTACTGTTGTTTGCAAGGCCTACCACATATGCTTCTATTATTCAGTCTATATTTAGGGCACCTTCAATTGCCAAAGACAATAAGAGTAGAAATTATATCTGGCAATGGCAAAAAAAGGAAGCAAGGGATAGAATCATTTTGGAATAATGAATTTGACAGATAGTGTTAGTGAAGAATTTGACATGACAATTCCTAGGATTTTTATTGAGTGCCAGCCTGCCCTATTTCTGCTATAGAAGATCTTATATTGTCGTCATAGGTGCTTCAAGAATGCCTTGAGGATCAAGTAAAAGTTGTAACTGGACCTGAATATCTGCATAGTTACCCCGTATATAACTGCAGGCAACAATGACAGGAACTACTGCAGACTTGTGTCTCTATATCATACACAAGTCATACTAATACTGTACATGTGACAATAGCAAACACATGTCAACCTAGACTGTTACATTCCAAGGCTTCATCATAGCATCATTAACTGCCAACTGAATCAGCATTTTTACCATTTCAGCGGTTAGTAATTTTTTTTCCCCTGTTCTAAAAAGAAAGGGATGCACAGGAGAGGTTACCACATATGAAGTTCAATTTATCACTTCAGTGGTTGGTAGATGTGTTTTTTTTTTTTTTTTTTTGTAGCTGATAAAAGAAGGGACAGAGAGGAGAAATTATCACATCTGAAGATCAAATATTCATAATGCTGTCTCGCTAGTCTTGCTAAAAGTTCTTATGTGTAAAGGTGAAAAGGTTTTGGATCTTCTAGGACAAAAACAATAACATCCGATTGCCTTACATTTATACAAAGAAGTCTAAAATATGCTTTCAAGTAATTTATTACATCTAATTCTGTGATTTATATTCCAATTTTTTGGATGCCAGAAATTTGGGATGCACTTCGAGCTGCTGCCGATGCTGAACTATCCCTTGCGCAAGCAATTGTGGACAGTGCTGGTGTTATCGTTCAAAATGCTGATTTGACAATATGCTATGATGAAAGAGGTATTTGATCCTTCGGTTATTTATTGCATAAACTTTTGTGCTCAACATCATATCTCTAAGAAAGCAGTGATTTTTCTGTCTGCAAAACCAGGATCCATGGATTCGTTACATTTCTGCAATAGTTTTGTAATAGTTCTGGCACTTTTTGATAAGAGTATGCTAAAGGTTTCTTGTGCCGATAGAGTTTATCATGTGTTGGTTTTTCAATGTATGTGATAGATATTTGATATATATCTTATTTTCATGTTGTCTTCAAAATGTTCCCACAGGTGCAAAATATGAACTACCCAAGTACGTTTTGACCGAGCCAACAAATTTGATCAGAGAAACTTAAAAACAGAGAACAGAGATCAATTAGCACCGTGTGCACAGGATTGAATGTAAATAATGTATATTATCTCATATAATGCTTTCCAGAAAGTTGGGTCATTTTATTGCATTTACATTTTCAATTGGACTTTCCTGCTCTGCTGTAGTCCTGGTTTACTTACAACAGCATAACAATTGTTTGAATTTAGTGAAAAGATGTGTTTTTTTTTTTTTTTTTTTTTTTTTTCAAATAACCTTCATAGCCAGAGATTGGCTGCTTGCTGGTTGGCGGTTAAAAGATGAGAGGCTCAGATGAGAGCTTAAGTACAGATCTCCCTGGAGCCCATGACACGGCTGGAGATGAGTGGATATGACAGGTGTTTAGCCAATGGTTGAGTATTGGCTAGGAAGAGTACGAAGACAAGTGTGGTTTAAAGTAAGATGTGATTCCTAAGATAGAATAAAGGGCAAACATAACTTCCGAGTGAATAGATTATTGAAAAAGTGAAGGGATCTAGAAGCCCTGTGATACTCAAATGACATCATACTTGAAATAAGTCTTGTGAAAGATACAGGGTATGGTCGGGAATGTGGTTTATTTTTTAATTTTTTTATTTAAAATGATTTTTTTTATATTATTTTGATATACTATATTAAAAATAATTTTTAAAAAATAAAAAAATATTTATTTTAATATATTTTAAAAAAAATACATTTTCAATTATTTTTATTATTATTATTATTATTATAATTCCAATCACATCCATAATGGAAAGGAGTTTTGTCGGAATATTATGAACACTCTAGTAATGGAAAGGTTTGACAACTTCTTGTAAAGAAGTTCTTTGAAAATGGCAAGCTGGATAGGACTTGACGTGCATTCAAAATTAGCAAACAAAACACTATTCTTTGTGTGAAAAGTGGAAGTGTTGGACCTCTAGTTGATGGTAACAGTCGCTACTTGGTTTTCTATTATGGATGCAAATATCTTCATCATGGGTTATAATTTAAGATACATGATTTAACAATGTTTAAATATTTTTTTATAGTAAATTTTTTTTCTAACCCGCAACGTGTGACCCCTGGCATAAGCATGTATTAATAATATAGTTTGGATATTCAAGAGTGTGGACAATAGTTATAATTTAAAATATTTTTTATTTGAAAATATATTAAAATAATATTTTTTTTAAAAATGTATTTTTAACATTAGTATATCAAAATAATTTTAAAATATAAAATATAAATTTAATTTTAAATAAAATTTTAAAAATATTTAAAAAATACAATTTCAGCCATATTTTTAAAAATTAACTTATATATATATATATATATATATAAAAGCAGAGTATTATTTTAGTCGAAAGTTATTCAAAGTCTAGTCTAGTCAAAATTAGGTTTGTAAAAAGGAAAAGTGCCGCCACTTTTGGCACCAAAACAGAAGCTGTAGAGTTTCTGTTAAAAAAAAAAAAAAAAAGTCGAACTACGACGGCCCCGCCGCCCACTGCTTCATTCAGGAAATTGCAACACGAGCCGGAGTGAGTCACCTAATAGTGCAAATCGCTACCTTAAATTAACTAATAGAGGACCAAACTCGACTCAAAGAGATCGTGCCCAATCTGCAAGATTCAAGCGTCCACCAACAATTTCAATGCATTGATGGCCAAAAGCTCATTTGTTGTCGATGCTCCCAAGGCTTCATCACGGCGGCTCCTTGACAATGGTGGTTCTCACCATGTTATCCCCCACCTGAGCAACCTCTCGTTTCGTATACCATATACTGAATCTGATGATATTATCATCGGAGATGGCTCCCTCACTCACACTGATTCAACCTCTCTCAAAACTACCTTTATATTTCAAAATGTTTTCTCTGTCCCTAGCATGTAAAAGAATGATTTCAATTTCTCAATCATATACCTCCAATAATGTATCAGTATAATTTTTACCATCTACTTTTCCTGCTAAGAAATTTCTGATGAGGACAGCACCCTGAAGATGCTAAACTAAAAATGGAGTACATGAGTAATCTTTATCTTCATAATTGCTTGTTTTTTCTAGTATAATAAAAGCCGTACATGTTTAAAAAAAAAAAATCTGCACTTGTCTCCTCTTAACCGCTTGAAATAATATATATTCTCTGATGTATCACCAATAATTTCACATGATGGATTTTTATACTATGTCAATTTCATTAATAATTTCATTGTCTAGTTTTATCATCTCAAGTAAAAATCACAAGTTAAAAATGTTTTCATTAGATTTAAAGCTATAGTTGAAAAATATTTTGATAAAAAAATTAAAATTCTTTACTCTAATAACAACAACAATAATAAATATCTCTTACTAATTTTCTTGCCTTCAATATATATCTTATCTCATTATTTCATCCCTCTTGCCTTAACATAGAATTTGTTTTTAAAAGACATCATATTTATATTGTTAAAATAGTTCTAGCATTATTTATTTTTCAATTTAATTCCATGATTTTTTTTTATACCATATTTGGTTTGCATTATTTGAATTTTAAATTATTTTATGGTAAATATCTCACTTCGTTATAATTTTCATGATTGTCTTCTGACAAAGCAATATTTTATTGAAAATTAAGTTTTTTTTTTTCAAATTCATAACTTAACTTTTGATTATTAAGCGCTTAGCTTCATTGTTTGTTTCACTTTTCTGTTTGTTACGTTATTTCGATTTTATATTCCAAGTAATAAGTTAGTTTAAATTAACCATGGTTTCATTCAAGTTTTCTTTACTTATTTTTTTAACAAATTGATTTTTCTTTTACAATTTTATTCTTTGGTGTTAAATTATTGCCCCTTAAGCTATGTGATTTTTTCACTTTTTATTTTGTTGGGTTATCCCAAGTACAGGTTAGTCAAGTTAACCTGCGCTAACTTGTAATTTTTAATTTATTTTTTTTATTTAACTTTAATCTTTTTTTGCTAGGTCTTTCTGTTAGAAGTTTTTTTTTCACGGGGTGGTCGAGTTAACCCGAGTGGACTTAATTTTTTTTAGTTTCATCATTTTAAATTAAATTATTTGCTCTTGAGCTTTGTCATTTTTATACTTCTTTTCTTGTTTTGTTATTTTGAGAGCAGGTTGGTCAAGATAGTCTAGGTCAATTTGCATTTTCTTTCTCAATGTTTTTTTTTTTTTATTTAACGTTGTTTTTTTTTTTTGTTAGGTTTTTTTTGGAAGTTTTTTTTTTTAATTCTTGATTTCATTCCGCGAGTGGCGGGTTAGTTGAGTCAACCCAAGTTGACTTAAAATTATTTTCCTTGATTTTTTATGGGTTTTTTTTTCTTTCAGTTTCATCATTTTGCATTAAATTATTTGCTCTTGAGCTTTGTTATTTTTTTATACTTTCTTTATGTTTGGTTATTCCAAGAGAGAGTTGGTAAAGTTAATCCAAGGTTTTTTTTTAAGTTTTTATTATTGAACTTTGTTCTTTTTTACTAGTTCCGACTTTTGAAAATTTTTTATTATCCCAATCTCCTATTACGGGTTGTGGGTTCATCAAGTTAGCTCGAGTCTTCTTATTTAACATTATATTTTTTAATGTTTTTTGTTTTCATGTATGATATTAGATTATCAGGTCTTGAACTTTATAATTTCTTTTTGCTTTTCTTTATTCAAGTTGTTTCGGTATTATATCCTAGATCATGTTCTAGTAAATTTAACCTAGTTTGTCTTGGATTATCGTCGCCTGAATATCCTTTATTAGTGTTGGAAAAACATTTGGTCCGACCTGCAGCGTAGGAAGGGCCACCTATCTAATTAATATCTAAAATAATTAAAAATACATGAATCTAAAGAATAACTACATCCAAATCATATCAAGTCATGTAGAGGATTATTTGCCATAATAAACAAGTCCCATTATTTTTAATTAACTTCCGTAATAGTTTAGTCCATAGATATTAAGCTTACATCGGTGATAATAATGCAATTTTCAAGAGTTGAACTTGAATATTTAAAACTCCACACGCACGACCACCTCGTAAACTTTGGTGACTTTTATTTGAAACTTCACACGCACATCTTCTTTTTTTCAAAAATAAAAAAAATAAAATAAAAGCTGGTATTTTGGTGAAAGCAAGCCGAGAGGATTTCACATGCAAAAAAAATCAAGCTGCAATTTTGGATGGAATTGAGAGCCTAATTGTACTATATTTTACACAAAACTGGAGAGACAATGCAAATTCAAGGTCAAGTTACATCAAATAGTACTCTTGAGAATTTAGCCTTTTTAATTCTAGTAGAAGTGGCCTTGTTTTACACTCACATAGCTGATTTTTATTATCTATATTCTGCTATACCCTACTTGAATTTCTTAAGCTACAAAAATCATTAAAAGCTTAGTTTATCCTAGTTTTTTCTTCAAGTAACACTTCCAACATAATAGGTAAAAATGCTACTACTAAATTGACACATGTTTTGGTTGTTCCTTTGAACATAGATCTTTAGATCTCTAATCAACTAGATTAGGTTATCACCATGTCAATTCTTTGAATATAAGCTTTACATATAGACAATTTTGACAATTAAAATAATAGATACTTTTTTTTAAAAAAAAAGACACATCTTTAAACGGACACGTCTTTATTTTTAAATAGAGTTTTAATAGACACCAGCTTTTTTTTAAAAAAAGTTATAACATACACAGTTTCCATTCACTTAACAATCACTCGTATGAATAAAAATTGTTTAATTAGAATAAAATACAAAGTAGATACAAGAAATAGAGAGCGATGATAAAAAGTTTCTACATCGAGCAAAGTAGCTTTCGGCCTTTAACCTTCCCTAGTAAAAGCTAAAAAAATATTAATTATAATCAAGAATTTCTTTGAACAAATAGATTAAGCCTATTTAAATGGAGTACAATCACTTCTTATTGCTAGTGAATGAAGTAATAGATTACTTAAGCCTATTTATTATTTTCTCCATGCAACAATTTTTCATGTGATTGCATTATCCAAGAGAATCTTTGTATCGGTGAGTATCAAAGTTACAATACATGGAAAGCTTCTCATGTCCAAACTTTAGTCTTGCCTCATCAATTATATATTTTTTATTAAATGGGATAATTTCATTACTCGAAACTAAGTTCTTAATTATGAAGTCCATTTCAAGAGATACAATTTATAAAGAAAATGAGAAGTAGAACAATTAGAGTCGGCCAAATGAAACAAATACGTGTTTAAGGTAGTACGTATGAACTCGCCAGATCAACTAAGTTTAATCCGATCATGCCTCTTTATATTCAAATTAACTGAAAACTATATATGTTTACTAAGCCCGACGTGGCCTACTATTTGATGACATTACTAGTTACATAACACCACATTAGCTAGAGAAATTATTATGAAGAATTTGAACCTATGTTCTGAAGTCTCATGGTGTATTTATAGTCTAAGAATTTTGTTTTTTTGTGAGAAAAAACGACTAGAGAATAATTTTCTCTTTGTGATATTTTAAATTGTATTATGAGTTGTATTACATTTATTTTTTCTAGTTAAAAGATTACAAGCTATGAGAGATTTAAACGCTGCCAAACCTCTGGATGGCAGAGCTTGACACACTACCAAACTCTCAAGTGGTTGGACTTGGTATACTGCCAAGCCCCCTTTAAAACATCCTCATTATCTTGATATGTCAAAAACAAATAGTCATCACTCTACAAAACCCTCAAGTGGCTGGACTTGATATCCTTCCAAGCCTCCCTTGAAGTATTCTCATTATCTTAGGGTGTAAAAAACATATAGTCATTTCTTTAAATGTGCCTAGAGAAGAAAAAAAAAAGAGAGTATTTTAGTCCATTAAAATTAGGGTTTATCAATAATGCAATCCAACGCATTAATATCCAATCAATCCAGACGCACCTGGTTCCAATATCACACAATCAAATATTATTTTAATTAGACCAACCAATAATGCACAGCGTTGTAAAGAGGTGGTCATCACCAACCACAAGTGGGGCTACTTGTTAACTCAACAAACATAGCATATATGGTCACAAACCATATAAGAACCATACATGAGAAGCTCATCTCGTAGATATTAAAACATGTTTTTCCTGTTGTATTAATTTCTATCACTTTCCCATTCGTCCATTTCTCACAACAATATATATATATATATATATATATATATATCAATAATTATAATCTTTTTAACGTGGGCAGGCCATCATCAAGTATGAATGCAGTGAGGACTTTGGGACCAGCAGGAACTTACAGAGATATTTGGATTTATCTCGTGGCGCCTAAACTCGGAGCCCTAGTTGCTGCGGCCACCTACACGATAAGAAGCTCCGGGAGGAAAAGGCTGGTCCACCTCGTGAACTGCCGGAGTCAGGAGCATTCGTGCTTGCAGAGATCAGCTTGTAGGGTTCTGATACTATTAATTATTGCATGCGTCTCTGATAATGTGGGACAATATGATACATGCATGATTAATATCTTCGAAGACTTGTGAAGAATAAAAAGGTAAAAGAGTCCCCGGCCCGCAGGGTGGTTGTATCATATGGTTCACATGGTGCGGTTGATTATCGTCTCTTTCAGTCATTCTATATAATCCGTACGTAAGATTTGGGTAAGATTTTAAGTTAAATTGTAAGAATGCGCCAGCATTATGCATATATTTTCAAGAATATGATTTTTTTTTAATTAAGAAATACGAAGATGTTTATGTATAGTAAATTAAACTAAATATATATAAATTGATCAATCATAAAAGTATTGTCAATACTAATAAAATACTAAAAAGACACCCTTCAATGATATAATAGGAAGTCGAGCCTAAAACTGCCCCGTAAGCTTTTATATTCAGTCCATCCCAACGCCCCTGCATGGTTCCATCACAACCACATGCTGAAGGCATTAAATTTAAGCTCCGCCCAGTCGGATAATTTGGACCACTTCGACTGGCAAGCTTTTGCCTGATTTTTACCGGAATCAGCTTCCTATGACTGGCTCAAAAAAAGAAAGGCTCCTTTTCCTGCAGTTCTTGCTGATCGTGTCTTTTCACTCACATGCTTCAAAATAGAGCTGCCGCCAAGCATGTATTTGGTGTTCCTTTATTTATTCTGCAGTGAAAGAAGACAACGCTTCTTTTGTCCACAACAAATTATAGCTATAGACCGGACTTCATCATGGCTCCTAGATAGCGGTGTTTCTCACCATGCTACCTCCAACTTGAGTAACCTCTCATTTGCATGTACTATATTAGCTCCAATGAAATTATAATCAGAGATGGTTTAAGTCTCTTCATAACTCACATCAGTTCAACCTCTCAAAACTCCTCAAACTACATTTATATTAGAAAATGTTCTTCATGTCCCTTGCATGAAAAATAATTTAATTTCAATTTCATATGGGGGAAACACTCTTAAGGGGCCTAACTAAATATTAAGTATATGAGTGGTCGATATCTTCATCATTTGTTGTTTTTTCTAGCATAAATACCTCGTTTTCTAAGTGACACTATAGATCAGGACATCTAACTATTCCAATTCTAAAGTACATCCACCACCAAAAATTCGCTAAATATCAACGGACATACCGACATAATTTTTTCTGTCGGTATTTTTCGGCCAAAATCACCGACGGACAATATTCGTCGGTCATTCGGTCGGTAATTACCGACAGAAAATTTAGAATTAATGAAAAAAGGGCGGGTAGGTGGCGCGGAGGTTTTGGCGGCTGATTTTTCCGACAGAATCACCGACTGATTTGAAATGCCAGATTCGTACCGGTGACGTGACCGGTGGACCGTTAAAAATACCGACGGAATCACCGAGGGATTTGAATAGCAGGTCCGTGCGATGACGTGTCGATTGCCCGTCAGAAGTACCGACGGTTTCGCCGACGGAGTCACCGACGAAATAAAAACCGTCGGCAAGTCCGTCGGCAAAAGTGAATATATGGCCACTCTGCCGTCTCTCCTCCCCCATTTCTCCTTCTTCTTCCTAATCCTAACCCTCCCCATCTGCAAAATAACCAGCCCCCCCTCGCCCCAAAACAAAAATCTTCCTCATCTCAGCACAACAAGTTGTATTTCTTGAAGTTTTGTGGTCACAGCATCCGTGTTCTGATTTACCGACGGATTTTATCATTTTTTGTAAGTAATTCTATCTTTCAAAATTTTAACATTATTTCAATGTCAATTTTATTGTTTTTTTAGTATATGTATTTTTTTTTAGTAGATGTACATGTTTTATTGTTATTTCTCAAACAAACTTGTAGTATATGAATGTATAATTTTATACTTGTTATGGTTTGTTTTAGATTTTGTAAGATTGTATTTGTTTGAAAATTGTTAAAACTTAATTTGTAAAATTACCGAATTACATGTTATGTTTTGAAATAATTAAGAGCTTGCTTAATGGGTCCTTTTTATAGAGGTTCGATAAAAGTCATGGATGATCGTTCATGGATGTATCTAGATTCACCCCAAGGATTGCGGAGGATGGATTATTGTAACGGGGTTCAGGGTTTTATTAATTTCGCAACATCTATTCCCAGAAATTTTACTGGAGGCGGTATTAGGTGTCCATGCAGGAAGTGTCAAAATAAAAAGTATCTGCATCCAGATGTTGTAATGATGCATCTTCTACACAAAGGGTTTGTGGAGGATTACAAGTGTTGGTATGCACATGGAGAGGTATTTGTTAGTAATAGGAGAATGGGAGAAACGGTGGTTGGGTCAACTTCTAGTGCTAGCAACGTGCATGAAGCGGCAAATGACAACACTAATCCTTACAGAAACATGGTTATGGATGCAATGAGAATGAATCAAGATAATGTCAATCAATGTCCAATCGTAGAAGAAGAACCTAATGCAGAGGCAGCTAGGTTTTTTGATTTGTTGAAAGATTCTGACGAACCATTATGGGATGGCTGCACAAACCACAGTAAATTATCGGCTGTGGCACAACGGGTATTTTGTCAATGGATATGTTTTCCATACTGAAGAATACGGGCAAGGAAGAAAGACATACAACTGCGGTGTTTGTGTTAAGGGATCCACAAGTAGCCAGTTAGAAGTTGACTACTATGGTAGATTAGAAGAGGTCGTCGAACTGCAATATCATAGCGAGCAGAATAAAGTGTTTTTATTCAAATGCTATTGGTATGACACGACGGACAGAGGAATCAGAGTTGATCCGCATCATGGTCTGGTCAAAATCAACTCAAAAGCTAGACTCCGCAACATAAACGATGTCTTTGTTTTCGCAAAGCAATGTCAACAAGTTTATTACACATACACCCCTTCATTTAGAAAGGATCGTTCAAGAGTTGATTGGTTTTCCATTTTAAAAACGAAACCACGGGGTCGTGTCGAGGTTGTTCAGGATGAGAACGAAGACACAAGTGTGCGAGATGAAGTCTTTCAAGTTCGTGAGTTGGTTGAACCATATCGAGTTGCTCCTTCGATTGAATTGGAAGAAAATTCAAATTTTCGAGTTCTCGATGATAGTCTTGTTGATATTGACGAAGAGGAGTTGAATGTTGTTCTCAGCTCTAGCGGACAAGCAAATGTCGATGAAGAAGATGATATCCAAATTGAAGATTGCGATGAAGATGATGACAATACAACTGATGAGGAAGAAGAAGAAAATTCCGACTAATTATGAAAATGAAGCCCTATGTAAAAACATTTGTCTCATGTAATTTAGATTATAGATGATGTATTTTGTAAAAAAAAATATTTACTGTTTAAGCAATGTGGTTATTGTGTTTATGTGATGGACAGTTTATCAGTTGAGTTTCTGCAGGAAGGTAAACAGGCAATACAAAGACAACCTTTCCTGCATCATGCAATCTTACCGACGTCCATACCGACGGATAGTGATCCATCGGTATCTCACAGAGAGTTCGAAATTAATTACGCGAAATGCCACCAACACCAACGAAATTACCGACGGCTTCACCGACACATACACCGACTGATTATAGTCCGTCGGTATCTCATAGAGAGTTCGAAAATATTTACAACAAAATACCACAATCAGCGAGGGGAATACCGACGGATTATATTCTGTCGGTATCTCACAGAGAGTTCGAAAATATTTACAACAAAATGCCACAATCAGCGACGGGAATCCCGACGGATTATAGTCCGTCGGTATCTCACAAAGAGTTCGAAAATATTTACAACAAAATGCCACAATGACCGACGGATTCACCGACATATTTGTCGACGCTAATACCGACGGAATAGGTCCGTCGGTAATTTGTCGGTCACACATATTACCGACAGAAATACCGACGGACCGCGCGACTTCCAAAGTGTGTCAATTAATGCGCCTCTGAACTTGTCATATTACCGAAGGAATCACCGACGGACTGCGAAAAATATGGAGGGCATTTAAAAATTCGGGGCAAAATTCAAAAAATACCGACGGATTTTTGACCTGTTACCGACGGAATTTTTTACCTTTTACCGATGGATATAAATTCCGTCGGTGAGTCCGTCGGTAAAACTGCCCTATAAGTTCCAGCCCCCGCCGCTTCGCCTCATTTTTTCTTCTTCTCCCCGCCGCTTCGCTTCTCCTCCGTTTTTCACCTCAGATTTTTCATTTTTTTCCCCTCAATCCTTAAACACTTTCACCTTTAATCTCTAGCAAGATTTGGTGTTGTAAATCTTCATCATATTAAAAGGTATGTGTTTTTTTTCTAATTTATTTTATTTTATTTTATTTTTAGTTGTTTTTATTTTTGTTGTTTTGGTGTTTTTTGTTGCAATGTAGATAAAGTTTTGAATTTGACACATTATTAAGGTATGTATATTTTGTTCCTTTTCTTGATGTAGGTTTTTTTTTTTAATTTTTTGAATATTTTTGTTGTTGTGTTGTTAGAATTGTTATTAGTTAATTTAACTTAGAATTAGTTAAAGTTGAATATTTGAATTTTTTTGAATTTTTTGAATTTGTTGAATATTTGTTAATTTAATTGTTAGTCTATATTTTGTTTTTAATTTATTGAATATAATTTATTGTTGTATTGCCTATATAATTATTGATTAATTTATTGAATTAATATTGTTAATGTTGAATTTACCTTAGAATTAATAATTGCGTTTGTTGGAATAATTATCGATTTCCAATTTAATTTATTTACTTTTAATTTATTTTTAGTTGTTTTTATTTTTGTTATTTTGGTGTTTTGGTGTTTTTTTTGGTAATGTAGATAAAGTTTTGAATTTGTCACATTATTAAGGTATGTATATTTCGTTCCTTTTATTGATGTAGGTTTTTTTTTTTTGAATTTTTTGAATATTTTTTATTGTTTTGTTGTCATAATTATAATGATTAATTTGTTGAATTATAATTGTTAATGTTGAATTATAATGATTAATTTGTTGAAGTATAATTTGTTGAATTTATTGAATTTATTTTTTGTCATATTTTTTTATTGTTTTGAATATAATTATTGATTAATTTGTTGAATTATAATTGTTAATGTTGAATTAAAATGATTAATTTGTTGAATTATAATTTGTTGAATTTATTGAATTTATTTTTTGTCATATTTTTTATTGTTTTGAATATAATTACTGATTAATTTGTGAATTGTAATTGTTAACGTTGAATTTATCTTAGGATTAATAGTTGAATATGTTGGAATAATTAGTATAGATTGGTTCAATTGGTTGTGGCTATTGTTAATATTTGCAGGTTTGTGGATTTGGGTAGTATCCAGTATAGGGGAGGTGCTGCCGATTTTTTTTAAAATTTTGAATTTTATTATACAATTATTTATATAAATTTGTTTAGATGCGGAGAAAGAAATCCAGAGCTGGTCGTTCACGCCCAGTCGAATCAAGTTCGTCTAGCAGCGATGATGATGTTTCCTTAGGTGCCTCTCAAGGCACCTACACCACCTGCGCCGTCAACCGATGCTGCCTCTTCCAGCAATGTGAAACATCGCAGAAGCGGCGTGCCTTCGAAGCGGAATCAATTTACCCGCCAGTACGAGGCACAGTGGAAGGATGATCTTTCAATGTAAGTTTGTTAAGGTTTTAGTTTTTTTTATATATAAAAAAAAAAAATTTAAAACATAATTTATGAAGTAATTACAAATTAATTTCATTTCTTTTCAGGTTCACAAATATTGAGGCCGCTAGAGTAATATCATCGGCGTTTAAAAGCGTCGATGGAGATTCCATTGTTTCAATGGAGTCAGATATCCAGACATCCTGAATGGATGCCTCAAATCAATGCATGGTTTCGTAGATTTGAGGTTCGTGTTAATATATAATTTTCAGCTTATTTCTAATAAATTCTAGTTATAAATTGTAAATAAATTATTAACATTTTAAAAAATTATTTTTTTATATACAGCATCGATTCTACTAGGATGATGAACATGACATTGTTGTGAGGAGGGTGTGGGAAAATCATGCGGCAATTAGGTAACATCGAAAACAATACGACTTTTTTTTACATAATTATTTATGTTTCGAAATGTAATTTTTTCGTGCGTGATTTTTGGTATGACACCCAGAAAAAAGCAAAACAGCGAGGGATAAGGGGTTCCAAGGCTGGAACGATGTTGCGATTTGGAGGGATTTCAAACCAATATACATCCCGGAAGATATATGGCCGCACTATCTTCAGCACGTGACGTCTGAGCGGTTCACTCGACGCTCACAGTCCGGTGCTGGCAACCGGAATCGACCAATTCATGGCTCAGTGACAACGCACACCGGCGGCTCCGTTCCGTTTTCTGCACATGCAAAACGGAAGGTAAGATTAATTTAAATGAAATATATCATTCAATTAATTTGTTGTTAATACATTTTTTTCATTATAGGCTACGTCTCTTGGACGTGAGCCGAGCCCTATGGAGCTGTTTGTGGAGACGCACGTGCGAAGTCATGACCGCCAAAAGGGGACGCAACAGTTCGTTGACAACCGTGCTCAACATTTTGTGGTATGTTTGTTCAACCATTTTATTTTGTAAGTTATTATTATGTTTATTGAATTGAATATGATGATTTTTTTTTTTCAGGAGACCTATAATAATCGGTTGAGGGAGAGATACGGGGACGATCCATCGACCCATCTGGAATTCGATCCAGATTTGTGGATGGAGGCTGGATCGTCAGGTGGACCCGATAAAAATCGGGTTTACGGGCTCTCCAACACTACCGCTGCCAACTTGCGGTCGACCGGTACTGCTTCAACCGGTGGGAGCTCCCAATCTGTATCGAGCTCCCAATCTAAGGAGTTTGTGGCCTTGCAGCAAAGGAGCGACCACCTATCAGAGGCATACACACAACTCAAAGAAGAGCAAAGATTGGCGAACGAACAACACAGAGCAGAGTCTGAACAACAAAGAGCGGCCTATGAAGAGCTTCGGCAAATCGTCATGAACATGACACAAGGTGGAACATGTGCGCCTAATCCTTTTTGGCCGCCTAACCCCCATCCTCCTCCTCCTCCTCCTTTATATTAATTTTTAATAAACATTATTTACATTTAAAATTTTGTTTAATGTTTTTTTGAAACACATTCATTTTGTAATGAATATTATTTCACTTTGAGTTTTTGTTGCTTAATATAAATTTTATTTGCATAATTGGTTTGTGTTACCATTAATTTATATTATTTTTTCAAAATAATTAAAAAAAAATTAGAAAAAAAACAATTACACAGGGATTTACCGACGGAAAAACTCCATCGGCATTGGACAGTGTCTGCCACGTCACCGACCATCACCGACGGAACAAATCCGTCGGTATAAATTTACCGACGTATATACCGACGAAAATATTCGGTCGGTATAAAATATCACCGACACTTTTGCCGACGGAGATAGTCTGTCGATCTTTTTATAACACCGACGGAAAATATTCCGTTGGTATATTCCAAGCGGGAAACTTTTTTTTTTTAGCGCGCACGGTCCGTCGGTAAAAGTTTTTTTGTATTTCCGACCGATATAGCGACGGAATGTGGAATCACCGACAAAAGGTATTCCGACGGGAGTATTCCGTCAGTAATATAGTCGGTAAATACTTTACCGACGAAAGTTCTATCACACACCGACGGAATATTTCCGTTGGTAAAACTGTGAAATCTTGTAGTGATCATTTCTCATAATCAACAAGGTTTATCTTCCTCTTTGTACTCTAACTTATCATGTGATGCTTGTTTTTGCAATAAAAGCTAAAACTTATCTTTTTCCATTTCCAAACTTCTCTTCCCAACCACTTGAAATAATATTAAGTTATTTCCATGGATCATTTCATCAAATAAGTATGGTATTATCCTCTCAAGCAAAAATGAGAAGTTAAAAGATATTTTCATTAGATTTAAAGTCATAGATAAAAAATATTTTGATAAAAAATCTAAATTCTTTACTCTGATAATGATGATGGATATATATCTCTTGTTACTTTTCTTGCCACCAATGGTGTATCTCATTTCACACACTTGAACATAATAGATTTTCTAAACGACACAATATTTATAGTCTAATTAGGTTTAGCTTGCTATCACATGCTTCTTTTCCTCTAATTTACTAATCTTATGCATTTGTCACTACAATTTACCTAATCTGTCGCATGTCAACTCCCACACTCAATTTGTTTTCTCCCTCTGAACACATATTTAGCATTGGTTTAAATACTCTAAACTACAAGTCTTTGGTTGTTTATGTTACCCTTGGCTTAGACCTTATACCTCCCATAAACGTGATTCAGGTTCCAAATCTTGCGTCTTTCTTGGCTACTCTTCAACTCAAAATGCTTGCTATTTCCTTGATCCTTCAAGTTCAAAAATATGTGTATCAAGGCATGTTAAGCTTGTCGAGTCTATATTTCCTTTCACTTATCTCTCTAATTAGACCCCCCATTCATAACCTAGTACTATTACCACCTGGATTCCACCACCACTTAAAACTACATCTAATTTTTTAGTACACCACTCATTCCTTCATCTAAAGTTGAAGTTCCTTATTAGGCTATATGTGAAGCTCCATCACACCCAACTTTGCATGAGCCTTTACCTACTGCATCTTCGCATAAACCTCAATCATATCCTAATTCTAGGCAACCATTACTAAATCCCAATCTAACTTTGACTCATCATCTTTTTCTCATACCATGACAACTCAATCCAAGAATAACATTTATAAACAGATTAGAAAATTGAATATCCATACCTAACTATCCAAATCCAATGATCTTGAACTAACCATAGTGACCAAGCTCTCAAAGATCCTAAGTGGCATTGGGTCGTGTCTGAAGAGTATGATGCTCTAGTTCATAATGGAATATAAAAGCTAGTACCATCTTATTCGAGTTCCAATATTGCTGATAGTAAGTGAATTTTTAGAACTAAATATAACACTAATTGTTTCATTGGATGTAAAGGGCTTTCATCAATGTCCAAGATTAGATTACTATGACACATCCAATCATGTTGTCGAACAAACCATTATTCATGTTGTTCTCAATTTAGGTGTGAGTCATGGTTAGACTTTGTGATAACTTGATGTAAATAATGCATTCTTACAAAGCCATCTCTTAGAGAGAGTTTACATGACTAACTCCTAGGCTTTGTTGATTATGAAACTCTATCTTATGTGTGCAAACTTTAAAAAAAACAATTTATGACCTCAAACAAGCTTCCCAAACATAATATTATGCTTTAGAAACTCTCATGTTGAAGCATCTCTATGTAATCATAATGTCAATGAAAACATTATTATATAAACGATAGTTAAGAGGTTTTTGTTGATAATTTGATTCTCGTATTCATAGTGATGAGATAGTTAATAGTTTTGTAACAATTTTTGCACATATATATATATATATATATATATATATATTAAGATTAAGATTAAGATTTGACCTAAATTGGGTATGCTTGATCTTGGTGTTAAACTTTCTTGTTTTCATGTGATATTTTGTGATAATGTTAGGTGCAATCAACATCGTTCTATTATAGTATAGTATTTTATTCAGAAATCAAACATGTTGCCATTGACTTTCATTTTCATCAAGATTTGACCTTGTCTCTTCCTCAGGCTCGTGTCCTATAATTTTAAGATCAAGATTTGACCCGTCTCTCAAGCTCCATATCAAAAGGACATAATAGTAGGGGTGAGCAAAAAAACCGATAAACCGATTAAACCGGAGAAACCGAAAAAAAAATAACCGAAAAAACTGAACCGAAAAAAAAAACCGAATTAACCTACTAAAAAATCACAAAAAAATTCTGGTTCGGTTCGGTTTCGATTTCTAAAGTCCGAAACCGATTAAACCGAACCGAACCGGTTCAACGATACCATCACTTAAAAAAAAAAAAGCAAGTATAAATAGAAAAAACCCTACACCTAAACTAACTTTCAGCAGACGCCGCCCCCCTCCCTCCCCCCTCTCATAATCTTCTCACTGTCCCTCTTTCTCTCCCTCTCATCATCCCCCTCCCTCCCTCCTCTCATCATCTTCTAACAACCCCCCTTTCTCTCCCTCTCATCATCCACCTCTCTTTTCTCTGCCTCTCATCATCTTCTCCCAATCCCTTCCCTTTTTTCTCTCCTTTTCTCTTTGCTTTCAATTCTCATCTCTCCCAGCAGTTGTGCCAAAATATGTGTAAAACAATTAACTAAATTCAAAGATGACACCTTTTTGTTTTTTTGTTGTCTTAGTAACATATCATCCAGATGCCAATTGTATCACGCCACTGGTTCATCTTTCTGCATTTTGCAGGCTTTAATTGCTTTGAAGAAGGGCTCTCAACTTTTGAAATATGGTCGTAAGAGAAAGCCAAAGTGTTCTTCGTCGATTCTAACTCCATTTCAAGTTTATCTCTCTCTGCATCTTGTGGGTTTTTTTTTTATTATTACTTACTTTGCTTGGAGTTTGTGGGCAGATTTGTTTTCTTGAACAACAGAAACCAAGATTTGCTTGTAATTTGTGGACACTGGACATCGAGATTTGCTTGTAGTTTGTAGGCACTGGACAGATCTGTTTTCCTGAATAACAAATATCAACATTTGCTTGTAGTTTGTGGGCACCGCACACTGAGATTTGCTTTGCCGTTTTTGTGAACCGGTTTCGGTTCGGTTTCGGTTTTAAAATTTTAAAATTAATAATGTCGATTTGGTTAATTTTTTTATGTAAAAACCAAACCGAACCGGAAATGATCACCCCTACATAATAGAAGTAATTATCCTTGTATGTTCGTTGTTATTGCTCGAATTCCAGCTAATCTTTCGTTCAAGTATTTGATGAGTGCTATCTTTATCTTGAATATAACTCAAACACAATGCTCTGCCTTTATATACCACATGAATATAAACAAGGCGTTCAATCCTCGCCATTTTCCTAATTGTAAAGTAAACAATTATTATTTAATTATATCTGATATTAAATACGCTGGTTACAAACAGCATTATAAAAACATGGTAAGAGTTTTAATAATTGATTTTACATTCCGCATTACCTGTTAAGATTTTTTTTTTTTTTTTTTTTCCATTTAGTACATGCCTTGTCTAATAATAATTTCATGCTCTACCGTCCAGTCCATAAATCTTCAATATTAACAAATGGCAATTTACAGTGCAGTCCAATCTTCAGCCTAGACAATGATGCAATTTATGCGTTCAGACTTGAAGAGTTGAGTCCTAAATATTTACAACTTCACATGTCCATGACAATCACCATGCACAGCGCACCTCGTATACTTCGGTGCCTTTTGCTCTGCGAAGATGTAAACCTCATCATATCCCTTCCTATAGAAGAATAAAAGATGAGACGCGGATCAGTAAATGCAAGTGCCAAACTAACTTGGTAGCAATCTAATCTCAAGAGTCAATTCACTCACCCGGCTTTCCCGCAATATGTGGGACTGTAATTGTAGATTAAATTGGCGAGTACCTTCCGAGAAGATGGCCTGTTCAAGGACTTCCTAGCCTCACTGCAGCACAAAATAAATTACTGAAATCAGTTTCTTTTTTATCTTATCACTCTTCTGTAAACAACAAAGTACCATAAATAGATGAAAAGAAAGGTCATGAAGCACGCAATTGGACTCTTCATTTCCTGAGGTTTATGTACTTCTGACAGAGTCCTCACAAAAAACTACAGAAACAATCATACAGCCATCGTAAACTTGTTGTAACATGCATGTGAATGACATTGCTCTTTTTAAATTATGCAACCTCAATTCAGAATGCAAACACTCGAATTGCCTTCTCAGCACATCTCAAAAAAGTTTACAGCATGAGCAAACAACTTTTCAGCACAACAAAATCCTCACCTGACAAAGAAGTTTGCAATGTGTTGGGTAACTTGAATGGCATCCTCTGAGTGTGGAATCATTGATAAACCCCATTCAAAAGCATTTTTCTGGAAATCATTTGGATGAACAGTCACATTTCAGTCATTAGTGATCCCATCACTACAAGCAATTATAAAATTGCAATAACAGTAGGCAGATCGGGGCGGAATGAAAATTGACAATTGCACCATACCATGAGGGACCATTTGTTCAAAGCATTTAGAAGTTAAAGTTGAGCTATAAAAATACCATCATGTCATTCTATCCCCCACCCCTCCTGGTATGTATCATGTTAGAGCTAATAAAAAACTGCCATCTTTCAACTTCACAAAAGAGCTCAGACCTTAACTCTAGCTCAATTTGATTAAACTGAATACATGGATGACTGATCTGTGTAAAAGTACTAGACCATTCATAAAAATTTAGAAAGAAAAAAGGAAAGGTAAAAGAACCAAACTCAACTTAAACACATATACACAGAACTTGCTTATATGACACCATTGCTGTAAGAAAATAGTTTGCATGTATTTTACATATAGATGAGGAATGGAATACCGAGAGTGAAAATTGACTTAAGAATTTCTCCTGCAACTACAAAACAAATACAGCTGCCTCCCTTTATTCCAAAACAACCTTTTTTAAGGGTATATGGGACTCATCATCCTTCCCAAATTGCCTGAGTATCTGACTCCATATTTCATACAAGTACGTATTTGACCAACCAAAACATGCATCTGCAAACAAATCACAATAGCACTAATGCAAAGCACGTATAGCAATACCTCAGGATGCCATTGGAAGGCAGTCACAGGATAGCCGCAAGCTTGTACAGTGGAGACATAGACCTAAAATAGTTATTGGAAAGAGAATTAGAGCTCTTCCAGCATATAGAAAACTACATTGCAAAATTAATGCATCCATTACCTGGTTATCTTCATCTGTACTAGTAGTCAAGATCTCAAAGAAACTAGATAGATGTTCGTTCTCCTGAAACCGTTGTGGTGAGATGCCATACTGTTGCAATGGAAAATCAGATAAGTTAAATAAAACAACATGACACAGCCTTCTGGCTAAAGGATTGGGATTCTAATTTCAGAGTAACAGTGGAATTTTAAAGATTAAAGACAGCATTAACACAACAATCATGGTTCAATAGCAAGTAGAAAAACTTTTAATTGAGGGAAGCAAACAAGCATGGATCATCTCCCAAATCTAGTCGAAATTCTGGAAATGCCGAATATAAATATTTCCCAAGAAAGGAAACAAAAACAAGAAACTCTAGATCCCATATGAGCTCCCAACTACAGCATCTTTCTGTCTTTGACTTGAGTGATACTCATCAGCCAATGTATTTTAGTTAACTTTTGAGGGACTATTTTTCAGTATAAGAGTATAAAAATATGCTTGGGTTATGAGGAAATCTAATTTACTTTCTCCTTGATTTGAATTAAATGCATATCCAGACATTCCTTGATCTCCAATCAAGAGGAAATGAGAAGGTAATGCTGGTTTATAAGACAGAACTCTGCACCAAAATAAAATTATATATATAAAAAAAAATCGCATGCTCCTTTTTGAAGTTTAAAATGCCCTTTAGTAGAGAATCCTAAACATAGAGAGAAAGAAGTAAAAGGGTATCATGTGTCACTATATTTTACCATGCAACCGAATTCCAAAGGTACTACTAGTTTTTTGAACTCACACGATGGTTTTGCATGACTAGGCAATCTGTACTCAATCTTTTAAGCAAATCTGGAGGAAATCTGCAAAGAAATGTCGATGTTAACAAGCATGCTTGGTACAGTTAAAAGTATCATTTTGCTGCTGTTGAAACACAACAGAACTTTTATAAGGAAAACAAAATTCACAATAAATGTCAAAGAAGTTAAGAGAAACTGTATCAATGACGTGATAACCATATCAAAGCCAGGGAACCTTCTCCATGCTAGTAATTAAGTCGGACTAAAATCACAAGTAGGCATTTGGCATGTCGAACAAGACATTGAGATAACAGCATACTACAAATTAAGAAGTAAAACAAATATTGATGACCAAGGTGCCATTAATTGGGTTTTATGATTGTTTACTTGCATATAAGAGAATTAGAATAACTAAAAACTTGACAAAAAAAATCAACTCTCTCTTTTCAGATCATCTA
The DNA here is from genome assembly GCF_005239225.2 of Populus alba. NCBI lineage: Eukaryota > Viridiplantae > Streptophyta > Magnoliopsida > Malpighiales > Salicaceae > Populus > Populus alba. The sequence continues at coordinate 13,627,542 of NC_133294.1, read as the reverse complement.
AGAACTTAAAGTTTTCTATATTTAGCAAAGTAAGTGATTATTGGTTTCAAGACAGATTCAGGTGCGCTAGTCATTGAGACAAATCCCTGCTTTGCAGGATCAGCACTAATTCATTGCTATTTACACTGTTTAATACATTAGGATCCTTTCTGGCTCTATAAAGAAACTAAGAACCTTGTTAAAAAAACGAAGTGTTTCGTGTTTGATAAATACAAAGATTTGAGAATGCTTATACTATCTGGTACAAGAGGAATGCTTGAGCTTTTACCAAAGAGAACAAGATGGGACAAAATTACAGTGCATATACCTCCGAAATACAGTTCCTTCGATATTTATGTTATTCATAAATTGAAGAGTAGAAGCCTGATCTGCTCCATTAAATGTTTCCAGAATTTGATTGTCCTATTATCAAGAAAAAACAGTCATGCTCATAATTGAAAACAAAGGGAGTTCAAAAATTGTTGTTCTTAGGTATTTCTCAAGTGAAAGTATCTTAGAGTTGTAAGCATTTCCACTAATAGTGTATTAATATTTGAAATAACTACTTGGACATTTTGACATTGATGGATGATCAAGCAAACAAAACAGAAAAAGCCGCATGAAGTCAATTATAGTTGCAATGACGTTCACACTGCTGATATTTTTCTGTAATTTTAAACGTGAGGGGCCAAAAAGAGTTTCTAGCAAACACTTCACAACTGCACTGTGAGGCTGTGTTAAGTTAATTATGCATCTCACAGGGAAGCAGAATCGCTAGGAATAAATTTGAGACAAGAGTAGCTTGGTGACATGGAACAAAGACCGATTGATGTAAAAGGGGTAAAAGACTCGGAAAATAGAAAAGGGATAGAAAACCTAGAATCACCAAGCTAATTTCCTAAATATCAACAAAAGCTTCCTTGAATACACTGCAAGACACTGGAGGAAATCCACCTCTGTAAATTGAAACTGAAATTCTCAATTTAATATCATAATGGCTAAAAAAAATACACAATTTGTGCTTGCATAGGCACACCAAAAGTCCTGAAGAGTCCTAATCACTATCGGCTATATATGATTAAAAAAAAAAAACACCCTACTGATACTAATAGTGATAAAATCCTAATTAATACCAAATATCCTAATAAGATAATAAATTGATAATTCTTCTTCTTACTCTTTTTGGCCCCTACTGATACTAATAGTGATAAAATCCTAATTAATACCAAATATCCTAATAAGATAATAAATTGATAATTCTTCTTCTTGCACTAAATCAGTCGGACATGATGGAAAATATGGGAACGATTGGAATGGAAATGTTAGATCACTATGGTCTATATATCCATACATTTTAGGTATTATGGGCTACACATTACCTCACTAATGATCATTGTCAGGATTTCAAAGCCTAAGCAGATGGCATACACTGGGAAATGGAAGCCTGCATCATTCTTTGCTAAAATTTCCTGCAAGTTAAATACGATTGAATTGATAGCAGCTAGGAGGGTAAACCAACAGTACAATATCCTATGTTTTCTTTTATTTATTTATTTGTGGTAAACTCCCAACACATGTCAAACGTGGAGATTCAAATCAAATTTTTATTATTTTACAAAATTACCAACCTTGAAAATTGCCTTCACAGTGTCAAAGTATAAACCAGTTTTAGCCCAACCTCCTGTAAACAGCACTCCATTTACCAGATTGAGCTTCTGCAATGCAACAACATAGAGCAAGCTTGACCATCATTTATCACCTAATGGATATAACAAGAAGCCATGCTATCCCTTTTAATGATCATGCACAAAACTTTATATAATTCAGAATTTTGTATTTGATTTTTTAATTTTTTTTTTCATCAGCAAAGTTTTTAACTCCAAGTCATTAACTCAACTAAGCATACTTAATTTCTGAATCATTAAAAAAAAACTATTTCATTTCTCTCAATTGCAATCAAATAAAAAAGCTCAAGAATTTCTCATTCCATTTTCCCATTTCATCTTATCTGACGATCCATCTCCCTCTACTCGCTACAACATCAATATCTGCACTTCTCCTTTAAAAATCTCGATACCTCAAAAAGAATCTCTCGTGGCTCGTTATAAATCAAGGGAATAACCCTGGCACCAGCCGATTCAGCAAACTTAACGTACGACGCCGCAATATAAGAAGCGTTCGTCGCGTTGTTCAGCCTTCCGGACGCACCGTCGCCTGGATGACTTAAAATTCCAATCACCGGCCGGTAATTCAACTTGATGTCCTGGGCCGAACACCTAGGCACCGAAGGCGAGTCATCATCGGCGAGTTGACTCGGGGGGAGAATCGAAGGAGAAGAAGTTGTAGCTGTTGCTGCTCGAGCTAGGGTTAGCTCTTTAGAGAGTGAAATTAAGAAAGGGATCCAAAGGTAAGTCCACATGTCTGGAGCAGTAGAGGAGGAGGAGGAGGAGGTTGAGGTGAGGGAAACGGCGGTGTCGTTTTGGAGATCAGAGGTTTTGGTGGTAGGGGTAGAAGGGGAATTAGAGAGGAAGTGTGAAGGCATTTTGGAAAATTAGGAAGTAAAATAAGTTAAGGTTTGTGAGAGAAGGCGGAGCAGAAGGCATGTGAGAGAGGGTATTTGACATTGAAGAGAGAGAGAGAGAGAGAGAGAGTGCTGGCTGGTCTATTGCCGTACTGTTGGGAATGCGAGGAGGCTGTGAGAGTGGCGAGCTGAGCACGACAAATTGGACAAGAGAGAAGGATCTAGCAGTGCCTCCGTGATGGGACAATAGGAAACCAGTTATCTTCTTCCACGTGTATGTGTACGAAAACTGTCTTTAACCAATTTCAAATTTTAATTAAAAAGTATTTTCTTCTTGAATTCGTTTTGAAACATCTTTGAATTTTGAAAAAATTACCCTCACATTATTATAGGTTATTTTTTATCTTATTTTTATTATTTAAGGAATTACAATTTAATATTTTTTAACAAAAAAATTTTAAAATTAAAAAAAAAAATTTGAAAACATTACCCTCACATTATAATTATTTATCAATTATTAATTTTGACACAAAGATAAAGAAAATAAATAAATAAATAAGATATAACTAACACATCTTAAGTACTAAAAACTACACCATAACATATAAATCATACTATAAAAGAAAGAAAAAGAATAGCTCAAGAATCTAGATGCAAGAATAATTGCTTCCTTTTTCTTAGTCATGTCACCACCCTGTTTGTTAACCGAAAAAGGTGTAGAAAATAAGGAAAAATATCTAGGATTTTAATTTAAGATTTAATTGATTTTATTTTAGTTTTCATTTTTAATTATATATACAATTGTTTTTCAAAATTTTAATTTCATGTAATTTTACTCCTGCTAAACTTAATTATTAACTCTAAAATTTAGTGTTATTTTCATTTTGGTTTTTGATTTATGATTTGTTGAACCCTTAATTGATTATTAAACTTTTAATTCTTTTCAATTTGTCTCCTAATTTTACCAATTTCAGCCCTTACAATCATGCATTTTTTTTTAGTTTGATTCTTGATTTTGAATTTTATCAATTAAGTCCCTAATTTTCCGTCAAACTTCAATATTTTATGTAATTAATTCCCTGATTTGACCAAAATAACTCTTTAAAATTGTAACTTCACCCCCAAACTTTAATTTCTTTTATTTAATGCATAAATTGACATCAAAAATCATTTTTTTTCCTTGCAATTAACTCCTTCCAAAATTCTCATTAAGTCCTTACCTATCCAAAGTTATATTTATTTACCCCAAATAAAAATACTTTTACCAATAGAGTCTTTTTTTCAATCAAAATTGAGTTGATAATTTTATATGTTTTAACCCTCCAAGTTTTTTACTTGTCATTTTGATCCTTCACCACCAACTTGGACAATATTCTAGGATTTCTTCATGTATATCCTCTTGTTTTTTGGATTTCTTTTTCTATTTTTTTCTCTTTTCTTTTCTTGATTTTTTTGTAAGGTCAAAAGTGAGTAACAACAAAAGCTCTCATCTTAAAAAGTTAAGTTTATAGAGGATAATGATACGGATCACATTGTTACGAGACCATTTTTAGCATAACAAGTACCTGGTAAATGTTGAGACACATATATTGTTAGGAAATCTAACCTAAGAATAAATGTTGAAGGAGTGTTGCATTGTCAATCTTTTTGTTATGGGACTTTTCTATTTTGTTTTTGAGTATGTTTATTGGGATCACATCATATTTTTTTAATAATATGCCTATTTTTTCTCTTTGACATTTTGAAATTAAGAGATGTTTTTATTAAAGCAATTCTTGGTATTTTATTGTTGTCCATAATTTGATAAATATAATGGAAAAAAATGGTTGAACCCTTAAGTCATGTCACATAAACGCTATTGAATAGCCTTGCTTTAAAAAAAAAAACATGAAATATTAACCCTTAATTGTACATGATTTCGTTGCTCTGTTCAAAATGTTATTACCAAATCAGTTTTGTGAAAACTTTTTGCCAATAAAATCTTATAAAGTTAAACTTGCTTATTTATTTCAAAAATAACTTGATGTTGGCTTAAAATAGCATTTTGGCATCCTACTCATAGGATGAAAAATGAATTAATCAATCAATTCTCACTCTAAAATGACCAAACAACTAAGCCAAAAATACATAAATTGAAAAGCATTTATTTACCTTTACACAATGTATCTTGAACCATTTTTAGCTATATACATAATATAATATAATGGATTTGATAATTATAGACTTGTGAAATGCAGCTCTTTGTAAATCTAAATCATTACACTAGAAAAGGTCCAACTTTATCAGTTGTAACTACTAGCATTGGAAATGAGGAAAATATCATATTTTTTTATCTCTTTCATATTCAAAAACAAATATATCCATTGTGGTCCCTAATTGATCTTGTTTATGTTTTTTTATATATATAAAAATCCTTACTAGGATCACACCCTAAACTAGGGGTAAAAGAAAATTTTAAAAATCAAAAGTTGATGAGAAGCTGTGAGAAAGTTAAAAGGCAAAAGAACCTGAGAAACTCAAATATTAGGGGGCATGCTCAAATTAAAATAAAATTTAACAAAGTCAAAGTCAAAACAAAATAAAATGCCTCACCAAAGCAATAAAAAAGGACAAAGTAAATAAATACAACAAAAGAAAAGAATACCAAAAGACATAATGAATCAAATAAATGGTAATGATCCTAAGTCTTTAGAACCTTGAAATACTTTTTAAGCCTATGAATCTCATTTTTTTCATTCATAGACAATATTACATGCCTTTAAAAGTCTTTTTTAAGCAAGCAGCTTGAACCAATAAACTACGCTCTCAAAATGAAAAGAATTGTTTCATAAGAGTTATGAAATTGTAAACAAGTCACTCATTCTTATTCATGTTGATAAAATGAGTGTTTAAAAAGACATTGTTTTCTCAACAAAATCTCAAGCTTTCACTCGAGCCTTTTATATAAAAACTAATAACAGATAGAAGGTAATCTCATCATGTACTTTCACTAGCTACAAATCTCAATGGCATAAGATACCAAATCACCATTTTTCTAAATAAATAATTATTACCCAAGAAATTATTAGAAATTTAAAACAAAATTGTTTTAAACTTATATCAAGTAAATTCTTGTTTTAAAAATACAATACATGCCAAATTTTGAAAATTTTATTTGCGCGATAGATAATTAATTTTAAGCTTACATTTCTTTCTAAACTTATTTCTTGTCAATCATAAAAAAAATACCGGCAAAACTACATTTTAGTATTAAAAGACATGTCTTTGGATCTCAACCAAAGAAATATTTTTTTAATTTACATTTCAATAATTTCATTTCAACTATAACATACATAAAGAAAAAATTCCTAAAATTTATGAAGTGGTCTCAAAACATGAAAAATGATTTATTAAAAAAAAATTTGCTAACAGATTTAGCAAACTTGTTGATAAAATATTATACACATCTTTTTATGATCTTTAAAAGGTCAAGCATATTTAGGTTAATTGAGGAAAATTAAGTTTAAAGAAGCTCATTATGTTGACAATAGTGAAGTGATGACCATAAGCATTGAATGTAGGAAAATCCATAATAAGGATATTGTTGTATGATACACATAACTAAAGTTGTATGATCAGAAGCCTTTTATGATAGTCTTGTTTGAAATAGTCTATGAAAATATATGATTTGATAAATTTCTTTTAAAGTTGAGCACCATGACCTAATCAAGAAAAAGATAATGAGTAAGCAATGATGTAACGATATCACCCTTAGAATGCATGATTGGATAGGGGTATAGAGGTACATACATGATTTTAAAAGGATAGTTGATCCATTCTAAATGGTCAACAAAACAAAAACTTTCTATTGAGAATAAAAGGGTAATGGTCACTATAAACTTCCTATAAGATTCAAATATGGAGAATTTAAGTGAGTCACTAAATCAAGTGACCAAAAAAGGTTATGTCAAAAAATAGCAAGCCTTGTCATCATTGAAGAGAATGAGGGATTATATTTCAAAATAGATAATGATGCATACATGTCATTTAACCTCCAAACATTACATAATATTTTTGCAAAAATTGTATATGAAAAATCATCAATAGGGTCTAATAAGGCTTCAATGAATCCAAGTTAACAAATAAATTATCCTTAAGCCATGATACCAATAAAAGTTTAAACCTTGTAATCAATTAAAAAAAAGATCCTTGTCATCAGGAAATATCAGTTTCAAAACTTGCAATCATAAAAAAAAAACCTTGGAAATGTTAGTTTTAACCCTATAATCAGTAATTTAACCTTCTCATCAAGAAATTCACCATGTCATCGGGAAATATTGGTTTCAACATCGCAATCAAGAAGAAAAGGCTAACCGTGTCATTAGAAAGTTTCATGTTTAACCTTGCAATCAAGAAATTTCATACTCAACCATGCAACTAGAACATCTTCATGTCATGAAAAGGCTAACCATGTCATTAAATCCCATGGTCGGGTAAGTCACTTCTAAACATGAGATATGTCACCTTTGTCAACAACCAGATTTCCAAAATATTTTTTAAATGGACAGGTCATTTGGAACAATTAGACCATTCTTGAAAAAGCTATAAATTTTTATGATAGGTAGGTTACTTTGAACAATTAGATCATTCTAGAAAAATCTTTAATTTTTTTTATGGGTAGGTCGTTTGGAATAATTAGATCATTCTTAAAAAATCTTTAAAAATTTTTGATGGGCATGTTACTTGGAGCAATTAGATCATTCTCAAGCAATCTTTGAATATTTTTTATGGGTAAGCTACATTGAACAATTAGACCATTTTGAAAGGTCGTTTGCAACTATTAGATCATTCTCAAAAAATCTTTAAATTTTTTCTGATAGGTAGGTTACTTGGAACAATTAGACCATTCTCAAGAAATCTTTGAATATTTTTTACAAGCAAGTTGCATAGTACAATTAGACCATTTTGAAAGGTTGTTTGGAACAATTAGATCATTCTCGAAAAAAATTATTTTTTTTTTCTAATGGACAGATCACTTGGAATAATTAAACCATCCTCAAGAAATCTTTAAATATTTTTTAAGCGTAAGTTGCATGGAACAATGAGACCATTTTGGAAAAAAAAAATAGATTTTTTCATAAATGGGCTAGTTGCCTTGAACAATTAGACCATTTTGAAAATTTTCCAAAATTTTCACAAATTAGCTTGTTGAATCCATTTGTTTACGCGGCTGCGTTTTAAGTAAACCACAGATTTAAGTCGTTTGGTAAAGTAAAAAATAGAATTTACTGTTCATGGGCCCCATTGATTACTATGTTTGCAACACAGGGTGAGAAGAAGCAACTCCAAGCTGCTTTTTTATAGCATAGTAACCAGAGGCGCGCAACTTCTTCTTTTTTTGCACTTCCATGTATCCACTGTTCACGTGAACAGTGGAGAAATGGAAGAAGAAGAAGGAGAATGAGGGGGTGGGGAAAACAAGGAAAGAGTAGCTAGCTTTGTCACCCAACTCCAACATGCAGACACGAAGGAATAGCATGAGAGAAGAAGGAGCAGAACAGAGGAATAGCTAAAAAAGTGCTCGACTTTCTTCTTCAGTCCCTCCCGCTTTGCTTTTATCAACATTACACTGTTCAAGTGAATTTTAATTCACTTGAACAGTGTAGCAACACGCGTGAATTTAGTACACGCGTGTTGCTTTGCCCAGCCGGGTCACTGGCTTGGGCCAGTGACCGGGCCGGGATGGCTAGGTTTAGCCTAGTCCATATGGGTCGAATCGGGTCCAATCCAAACCTAAATTCATTAACTTGGGTCCGTCCCAAACCTAAATCCATTGAACCGGGTGAATTAATTCATGTGTTACTGTTCTATTTATGTGAACCGAGTTCATTGAACCGCGTCCAACCCAAAAAAAAATTAATTTTTTAAAAATTGTGTTTTACTCGAAAAACTATTGTTTAATATTATTTAATAACACTATATAAATTGGAAGGAGATTGCATGATGACGTAGCATTTGTGGAATTTGATTGCAATTCCAATTTTGTTTCTGATGATATTTTACCTAATTTTGTTGCACACTAAAAAAACCATTAAAATTCATAGTCCTTATCGGATGAATTTCATACGTGATGAAACTATAGATAAGTTAAAGGAACAATTAAAAATATTTGATATAAAATATGATTTATTTAATGATGTAATAGTGGTAGTTAAATATACAATATTTAAATTAAAAACCATCAATATATAATATATATATATATATATATATATATATATATATTAATTATTTTATAACCTGAATTTGAAAAGTATTTTTTTAACCAAACACATTAAACTACTTTTTGTTCAACCTCAATTTTAACCACAGTTTTAACCAAACATATATTTTTCCAAACCAACCTCAACTAAGAGTACTTTTTATAAAATAATTTTTTTCAAACCACAACCACAACAGCTACCACAATACCAAACATACTCGTTGTCTAAAATAATTAAACCATTTGAAAAATCTTCAAATTTTTCACAAATGAGTTGGTCACCAAAACAATTTGACCATTTTAAAATTTCTCGTGATAAGTTTAGTCGCCTAAATGACTCGATCTATTTCAAAACATCATTTTCTTTAAAACCTTACTACATAAATATTTTTACAAGATTTTATATCATAAGCATCATAAACAGAATAACAATTATGGTAACCAAATTTCTTACCCTGACAATTTTTACTTTAAAATATGATTTTTTAAAAACAAAAATTAAACTCTATATTCATTAGGCTAGATAAATAAATAAAAAATAATGAATTGATAAAAAAAAATTAATTTTTTATGAGCTAAAAAATTTTTTATTGTAAACTCAAACTCAAACCCAAGCCCAAGACCTGAAACCTATGGCTGAAGCCCATCTCGAGCTGAGAAAGTGCATAGCTTATGCCCAAAGCTCACTTCTCTTGTAGCATTTCCCTTCTAAAAACATTGGTGTATAATGTGTCTAATTTTAACTTTCAACTTTTCATTATACAAAATATAAGAAAAATCTAGCGTTTTTTCATTATCTCACAACTTATTTTAATTATTTTAAAGTTCATGTTAAAATAATTTAACTTTAAAAATTTTATTTTTAATTTGATATTAAATATATCTATTAACGATGTTGGATACTTTTGTTTAACTGAAGCCACCACATCCCTCTATGTATCTAGCAATCAAGACACAAGATTGATCTCTCTCATCGAAACAAGGGAGAGTGAATACCTTCACACTTAGTTTTAAGACTCGGCCCGGTCCAAGACCTGGGTTCCGGGTCTTGACCTGGTCACCGGATCGATTTTAAAAAAAAAATCAAAACGACATCGTTTTTGTAAAAAAACAAAAATCACCGGGTTTGCAACTGAGTCTTGACCGGGTTTTCTCGGGTCAACCGAGTTTTTCCTTCCTTTTTTTTTTCTTCACTCGGCCCCGTCCAGCCTTGGGGTGGTCGGGTCCCGGGTCTACCCACCAGGCCGGGCCGGGTTTCAAAACTATGTCTTCATGATTATTCAAAGACGAAGTGTTGGATCATGTGGTAATTTGGAATATTTTGACATGCTTCAGCTTAGCATAAAACTATTTTTTAAAGTTCATATCTATCTTCAAGAGAAAGTAGATCTTCTGATACCTGACAAGTGTCATTAATCAAGTATTATAAGTCTATAAATAAGCTTATAGGCTCCGGATCACTGAGCAGCATGCAACTTGAATATATGCAGAAGGATAAGTTGTCTGGTGGTAGGAAAACAGAATTATTCTTGCAATCTGTCATCAAAATAATTTCCTATATATTATTGCACGTTGAAAGTTAATGTTCATCGATCACCATGTTTTTAATATCCAAAGGGCCGTTCTCCTTTTCACTTTGAATGGAATTCCCAGCACAAAATGGAGTTTTTGTTCTTTCCTTCATAATTTTTCATGTAATTCCCAGTCCTTTGATCAGGACTGATTAGGAATGGATCTACAGCCCCAATAAAGAAGAAAAAAATGCAGGTGGACGTGTGATTTTAAATTTAAGTTTTATAATTGATAATATGATAATTATTAAAAAAATTATATTATTATTAATTTTAAATTTATAAAATTAATCGAGATATAAATAGAATCCAAAGAATTGAGAAGAATGTGGAAGATTGAAAGGAATAAAGGTAATTCCACTAGCACTACGTAAAGAGTGAAGAATGGCAATCATGCTAGCTGTAACATGCCCACGAGACGAGAGTACATGTTCCCGTTTGCATTATTATATCACTGAATGCCACTAAATGTGGGGAATAAAAATAAATAAACTTAAGAAAAATATATCCAGGTATGATAGAATTTTTTTTTTTTACATAGTTATTAAAAGAAAAGGGAAAAAAATGACTATAATAAAAATAAAAAATAAAAAAATAAAAAAGAAGAAGAAGAAGATAATGTTAATTATCTTTGTTTGGGGTTTTTTTATTTTATTCAATTGTTAATGTTAATTATAGAATATTCTCGAAGTCCGAAAGCAATGTCCTTGAAAACATTCATGCCACTATAGTTTAAATGTATATCTTTCGACATTCTTGTTTTGCAATCCTCCCATGGTCTCGATCGAATAATTATATCTCATTTGACTTGTTACATTAAATTATTTCGAAAAATAACACATACTTTCCGGATTAAACATAAATGGTTTTGGAAAGGAAAGGAAAAGAATTTGTCTGGGAAAAAGGTGCATTTGTTTTTGCAAAATTCCAAAGGCATTTAGCAGCGTAAAGTAAATTGGACAACTTGGAATTGTGCTATCTTTTCTTTTTATGTGTTTATAATTCCTAGCTATCTTTATTTTTTATGTGTTTTATCTTGAAAAAAATATAAAATGAATTTTTTTTTTGTTTTTTTATGTATTTTCAAATTAAAAAACATTTTTTAAAAACACTTTACGCTACCGTACTAATTATTTTGCGTTTTTGAAAATTTTTTATTTTTTATTTATTTTAAAATAATATTTTTTTTGTTTTTAGATTATTTTTAAAAAATAAAAAATATTATTTTAATATATTTCCAAATAAAACATAAAACATTTTAAAAAACAACCACAAGTATATTCTCAAACACTCCATTAACGAGCAAAACTCATCCACCATCCGTTTTATATATAATAATGCCTCGCCTCAACTCTTAAGGCAGTAAATAGAGTTAAGAGTTCTAGAGCATTTCTCAAAGAAGGAATTTCTCCGTTATGGCCTGCATGCCTCTGGTGAATGGCTTTATGCCAAAGTCGACCTTCGTCCTCCGCATGGCTAGTACCAGGCTCTGCCTCCAGCGGAGAACTTTGATCATAGCGGTCAATCTTCCCATGTATGTTGTGGCTTTTCTTGTCATTAATCTGGTTCTTCAACTCCTGAATTTCCATCCAGTCTTTTGTTTTCTGCTCCTGAATCACTTCTTCTTCTTCTTTATTTTTTGAAATTAATCTCGCTAATTACGTCCATATTATAATCCTTTTCTCCTTGTGCATGATCAAAAGAGCTCGACGTGGAGCTGAGGTCAGTCACGGGGGCGGTGGCAAAATCAATCAAACACGCAGATCCATGGATGCGGTTCGTATGGCAGAGGAGAAGCTCTCTCTTGGCGGCTTCAACAGTGTGAAAGAAAGCAAGAAACAAAGCCAGGAAAAAGTAGACGATGGCATCACAGTAAACACCGAAACCAGTGGCTGATGGTTGCAATCAGCAGCAGTAAACACCGAAACCAGCCGGTGTGTTTCTGTTCTGGGTGCTCTGAACTGCCTTCCAAGAAGCAAAATAAGCTAGCCTGGTGGTGTGAGGACCTTAGAATTAGTAGTACTATACGCAGTGTTTGTTTATGTTGGTCTGAGAGAATGACAAGATACGTATGTGGGTTTGGATAGCAAAAGTTATGGCTATGCCGTATGTAGTAGTATCTAGGCTTTGACGCAAGTACTGAGAGGAAAAATAATAAGGTATCTCACTGTATTTGAAAACGTGATTGTACTGATGTTTCTTAAAAAATTGGAATGCTTTTTCTTTTTATTTAAAATTAATTTTTTATGCTTTTATATTGTTTTAATGTGTTGATTATGATATATCAAAATATTTTAAAAAAATTAATAAGGTATCCAATTGATTATAACAGTGTTTAGGAATGTAGTTGAAACTATATTTTTTAAAAACTTGATTGTTTTTTTTTGTTTTAAATTAATTTTTTTATATTTTTTATCATCTTTATATGTTAATACCAACAATAATTTTTTTAAAATAAAAAATATATTATTTTAATATATATCATAAATAGTAAAATCAATCTTGTTCAAAGAGAGTCCAAATCGACTAGGAAAGATAGGAAAGTCATGAGAGCTAGAAGTTGTAAAATACAATCAACTATAGAGATAAGGATTCATGTTATTAACTAGATGACCACGTCCTACTCTGAGTAAGCGTATGAAGCATATTACACTAATATAAATTATAAGTTAGCTAGGAATCATATGATTGTCAAGAAGGAGATATGCTTATAAAAATATGAATTGTACTAGGATTGTCTAGAGATAGGAATTGTAGTTCTTGTAAAATTTCATCTCTGTAAAAATATAAAAAAAACCATCCAACTACTGGAAATGATGGCCAGCCCTATTTGCATATTTCTTTATGAAATTTGCTTTCCTTTTGCAATTTATTTTTTCTTTCTTTTATTTACAATTTATCTTTATTGAATTTTTTTCTTGTGCTTTTCTAGTTTTGTTTAGTTGCATATATATATATATATATATTAATTTGTTATAATCAAGTAGGGTTTCATATATTATATTTGATTTGCAAGGTTGCTATTTGCCTCTACTTAGGAGTTAATTCTTAATTGTAGTTTATTCTTGTTAAAAGAAAAAAAAATAGCATAATTGTTTTAGAAAATTATATAATTAATAAATAGATTGACATACATGCTTGATAAGATTTTCTTATATTAACAAATCACATCACTGAACGCTAACAAATTGGCAAGACCTATTTCTTAATATAGTAGCATATTCTTCTTAATAGCATTAAAATAAATATGGTAAAAACATTGTCATAATTAATCAACAATCAATATAAGTAACTAACATACACCAATTACATGACCATGAAAAATCTAACAACCAATCACCAACTCAAAGGACAATTAAATAGCCTCAATTAGATGTACCATATGGCAGTTCTCATTGTCTAACTCCTTTGAGAAATAAAGAATTGCATATAGACCAATTCATAATAAGGACATAATATTTTCACTATCTTGTACTATTAAATAGCTCATACATTTGATATCATTCCCAACATTGTTGTCTTCACCAAATATTAAAAGACACAATAATATTCCTACACCATTAACACAACCTTATATACAAACCTTATTCAAATGATAGATAGTATAGGCAGATGATTATTACCACATGGTTAAACTTTAGATAGCCACCAATGATTACACTTGAATAATCATTTTTTAAACTAACAAATGAGCCTATCTAATGCTAATTTAATAGCCATTCAATAGGAGATGAAAAACACACCAAACATGACTTACTATAAAGATATCATGGTAGTCAATAAAACCATGTAAGTCATGGTTGATTAGCGCAATCAAATTTAGAATGAGTTGAGACATAATTGATTTCCCACACAAACACCCAAAAGGCAAGTCCTAAGGTGTCTTCCAATAGAAAATGCTTTAAAAAGAATGTATAGGAATTTCCAACCACATCTAAGGTACCATTTATGTGCACAACAAACACAACCACAACCCTAGTAGGATTTGAATATAATTTAAAATGTGGTGCCACCCAATTCATAGGTGTCTAAACAATATTAGACCTACTATATGGCCCAATAACCTTATTCCTAGACAACCCAACTTGTTCTTAGGCAATGCCTTACAAACTACCTTCCAACAAGGAAATATCAATAATATTATTTCTCAAGAACCTATTATTGACCATTAACCAAGGGAAAAAAATAAATAGGATTAAATTACTCCAACACTTATAAGAGAGGGTTCAAGATATTAAACATACTATATGGCTTACATATCATTGTCCATAGGATTGGTTAAGAATTAGGCTTTGTAGTTTTTTAAATTTGCTTTCTATGATGATATCTTGATCTCATAACCTAAATTGTGGGTTTAGCAGGTTAATTCGGGTTATTTTTAGTCTTTTAAAAAAAATTGAGTTTTTTTCACTTTTATCCTTCGATATTAAGTTGGCTAGGAATTGAGGTTCAGATTGTTCTTAGTTTATTTTATATGAAGTTATCTTATTTTTATGACCTAGGTCGCAAATTTGATAGAATGGAATGGAATTAACAACTTTGACTTAAACATATATTCTGTAAAGAACAATATATATGTAGATGAGAAAATCACATTATCTCCTCACTATTGTAATTTTTATAAATAAATAAACAAATAAATCCTAAGATGATAGAATGATTTAGCAAATGAAAGGTTACATCCCATACTATGTTGTAGGCTGGATAAGATAAATTTTAAACGTAAAAAAATATTCAAGTTACGGGAAATTATTTGACATTATCATTAAACTTGCTTAAAAGGGTTAAACTTGAGACCTTTTAACCTGACTCTTAATCTACTTTGGGTTTCAAATTAAATTATGTGGGAGTTGCCTTGACATAACCTAATTGACTTGATAGGTCTAAAGGCACCTCAAATGACTGCTAAAAACACGATTTAACTTTGAAGAAAAAAAATTTCAGGATGGCATATTTTCTAATAATAATATTAAGATGGAAACTGATTAGTACTTAAAAATGTATTTTTATCAAGGTTTTATATCATCATATTGCATTTAAAATATCATTAAATTCCCTAACTTAAGCATGTTTTATAATAACAAGTCTGATAACATAAGATATATTTAATTTATAGTAAATGCTCATTTTGAATGCAGGCATATCTCACAATCTAAAGGATTGATTGATGTGTTTAACTATTGAAAGTGAAAAGACACAAAGAGGGGTAAGCTTAAAGAAGAGATTCTGGTTCAATTTAAACTGGAATATCATTCGGTTATTGGATCATAACTGGAGCTGTAGAACATGGATTTAGGTCTAATTTATATGGATGGAAAGTTAAGACATATGCCTAAAACTTTCATGAAGAGTCCAAGATTCAAAACGACCGTTTTCAAGTTTCAATTGTAGCAACAAAAGAGAAGTCGGAATCTGTCCTACAGCCTAGACATTGTTCAATGTTCAGCCCATATCTCGAGTTCTAGAAGGCCAAATGAGCTCATTCTTATTTTGTTGGAAAGCTGAGATAAATTCCCATAACTTTCATGAAGACTATTTGTTCACATTCTGGCGTTAACAATGATGTTTTGTTTAGACAAAAAGATAATAGTGTCACTAAGTCAAGAGGTGGTCATCCACTCAATAATTAGTCATCAAATCAATAGTTTTGAATTTTAGCCTATAAAAGGAGGCATTTGCCATACATTTTAGACATCTTGGTTTTCATATCAAAATCATATTCTTGCCTTCTTTCTTTGTATTTTTGTAATATTTAAGTTTTGCTTTCATTAATCTCTTGTTTATACTTTTTATTATAACTATGTTCTTATCTAGTTTATTTATGTTTCTCTTCTTCACAATGTTTAGCTTAGCTTATTATGTAAAGGTGAAAAGTTTTCACTAATAGTGTTACAATAGGTATAATATAAACTCAACATGGACTTTAATGTTTACATCTAAGAAAGTTTATTATTAACATGTCTTATCTTTTTATATTAGTAATTCTTAATACCTTGCTTGTTAAATGATTAATCTAGATTTGTGTTATACAACCCTTGGTACAACAAATACTTGGCACTTTCATAGCCTACTGTATGGTATAACCGACAGATGTGCTATGAAAGGAACTTAATTTATTGTTAACATAAATTAACATCAATAATTTCTGACAACATTTAAAAGTATAGTGTTCCTAAAATAAGATAATTAATATGATCATGTTAAAAATTTATAATAAATTATTAAGAATAAATCATCCGATTGAAACTTTCTTTGTGTATGGTTTCTAGTTGATTAATAAAAAGAATTTATACTATACTTATTTCTAATACTATTAGTGGATCCTCTAACCTTGACAATTTCTTTTATCTTTGATTAATACTCACATCAATATCACATCTCAAAAATTCTCTTCAACTCTTTTTTATTTGTTGTTTATAATTTTATATAGTTCACATCTATGTGGTTCGATCTCGGTCTTGCCGAATTACTTATTACTTCGACACCCTGCACTTTGGATAAGACATCAATCTTTTGATCGTGTCAGAAACATATTAGATTAACTCGGGTTTCGCGTCTTAACCAGCCAAACCCGCAACTAGGGTTATGGTCTTCACTAGGTTTAATTTATTTATAAAAATATATTTTTTACTCAATTATATAATAAAAAAATAGACACTTGTAAAATTGAGCATCAACCAAATATTAGAATATTTATTTGAGACCGCTATAACCCGAGAGAAAGCAAACTAAAACAAATTATAAAGACCAATTTAAAATGAACTCAATGTTAAAGGATGACTTAAAAAAAAAAAACCAATAAAAAATTTCAATAATAATCCAATGGTGAAGGATGAACATGGAAGAAAAAAAAATCAAAGGATTAAAAAAAGGTCATGCACGCAGGCTTGGGGCAGGCCCACAAAGCCTTGGAAATATATTGTTTTTTTCTTTGCAAGGCATCCAACCACCACTATAGTTGTTAGAAAATCATGGGGTGGAGGGTATTTTGCTAGAAAAATTATTTTTCAATCTATTTTAACTCAAAACCACCTAATAGCACCTTTAAAACCCATAAGAAATAATTTAACGGCCTAAAAAACAACAAAAAGACATTGCAAAAATACAAATTCAAATCGAGAAAAAAATCCCTCCTTTAATGTTGATCTACTTTGTCATGCAAGATAAAGGTTGAAAACCACCATCAAACTATTCTTGTTAGATGGAACACGTTGGCACCAAGAATGGCAAGTTATATTGCTGAAAAGTAAAGAAACTAATGACTCTCCCTCTCTCTTTGTTGTTTTCAGGTGAATTTGTCTCTCCTCTCTTAAACTCATCAACTTCAATGTAAGGAAAAATAAAATTTTGAACCAAAACTAAAATTACAAAAACTATAACTAGAGGAAGAAAAAGGAAAGTATATAAGGGAAAAAAAAAAGAATTATTCCCTTGAATTTTAGATTATTCATGAGGTTTCTCCTTATTTTATAGTTTGGTATTTTTTTTTTTAAATCCATCTCTACATAACGAATTTTGAAAAATTGATCATGAAATTAGGAATTGAATACTAAAATTGAAAAAAAAAATTTCAACCGACACAAAGTTATTGTTGAATGTTATAGTGATTTCCCTTGGCATTTTAGTTTCTGTCACAAAGTTACTTTCCATGTTGTGGTGCGAGTCAAACCAAAATCCTTTTGAATGTAAGAAAAGAATGCCTAAGCTAAAGGAAACTCTTTGGTATTGTCATTAAACCCAATCTAGTAAGTGAAACTTGAAAATCCTAACCGACACCTTGCCTAGCTCTATTTTCAAATTAAATTGTATAGGAGTTGTTTTAATACGACTTGGCTAACTTGGCAAATCCAAATGACAAAAAAAAGAAGAAGACAAGATGCACGGATCCAAATGCATCTTGAACTACCGGTAAAAAGGTAGTTTGAATTTAAATAAAAATAAATGACATCTTTCTTTTTTAAAATATTGAGATGATGACTTATTGGATTAAGCCAGATCAACAGAGGTTAACTCGTCAAATTTGTGACTTGGGTTATTAACTTCATTAGGTTCAATATATTTTTTTATTTTATTATATGATTAAAAAAACTAAAGATCAATTCAAAATCAATCAAATATTAAAGGATGAAATTGAAAACAAAATTCAATAAAAAATTAATATTGAATGATGAAATAAAAAAAAAATTAAAGTGCACGAATCTAGGTGCCCTAGCTCACCTAAGCCTTAAAAAAAAAACCAAGCTCATGGGCCTAGGACAGTCCTACTTGCTTGGATCATTTTTTTTTTTAAGGGATAGACTTATTTTTTCTTATTGTTTTCAAACGACTTTCTCTCACCTTTCTTAAACTTACAAATTGAAATATAAAGAAAATAAATTTTTGGATTGAGATTGCAAAAACTATAGGGATTGTCATGGAAAAAAGGAAAATTATGAGAGTGAAAAAGATTTTTTCCCTAAATTTTAGATTAGCCATGGGTTTCTTCTTGTTTTATACTTTAATACTTTTTTTCTTGAATTTTATCTCAGCTTAATAAATTTTAACAAATTAGTCCAATAAAAAAAAATAAGGATGAAAGAAAAACAACAAGTGTAAATTGCTGCAATGAAAAAGCCTAAATGTTATTGTTTTTGTTATAATAATTCATTTGTCGTCAAACGTATCAAAATGGACTAAAATATTAAGGCATATAAATCAACGAATGGCTAGTCAAGCGATGTCGTACGTGAGGACATGCCTAGTTTCCACATGAAGTTAGAGTTAGAAAATAATTAAATAAAAACTTTTTAAAATATTCTTTATTAGTTGCAGCATGAGAATCATATTAGATACAAGATCTTCAGATATGATAAATATATCTTATTTAAAAAAAAATATAAATAAAATAATTATGTATTTTAGTTGTTAAAAGAAATAAAAAAAAAAAAACATAAATAATCAATTATCAGCGGCTATTCAATTATTATCCGTTTAAACCCGTCACATCATGTAGAAAAAGAATACCATTACATATCTAATGAGACTACGAATGATCATATTTGACCACTGAAAAATATCATATATGCTTTCTTAACAATGCTGGCACTACCAATTTATTAGGGGGAAAAGAGTTAAAGAAACATCTCATGAAAAAATAAAAAATAAAATTACTATTATAATTTATAATAAAAAAAAAATAATCTACAGTGATAGTGATTTTTCATACTATTTAACTTCTATTATAATAATAAAGCGAGAATATTTTTTTAAAAAGTTATCTTGGGAATGAAATCCGCAGAGCACAAGAAAAAGCACAGACACAACGTAAAGGGAAAAAGTTTCAGTCAAAGATGCATGATCACTCCATACAAACTACGTTAAAGTATATATTCAATCCATGATAAAACCGTCCCAAAATAGCTTCATGAAAGGTTAAAAAACTATTATAATTATTTTATAAAATATTTTTTGTATTGAAATATATTAAAATAATTTATTTTTTTATTTTTTAAAATTATTTTTAAAATCAATATATTAAAACGATTAAAAACATATAAAAAATTAATTTTTAACAAAATAAAATTTAAATATTTTTAAAAATACAAATATAACTGTATTCCACGAACACTCTAAAACACTTTAATTTCTGTCACAATCATGCATTTAAGTATATTATATGACAAATCCCATTAACTAGATTCCGTCGGGTGGCCTGTTTGCACTGTTAAATATTCTCCAAGAAATTTAATTTTATTTTCATGTATCAATTTTTCTATTTAAAAGAAAACTATCACAACCCTAAAAATAACACAATTTGTCTCTTTATTCTTTCATTAAAAAAAATAAATAAGTGGGATGAACCTGTTTACCACTTGGTCTTTTTGGTTCTGATGCCCTTTCCTGAAGATAGAATTTGACTCTTCGTTCTGCCTTTCTTGACGAGTTACCTTTTATTTTGGGAAAAACAACTATATATATTAGTGCAGGTAAGAGGTGGGGGTGGGTAAAAAATTAAAAATAAAAATAAATGGGTTCTAGTTAAAACTCAATAGGTAAAAAAACATTGTATTTTCCTTTTCCTATGTTGCTGCTGAGTGGTGGAAAATAAAACTTGTGAATGGTCGTAATCAGTGCCGGTCCGAGAAGGACTCCCTAAACAGTCTTAACACTTACTTGGACTCGTATAATTATTTTTCCAAAATAGAGATTAACTCATGAAAAAAAAAAAAAAAAAAAGGCAGAACGAAGAATCAACGTTTTACTTTAGAAAAGAGCAGGCAAAAAAAAAAAAGTCTTTCGTGTTAGTGATGCGACAACAATTATAATAAATTAAAATTTAAGGAATTTTAAAATTACCCTTAAATTGTAGAAAAAAATCTGAATATTATGCCAATAATATACAAAACAATTTGAATAATAATCTAAATTGATCTAGCTAATTAAAATAAACAATAAATAAAAGTATAACCTAATTAGAAAACAAATATGGAAATAACAAAGAAAATAAAGAATACTCTAAAACAACACCTTTCAAACTTAGAGGGTGTTTGGAAGTGTGGTAGCTGTTGCTTTTCAAATAGCTTTTCGTGCCGAAAAGCATACCAATAATGTTTTTTTATTTTTTAAAAATTATTTTTGATATCAGCACATCAAAACGATCCAGAAAGTACAAACTGCACTCAATTTTAGCACAAAAAAAAATTTAATTTTTTCAAAAAACAGGTTGGACAGCAATGCCAAACGAGCACTTAATTTGGGCATGATTTCTACGTTGACTGGCACTAACGAGTTGATCTCATATGGAATTGAGTTTATAAAACGTATTGGTTAAATTTCAATTTGTTCTAGTAATTGCATAAAAAAATTATATCTATTTTTATTAAAAAGTTTGCATGACTCGTTTCAATTCTTTTTGAAACGCATACTCATCAATCTGATCTATAAATGTATATATTAGACATTACATGTTATGCAGAATAAGGTGATGTTAACTAGAATTGATATACTTTTTTTTTTTTGTTAAATTTCATTTAGTAAAAAATAGGGACAAGATAAAGATTCTTTTTTTATTATTGTTGTTATTGATATTAATATCTAGATCAGCTTGCATATATCTGGATTAATCTTACAAGTTTTAAAATTAACAATTATATAAATTTTCGGTAATTTTAAGATTTTTGAAACTCAAATTAATAATTTTTAAAAAATAAATTTAAAATATAATTATCTTAATTGAATGATTCTACTTGTCCTAGGAGAAGGTGATTTTTTCCTTCATTAAAAACGCTCGTCATGTTTTTTTACAATCTCGTTTTCTATAGTCACCAAGCATGCACGCGCGCATACAGAGAGATGAGAAAGCCGTTAGGCAAGTAAAATGGCCGGCAATGTGAAGATTAATCCAACCTGATTGTTGCTGAGGATATCTTGGAGAAATGACAAGCAAGTAAAAAGATGTACCAAAATAAAGTTTAGATTTTCATTTTCAAACTAGCAGTAACTGGAGAGATCAAGAGAGATAAAGAATGAGTTTAGAATAAACAAAAATTACAAATTAAAATCTAAAGATTTAAAAACTGAAATAAAATTCAAAGATTTGAAAAGACAAGACTTTAAAATTTTTGTTTTTAAGACTATGATAAAAAAAAGGCTCAAAATTAGGTTATTAAATCATATATGGATGTTTAAAGATACTTTCCTGCACTCCTT
Organism: Populus alba; assembly: GCF_005239225.2. Lineage (NCBI taxonomy): Eukaryota > Viridiplantae > Streptophyta > Magnoliopsida > Malpighiales > Salicaceae > Populus > Populus alba. The sequence goes on along the minus strand of NC_133294.1, from coordinate 13,605,542 downwards.
TGTTTATTATATTCATTCATTGTTATCAAGTTTATTTGAATCTTTTTGGGTTCATTTGAATCTACATTTTCTTATGATTTTTAAGCTTAGAAATATTTATGTACATGCATCTATAAATAGGAGTATTATATATATATTTTTTTATTTGTTTTTTTTATTTTTAAAAATAATTATCTTGTAACAATACCGTTTCTTTTTATGTTAATTTAAAGTCATAAAAAAAAAACTCTTTCTTTTATATTGATATCTTTCTTATAATTCTTTACAAAATTACTACACAAAGTTAAAGGAAAACAATTTTTTTAATGTCTTTGTATTATAAGTATTGTGAAGAGGTAGTTGTAACAACTAATTTTTGAACCTTGAATTTTCAATTTTTAAAAAAAAATATAAAACTTTTTTTAAAAATATCTTCTTATGTAATTTAGTCAATTTACAATCATTTAATGATTTTAAGCCCTATTGTTTCATTTTGTATAAGTTTTTATAGTAAGAAAAAAAAAACAAAATCAAGTTGTGAAATGATGAAAAGAAAAAAAGAAAGATCAAAATGGTGGATGGTCAAATATTATGAAGGAAGATCATATAAGTGAGAAAACAAATAAGAGAATCAAGCAAAACGAAAAAAAAATTGTATACAAATACTAGTTCAAGAAGAGAATACTGTATAGAAAAAATAAAATTTTCAATTTAGGTTTTTTCTTTTTTGACAAGAACTCGGACAATATAAATACAAAAAGATTATACGGAAATTTTCAATAAACAAAAAGACATAAAAATGTCCATACAAACAAAGACATAGAAAAAGAAGAATAACACTCTATTAACCAGAAAAAAACTAGTTGTAACAAAAAAATTAATTATATAGCCATTGTTTTTTTCACTCTCTAGTTGCTCCCCCATTAGTTCCCAATTCTCTCCTCTTTTTTTCAAGTCACATAACCTTCTTTTATAGGCAAAAGTGCTTGGAAATTAAATTGTTTGAAGTATACTAAACCATAATTACATCTTGAGTTCATACTTATTAAAATGTTAATTCATTTATTAAATAAGGTTACTAGGAAGACAATTCTTAAAACACTTTATGCATTGTGAATTGATGGGAAACTTAGTTTAAGGCACCTATATATTTAGGGTTGCTCGATGTAAATATAAATTTATAATCCACTTGAAAAAAAAAAAGATTCAGTGCTTTATTCATTAGCTATTTAGAAAAATCTAAAGGGTATAAATTTTATTATTGTAGCCATAACACAAGAATTATTGAAATTGAAAATAATAAAGTTAACAAAAGTGAAAAAACATGCAATATGGAAATTCTAAAAGTTAAGGTAGAAGTTTTATCACCCTTTACATCTTTTAAAGTCATTTCTCCTCTAATTGTTGAATAGTTTAACAATTACTAAGAACAACAATTGAAAGATTATACATCTTATAATGAAGAAATTATTAATAAACTTATAATAGATGAACCACAAGAAATATGGGCATGTTTGGAATTGTGGTTGCGATTTAAAGTGTTTTTTATTTGGAAATGCATTAAAATAATATATTTTTTTATTTTTAAAAAATTATTTTTAAGATCAGTACATTAAAACAATTCAAAAATATAAAAAAATAATTAAAAAAAAAAACGAGTTGAACCGCGTTCTCAAACGGTCTCTATGAAAGCATCAAAGGCAGGAAAAATATGTTATTTTAAATTATTATGTGGTATATCTATGAGAGTCAAAATTTAACTAAGAAATTAATGTTGATTCAATTTTATTTTCAGATGCTATTAATAGTGGTAATTCTAATAAATCGGTAGATGTAATGAAAGATGAATTAAAATCTATGTAACAAAATAAATTTTGAGACCTTGTTGAAATACCTGAAGGTTGCAAAAAATTCAGATGTAAACAAGACTTTAGAACTAAACGAGACTTAAATGGCAACATTAACCTAAGGCTACCCTTTTTACCCATTATTTTACTTAAAAAGATGATATTGAATACAAAAAGATCTTTTCACTAGTTTATAAAAAAAATAACTCACTTAAAATTATTGTGGTTCTGATAGCTTATTATGACTTAGAGTTACATCATATGATGTTAAAAAATTATTGTTATAGATGGTAATTTAAAAAAGAAGTGTATATGGATGTTTAGTTGAAGGAAAAAAGCACGTGATGTGTAAGCTTAAAAAATTAATATATAAACTTAAATAAGCTTCCAGATAATGGTATTTCAAGTTTATTGATACTATTAATTTCTTTAGATTTTTTTTTAAAATGTTGAACTTGCAACTAATGTTTTTGGTTTACTAAAAGAGACCAAGAAATTACTCTCTTACAACTTTGAGATGAAAAACACAATAAAAACAACTCGTATGATTGTGGTAGAAATATTTTAATGAAAGCATATTTGTTTAATTGCAAAAATTCTCTTCTATGAAAAAACCTATTATGATATTAAAAGCAAGTTTTAAAAAATATTAAAATAATATTTCAATATTTTGAATGTGATTGAAGGTAAAAAAATAATTTATAGATGTTATAAAATCATGTAAAAAATATATTTAGAAAATTTTAAAACTATTTTTTCAGGTAATATTCATGAGCTATTTTTCTTTTCCATATCAGCTACATAATAATTAGAAACAAATTTTTAATATTCATATAAAAATCTATAATATTATTTAAGAACCATGAAAAATTGAATAATAATTGAAATATCATGCTAAGCCTTTTTTATATAGTGTATTTAAAAACATTAAAAAAGAAGAAGAAATATAAAGTGGACATGGCTGGGCACATGGAAAATATAAACAAGACATGACACGCTCACAACCCTATATTCATAGCCTTTTTTTAAGGGGTTGACAATATGTCGTTTGCCCTTTTATTTTTGCACGATGCATTGTTTACAAGCTCAATTTTTTTTGCCATTAAAAAGGTGGTCAAAAAATTGAATCGTATTTTTTTTTTTATCCAAAATACCATTTACAATCTATTTTCACCTAAAAATAAATAATAAATACCTTTATAATTTTAATAAATTAATTTCTCAACTCAAAATACCCTTATCATTTTAAAACTCATGATCAAATTATCTTAGCAAAAGAAATTGAATGCAAAAGTAAAATTAGATGGAATGACTCTACTGAAACATTTAAGGTTCTAATGGAGGTGTGGAAGTCTTTGTTGGAGTATGAGTATTCTAATTCACTTACCATAATTTTTTTTTTTATGTAATTGTTAATTGTAATTGTTTTAATGTGTTTAATTTTTTTGTTGCAAGACTCATCCGAAATTAAGGTTTATTCGAGAAATTGTTTTTCATCACTAGGATATCCTTAAAAAGACATATAAGAAAGATTATAGCAATTTAGCTCAAGAAAGAATCATAGAGAGAAGGTTCAAAGATGAGAAAAAGAAAAGAGGGAGGTGAATATTGATGACATTGAATAGATGCAAGTAAATAATAAGATTAATTTAGAGAACTTCCATCTTTCTTTCTTTTCTTTTTTTTTTAATTATGAAAGGGTTACATCAAAGCCAAAAGCCCAAGATCCATCATCTTCTACTCCATTTATGTCAATAACATCCTTCTTAAAATAACAAACATCAATTACAAATGATTATCCTTGAGATTTAAGAGAAATGACTGGTGCAATGAAAGAAATTGCATATGCCATCTAAACACAACACAATTATGTTTGGAAGGAGGCAAAAAATATTTCAAGCAATAAATAAATCAGGAATGGAAGGAGCTAATCTCCTGGATGTGTAAGCATTTTTTTGCGTGTCCATTTGAGCTTCACATCAAATGGTTGTCTAGAGAGATGAGTTGGTGATATGTTATTGGCTCGATTGAAGTTATGCATGAAAAGTTTGGTTGTTGATTAATTAAAACTATCAAAACTATTATAAATTAAGAGGTGATATTTATGTGATTATTATAAACGAAGTTTGAAGTTGAAATTTCTTGTTGCATGGCAAGATGTTGTAAGAATTAAGGACGGCAAATGTTTTGATACTTGATTTGTCAATTTTATAATGTTGACCCCGTGATCTCATAAGACATGTCTCAAATGTTGCAGTTGGAAATTTGAATTCATCGGATTCTTTTCCATCAACAGGATTGGTGGCCAGCTTGATTTTTTATTTTCTTTTCAGTACTAGAAACTTATCAAATACATATAAAATTATTGATTGAAAAAAACTCATTGATAAATTACAATGAAATTTACCGATGAAATATTTTCTTTTTATATCTATCGGTATATACCGATGAATTTTTTTTATTGATATATACCGAGAGAATTACAGTGAGAAATAAAAAAAATAAAAAGATAACATGTCATTGTTACAGACAATATTATTGATGAAATAAACTTCTCGCTAATATTATTCAGTAAATTCATAGGTAATATTTAAGTTATAACTTGACAATTGGCATCCCTTCTTTCCCTCCTCTATTTCTTCTTCTTCTTCTTCTATTTTTCTCTGTAAAAAACAATAATCTTTTTATTTTATCACAAATCAAATTCTCATCATCACAAATCTGACGATCCCAACACCCAGACTGTTAGCATCCCTATTCTAATTTAATTTATTTTGAAGATTTCCAACATCAAATAAGCAAACTATGTATTTCTTATTTTAACCCATTTTTCAAACGTTAATTTTCTTGGCAATTTGGTGTATTATATGTAGTTTGTATGTGTGTTTATATTCTATAGCTTTTTTCCATAGAAATTTATTATATGAATGCATGATTTGTACATGTTAGGGTTTGCTTGAGATTTTGAAAAATTATATTTGTTTATAATTTGATGAAATTGATTTTGATTTTGTGATTTAGGTATTTTATAAATAAATAAATAAATAATTTATTTAATGAGTATGTTTCATATTTTATTAATTTTATTGTTAAGTTGAAATTTTGGTAAATATGAAGGAATTTGATTTTTTGTAGAAAATTGATAATGATTAAGGGTACTATTATAACAAATTGAATAAGTTTGATTTAAATCAATAATAGCTAATTTATTTAATTCACATAATTAATTAATATATGTTGTCATCAATATTTTATATAAGTTTGATATAAGTAATGAATGATCGTTCTTAAATGTATTGAGTTTCACCCGAAGGGTTACGCTAAATGGATTATTGTTATAAGATTGAGGGTTTTATTAATTAATCATTATCTGATCCAAAAAATATTAGTGGATGTGATATTAGATGCACATGTAATAGGTGTAAAAATAAAAAGTTCATTGATCCAAATATTATACAATGCATCTTCTACAAAAAGGATTTATGAAGAAATGCTTGTGTTAGTTTGCGTATAAAGAACCATATGTTCTTTACAAGACCATGCTAGAAAGGATGACTATGCCAACTTGTAGTTCTAACAACGTGCATGAAGTTGTATATGATAATAATAATTTTTATATGAATAAATGTAACATGAATGAATTAAGGTTTTGTAAATAAATATTCAATCATAGATGAAGAATCAAATATTAGCGTAATTAGTATTTTTCAAACCATAATTAACTTTGCTTGATATCAATAAGAATGTTGTATGTACACACAAATATATCTGATTGTAATTATAGTTTGATAATTTGAGTGTGTATTTGCTTCTCAAAACTAATGGTAGCTAAATGAGCACAAGCATTTAGAATCACCCACATAAGTGAAGTTGTAATGTATTTTATTAAAGATTAATTTGAAAGTGGTATTTATAATATGTAAAAATGTTTTTTCTTTAATGAAGAGAAAAATAGTCAAGGCAGTTAATTTCTATAAATATTTCAAACAATAAAATTGAATTAAATTAATAAATATTTTAAATAATAAAATTATATGATTTAATGTTTTATTTTAAACATAATAATTCCATTAATTATCAATTAAATTAAAATTTATTTAATTAAACTCAAGCTATCTGACTTGGTTATAAATAAAACATGGAGCAATCATAATCATAATAAGAAAGACCTTAGTTTTAAGAGTATTTAAGAGTGTAGTAATGATATTTTTTTAATTTTTTTTGTTCAAAAATATATTAAAATAATATATATATATTTTTTAAAATAATTTTTGATATTAATATATTAAAATAATAATTTTTTTAAAATTTGTTAAAAACACAGTTTTTCCAAACAAAACATACGGGCCAAACCCAGTTTAGTTCTCCTCTCAGGCCCACCGGTGCAGGCGCAGTGTTTGCTAGACGCTATTTTACTTTTCGATTGAAAAACAAGCACAAAGAGTACCGAGTACTCTTCACTAACCTCTTCGAACTTCGAATATTTAAGAAATTAGGAGGGAGGGTGAATGCTCACAGAGAAACCTAAAACAAACCCCCCGAGTGATCTCTCTGTTTTCTCTTTTCTTTCCCAAACATCAACAAAGAAAGAAAGAAATGGAGTTGGACCCTGATGACATCTTTAAAGACGACGAAGACGATCCCGATAGCGAATTCTATCAGGTCAGGTCCTTACTTCTTGTCACTTTTACTTGTTTATTTTTCCCAAAAAATAAAACACTAATTTTGCTAAACTACATTCTGCAGCAAAGAGAATCGTCGAAAGAATTCGTGGTCTACCTTGTCGATGCTTCCCCCAAAATGTTCTCATCTACTTGCCCTTCTGTCAGTATCTTCTCTCTCTCTTCTGTTTCTTTTGTATTAGAGTGTGTTTAAAAAGTGTTTTTATTTTTTTTTCAAATTATTTTTTTTAATGATTTCGTATCGTTTTAACACGTGGATGTGAAAAATATTTTTTTTTGAAAAAAAATATTTTGATTCATTTCCAAACGATTTTGAAAAGCAACCGTGGTAACTATCACAATTGTAAACACTACCATGTAGCATTGCATAATAGCAGGTTTCGTTAATTTCTTTTCCATTTACTTAATCCAAATGATTTATTTGTAATTAATAATAGACTGTACATAAGAAATGCTGCTGTTTTGTGGCTGTGGAAATGTTTTTTTTTGTTTTTGTTTTTCTTGATTTTGGTGGTATTGGCAGGAGGACGGAAAGGAAGAAACTCATTTCCACATAGCTATCAGCTGTATCGCGCAGTCATTGAAGACCCAAATAATTAATAGATCGTATGATGAAGTGGCAATCTGCTTCTTTAACACTGTAAGTCTTTTTATTTGTTTTTGGCTTTAACAGCCAACACAAAAAAGGGTGTAAGTAGATGAAAGAAGCAATACATTTTGCAATTCCATAGTTGTAGTTTATCCTTTTCTTGGGGTTAGTTTGGTATTTATAGTGGCATGTGATTTGACAAAGTTACTTGGTTGTATACTTGTCTTCTTTTAGGATCACATGCTAGCTATGATGGAAGTTGTTAGCATATTTAGTTCACCATTATTTGATAATCATTGCAGAGGGAAAAGAAGAATTTGCAGGATCTAAATGGTGCTTTTGTATTCAATGTTGCGGAGAGAGAGTATCTAGACAGGCCAACTGCAAGACTTATCAAAGATTTTGATGGCATAGAGGGTAAGTCTCGACAGCATATTCTATGTGCTTTGGTACAGATTTATTGATTTCTGGTCTAAACTCTTTATGTTTTCTCCTCACTCATTGTTATAGCAGACAGGGTCCTTTAGTTTTTTTTTTTTTTTTTTTACATTGAAATAAAGTTACTCAACTTTATCTAACCTTACATTGTTTTTGGACCGCTGTTGTTTTAAACATAAAAAAATGTTAATATTTTGAGTAGTTAAATTTTTATGTGCTGAAATTGTATCACATCGATTGTGTTCAATGCACCAGTCTTTTGTCATTATCGTAGCTAGCATAGTGTCTGTCTTTCAGAGCAAGGCTTTGTTGAATCTGCATTTTGATGTCTAAAGTTGTGGAATTCCAACAACCTCTAACCAATTCCTAGTTTACTTTCCAATGTTAATTGTCAGATGGGATGACACCAATGATTATTGAATCTAATAATATTTCTTTTCCTCTTGGAAGAATGTGTGGCAACTATCTCTGTCATAGCTAAATGATGCAGTAGCCAGTAGTCATGCTTTGGATTTCATCTCTCTTTTATTTTATCTGGTATCTTGTTTTTCCTTACATGGTCTTTGAATCTTCTGGTTTCAAAAGTTGTGAGAGCTCAGTTCTCTAATTCTTAATAGCTTGTTGAAGCTGATGGTTGAATTTGAATGGTCATAATTATCTCTGACTTATCATCTCCATAGATGTTTTAACTTTTGGAAAAAAATAATTTTGAGGATCTTTGTATGCAAATATGGAAATAATGAGAGCAGTTTCTTACTTAATGTTTTGTAAAGCCTTTTTTTTTTAGTGAAATTTAAAAATATCAAATGACTTTTCATCTAATTTGTTTGCAGAATCATTCACGAAAGACATTGGCAGTCAGTATGGTATTGTGTCTGGGTCTCGGGAGAATTCCCTTTACAATTCTCTCTGGATAGCGCAAGCATTGTTGCGTAAAGGGTAATACATGTTTTTCTTTGTCTTTGATGTTATAGCTTTGATTGTCTTCTGAGCTGAAGTGATATTTTCATCTTCTTTTTTAATATCTTCCATGCATAGTTTCCTAATGTAAGGGATGAAACCATCTCAGATCTGCGAAAACAGCTGATAAACGGATTCTTTTATTTACAAACGAAGATGATCCTTTTGGGAGCATCAAGGGTGTAGCCAAAGCAGATATGACCAGGACAACATTGCAGCGAGCTAAAGTATAGATTTCCATTGACATAACTAGCACATCTTCAAAATTCAACCCTTTGTGAGAATGCAATTTTTCACTTCAAATTTCGTTGTTAAATAATGCCGTTGCTACCTTTCAGGATGCACAAGATCTTGGCATCTCAATTGAACTTCTCCCCTTGAGTCAATCTGATGAGGAGTTCAATGTTTCACTTTTCTATTCTGTATGTCCTTGCCTACACCAGTTGATTTTTCATTGTTCCATATCTACTCCAGTTGATTTCTTTATTTACTTCTCTGGGTGGCAAGTTGATTTACATTTGATAGAGAATTCACTATATTTCAGGATTTGATTGGGCTGGAGGGTGATGAACTTGCTCAGTTTATGCCTTCAGCAGGGCAAAAGTATGTATTTTTTTTTTGTGATACTCTTGCAAAGATTATTTCATTTTTCTGTCTGACATTGCACAAGTGCAATTGTGGAATTGGGCTTCTGGGGACTTACCATATTTTAAAGCTATGGGAAATGCTAATGCTCCAGAGGAATAAAAACTATCACAAGTAGTGGCTATACTGTTATAAGGGCTTCATATGATAGTGCAAGTTTTTCTGGAATAGGAAAAACACTCTCTCACACACAAAAATGTTAATGAGCACCAAACAGTTATGCTCCTATGCTTATAGCTGCGTGCACACACACATATTAAATGTATGTATGCATGTGTGTATGCTAGGTGTGTGTGCTGTTCTAAACTGATGGCCATAAAAATATTTATTGTTAGGAGTTACCTACCTAGCTGCATGTAAATGAGCTCTCTCTCTCTCTCTTTTTGTGTTGGAGACACCCGTACATCTTGTGTTGGAGACATGGTTATTCTCTATATGTGGGGTCCTGTTTTGCTCACAGTAAACCCAAAAACAAACATCTATACAGGAGTCTCTCATGGGAACCCTCAAAACAGAGCTTTTTGTTAGGATGATAATTCTCATTGGCGCATATATCCTGCTATAATACACTCATTGATCCACAGTGATGTTTGATTATCTATATTTGCATGCATTTCATGTGTATTTGTGCACTATTCATTTCATAAAATCCTCTCACATTGTGTTCTATTCTCAGATTGCAAGATATGAAAGATCAGCTTAGAAAACGAATGTTTACAAAGCGAATAGTAAGAAGAATCACATTATCAATTGCAAATGGATTGTCAATTGAGCTGAATACATATGCTTTGATTCGTCCAACTTTGCCAGGTACAATTACTCTGAACTTCTATGCTGCATTATGTTATAGAGGCTTCTGTTTAATATCGTTGTCATCACATAAGGCAGTTTATGAATATTTTTTTGTGCTTTTGTTTCCTAGGGGCAATTACGTGGCTTGATTCTGTCACCAATCGTCCTTTGAAGGTAATAACAGATTGTCATGTTTCATTTTGTTTATTGGTTTAATGCTTACATTTATTTACATTGCACATATTTTGTGCAATGTAAGTGAATTATGCCTATTTGAGATCATTAGTCTTGATCATTTTGTGCTGCACTTTCCAGCATCTGGATTGGTTCTTATGGCATGATGCATTTCATGTAGTATTCTTTTTCCCTCATTATGGCTCTAGCTTGTGGGATTTCATGAACTTTCTCCACAGTTTGGCACTGAAGGAGGTTAAGGAGATTAGCATTAGCTTTCTCTTGAGGTGTTATGTTCTGTTCAATGATATTGTAAAACAGAATATGGTGCTATATTCTTGAACTTACCTGTATTTTACTTATTGCTCCCTAATCCACACCATAAAATTTCTTAAAAAGGAATTAGTTTCCAGTTAATTAGATACAAACTGGGGAGTTTCTTTACTTGCTCTAATCATATGTAATTGACTTTTAATTTATTCACATCATTTCCTTTTTGTTTTAGATTTTGGATTCACCTTGTGAGTGTTAGATCTTAATCAGGTCATGTATTTTGACATTGTGTAGACCGAGAGATCTTTTATCTGTGCTGATACTGGTGCATTGATGCAAGAACCTGCAAAACGATATCAGCCTTACAAAAAGTAAGCATGTTTCACTTCTGTTGATTATGTTATTTGTAATGCTTTTTTATTTTTCTTTCTTAGTTGATTCAAGAACCAGCTGCATCTTTTTTTCTTCCTTTCCCCTTTTCTTAGGAGTATATGATGTAAATAAATTTCCCGTTAGATCATTCAATATTGTAACTTCAAAGTTGTCATACCCTTACATTTTTCACACCGTCCTTTTTGGCATGCTGATTTTGGTATATGCCAAAACTTTAATATTTTTTTTTGTTATTTGATAAATTATGGTGGCTGTCTACTTGCATTTGTTGCCTAATTAATCAATTTATGGTTCAGTGACAGTATCATGTTGTCTGTCGAGGAGCTGTCTGAGATCAAAAGAGTTTCAACAGGACATCTTCATCTTCTTGGATTCAAGCCCTTAAGTTGCTTGAAAGATTATCACAACCTGAGGCCTTCGACATTTATTTTTCCTAGTGACAAGGTTCCTTAATTCTTTTCCTTGAACAGTATTTGGGTATTTTCCTAAAGTTCATGCTGCCTGTTCTGCTTTGGTTTATAGATAACTTTTTTTTGATGACTTAGCATGCTTCTTCAAGCCTATAAATGGCCATGCAATGCCACAGCTAAATAAAATTTTCCCCTAGATTGGGTAACAACTCTCTATATCTCCCTTTAGGAATTGCAGTTAGTGGAGAGAAATGGATTCCCTAGGTTGGTATTGCAATGTTATAGGATTCTATATAGAAGATGGCACATTCATGGAAATAAATTTTTTTAAGAATGCATTAAGAGTTTTTTTAGTTTCACATTATCTCATACAGTGAGTACATTTGGGCAATTTGGCAATATGTTGGTTTCATGGGTGTGCAGTGAATGGTATTTTGATCCACTGCACCTACAAAATTGCATCTAAAGGACATAATATGATTCGTTCTGTTGATTGTTTCTACTTTAGGATATATAAGTCAGGGAGCTTTGATGGTTCTCTTATGAGTCTGTCTAGATATGCCTGTGCCTTGCTTACAACATAAAAGCATGTTAATTGAGAGTCTGGTAGTGAAATGGTAGAATATCTATTTAATTTTAAACTTCAATGAGAAGTAAAATTAATACTTTCAAGCCACTCAAATATTCCCTTTTCACTCTCCATTAAAGCTCGATACTTCTCTCTTGTGGCTATGATGGATGTTATAACTAGTAGTAGTTACCTTACCAAACAAAAAATATATGCACTTCAGATATTTGGTGATTGTAAGATTATATTTCCAGATTTTTTTTGAGTTTCTTTGTTTCCAGGCAATCAACACTCCCGTCTTGCTTTACATATATCCTGAAATCACATCCCTGGTATGTAATAGAACTTTTTTGCTTTTCTGGTTATTGGTTGCAGGAAGTAATTGGTAGCACTTGCATTTTCATTGCCCTGCTTAGATCCATGGTAAACCTTAAACGGTGAGCAGTGTTTGTTTTGCAAACTATAGTATTATTCCTTGAACTTGAACCCAAATATTTATAAGATATAATCTAATAATATCTCTTATTTGTATTGCTGTGTTATATTATTTAGTAATGAGATAAGTTTTTACTCATGATAGACACTGTCTGTATTTATTTAGATTTATTGTTTATACTTTCCTTCTCCTTATTGTAGTATTTACAGATAGCATTTTACCCTTTTACCTGGGCAATTTTTGTTTAAGCCTGGGATTGTAGAAATTCATATTTATTATCCATATCCTTAATCATAATATAGGGACCGTTCTATGATGCAATGGGCAAACTCTTGGTTTTGTAACCATGTCTGTGTCTAGACTTGAAACTTTAGTGCATCCACCTTGTATAAAGATTTCAAAGGGCACAACCATCTCCAAATTCTTCTTCCAGGACCCAAATTCTGTTGGAGCATAACTAGGTGATGGCTTTAATTTTTGTGGTGCTAGTAACCTACACTTTATGTGGCTAGGAGCATCAAGATTCCCAACTTTAGCAGCTCCACTTTCTTTTTGGTTATGGAAAAGCAGGAATATAAATTATGGAACCCAAGAGAAGTGTTGTTCATCAATTGCAGAAGTTGATTTTTTTATCCTATCACTTGAATTAGTCATGCTTTTTATTTATTTGCATTTATTTATTCTTAATTCTTTTTTCTTTCTTCATTCATTCAAAATTTTGCAGTTTTGCAGTTGCATTTTATGGAAGCTCATCTCGTCCTCAATTGGTTGCCCTTGTTGCACAAGTAAACTACTGCATTTTTAAAGTACCATTGCATTGTTGCATGCATGAATTTATAATTAATTGGTGAACAAGTCTGATTTTGGCATCAATATGCCATCTTCATCCTTATATTATTTTGTCATTATTACTCTTTTTTTTTTTCTTGTCTATCTTTTGAATTTCTACCCTATTGCATTAAATAAGTGGGAGACCCTGCAACTAAATTCTGCTCCAATGTAAAGAGGAATGAAATAAACTGGTAATGTAAACTGATTGATTGGTAGAGAGTAGCTTAGGTTCCCAATACTTGTCTAACACATTTATCATTTTGCTTATTTGTTTTCTTTGTTTTATTTTTATTTTATTTTCCTAATTGCATTTCAGGATACGATAATATTCTAACCTGGTTGTCCCACTCTGTGGTCTATTAAACTAAGGCATGTGAATAACCTCATGCTGTCATTGTATGCAATTGTGTCATTTGCTGCATTTGCAATTGAATACTATGCCCTGTGCTTTTGTTTATCTTTCCAATATTTTTAGATCTCTCTTCCTGGATTTGAATCTATCTTTTTGAATTGAATACCATGCCTTGTTGTGCTTTTGTTGAGTAATGAAAGAAAGTAATTTCTGGTGCTTAGTCCATGCTGTTGAACTAGATTTCTAAGTTCCTTAAACAATATGATTTATGTGATACGAATTGTTATCTTGAACTAATTATGCAGTGAACATAATTGCTGTTGTTTTTATGTCTAATTTCAAAATTACTGTGTCATTAATGTTGCTTATTGATATCTTTGAAAAACAGGATGAGATTATTAGTGCTGGTGGTCAGGTTGAGCCACCTGGAATGCACATGATATATCTTCCCTATTCTGATGATGTCAGGCATGTTGAAGAGGCAAGTGCAATTTTAAGTTGATTCAAAATGGATTATATAGTAATCTTAGCAACAAGGCTATGGTTGACTTGCTGCAGATTCATTCAGACACAAATGCTGGGGCACCTCGAGCTACTGATGACCATATTAAAAAGGCTGCTGCTTTAATAAAACGCATTGACTTGAAAGATTTTTCTGTATTCCAATTTGCTAACCCTGGTAAGCTGGCTTTGATTATTCAGACTTTGTACCTTGAAGAGTGCTTATAAATGCTAAGGATATATTTGGTGTGGGTATAAAGGGTGAAAAGTTACAAAAGGTAACCAAACCTTTTGTAACTTTTCACCCATTTTACTTATGTTTGGTACAAATTAGGGGAAAAAGGAAATTTTCATGGAGGTTTTATTTAACCCCAAAATGGTTTTAAATGTTAACCTTGTGGGGATGAGATGCATGGTTGGCCCTTGTGTTTTGGATTTTTGGTCATATTTTTCCTATTGCTCCAGTTTGGTCATTGTTGCCCTTGTACTTACAATTCTTGCATGTTTGCCCTTCTGGTTTTGGTTTTTGGTCATATTTGTCCCCCGTGGTTTTGGTCATATTTGTCCCCCGTGGTTTTGGTTTAATTTTCTGTATGTGAACAAGATTTACAAGTACAAAACCAACAATGATCAAACCAAAACCATAAGGGCAAATATGACCAAAAATCCTAGACCATAGGGTCAAACCATGTATTTCATCCTCTTGTGGGGAGGGGTGAAAAAATTTTGAGGGGGGTGGATTTTGGGTCTCGAGTCCCTCCCTCCCCTTTTGTAGATTTTAACACTAATCTATTCTTTCTTCTCCTTTTATTTCCATTTTGGAGTGCAACTATATGCTATTTAATTTTTTGCTATTATATTTAATTTAAAATCTGATATCTCTTTTTTTGGGACCCGCTACTTTTCATTATTTCCAACTCCTACCAAACATTCTTAATAAATCATCTCTTAAACTTTTCTTTACCTTTAACACTTCACCCTTAAATTTAAGATGTTATCTCGTTAACATTTCTTCAGATTTTTCATCCCATACCAGAAGCAATCATTGGGAAAAATTTTGAAAACTTCTTCACATGGCTGTTGTCTAAACTTTTATGTTATCGTATAGTCTAACTAGTGGTTTTGGCATGCGCACCCTCATGTGTGTTATTCAAGTTAAAACATTATTTTATTATTGAAATTAACACATTTAAATTTTACTTATTGAACTAGCTTATGTGATTCGTATAAAAGTTATTATATGATGTTGATATAGATTTCCTTAAAAGTTTAATGGAAATGTTTATATGGATTCATGGACAGTGTGAATTGATGGTTATTATTGAGGGAAAAAAGTGATTTTAATTTGGATTCGTACTATGAATTGGAAATTGATGGCAATGAAAAATGACAATTGGTTTTAACCATTACTCGTACTGGGAGTAAAAGTTGGATTTCTGCTAGGATTAGAATTAGTACTGTTTAATTTATTAAGCATGTAATAGTCAAAGTTTTTGTAAGGTTCAGAAGTGCGTGTACACCCATGGATTCTGGATTTGAACTAGGAAGAACTTTTTATGCTCTCTTATATTTTGTCAAATCTACTCTGCAAATGATGAAATATAGTGCGTGTTATTTTAGGTGTAGTAAAATTTTCTTACTGGTCAATCTATGTCTCAGTTCCAATTAAATAATATATAACATGCATTTATGAAGTGTGGTCTCTGCCTAAGCAACGCCCTGATTGAAGTTAGCGGTTTTATAATGAGAGATCCTGAATTAAGTGCAAGAAAATAAAAAGAATATCAATATTTGGGTTGATTGAACATATAAAGTTATAAAATCTCTATTCATGTGGATCACAATTTTCGTGCATCATGGATATAGCACATTCCATAATACTAGTTTGCTGTAATATATGCTATTATTGGAGGACATTGATTTATGTGAACTATGAGGAAATCATATAATTTTTCTTTTTCTTTAAATCTTTGCTGGATTCTCATCATCAATTTCCAATACATTTTCTTACAGGTTTGCAGAGACACTATGCAGTTCTGCAGGCCCTAGCTCTGGATGAAGATGACATACCAGAAATCAATGATGAAACACTTCCTGATGAAGAAGGCATGGCCAGGTAAGATCAAATCGTAGCTTCCTATCCTTTGCTGCATCCACCATTCTTTCATTCCCTGCCCTCCACGTGGATCTTCACAATCATTTTTGTTAACCTGACAAATGTTCACATTTATGATACCACAGACCAGGAGTTGTTAAAGCAGTTGAAGAGTTCAAGCTTTCTGTCTATGGAGAAAATTACGATGAGGAAAGTGACATGGGCAATGGAAAAGCAAGCGACGCCTCCAAAAAACGGAAAACAGCTGCTGAAAATGCAGCTAAGGAGTCTGCAAGCTACAGCTGGCCTGATCTTGCTGACAACGGACAGGTGTGCTTTCTTGTCTTTCAAGTATGATGGTGTTTGTCTTAATCAAATGCACAAAAGTTGGCTTAACCATCAATATAGACAATTGGTTTGAGTAAACAAAGCCCTCTCTTAAACATTTCTCCAGATCAGTAAAAAACTCTAGGCTTCATTTGTTCAATGGACATAAATCCCTACAGAAAAAGTTTTCCTAGAAAAAATCGCAATCCAAATCAAAGTAATCGCTGTTTTATGTATGGGGGCCTACAAAGTTATTTAATTGATCCAAACAAGTTAATGATTATTTTTCCCTCTGGGATTGCACCATCCAAACAAGCTAAGCTTAATAAATCATTTAGGAAGATGAAAAGGGAACAGAAGAACTGATTCCTTTTAAGCTTTTTTGAAAAGTCATTATAAAAAAACAAGTGATTTATAAAAATATTGGAAGCTATGTTGTTTCTATTTGAATGTTCTTTAGGTATTTTAACTAGAGATACTCGGAGATTATAGCATATTCATTCGAAGTTGCGCAGATATGTCAATAGCACCTTGAGCTAAATAAAATTGGTTGATGGAAATTATTTGCTTATAGCTTGTTGAAATTATTTATAATATCTTACTGTAACAAATGAATAAGGAAATCGAATATAGGTTACTAAATTAAAGGATAACAATCCCTCTTTTCATGGATCTGTTTCGCAGTTGAAGGACTTGACAGTAACAGAGCTGAAGTATTACTTGACAGCGCACAACCTTCCTGTTACAGGGAAGAAGGAAGTTTTGATCAGCAGGATATTAACTCACCTGGGAAAGTGAGGCTAATCCAGCTGCAGCTCCTTTTCCAGCATCCAGTTGTGGTTTAGCAATGATGGTGATACATCACACGGTACACCAGTTACATCTTTTAGAGGCCAACTTATCTGCTCTTTGGGAAATTGAAACGCGAGCATGGCAGCCATTTGCGTCATTACAATACAGGCCAGCTGAGCTTTTGCATTTCCTGGTGTACAGGAGTTGTATTGTAATGATGAGTATCAGTGCCTAAAAATGCATTGTTTTGACAAGAGCAGGAGGGATTTGCAGCATTATCATTCCAGGAGTTTTGGAAAAGACATGCTCTGGACCTTTTATCTTTATATATATATATATATATATATAAAATGAGATTCCCCTGTAAATGGGTTTCTAGTCTGTTGAATGATACTGGAAAATCAAGAGGGGCGGGGGCTTAAATTCAAGTTCCACGTTTATCAGCCCAGAATCAATCTGAAAAAACAAAACCCTGCCCCCAGGACCTTCAATTTCTCCTATTCAAATTCCGCGTTTATGAGATCTGTTATTTTTTCTGTCCCTCTTTAAAAGTCAAGTCGGACATTCTCAGGCACCTCTTTAAAAGTCAAGTTCTGCCTAGTTTGAAGGGAAAAAAACCGAAGTGGAGGACGCGTGTTCAGTGGTCAACGCCTCACGAGTATGTAAATATTTTCGTAATCATAATAATTTATTATGCCAATTTTGTCCTCGTTTTGAATGGAATAACAATATTAGCATTATATTAAACAAAGACTGTGACAGTGTTTCACTGCACTGTAGATGATGATTTTTTTTTTTTTCAATATTTTTCCTTCAGTCTAGTTTTCAAACTATACCCTTTAGATCCCTCATTTTTTTTTTTTTTATAAACTCAATTTTGATTTAAATCTATTTTTTTCTTTACGTTTTAGTCTTTAATTTGAGATAAAAGAGAGAAAGTGGGTTGATTTTAGGGGAGAGAAAGTCGGTTAATACTAATTTTTCCCATAAAAAATATTAATTTTAATTTTTAATGAGTTTCATTTAATCAGTGGAGTTTAGCTTATGTATTTTTGTGCTTGTAAACTTGCTTGAAATATTAGATTTGAACTCAAGAATTTTTTTATTTTATTTTTGGGCTGATTTTGTTTTCTTGATAGATTGTTTGGTTGTTCGAGGTTATATATAGATTTATCAACGTGTTTATGATGTTTTATAAGTATTTTAAGTAAAAAATAAATTAAAAATAAGCTGTTACAAAAAAAAAGTCATCATCCCTACCTTTTTAACCACTGCCATGACTATAATTGAGAAAAAAGCAAGCAAAACATCACTCTTATTTTTTTTTTCTTTCAAAAGATTTTAGGGTAGACAATATTCGTCTAAACCATTAACAAAAAAGGTTATCGTGTGTGGATTCGACCTTGCAAGCCGATGCCAATGTCCTTTTCAAAATGGGCAAGGCATTCGGATCTATCTTATTAAGCCCAATAGTGTCTGACCTTCTTTTTTTTTTTTTGGTTTATACATTTTTTAATATTTTTTTTTTAAAATATTTTTTATTTATATTTAAATTAATACCCCTTCACTCTAATTGTTTAGATTTTTTTTAATTATTTTGTATGTATTTAATATTTTGAATAGAATAGTATAATTCATGTACAATTCTTTTTATATTTTATATAAATAAGATTTATTTTAAAAAATCAAAAATATTTATTCTTAGTTAAAAAAAAAGGTGACCTTTGAGATAAAAACAAATGTGCATTAAAAAGGGAAATGTTGCATCCACTTTTTTTTTTTCTCAATAAGTTAATACTCATTCTCTCTAATTTATTAGATTGTTTATTTATCCTTTTTTTAATAACAATTTTTTTAAATTATTTTGTATGTATTTAATGCTTTGATGAGATTATTCTAATTCAATTTTAATTTTTTTTATATGTTTTATACAAATATCTTTTAAAAACATTATTTATTCTTGGTAAGAAGAAATTGATCTTTGAGATAAAAGAAGAAAAGAAAAGAAAAATGTGTCCATTGAAGGGGAAAGTTGCAATCACAATAATTTTTTTAAATAATGTAGAATAATGAGATTATTTATCCTTTTTTTAATAAAATTTTTTAAATTATTTTGTATGTATTTAATGCTCTGAAGAGATTATTCTAATTCATTTTAATTTTTTTTTATGTTTTATACAAATATTTTTTTAAAAACATTATTTATTTTTGGTAAGAAGAAATTGATCTTTGAGATAAAAAAAGAAAGAAAGAAAAATGTGTCCATTGAAAGGGAAAGTTGCATTCACAATAATTTTTTAAAATAATCACTACAAGATTTCACAATTTTACCGACGGAAATATTCTGTCGGTGGATGATTGAGAGTACGTCGATAATTTATTTACCGACTACATTACCGACGGAAAACATCTATCGGCTTACCTTTCATCGGTGATTCCTAATTTCATTGCTATATCGGTCGGAAAAACAAAAAAACCATTTGCCGACGGTTTTACAGACGGAATTTGCGTGCCAAAAAAATAATTTCCCGCTTGAAATATACTGACGGATGTTAATCCGTTGGTGATATAACAATTCACCGACGGACAATTACGATCGGTAAATGTGTTGGTGAATTGTTAAAATACCGACCGAATATATCCGTCTGTAAATTCGTCGGTAAGTTAAAATACCAACGACATTATTCCGTCGGTAAATCTGTTGGTGAGTCATGAAAATACCGACTGAATGTATCCATCTGGAAATTCATCGGTGATGGTGGCGGTTACTGTCTAATGCTGACGAATTAATTCCGTCGATAAATCCCTTTGTAATTTTTATTTTATTTTATTTTATTTGAAATTATTTAGGATACATAATATAAAATGATATAAATTAAGGGTAATAAAAACCAAATATGCAAATAAAATTTATATTAAGCATAAAAAACAAAAAATCAAAGTTAAATAATATTCATTACAAAATGAATGTGTTTCAAAAAAATATTAAATGAAATTTTAAAGGGAAATAATATGTATTAAAAATTAATATAAAGGTGGAGCTGGAGGAGGAGGAGGAGGAGGAGGAAGTTGCTGGCCATACGACAAAAAAGGATTAGGCGCACATGTTCCACCTTATGACATGTTTATGACCATTTCACGAAGATATTCGTAGGCCGCTCTTTGTTGTTCAGACTCCGTTTTTTGTTGTTCTTTGAGTTGTGCGTATGCCTCTGATAGGTGGTTGTACTTTTCGGTGAGCTGAGTCGTGTGTTGCTGCAAGGCCACGAACTCCTTAGATTGGGAGCTCCCGACGGTTGAAGCACTACGGGCCGACTGCAAGTTGTTGGTTGTAGTGTTGGAGAGCCCGTAAACCTGATTTTTATCGGGTCCACTTGACGATCCAACCTCCATCCACAAATCCGGATCAAATTCCGGATGGGTCGTTGGATCGTCCCCGTATCTCTGCTTCAACCGATTATTATAGGTCTCCTGAAAATAAAAAAAGTAATCATCATATTCAATTCAATAAACATAATAATAACTTACAAAATAAAATGGTTGAACAAACATACCATGAAATGTTGAGCACGGTTGTCAACTAACTGTTGCACCTTCTTTTGGCTGTCTTGACTCCGCATGTGCGTCTCTACAAAGAGCTCTATCGGGCTCGGCTAACGTCCAAGAGACGTAGCCTATAATGAAAAAAATTTATTAACAACAAACATTTCACAATTTATTAACAAATTAATTGAACAAAATATTTCATTTAAATTAATCTTACCATCCGTTTTGCATGTGCAGAAAACGAAACGGAGCCGCCAATGTGCGTTGTCACCAAGCCATGAATTGGCCGATTCCGGTTGCTAGAATCGGACTGTGAGCGTCGTGTGAACCACTTAGACGTCACATGCTGAAGATAGTGCGGCTATATATCTTTCAAGATGTATATCGGTTTGAAATCCCTCCAAACCGCAACATTGTTCCAGCCTTGAAACCCCTTATCCCTCGCTGTTTTTTTGGCTCTTTCTTAGGCTTCGTACCAAAAATCACGCAACCTACTTCACGCAAGAAAAAATTACATTTCAAAACATAAATTTTTTTTCTAAAAAAAAAATTGTATTGTTTTCAATGTTACCTGGTTGCCGCGTGATTTTCCCAAACCCTCCTCACAATAGTGTTATGTTCATTGTTCCAGCAGAATTGATCCTGTGTATAAAAAAAATAATAATTTATTTACAATTATATTAATAATTTATTAGAAATAAGCTTAAAATTATATATTAACACTAACATCAAATCTGGAAAACCATGCATTGATTTGAGGCATTCATTCAGAATACCTTGATATCTGACTCCATTGAAACAATGAAATCTCCATCGACGTTTTAAACACCGATGATATTACTCAGGCGGCCTCAATGTTTGTGAACTTAAAAATAAATGAAATTAATGAAATAGTGATTACTTCATAAATTATGTTTAAAATGTTTTTTTTTTTTTTAAAAAACTAAAACCTTAACAAATTTACATTGAAAGGTCGTCCTTCCACTGTGAAGGCATGCCACATCTGCGCTGTGAACCAGTGTTGGAAGAGGCAGCATCGGTTGACGGCGCAGGTGGTGTAGGTGCCTCTTCTTGAGAGGCACCTAAGGAAATATCGTCCTCGCTGCTAGACGAACTTGCTGCGACCGGATGTGAATGACTAGCTTTGGTTTTCATTCTTTGCATCTACCCAATTTTATATAAACAATTATATAATAAAATGCAAATGTTAAAAAAAATTCGACAGCACCTCCCCTATACTGTATACTACCCAAATCTACAAACTTACAAATATTTACAATAGCCACAACCAATTGACCCAATCTATATTAATTATTCCAACATATTCAATTACTAATCCTAAGGTAAATTCAACATTAACAATTACAATTCAAAACATTATTCAATAATTATGCCAATACAACAAAACAATAAATTCAAAATAAATGGAAACAATTAAACACAAAGCAAGCAATAATAGAGTAAAATTAATAATTATTCCAACATATTCAATTATTAATTCTAAGGTAAATTCAACATTAACAATATTAATTCAACAAATTAATCAATAATTATGGAAATACAACAATAAAATATATTCAATAAATTAAAAAAGAATTATAGACTAACAATTAAAATCAATGGAAAAAATTACAAACATCATGCAATAATATAGTGAAATTAATAATTATTCCAACATATTTAATTACTAATTCTAAGGTAAATTCAACATTAACAATATTAATTCAACAAATTAATCAATAATTATGGAAATACAACAATAAAATATATTCAATGAACTAAAAAATAATTATAGACTAACAATTAAAATCAATGAAAAAATTACACACATCATGCAATAATATAGTAAAATTAATAATTATTCCAACATATTTAATTACTAATTCTAAGGTAAATTCAACATTAACAATATTAATTCAACAAATTAATCAATAATTATGGCAATACAACAATAAAAAATATTAAAAAAATTCAAAAAAAAAAACTATAGACTTTAGGAAAGAAATAGACAAACCTTAATAATGTGTTGAATTCAAAACTTTATCTACATTAAAAAAATACACCAAAACAACAAAATAACAAAAATAAAAATAACTAAAAATAAAATAAAATAAAATAAAATAGAAGAAAACACATACCTTTTAATGTGATAAAGATTCACAACAACAAATCTTTCTAGAGATTCTAGGTGAAAGCTTTGAAGGATTGAGAGGAAAAAAATCAAAACTTTGAGGTGAAAAACGAAGGAGAAGAAAAAATAAACCAAAGTGGTGGGCGCTGGAATTTATACGATAGATTTATTGACGGATTCACCGACGGCAATTACAAATTATTATTATTATTTTTAAATTCGTCGGTAACAGGTCAAAAATCTGTCGATAATTTTTGAATTTTGCAGCGAAATTTTTTATTACCCTCCATATTTTTCACGGTCCATCGGTTATTCTGTTGGTAAGCTGACACGGTCAGAGGTGCATTCAATTCACACCTTTTGGAATTCACACATTCCATCGGTATTTATGTCGGTAAAATTTGACCACCAATAAATTACCGATGGAAGTATTTTGTCGGTATTAGCGTCGATAAATCCGTCGGTATAGGTGTCGGTGATTGTGGCATTTTGTTGTAATTATTTTTGAACTCTCTGTGAGATGCCGACGGATAATGGTCCATCGGTATTGACGTCGATGATTGTGGCATTTTGTTGTAATTATTTTCGAACTTTCTGTGAGATGCCGACGGATGATGGTCCGTCGATATGGATGTCGGTGATTGTTCAATGTACAAGAAATGTTGTGTTTGTATTTTCTATTTACCTTCCTGCAAAAACTTTAATGATAAACTGTTCATCGCACAAAACAATAGTAACAGTGCTTAAACAATAAATATATATTTCGTGTTACAAAATATATCATCCATAATGTAAATTACATGAAGAAAAGGGTTTTACACAAGGCTTCGTTTTAATAGTTAGTCAGAATTTTCTTCTTCTTCGTCATCAATTGAATAGTCATCACCTTCATCGCAATCTTCAATATGGATATCATCTTCTTCATCGATATTTACTTGTCCGCTAGAGCTCAAAACAACGTTCAACTCCTCTACGTCAACATCAACAAGACTATCATCGGAAACATGAAAATTTGAATTTTCTTCCAATTCAATCGAATGAGCAACTCAATATGGTTCAACTAACTCACTAACTTGAAAGACTTCATCCCGCACACTTGTGTCTTCGTTCTCATCCTGAACAACCTTAACACGACCTCGTGGTTTCGTTTTTACAATGGAAAACCAATCAACTCTTGATCGATCCTTTCTAAATGAAAGGGTGTATGTGTAATAAACTTGTTCACATTGCTTTGCGAAAACAAAGACATCGTTTATGTTACGGTGTCTAGCTTTTGAGTTGATTTCGACCAGATCATAGTGCAGATCAACTCTGATTCCTTTATCAATCGTGTCATACCAATAGCATTTGAATAAAAACACTTTATTCTGCTCGCTATGATATTGCAGTTCGATGACCTCTTCTAATCTACCATAGTAGTCAACTTCTAACTCACTACTAGTGGATCCCTCAACACAAACACTGCAGTTGTATGTCTTTCTTCCTTGCCCGTATTCTTCAGTATGGAAAACATATCCATTGATAAAATACCCGTTGTAGCACTTAACGTTTCTTGTAGGCCCGAGGCTTAGTGAAGACAATGACTTAGGCGCACTCCTTCCCATTTGATAAACCTTATATATATGTAATTTACATCAATAAACAATAAATGAACTTGAATCTCGTTATGACATGCATATGTACAATAATTTTGCAGTTAGAATGAGTTTGTGATAGTGCTTCCATGTGTTCTGAACCACGTGGCGAATTGTTCATCTTGTAATTGAAAGATCTGAGATTTGGTCAGTTGTGAGTTATTTGAGAGCAAATATTGTCGATGCTGCCTGCAAGTGATAATGAGTGTATGATATTACAATATATAATTAATAGTATATTACTGACAAAGTTTAATTAGTATTACACATATATAAACTTACTGAATAAAAGGTCTCAGCTTATCACAGTTAAATAGAACGTAGTTGTGTGCTTGTTTGAATTCTATTTCCGACAAATATCTTCCTTTTACGACATTTTTAGGTGTGGGTCGTCCAGTATAGGAGAATATTGACAAGTTCCCACTGGAAGGCACGTCACCGCCATCATCATATCGTGGAACGCGATTGATTCTTGTTCTCAGATGAGGTTCGAAATAGTATGAGATAAATGTTGAGATCTCCTCAACAATATAGGCCTCACATATCGAAGCCTCAACATGCGCCTTGTTCTTAACTTTTTTCTTGAGATTATACAAGTACCTGCATTGAATTACAATTCAAGTATTTTCAATTAAGAAAAACATAGAAAATACTTTTATATATGAATTACATTGCAACTGTAATATCTAACCGTTCGAATGGGTACATCCATCTATACTGGACTGATCCTCCAGCTTTTGCCTCGAACGATAGATGTATAGGGAGATGCTCCATTAAGTCAAAAAATGATGGAGGGAATATCATCTCAAGTTTGCATAGTGTCTCGATGATATTTGTTTGAAGCCTCGTAATGTGCTCAACATTCAACTTGTTGGAGCATATATCTATGAAGAAATGACTGATTTTCATTAGTGCATCCCATATTCCCTTTAGCAACAAATCATGAAAAGCTAATGGGATGAGTGTTTGCATAAACACATGGCAGTCATGATTCTTCATTCCATATAATTTGCAGTCCTCTATATTAACCAGCCTTGATATGTTCGATGCATGTCCATCCGGAAAATGTAGACTCTTAAGCCATTTGTAGACTAACAGTTGTGTATTTTTCTCTAACACGAAGCTTGCCCTTGGTTTTGCGACCCGTGACTCATCATAAATCAACTCTATATTTTTACGGTTACAGTATAAAACTATATCCAATCTAGCCTTGATGTTATCCTTTGTCTTCCCCTTCACATCCATGACGATGTTGAAAATGTTCTCAAACACATTCTTTTCGATGTGCATGACGTCAAGGTTATGGCAGAGCAGATTGGTTTTCCAATAAGAAAGCTCCTAAAAGATATTTTGCGTTACCCAATTATGGGTCAAACCAAAACCAGGAAACTTTTGCTTACCTGATTGAAGGCCAAACATAATGTTACCGTACTCTGATACAACATCGTGCAATTCTTCACCAGAAAGACGCGGGGATGCAACATCTTTTTTAACTCTGCCAACAAAGAAATCTTTTCTGTTCTTTCTGTACCTGTGATTAAGTGGCAAGAAGCGACGGTGACAGTAAAAAAAAAGAAGCTTTACCTCCGTTTGCTAGCGTGAATGCCTTGTTGTTTTCCATGCATGCTCCAACTAGAAAGCATTCCATAAGCTGAAAAATCATTGATAGTCCACATCAAAGTCGCCCTCATAAGGAAATTTTGTTTCCTCGATATATCATAAGTCAAAGCTTCGGAGGATCACAACTACGCCAACTCATCAATCAACGGTCGAAGACAAACATCTATATTCCGGCCCAAGCTACTTGGACCGGGTATGACAGTAGATAAAAACATGAACTTCAACCTCATGCACAATCCCGGTGGCAAGTTATAAACCGTGAGTATGATTGGCCAACAAGAATAAGGAGCAGCAAATGAACCGAATGGATTGAATTCATTTGTACACAACCCAAGACACACGTTCCTTGATTCAGCTGAAAAGTGAGGATGCACACTGTTAAAGTGTTTCCACACTTCACCGTCAGAAGGATGCACCATCACTCGATCAATTGCATCATGTGACTGGTGCCATGTCATGTGCTCAGCAGTCCTTGGTGACATGAATAACCTCTGCAGTCTAGGTGTGATTGGGAAGTATCTAAGTTTTTTATATGCCACTAAAGTCTTTTCCCTGCTAGTTCTGGGTTTGTAATGGAAATGTCCACATGTCTGTCATGCACTCTGTTAGCTCAACATTTTCAAGGTAGTATAACATGTAGAAGTTAGGGTATATGTTAATTTTCTAGTATCCTAAACCGAGGGCTTTCATCATGGACTTCGCAGCATAGAAGTTCTCTTTCAACCTGTTCCCTTCAAGTAAAATGCTTCTCGCCCATTCAATAATTTTGTCATACCCAACCTCACTTAACGCGTAATCTAACTTGATGGTGAAAATTTGTGCTACGACCGATAATTTATTGTGGTTCGTGTAACCATCCTATAATGATTCGTTAGAATCTTTCAATAAATCAAAAACCTAGCTGCATCTGTATTAGGTTCTTCTTCTATGATTGAACATTGACTAACATTACCTTGATTCTTTCTCATTGCATCCATAACCATATTCCTGTAAGGATTACTATTGTCATTTGCTGCTTCATGCATGTTGCTAGCACTAGAAGTTGACCCAGTCATCCTTTCTCTCATTCTCTTCTTACTAACAAATACTTCTCCATGTGTATACCAACACCGGTAATTCTCTATAAACCCTTAGTGTAGAAGATGCATCATTACACATCTGGATGCATATACTTTTTATTTTGACACTTCCTGCATGGACACTTAATACCGCCTCTAGTAAAATTTATGAGAATAGATGTTGTGAAATTAATAAAACCTTAAACCTCGTTACAATAATCCATCCTCCACAATTCTTGAGCTGAATCTCGATATGGCGGCTACCACTAGTGAGCTGATATGGTTACGTAGTTTGCTTGCTGATCTATCTTTGCCTTATTCTTAACCAATGCTTTTGCACTATGATAATCAATTAGCTTTACTCATGGCTACTAATCCTATCTTCCATGAGTGCACTAAACACATGGAGATTGACTACTATCATTGTTTGCTAATCTGGCATTTCATAATATTGGCAAGTCTCAAAATCTAATCCTGAAAAATAATAAGCTTAGCTAGAAACGAGTGATAAACATGTCAAAACTTTTTGAAGTCGTCATAATCCTGGAAAATAATGCATTCTGGAACATAGCTATCATATCAAGTCATGTGGCGACGTCGTTGTATTTGGAGAGGAGACCAGGGAAAGCCATATCAACAAGTCTTCCACCTTACAATCATCTGGGTGGCCAAACATTTATATTTCCAATTAAGTATAAATTCAAAAATCTCATTTCTAAAAAAAAAAATATATAAAAAAAACAAGTCTTCCACCTGTTGTAAGAAAATATAATGAATAGAAAAATAAATAAATGTACAACATTGTCCTTAAAGATATTTTGTTAATACAAAACTATCTTTTAGGATTTAAAAGTGTGTTTGATTTTTTGTGAGTCCCACAAAAAAACATGTATTTTTTTGCTTTTCAATGTGTGGTTTGTGCTTTAGTGTCTGTTTGGAAGTGCTTTTGAAAAGCGTTTCCGAAAAAAATTTGAATTTTTTTTTGCTTGGATTTAATATGTTTTTGATTTTTTTAAATCATTTTGATGTGCTAATCTCAAAAATAATTTTAAAAAAATAAAATAACATTATTGACATACTTTTCTGAGTAAAAAACACTTTGAAAAACAACCACAACTACACTCCCAAATACGCTTTTAATAGGTTTCTCTTTTAAATTGAGGGTTACAAAAATAGCTAGACCAAGATCGAAAGAAAATACTAATAAATTTTGCAAATACAAAACACACTATAGTGTTTTTAGCACATCTTAATAGCAACATGGTATATATAGGCTGCTAGTATGTAACATTAGGCAAGAAAAAAATTAGAAAATTAAAAAAGTTATTATAACAGTTAAAAAAATAAAAAAAGCTTTTAGGGAATTAAAGAGTTATAATGGTTAAAAAAAGTTTTTTTAAAATAGAATTGTTAGGATTTTGTGATTGTTTAACATATAATTCCAATTGTTTTAAAAATTATGGTTTCAATTTAAGGGCAAAAAACAATTATGGTTAGAGATAAAACGTTTAAAAAATACATGTGATGCCTCACGTATAGGAGGGCAATTAAAAGTTTTTTTCTTGCTCAGCTTAACCTTGTGCACACCAGGCTGCTATCATTTTTTTATTAGTTATTATAACATATTAAAATTTTCTATATAATTATAAAGGTTATTCCTAGTCATTGATTGGTATAAAGCTTTATGTTCATTGCTTGTCTTTATTGAGATACAAAAACTCACCTATATAATATAATTTAAATTTATAATAATGACTTGGCATATCTAATATAGACGTGTTATATTTTATGCGACAAATTAAATGAATACCCATTTCACTATTCAAATACTAATGTGTACAAAACGATGTGTCTTATCACTAAGATCATTTACTAATATCATTACCAATTCCATCTATTAATTAAATACATATAATATGAATCCTTCCATGAAACTCTTGTTAAGTTGCTTTACACTCGGAAGCTTGACCCGACGAACCTCATTTCTAAAAAGAATAAATAAAAAAAACAAAGTCTTCCACCTCAGTCTTCCATACAAATATTAGTTTGTTAGGCATCACCAATCCTTCCAGGAAACTCTTGTTAAGTTGCTTCACACCTGGAAGCTTGACCCGACGAATCTTGATGCTGACAAGTCTTCTTAGTTGTAACGTAGCTATTTCAAAAATGTTTGATTTGAGAAACTTGAGAAAATGAGCTTGTGTGAATAAGTAAAATGATTAGTAAGTACATTATTTAAGATATTGAAAACTAGTAGTATTTGACATTATAGCGGTGGTTATTTTTTAAAATATTATTATTAGACTGGACATTAATTAGAGCTGTTGAGACTAATACATATAATGTTCTTTTTCTTATAAAAGAAAATTATTATTCTCATAAACTGAAGTACGAGAAATACTTAGAACTAATATGTATGTACTTGTCAGATAACTTGTACACTAAATTGATTAATATGTAGGTATTTTTCAGATAACTTATATATTGAATTGACTAGACTAATATACAGGAAATTACAATTCTAGACTTAAAAAAATCAAGTAAAGAATTAATTGAATAAATTTCTAAAATTAGCCTAAAATAATATATATATATATATATATATATATATTATTTTTATTATTTATAAGGTTTTTAGGTTTCCTTATAAATAGAAAGCCATGTCTCTTATTTCATGTTAATTGTGAAAAAGGTGAGTAGAGTACAATATTGAAATACCTACAAAATAATAATAATAAAAAACAATTATTACTTTAAGATATAATAATCCATTTCTTCTAAAAAGGTTTATGAGATTTTTTACAGGTGATTCATGTGGATTACCTTTAGAAGCCAAACAATTGGAACACTTATGATTTGCGACAACCTAACCTTGAAGCATATATTCAAAGTCGAAATAAAGTTCAAATCTTTAGGTAATCTTCGCATTAATCTTAAACAACTCTAAATCATTCTAACAAGATTCTCGGGACTCCTGAAAAAAATTCAAATTTACTATTTTCACTGCATGTTTGTGTTTGTTAGAAAATAATATAAATCATATATTGGGAGCTCACCTAATAGCTTAACCTTTTAGGTTGAATTGGTTCTTTGACATAGTATCAGATGGTTGATGACCAAGCGGTCACAAGTTTGAATTTCACCATCCCCATTTATTTGATAAAAAATTAAGCACAAGGTAATGTGGATCCATGTAAGTTTTAAGCTCTAAGGGCTTTCACTTGAGAGGGTGTGTTAGAGAATAATATAAATCATATCTTGGGACCTTACCCAACAGCCTAAGCTTTTGAGTTGAATTGATTCTTTGACAGTATTTCACGAAACCCAACAAAAATGACTTTCGTTTTCTCTTTCTTTGTAATACACACACGGTTTTGGACTCAAAATGGGATGGAAGTAAACCCAACATTTTTTAGCCATCCAATAATTTGAAAACTATTTATCAACTAATAACATACGACATGGACTCAGATTTAATGGTTCTTCCATTTATGTTATGAGATGGAGCTTTTATATTCTCAAATTTTTTTATGATTTTAGGGATTGATTGATATTTTTAAAATTTTATTTTTGACATCATCATATCAAAATGATATAAAAGTAAATAAAAATATTATAATTCAAAACTAAAAAAAAAAATCAGAATTTTTGGAAGACAAATTGCAACTGCAATTTCAAATACTTTGTAATATTGACAAGTATTGAAATCGAATCCTGAAAAATAATAAACATAGCTAGAAACGAGTGGTGAAATATGAATAGCTTTGAAAATAATAAACATAATTGAGGTGGCCCATCCTAGAAATTCAATGCACCAAGTCTAGTGGCGCCCAATTCACAAGTCCGAGGTGAAATATGCAAGGTTGTTAAAATCGTGATTTTAGAATAGAACGAAACGGAAAGCCCTTCACAAAATCGGATCGTAAAATCATAAAATCATAAGGAATTTTGAAATACATTAAAAAAAATTCATGTTTCAAATAAAAATTGATACATAGTTCAAGCAATATTGAAACAACATATTTATATATAAATCATCTTCTATGTATTCACAGCCAGTACCCGATTCAAGACAGAGCCACATAAACTTTGAATCAAAATATTACAAAATCAGATTCAGTTTAACAAAATAGCTATCGTGGTTCTGATGATTATGGCCATATCTGCACATATTCTACCTAGCTCATTCTTGAACTGCTTTGAGAACTAGTACTCATGATAGGAAGTTGATCTTCTGCACACGAGCACGTGCTTGCTTATCAGTAAATATGATTTGTGTGATGCTCTACTTGCCTTTGTACAAAATAAAAATTAATTCCCCAGGAAGTCTTCTGCTCTGTTCTCAAAACTTCTATGTTCCCTAACGAGAAATTCACAGACAAATTTAACAAACTAGAAATTCAATTAGCAAACCCATTCACAAACCCATTCACGGATTAAAGCAGTCGATGACAGACCCGGTGAGCAACCCATTCACAGACCCATCAATTCATAAATTCAGACACAGAGGACAAATAACAGGGGCAAAATTCGGTCTGCAATTTGACAACTAAATCACGATGCTATTTGCAGAAGGTGCAAAAATATAAACAGAATAACTTACTATGGTTGGTGCCTGGTGGAGACTGGTCACTAGAGAGTGGAGAGCCGCCGCTTGTCTGAAATCTGGATCTCACGGTGGCTGGTGAAAAAGATTGTTGTTGCCCGTTGGTGGTGGACCGATGGTTGATTGCTGGAACTTGGACGGCTGAGAGAAGGAGAACAAGGATTTAGAGACTGAAAAAAGATGAAGAAAGCTGAAGAATTGACGATTTGTGGTTTTGTTCTGCCTTCTGCGTGTAAGTCACACAGTGTGACTGTCAATCGGCCAATTCTTGCTTGACATGTGGAGCTGGAGGGAACAGTGGCGCAACATTTTGTGTTTTGGAGAAAAACGTAAAATCGTGCGTAAAATCACGATTTTGCGCGATTTTACCCGATTTTGATCCGATTTTATCAATTTCCGATTTTTGTGAACGATTTAACATGTTTAGCCTAGATTGACTCGTAAAATCATACAATTTTATGAGTTGACTCGCGATTTTAACAACCATGGAAATATGTATAGCTTTGTCTAGTTTTACCATTTTGATTAATCTTTTAAATAAACACCGTGTGAAGGGGTTCATTATGGTCCAGTCAATATTGATGGAATCAAATACTGGACCTACATAACTTTACTATCCATGAATATCAAGTGAAGTTGCGTTGTATTTGGAGAGAAGACCAGGGAAAGCCATACGGACAAAATAAAACCAAGTCTTCCACCTTTTGTAAGAAAATCCAATGAAAAACAGAAACAAAATAAAATCTGAGACGTATACGAAGAATGTCCTTAAGAAAAATTCTCTATACAAGGTCATTCTTCATGATTCAACAAATTTCTCCTCTAAAACAAGGGTTACATAAATAACTAGATCAAGATCAAAAGAAAATACCAGTAAACCTTGCAAACACACAAAAAAATACTATGGTGTTTTCAGTATATTTTAATTGTAAAAGTGCATGGCATACATAGGTTGCTAGCATGTACCAGTTAGTCAAGAAATAAATTAGAAAATTAAAAAATAGTTATAATAATTTAAAAAATAAAAGAGTTGTTAGGAAATTAAAGAGTTAAAACTGTTAAAAAAAGTTTTAAAATAAAAGAGTTTGTGATTGTTTAAAAATTAATTTCAAATATTTAAAAAATTACATTTTCAATTTAAGGACAAAAAAAAAAAATTGTTAGAGATAAAAGGTTCATAAAGTGCATGTATTGTCTCACGAGTAGGAGAGGCAATTTTCAATCTTATGCTAGCTTATGTGCACGAGTCAATTATTATTTCCTTGTCAGTTATTATCGGATACCAAAATTTACTATATAAATAAAGGTTATTCCTAGTCATTTATTGGTATAAAACATTATGTTCATTGCATATCTTTATTGAGATACAAAAGATCATGTATATAATATAATTTAAATTTAGAATAATGACTTAGCATAGTGTTATGTTTTTTTTTTCCTTTAATCCAAATATTGTAGTTTCCGAATAACAATGGCAACTTATCAGTGCAAACTTTGTTGGCCAGTCTATTTTTGCTATTGGTTTCCGAATTAGCTGAACTGAGGTTTTAGTAGATACTGCAACTTTTCAAATCCCATTTCGTTTTTAGTCTGTTTTGCAGCAGTGAACGAATTTGCTTTCAATTTTATTCCGGCTAGACTTTTGTTCTCCCGTCAGTATATATTTTGATGATATATTTATATGATTTCTTTTTTAAATAATTTTGGAAACAACGAGGAAAGGGGAAATTATGCATTCCGGAAGTCTCTATATATAGACTACATTCTAATAGAAGTCTCCCATCAATCTAAGTTCACTTCCTCTTTTTAATCTCTAAGAAGAGCACTTTTAGGGAATGATGGGACCTTCATTGTTGCTCGCTCAATTTCTCTGCCTTCTTTTCTTCCATTCGCACTCCCAACCTGCTCATTCTTCTTCCAATTTCTCCTCTTCAGTACAATTATGCCCCGGTGACCAGAGCCTGGCTTTGCTCCAATTCAAAAATTCCTTTTCCATGATGCCTTCTTCTCCATATGGATTTTCATGTTATCCACCCAAGAAAGTGCTGTGGAAAGAGGGTACAGATTGCTGCTCTTGGGATGGCGTGACTTGCAACATGAAAACTGGCCATGTAATTGGCCTAGACCTTGGTTGCAGCATGCTTTACGGAACCCTCCATTCTAACAGCACTCTCTTCTCCCTTCATCATCTTCAGAAGCTCGATCTCTCTCGCAATGACTTCAATCGCTCTGTCATTTCATCTTCCTTTGGTCAGTTCTTGCATTTGACGCATTTAAATCTATATTCATCGAATTTTGCAGGCCAAGTTCCCCCAGAAATCTCCCATTTATCCAGATTGGTGTCACTTGATCTCTCTTCCAACTCTGAGGAGCTGATGCTGGAACCGATTTCTTTCAACAAGCTTGCTCAGAACCTTACCCAGCTGAGAGAACTCCACTTGGGTGGAGTGAACATGTCTTTGGTGGTACCCAGTTCCTTGATGAACTTGTCTTCTTCTTTGTCATCTCTCCAACTCTGGCGTTGTGGATTGAAAGGGGAACTCCCTGATAATTTCTCTCCCCTATCAAACCTTCAATCGCTCGATTTATCGGGCAACGGAGGACTCACTGGCTCTTTTCCGCCATACAATTTGAGCAATGCTCTTTCGTATTTTGATCTGTCAGATACGCGGATCTCAATACATTTGGAACCAGATTCAATCAGTCATCTGAAGCATGTGGAAAAGATGCATCTTGAAAGGTGCAATTTTGTTGGATCGAATCTGGGTCTACTTGGTAACCTCACGCAACTCACTGAGTTGGGCCTTGCAGATAGCCAGTTGGTTGGTCAAATCCCTTTTTCGTTTGGAAAACTTAAGCAACTCGAGTACTTGGATCTTGGAAACAATAATTTTATTGGTCCAATTCCTGATGTTTTTGTTAATCAAACGCAATTGGCGTGGTTGGACCTCTCAGGTAACAGTTTTCAAGGTCATCTCCCATTCTCACTTGCAAACCTTAAGCAGCTCAGTTTCTTGCTTCTCTCAGCCAATAATTTTACTAGCAAAATTTTGAATGAGTTTTCAAACCTCACTCAACTTGCTTGCTTGGACCTCTCAAACAACAAGTTTGATGGGCAGATTCCATCCTTATTTGGAAACCTTAAGAAGCTATATTACTTATCACTTTTTTTCAATAATTTTTCTGGTAAAATTCCAGATAGTTTTTTTAACCTCACACAACTCACTTACTTGTACCTCTCAAACAACAAGTTTGATGGCCAGATTTCATCCTCTCTTGGAAACCTTAAGAAACTATATTACTTGACACTTTCTTTCAATAATTTTTCTGGTAAAATTCCGGATGGTTTTTTTAACCTCACACAACTCATCGACTTGGACCTCTCAAACAACAAGTTTGATG
This sequence comes from Populus alba, assembly GCF_005239225.2. Taxonomy (NCBI): domain Eukaryota; kingdom Viridiplantae; phylum Streptophyta; class Magnoliopsida; order Malpighiales; family Salicaceae; genus Populus; species Populus alba. The sequence goes on along the minus strand of NC_133294.1, from coordinate 13,570,461 downwards.
AGCAGATTTCATCCTTACTTGAAAACCTTAAGAAGCTAGATTACTTGTCACTTTCTTTCAATAATTTTTCTGGTAAAATTCTAGATAGTTTTTTTAACCTCACACAACTCACCGACTTGGACCTCTCAAACAACAAGTTTAATGGGCAGATTCCATCCTTACTTGGAAACCTTAAGAAGCTATATTACTTGTCACTTTCTTTCAATAATTTTTCTGGTAAAATTATAGATGGTTTTTTTAACCTCACACAACTCACCGACTTGGACCTCTCAAACAACAAGTTTGATGGGCAGATTCCATCCTTACTTGGAAACCTTAAGAAGCTATATTACTTATCATTTTTTTTCAATAATTTTTCTGGTAAAATTCCGGATCGTTTTTTGAACCTCACACAACTCACCGACTTGGACCTCTCAAACAACAAGTTTGATGGACATATTCCATCCTTACTTGGAAACCTTAAGAAGCTATATTACTTGATACTTTCTTTCAATAATTTTTCTGGTAAAATTCCGGATGGTTTTTTTAACCTCACCCAACTCAGAATCTTGCACCTCTCAAACAATTTACTGATAGGAAGCATCCCATCACAAATAAGTAGGCTTTCAGGTTTAAACTCTCTCGACTTATCTCATAACTTGCTCAATGGAACAATTCCATCCTCCTTGTTTTCTATGCCTTCTTTGTGGGCTCTTTTTCTTCACAATAACCAACTGTATGGCCAGATAAGTCCGTTCCTTTGTAATTCATTACATTATATCGATTTCAGTCACAACAGGTTGTATGGCCAGATTCCACCTTCAGTTTTCAAGCTTGAGCATTTGAGACTTCTTATGCTTTCCTCCAATGATAAACTGACTGGGAACATCTCCTCTGTCATTTGCGAGCTGAAGTTCCTAGAGATTCTAGACTTGTCCAACAATAGCTTTAGTGGATTCATCCCGCAATGCTTGGGAAACTTCAGTGATGGACTCTCAGTGTTGCATCTTGGTGCCAACAATCTCCACGGCAATATCCCTTCAATCTATTCAGAGGGGAACGATTTGAGTTATCTCAACTTCAATGGCAACCAATTGAAAGGGGTGATACCACCATCCATCATCAATTGTGTGAATTTAGAATTTCTGGACCTCGGTAACAACATGATTGATGACACATTCCCTTCCTTTTTAGAAACGCTTCCACAGTTGGAGGTTGTTGTTCTAAGGTCAAATAAACTCCATGGTTCTTTGAAGGGTCCAACTGTCAAGGACTCTTTTTCTAAATTACAGATTCTTGACCTTTCCAACAATAGCCTGAGTGGTCCTTTGCCAACAGAGTATTTCAACAACTTCAAAGCCATGATGAGCGTTGATGAGAATATGGATTACATGAGGCCAGAAGATTTACCCACTTCTTATGTTTATTCTGTAACTTTGGCATGGAAAGGTTCGGAGATTGAGTTTTCTAAAATTCAAATTGCCCTCGCAACACTTGATTTCTCCTGCAATAAATTCACGGGAAAGATTCCAGAGTCCCTCGGGAAGCTTAAATCTCTGATACAGCTCAACCTTTCTCACAACAGCCTCATCGATTATATCCAGCCATCACTGGGGAATTTAACTAATCTGGAATCGCTGGATCTCTCCTCAAATTTGCTTGCTGGAAGGATTCCACCGCAATTGGTAGATTTAATATTTCTTCAAGTCCTGAACCTTTCGTATAACCAACTTGAGGGACCCATACCTCAAGGTAAGCAGTTCAACACATTTGAAAATGGTTCATACGAAGGGAACTTGGGATTATGCGGGTTTCCCTTGCAAGTAAAATGCAACAAAGGTGGGGGCAACAATCAAACTTCGAGAAAGAAGATTCAATGTTTGAAGAGGGATTTGGATGGAAAGCAGTAGAAATGGGTTATGGATGTGGATTTGTATTTGGAGTCTCTATAGGATACGTTGTATTTAGAGCAAGAAAACCTGCATGGTTTGTGAAGATGGTTGAAGACAGTGCACATCAAAATGCAAAAAGGCATAGAAGGAAGAATGCTCCCAGAAATGGTGGAAGACGATACTAGCTACTCAGGGCGGTGTGAGAAGGTAAGTCTTGATAATGATTTTAACTAGTAGCGCAAATATTTTATTCCATGATCCATCACCAGTTTAGTTAACTAACTTGCTTTGTGGACTAGGTCAATAATGGCAGCGGTCAAGAAGAGGGGATCATCTTCCAGGCAGCTGGTTTTTTTTTTTTTTTGGTCATGTGTTTGTAATTTTTTTAATCGATGGATTTATGTCATTGTAAGTTAATGATTTTACCAGAATCATAATAATATAATAAATTATAAGCAAAAGCACTAACGAGGTCATTATGTCTTGATCGTTTGAAGCTATCAATTGCGCTCATTTAATTATGATTCATGATTTTTTATTTCCAAGAGATGTGATTGATATCAATTTTCGGGCAGCAATTTTTTCCTTCCTTATTCATACATTTTTATTTTATTTTAGCAAAATTAAGTCTTTTTTAGTAGCATGTTTTTTGAGAAAAAAACTAAAATAAATATTCATTAAAATTTAAATCACTTGAAGTTAGGAGGAAAAATGTATTTTTTTTGTCTTATTTTGATGAAAACATGTTTTTTTATTATAAATAAAAAGCATTTCTTTTTAATAAAAGTTTCTCATGATTTGAAAAGCAACTTTTGATTATAAACATAAAAAATTATCATGACTCAATTATTTATTTATGTGTGATAGAATAAAAATTAATATGAGAAAAACATGTAAAAAACTATTATTAAAATAAAAAAATAGATAATTTATTCTCATTTAATATTCATGAAGATATTTTTTAAAAAAGATTATATATTAGGTTTATATATAATAATTTTTTTTTCTAGGTGTTTTAAGATTTGTTGTTTAATTTAGATTTTTTTTAACTTTTTACATGCTTTTATATTTGTAGTTGTTTTGTGGTAAGGTAGGTTTCATGACTTATTTAAAGATATTGGAAACCTCTTCAAGAGATAATTATCATATATTTAGAGAATAAAAATTAGGGGTGAGCAAAAAACTACAAAATTGATTAAATCGAGAAAAATCAAAAAAAATAATAAAAAAAACCGAACCGTGAAAAAAAATCGATTAAAATTTTTTAAAAACCAACCGGTTTGATTCAAGTTTCGGTTTGATAAGCCTGAAACTGAAAAAACTAAACCGAATCCAAAACCAAAAAAAACCAAGCCAAACCTGAAAAAAACCGAACCAAATCGAAAAAACAGAGCCAAACCAGAACCGATCAGTTTGAACCGAATTTTATTTTAAAAAAAACCAATTTAATTATTTAATTTAATAAAAATCAAACTGAATAAAAAATAATCATCTCTAATAAAAACTGAGAATTCCCTCTTCGCACATTAAAATATTATATATTTTCCATGTGCATGTGTTGTTACAACTATATTTAGCTTATGCCTACTTCACACAGCGAGGCATATGAATTTCGGATGGTGCTTCCCGAATTTTCGACTAGGAAATCTAAAAAATCTTTACTCTAGCTTCAACTTGATTTTTTTTTTTTTTTTTTGTAAACTTCTATCGATTAGATTCAAGAGAAGGCCTGTGGACAAGGACTATAATGACAACTGTCAAGAGGAGGGGACCATACTTAAATTCTTTCTTTCTTTCTTTCTTTCTTTGTTTTTTCTTTTAATTTGTGTGTTTATAATTTTTCACGAGCAAAATTGTTCATTTAGCAGTTATTAGCCTGGTTAATGGATAGATTCTTACTGTTGTAATTTTAATTATTAAGCATTATAGTTAGTGATTAATTTGAAGTCCTAAGCCATGCTTTGGCTACTATATATTTTAATATTTCATAGCCTATAAATATATAGTTAAAATAAGAAACAATATTAAAATGGATAAAATAATTATGATTCTAAGAAAACCTAGTTGATGAATAATAGGAAATCCTTTAGATTGAAACAAATGAATTATCATTTTAAAATCAAAAAGTTACTCGTGTAAATTGTTAAATTAATTATTCAAAGTTTTCTATTATTTCTAGTATGATTTAAACTATTAACATTAACCTGTTATAATAGGTAAGTTTAACTGATATAGAACAATTATATGTTAATTAGATATTGATCCTGAATTTATTATTTCAAGCACCATAGAAAAAAATCATAATTTATATATTCTGTAATCTCTATTTGGCTTTTTGCACAACTATGTACTTTTTTTCTATACATAAATTATTTAAAAAAAACCAAATTTATTAAGAAAAAAAAAAAAACAAAACAAAAAATTCTTTTTTTTTTAATTTAGATTTTTTTAACACTATTTAAGGTTAAAAAATTAAAAGAGTTGCTTCAAGAACGACACCGTTCTGAATCCAGATTTTGAAATAAAGGAGAAGCATCAAATTAAATAAAAAATTCCTTGCTTGAGAGAGACCGAGAAGTGTGATAATTTGAAATAAATAAAAAATCGAGTTGCCACCATTTCTCTCCTTCAAAACCCCTACGCCACAAGCCGAGAAGAGAAGAGATGAGAAGAGAAGAAAAAAAGAGAAGAGAAGAGAAAAAAAAAAAAAGAAAAAAGAAGAGAATATAAGAAACGTTTCGAGCCAGAAATCTTTCAGGTTAGGGATTCGTCTCTTCAAATCACATTTCACTGTTTCCGAAGTAACGTATAAATTTGATTTCACATTAGCAATTGCTGCTGCTTTTCAATTTCGATAGTCACTCTACTCGCGTTTTAGATCTCCATATGATTTATTTATGTTTATAATCTCTAGTGTCTTTACGATTTTAGGCGTTGATTTGTGATTTTCATTAAGGAGAACGCCGAGGAGTGTAATTTTCAGGAAAATTTATCAAGTCGATTCCGTTTGTTTATGCATCTTCTTTTTTACCAGCTTTGTTTATGCGTCTTCTTTTTTCTCGTTTTCCGTTTGGATGCTGAGAAAATTTGAGAATTGGAAAGGAGTTTCAGGAATTTGAATAATAAGACTTCACTGTTGGAACTCGAGGAAATTGGTGGTTTTCATGCAAATTTTGCGTCTGCGCAGACTTTTTGGCTCAGTACCAAACTGAGGGTACTCTGGCCATTTTCATGACCTTGACTAATTTTTCTTGATTACTGAGTAACCACTACCTTGATCAATATTTAGACACTAGAAAATCTTTGTAATTTGATACTCAGAGATGAGGACTTGGCACTTTGCAGCTGTATATTTGACAAAATTTTAGCAATTCTTTTGAGATTGTGACAGTCGTTTTATCTTATGAGGAATACTTTTGTAAAAAAATATAAATATTTGCACAAATTCTGTTTTGACTGTGCATAATGGAAGGGGATTGTAGTGAATTCGCAGATCACATTTTGATGTTGAGAAAATAAATGACCCCATAAAGATGGGCCAATTTCGTAAAAAAAAAAAAAAAAAAACGAATGTTGTGAAAGAAGTTGCGTGGATTGTCATTCTTCATGATCGATATCGCTCTCTATAAAATCTCCATGTCTATTTTTCTGTGCATGATCAATATCATTTCAATGCCATTTCTTTTTTATTTTTTCAAGCAATTTCACTTCATTGTCATTATTCCTGAAAACAAGAACAAAGTTCAACATGATGCTTTGCAAAGCCATCATTACCTGAATGAGAAGAAACTGTCGCAGGACATAAGTAGACAGCGGTTGTGAATTTACACTAATGTCTGACCAGCAGCAGAGAGAAATCCTTCTGAGTTACAATTTTCTACATACACATTTAAGACGAAAGTGTGTTTAATCTCTTCTCCAAGGAAAGAGATGCTTTTTTTAAAAGATAGGCTTGTCTATGCCTGCTTCTTTAATTTCCCTTTGTTAACCCATCAGTATTTCTTACTTGTTCAAAACTCTGGACAGTTGCTGCACACAGGTAGCCAATGCTTCTAGTAGCATCAAATTCATTCCTAAATTTCTCCACCTACACCAAAGAGCATACTGTAATTGGACATCCAGAACATGTAGGGACTATGAACATCACGTATCTCCACATTGGTATGATATTATCCACTTTGAACCTAAACCCTCATGGATTTGCTCTTGGGCTATATCCCAAAAGGCTTCATACCAATGAAGATATTTGTCCATCCTTATATACCTATGATCCTCCCCACTTCTAGCTAATGTGGGACTTTGGTCGTATACCCAACAATCCTCCCCTCGAACAAAGGACCACCGAGCCTCCCCTCAAACGATCATTCATCCGTCCACTCTTTACCAACCAGGATTCTTCATTCTCTACTTCACCGTGTTGGGGTTAGGACACGTCCATGAAGTATCCAGAGAGCACACCACCTATTCAAATAGAGCTGATCCACAGATTACATCATGATCTAATTGGGGCCCACCATCTTCGTTAGGCATTCTGAGGATTCATCCACCATGGCTAACTCTGGGGCAAGGCTTTGATACCACTTATAGGGACTATAGACACCACGTATCTCCACATTGGTATGATATTATCCACTTTGAGCCTAAGCTCTCATGGATTTGCTCTTGGGCTATACCCCAAAATGCCTCATACCAATGAAGATATTTGTCCATCCTTATATACCCATGATCCTCCCCACTTCTAGCTAATGTGGGACTTTAGTTGTATACTTAACAGAACACACTTAACATCAAGGAAAAAAAAGAAGAGAATCTAAATAAATCCTTACAGACATAATGAACACAAATCTAAGCTCAGCCTGACAAATAAACTCTCTGACTTGTGTGGGATCTGAGTTCACTCCAAGAACCGGAATTGAATCATCCAAGAAATGACTTGCTGGTAAAAGAGTTCCATCACCACCAACAGTAAAACCAAATCAAAATTCCGAATTGGTTGTGATAAATTTGTACGTAAGATGGGTTCCCAGTCAATATTTGATTTCTTTCGTAAAATATCATTACAGTAGTTTATAGCATCCTTGTGAACCTTACATGGGGATTGAAATGTAAAATATTTGATTCATATGTATTTTTTTGAAAATTTATCAAAAATATAGGTAAAAAATTGGATAGCAACATATATAGGGATTAAAATGTAAAATCATAAAACTTAAGGGACCAAATAAATACATAAACTCAAACTTTTAAAACTAAACCAAGGTTTTTCATGCCTTTTCAACATTGGACGTTGTTTTTTTTTCATGTTATTTGGATTTTTAAAAAAAACTACAATCTAAGATTCTTTTTTGAAAATTCAGTCTTTAATTTGACATGGGATCATTCCTCTTACCTTGGATATATAATAACATGCAAAAGGAAAAGAAATTATTAACCGATAAAACAATGATAATAAAACTTGAAAGGATGTGATTGTGAATAAAAAAAGTTGAATGACAAAAAAACAATCCATAATACATATGAATCTGCATGCATAGTAGCATGCTTGATTTTTTTTTTTCAAATCTTTTAGTTTATTTTATTAGATAATTGTCTGCACCATGCTGCAAGTCAGATCAATTTTTTTAACATAAAAAAAATCCAATAGTTGTTAATGTCTTTTTAATTTTTTTTTTTTTAACTATATAGATATTGACCTAATGTGACTTAGTCAACTTGGAAGATCCAAAGATTACCTGAATGACCACTAAAATATAGTTTGAGTTAAAAAGAATCAAGATGACATCTCTTTTAAATATTGAAAGGAAAACATATTACATTGATTCAGATCAATTTTGATTAACTTGCCAAATCCTACAGAAAGAAAATAAAAGAAAAATAAATTCAATATTGAAAGATGAAATTAAAAACATAACTCAAATAAAATCATAAGTTAAGTCAACTCTGGTTAATCTATCAAACATGGATCATGAGATCAGGATAACGCCATAGAAGAAAAAAAATCAAAGTAAATTATAAATCTCAATTCTCAATCAACTTATTGTTTAAGGTTGAAATTAAAAGATCAATTAAAAAAGAGACATAAAAAAAACTTTGAGTCAACTAACTAAACCCGTGACACGCATTATGAGATTGGGAGCTCCCAACGATTAAGACACTACGGGCCACCCGTAAGTTCTCGATCATAGTGTTGGAGAGCCTGTACACCTGATTTTTATCGGGTCCACTGAACGATCCAACCTCTATCCACAAATCCGGATGGGTTGACGGATGTCCCTATATCTCTCTCTCAACTCGGCTATTATAGGTCTCCTGAAAATGAAAAAAATAATCATCATATTCAATTCAATAAAAATAATAACTTACAAAATAAAATGGTTGAACAAACATACCATAAAGTGTTGAGCATGGTTGTCAACGAATTGTTGCACCACCTTTTGACGGTCTTGACTCCGCAAGTGCATCTCAACAAACAGCTCCATTAGGGTTGGCTCACGTCCAAGAGACGTAGCCTATAATGATAAAAATTAATTAACAACAAATTAATTTAATGATATATTTCATTTAAATTAATCTTACCATCTGTTTTGCATGTGCAGCAAATAGAACAGAGTTGCCGGTGTGCGTTGTTACCGAGCCATGAATTAGCCAATTTCGGTTGCCAGCACCGGACTACGAGCATGTGTGAACTACTCAGACGTCACGTGCTCAAGATAGTGCGGCCATATATCTACCGGGATGTATATCGGTTTGACATCCCTCCAAACTGCCACGTCATTCTAGCCTTGGAAACCCTATCTCTTGTTTTTTTTTTCCTTTTCTTGTGCTTTATACCAAAAATCATGCAACCTACTTCCATAGCCAGAAATTAGATTTTGAAACATAAATTTTTTTCTAAAAAAATCTTGTAATGTTTTCGATGTTACCTAGTTGCCGCGTGATTTTCCCACACCCTCCTCACAACTTTACCATGCACCCTGTCACAAGTGAATTTGTTTTATGTATAATAATTAAGTAAATGAAAATAATAATTTATTTACAATTATATTAATAAATTATTAGAAATAAGCTGGAAATTAGGAATTAACACCAACCTCAAATCTGTCAAACGATGCATCGATTTGATGTATCCATTCAGGATGTCTGGATACCTGACTCCATTGAAATAAAGGAATCTCCATCAACGATTTAAACATCGATGATATTACTCAGGCGGACACAATGCTTGTGAACCTAAAAAAAAATTAAATTAATGAAATATTGATTAGTTGTTCGTAAATTATGTTATAATTTTTTTAAAAAAAACTAAAACCTTAACAAAATTATATTGAAAGGTCGTCCTTCTACTTTGCCTCGTACTTGTGGGTGAATTGATTACACTGCGAAGACTAGACGCCTCTGCGCCATGAAACCGCGCTGGAAGCGGCAACATCGGTTGACGGCGCAAGTGACTCTTCTTGATAGGCACCTAAGGATATGTCATCCTCGCTGTTAGAAGAACTAGTTGCGATCATACTTGAGCGACGAGCTGTGGACGTAACTACACAATTTTATATGAATAATTTTATAATTAAATTTGAATGTTAAAAAAAATTCAACAGCACGTCCCCGATACTGGAGACTACCAAAATCCACAAACCTGCAAATATTGACAATAGCCACAACCAATTGACCCCATCTATACTAATATTGTATATAACATAACATCTATACAAATAACATCCACACTAACTACAAGGAAATTCAACATTAACAATTACAATTCAATAAATTATTCAATTATTATGGAAATACAAACAATAAAATATATTTAATAAACTAAAAAAAAACTCCAAACTAAGAATTAAAATTAATGGAAATAATTAAACACAAATCATGCTATAAGGTAAATTCAACATTAACAATTACAATTCAACAAATTATTCAATTATTATGGCAATACGACAATAAAATATATTCAAAAAAATTAAAAAAAAATAGACTTTAGGAATGAAATATGCTTACCTTAATAATGTGATAGGGCAAATGAAGTAGACGAAAAAAATGAAGTGATAGGGCAGTCGCTGGGATTTATAGAGTAGTTTTACCGACAGCTTCACTAACAGAAATAAAAATTAATATTATTTTAAATTATTCCATTGGTGAAGCTTCAAAAATCTGTTGGTATATAAATTTTGAATTTTGCACCATCGTTTTAAATTACCCTCCATATTTTTCGCAGTCCGTCGGTGATTTTATCGGTAATATTGACTCACTGACAATATACCGACGGACTTAAATCCATCTGCACATTCATCGGTAATTTTTCAACTTTGTGAAATGCAGACGAATTGTAGGTTGTGGAAAAGTTCGTCGATAATTGTGGCATTTCCAATAATTATTTTTCAACTCTCTGTGAAATGCCGATGGACCTTAGTCCGTCGATATTGATGTTGGTGATAGTTCATTATACAATAAAGATTACATTTGTATTGCCTATTTACCTTCTTGCAAACACTTAAATGATAAATTGTCCATCGCACAAAACAATAACAACAGTGCTTAAACATTACATATATAAACTTATAAAATAAATATTTTGTGTTACAAAATATATCATCCATAATATATATTACATGAAAAAAAATGTTTTACACAAGGCTTCATTCTGATAGTTAGTTAGAATTTTCTTCTTCATCATCATCCATTGAATAGTCATCACTTTCATCGCAATCTTCAATATGGATATCATCATCTTCATCGACATTTGTTTGTCTGCTAGAGCTAAAAACAACATTCAACTCCTATGTGTCAACATCAACAAGACTATCATCGAAAACATAAAAAATTGAATTTTCTTCCAAGTCAATCGAAGGAGCACCTCGATATGGTTCAACCAACTCACTAACTTGAAAGACTTCATCTTGCACACTTGTGTCTTCGTTCACACTTGTGTCTTCGTTCTCATTTTGAACAAGCTCGACACAACCCTTGAGTTTTGTTTTTAAAACAGACAAGTAATCCACTCTTGATCGATCCTTTCTAAAGGAAAGGGTGTATGTGTAATAAACTTGTTGCAATTGCTTTGCGAAAACAAAGACATAGTTTACGTTGCGGAGTTTAGCTTTTCAGTTGATTTTGACCAGACCATAGTGCGAATCAACACTGATTCCTTTGTCAGTCATGTCATACCAATAGCATTTGAATAAAAACACTTTATTCTGCTCGCTATGATATTGCAGTTCGACGACCTTTTCTAATCTACCACAGTAGTCAACTTTTAACTCACTACTAGTCGATCTCTTAACACAAACACTGCTATTGTATGTCTTTCTTCCATGCCCGTATTCTTCAGTATGGAACACATATCCATTGACAAAATACCCATTGTAGCACTTAACTTTTCTTTCAAGGTCCAGGCTTAGTGAAGATAATGACTTAGCAGCACTCCTTCCCATTTGATAAACCTTGTATGTAATGTACATCAATGAACAATCTATATTTTTCTCGTAATGACATGTATATGGTAATTTTGCAAGTGAGGATGCGTTTGTGATAGTACTTACATGTGTTTTGAACCACGTGGCAAATTATTCATCTTGTAATTGAAAGATCTGGGATTCGGTCAGTTGTGAGTTATTGGACAACAAATATTGTCAATGTTGCCTGCAAGTGATAATGACAGTATGATATTACAATATATAATGACCATTATATATATTATTGACAAAGTTTAATTAGTATTACACATATATATACTTACTAAATAAAAGGTCTCAGCTCATCATAGTTAAATAAAACATAATTGTGTGCTTGTTTGAACTCTGTTTAGGACAAATATCTTCCTCTTATGACATTTTTAGGTGTGGGTTGTCCAGGATTGGAGAATATTGACAAGTTCCCACTAGAAGGCACTTCACCGCCATCATCATGCCGTGGAACAGGATTGATTCTCATTCTTAGATGAGGTTCAAAATAGTACGAGATAAATATTGAGATCTCCTCAACAATATAGGCCTCACATATCAAAGCCTCAATATACACCTTATTTTTAACCTTTTTCTTAAGATTGAACAAGTACCTGTATTAAATTAATCAAATATTTTCAATTAAGAAAAACAGAGAAAATACTTTTATATATGAATTACATTGTAACTGTAATATCTAACCGTTCGAATGGTTACATCCATCTATACTGGACTGGTCAAAAAATGATGGAGGGAATATCATCTCAAGTTTGCATAGTTTCTCGTTGATATTCGTTTCAAGCCTTTCAATATGATCAACATTCAAATTGCTGGAACATACATTTCTAAAGAAATGACTGATCACCGTGAGTGCATCCCATATCCTCTTTGGCAACAAATCACGAAAAGCTAATGGGATGAGTGTTTACATAAACACGTGGCAGTCATGACTCTTCATTCCATACAATATGCATTCCTCCATATTAACCTTCCTTGATATGTTCGAGGTATGTCCATTGGGAAAACGCATACTCTTAAGCCATTTATAGACTAGTAGTTGTGTGTTTTTCTCTAACATGAAGCTTGCTTTTGGTTTTGCGACCCGTGACTCATCACAAACCAACTCCATATTTTTACGGTTATAGAACAAAGCTACATCCAATCTAGCCTTGATATTGTCCTTTATCTTCCCCTTAACATCCATGACAGTGTTGAAAATGTTCTCAAACATGTTCTTTTCAATGTGCATGACATCAAAGTTATGGCGGAGCAGATTGTTCTTCCAATAAGGAAGCTCTCAAAAGATACTTCGTTTTACCGAATTATAGGTCAAAACAAAACAAGGAAACTTTTGTTTACCTGATTGAAGACCAAACACAATTTCACAGTACTCTGATACAACATCATGCAATTCTTCACCAGAAAGACGCGGGGATGCAACATCCTTTTTAACTATGTCAACAAAAAAATCTTTTCTATTCTTTCTGTACCTGTGATTATGTGACAAGAAACGACGGTGATAGTAAAAAAAAATAAGCTTTACCTTCGTTTGTTAGCGTGAATGCCTTGTTGTTTTCCATGTAGTATGGACATGCTAGTTTCACATACGTGCTCCAACTAGAAAGCATTTCATAAGCTGAAAAATCATTGATAGTCCACATCACAGCCGCCTTCATCAGGAAATTTTGTTTCCTCGATATATCATAAGTTAGAGCTCTGGAGGACCACAACTGTGACAACTCATCAATCAACGGCCAAAGACAAACATCTATATTCCGCCCCGGACTGCTTGGGTCGGGTATGATAGTAGATAAAAACATGAACTCCGGCCTCATACACATTCTCGGTGGCAAGTTATAAACTGTGAGTATGACCGGCCAACAAGAATAGGGAGTAGCAAATGACCTAAATGGGTTGAATCCATTTGTACACAACCCAAGACGCACATTCCTTGATTCAGCTGAAAAGTCAAGATGCACACTGTTAAAGCGTTTCCACGCTTCGCCGTCAGAAGGATGCACCATCACACCATCAACCGCATCATGTGCTTGGTGCCATGTCATGTGCTCAGCAGTCCTTGGTGACATGAATAACCTCTGCAGTCTAGGTATGATCGGGAAGTATCTAAGTTTTTTATAGGCCACTAGAGTCTTTCCTATGCCAGTTCTGAGTTTATAACGGGAATGTTTGCATGTCATGCACTCAATCATCTCAGCATTTTCAAGGTAGTATAACATGCAGAAGTTAGGGCACATGTCAATTTTCTAGCATCATAAATCGAGGGGTTTCATCATGGACTTCGCAACATAGAAGTTCTCTTTCAGCTTGTTCCCTTCAGGTAAAATGCTTCTCGCCCATTCAATAATTTTAGCATACCTGGCCTCACTTAGCCCATGATTTGACTCGATGGTGAACACCTATGCCACAGCCGATAATTTACTATGGTTTGTGCAGCCATCCCATAATGGTTCGTCAGAATCTTTCAACAAATCAAAAAACCTAGTTACATCTGCATTAGGTTCTTCTTCTATGATTGGACATTGACTGACATTACCTTGATTCATTCTCATTGCATCCATAACCATATTTCTGTAAGGATTAGTGTTGTCATTTGTCGTTTCATGCACGTTGCTAGCACTAGAAGTTGACCCAACCACCGTTTCTCCCATTCTCGTCTTACTAACAAATACTTCTCTATGTACATACCAACACTGGTAATTCTCTATAAGCCCTTTGTGTAGAAGATGCATCATTACAACATCTGAATGCAGATACTTTTTATTTTGACACTTCCTGCATGGACACCTAATAACGCCTCCAGTAAAATTTATGGGAATAGATGTTGCGAAATTAATAAAACCCTGAACCCCGTTACAATAATCCATCCTCCGTAATCCTTGGGGTGAATCTCGATACATCCATGAACGATCATCCATGACTTATATATATCAAACCTCTATAAAATTATGATGACATCATATATTAATTAACTAAGTTAGGTAAATAAACTTGCAAAAATATTACTTTACCTCGAGATTATCTAACAAACCAATCACAACTTCTCATAAATATTAAATATTCATTATGATCATTTATTTAATGTCCATACGTACAAATTAATATATATAAATTTACGAAAATTACCACACCGCAATACCATTGATAAAACTTAAAACGGACCCATTAAGCAAGCTATTCATTATTTCAAAACAGCACATGTAATTTGGTAATTCCATAAATTTTTAACGATTTACAAACAAATACAATCTTATAAAATCTAAAACAAACCATAATAGGAATAAAATTATACATTCATATACTACAAGTTTGTTTCAGAAATAACAATAAAACATGTACATCTACTAACAAAATACCTATACTAAAAAAAACAACAAATTAAATTGATATTTAAATGTTAAAATTTAAAAAGATAGAATTACTTACAAAAATTGATAAAATCCGTCGGAAAATCAAAACACGGATGTTGTGACCACAAAACTTCAAGAAATATAACTTGTTATGCTGAGATGAGGGAGATTTTTGTTTGGGTGTTGGCTGTTTGCAGATGGGGAGAGTTGGGATTAGGAAGAAGAAGGTGAAATAGGGGAGGAGAGTGTCGGCAATAGGGAATTATATTAACTTTTACCGACGGTTTCACCGACGGATATTTCCGTTGGTTTATCCATCGGTCTTTCTGTCAGTAAAGTAGACATGTCACCGTATGGATCAGCCATTTCAAATCCGTCGCTGATTCCGTCGGTATGTTTAACGATGAACCGGTTATGTCACTGTACGACCCTGTCGTTTTGAGTCCGTCAGCAAAAACCTCCCCGCCAAAACCTCCATGTCAACGACCCGTCTTTTTTTTTTAATCTGAACTTTTCATCCGTAATTCGGTCTGTAACTACCGACGGACATTATCCGTCTGCAGTTACCGACTGAATTACAGACGGAAAAATTCCATCGGTAATTTCGACCTCAAATTGCCGACAGAAATATTCCGTCGGTAAATCCGTTGGTATTAAGCGAATTTATGGTAGTGAATGTAGAATAATGAGTGTCCCTTTGTATCGTCCATTAATTATTTTTCCTTGCTTGAAAGATGTTTTAAATTCTGAAGTTTCTTCCCTTATTTTACTAAAAATTTACTCTAAAAAATAGAAAAGAAAGTGGCCGAAATATATTTTTTAAATAGCCTCCCATAATCTTTCTTTTTAATAACAAAAAAACCCTAAGTCTTATTGCCACCACATACATTCCGTAATAAATATAGAAACCTTGCAAACTATTAATATTAGTTGTTGCCATAAATGTCTCATTATTTGATATGAAATACTTGTAGAATAGGTAAGTCAATATCTACCACACATGTTTCTAAGAACATTAAGAAATTCTTGTATTGATTGAAATCCATAATACACAAGGAAATAATGTTTCTTCAATTCTCGCGCATTTATGACATATTTCAGTCCTAACTCCAAACATGTCGATCTCTCTTTTCCAAATGAATTAGTAAGCCTACCATATACTGATGAAAATGTATGAATGTCTATTTTTCAACCCAATTGGGATCTTAGAATAATTCTTTATGTAAATATAGATATAGTCTAAAAAGTAGACGGAGGTCCATATAGACATATTTGATAAGATTCGTTTGGTAAATTCGACCATTTAAAATAATCACTTACCAAATTCTGATTGACCCGAAATTGTAACTCAATGTAGAATAACATGTTTAGATATGTCTGTAAGAAATTCATCTTGATCCAACATTCGAAATAAATGATCAATAATATAAGACTGAATAATAGAAAATTTTATGCCAAAATCAAAATCAGGTTCGGGAGGGTCAACTCGGGTCAAGATAAAGATATAAATGGTTACTTGAGGCAAGACTTAGATCACGGGTAGGGAGGGTAGAGTTGACCCAAATGTTTTTAAAAAGAATCAATGAAAAAGGGTCAAGTCTAATTCTTCTATTTCTTTTTAAACTCAAATTGGTCCAAGCACTATGTCTACCGGGTTCTAGGTCGACTTATTAGGTTATTTTGAGTTTATAATTAGAATTATTATTATATTATTGATTTCAACACTCAATATAAACTAAAGAGAAAAAAATAATATTTATTTATTTTTATAAATATATAAATTTTACAATAATATATGTTAAAGGTAAAATAGATTTTTGCTATATATATTTTTCTTTGACCTTATATTTGAGTACTTTTTTTAAGTTTCAATTTAAAAAACAATATATGTTATAATCTATACTTTAAACATTAGATAAGACATGAATATTATTTTCATTATAATATATTGTTTCTATCTTATTAAATGCTTACCAAACACTAAACAAGATTCATCATCCAATCCAATCCAATATACACCAAACACAAAATAAAACAATTATTTATTTTATTCAGTACAATATTATCAATACTGTACAGCATACCAAACCCTAATCATGGCTCTAGTGCAGGGTTCTGGTTTCATGCGGAAGAAGAACATGCAACTTTGATTACTCTTTGATGCGCGTTGCAACTTCCAATGATAATGGTTGTTTTTCACTTGCAATTTAATTTTTAAAAAAATTTGAAAAGATTGGAGGCTTTTTTTTTATTTATTTTCCCGAATATTATCTTAAATTAACTCTTTCATTAATTCTCAATTTCCAAAAAAATCTAAATTTAATATTTTCGCTGTGGAAATGTGTTTTAGACCCAATTATTTATCAGCTTATTTAGAGCAACCTGATAGAAGCAATTTCGATATATTTCAGCGACTCTACTTCTCTCAGGTTACGCCATTAGCAGAAATTTAGTAGCTCTCCCTCCTTAATCTTTGGAGATTGTTATGCTCTAAAATCCCAAGACCAAACTGGAGATTTTTGTAGATGATATATAGTTCTTAAAGGAAAACCAGGAAGTATATTTCTTGAATATATTGTACATTCAATTATTAGAGTATTGATCCGCAATAAGGACGTTTCATGACAATTTCCTCCTCAAAATGAGTGGGATGTTAGAATACACTTGTGAAAACTTGACCGAGTCAAAAATATTTACACATTGTCAAATTTTGTAAGTGTAGACACGCCCTAAAATTTTCAATAGTTGACCGCAACTTGATCTAATTAGTCAAGTTTCTAAGATAAAATAATGGAGTTGATGTTCCACCTCAACTAATTAAAATTAATCATACTCATTCCACTATAATATTTAACAGTTTTAATGATGTCGGTGTGAGATTACTATTCATTTGATACATGTTTTATTGACTAAATCCCTGCCGAAATACATCCGCCGGCATAGTTTTTATTGATAATTCCACATTTTATTGGTAAAAAAAATTATCAATGATTTTACAAATAAAAAATATATGTCAAAAAAATATTCCCGTTGAAAATATATTCTAGTAATACTTGTGTTAAAAAATCATCTCAACTTAATAACTTAATTGTTAAATGAAATTAAAATATATAATTAAAATAAATCCTAGTCATCCTTAGTAATACTTGAAAAATTATCTTAACCTTATAATGTAAGTTATTAAATAAAACCTCCATATATAATTTATATAATTTTAAAGGTGGTTAGATTACTAATCTACGCTTGTTTGTTTCAAAATGAATAATCAACGTAACCCTCTGCAATTGGTACAATAACGACGTGAACATGCATGTGTTGAAAAATCAACCTCGTGGGAAGATTCCAATATGGTAAGTGAGCTGTCTTTGTTTTTTCCTTTAGGATTATTTCATTGACCATTCAGACTAGCCAGCATCTGGTGAAGTTACTGCATATAAATCTTGCATCGGAGCTCAGTTGGAGCACAAAAAGGAGCCACTGAATCCAGAGCTCCCCGGAGAAAATCAGCAGGAGAGTACTCTTCACTTAACCTTGATCATGGCTCTAGTGCTGGGTTCTGGTTTCATGAGGAGGACCACGGAGCTCTCTCCCTACGTCAATTACTACTATCAGCTGAAGGCGGCTGTGCCCATGTAAGGAGTGTTTATGATCATTTGTTACGAGCATTTTGATCGGAAACTTGGTCTTTCACACACCATTGCATCTTTCAGTTATGATGACAACTTTTCACTTGCAGCTTAGTTTTTTATCTTTGGTCAACTATATATATATGGCTAACAATCCTTTGGTGTTCTTTTGGAGCACAAGAAGTGCAGCAATAAACGTGAGGCAAATCAGCGTAGGAAGTGGACCGAAGATCCATGGCTTCCACGGGCTTGCCAAGAGGACGGAGATTGCTGTCGGAGAGGAAGCCACTGCTCCAGTTGGCTTCAATGCTGGCTGCTCAAGAAAATTTAGGACAGTAAAGAGGATGATACTTCAGCTCCAGAGACTCAGGCCACTGGCAATCACTCTAGGAAGGTTAATGTTATGGAGTCAATTGTTAGTTTTCACGTTAGATATTACTTCCCACTAAATCATATCATAATTCAAATAAGATGCCGATGTTCATTGATGAGATCACTGTTATTAAATATCACTTTCGTTTATCATTCTGTAAAACAAAATAATAAAAAAAAAATCTCTCCATTTCTTCGTTTCTTTATTTTCTTTTCCTTTTCCTGGCTCTTCTCTCGCCTCCAACCATCATCGCATGCTTCTGTTCTTGCACGTTCCTCTAATTGGAATCTAGTCACGTTTTTTTCGGCCTAATTTTTTTGCATGCCGTGCCATGATAAAATGAAGCCGCCACAGCAAAAACAACTTACTAAAATACCGCAATGCCAAACGGACTCTAAAAACAACGATTCTCAATCTCTAACGTTATATACTTAAAACTATAAAGAAATTTAGAAAACAGCTCCTTAATATTTTATTAAAATTTGAATAATAATCTAAAAAATATATAAATTAAACCCACTCTTGACGGGCTAATGAGTACGTGTATGGCTAAAAGGCGACACTTTGGAGTAAACGGGTCCAAAAACCAGGGTCAGAGCATCACGACATGACCAATCCAAAATAGTGGTAGATAAATTACGATGTCGTCAAGTCCAACAACTCGTGAATATTAAAATAAAACAATTGGAACAACAAAAAGAAAAAATCATAAATTTTTTTACAAAATATTTCATTACAAATACTAAGAAGTTATTTTAGAAAATAATTTTTTGATGGAATTTCTGACAAAGAAAAATGGTACAAAAACAATTTCTTGTTAAAAAAATCTATTGGATAAATACCGACTTAATCTTTTTGATTTTCTTGAAAACAATTATATTTTTTTCAAAATTTTTCATTAGTAATTCCTTCGGTAATTAAAATAAAAAAAGCATAATAATAAAATCTGAACTAAATAAATTTATAAAAAAATAAAAATTCAAATTCTTAGTATTGATATTAAATGAAATTATATTTTTTTAATTTAAGTTCAAATTTTAAATATTCATTTTATATTATCAAAATAATTTAAAAAAACAAAACAAACCCGTCATTATAAATTAAGAAAAGAAAAACTAATGTAAGATAACTCTCTTTTATATTAAATGATAATTTGCAATTTTGGGTTGTATAATATCTAGGGTGATCTAAAATCTTCAATTAATTGAGAGTGTACTTAAATAAATCCAGAATTCTTAGAAACTTTCAATAATCATAACTCTTAAGAATAATATATCAAATTGAATGGCTAACATGTCAATATATTGTAAGTCCACAATGCAATTGAAGGAGGAGAGCTCGCGGGAGTCGTACAGGTTAGCTATCAAAAGTCTTTGCGTGACAAAGTGGTTTTAGAAAGAGTTATCAAACCATGAGATGAGAATTTATGAAATAGAAGGTTTTTAAAATATAATAATAATTGTTTTTTTAAAATATATTTTTACTTAAAAATATATTAAAATAAATTTGTAATAAAATAATTTTAGAGTGAGTTATTGAAATATGAAATGAGAATTGATAAAAAAATGTGTTTTATAATAACGGTTATTTTTTAAAATGTTTTTTTATTTAAAAATATATTAAAATAATATATATTTTTTATTTTTTTTAAAATCATGTTAAAATCAGCATATTTAAATCATTTAAAAAAATAAAAAAAAATTATAAATTTTTTAAAAATATAATTTCAATAACGTTGGCGGACGAACCCAAATAAAAACGATTGTCTCCGCAACAGGACAAGAACGCAATAAAACCAAAAGTAGCGAATAGAGGGCAAGGAGGAAATGAGTGCTCCCTTCACCAAGTGAAAGGAATATGAAATTAGTGAGAAACTAGAACCGTCCAATGAGAAGGGGAATAATAATATAATAATAATAAATTATTAGTATTATTATTAATTAAGATTTTTTCTCCTTAAAATAGGGGTAGTTGTCACTAGGCACTACTAGTACGAGGAATTAGTATAATTCTCTTTGCCAGCTCTCCTTAGTCTCCACTTTTATTTTATTTTATTACGGGGAATTTAGTTGCGCTGCCATTGCTGTTTCTTTGACCAGTTAGCGTGCTGCCCTAGTTATGCAGAGAAAGCATTTTTAAAAATTCTTACAAGATCTGGTACGAACTGTAACCAGAAAAAAAAGCTTTTTTTAAAAAAAAAATACATGAGAGAAAAAACACATTTTTTTCTGGAAACAATTGGTTTCAAGTAAAATTAATTCATAATTAACATTAATAAAAGTCAAAGCATGCAATTAACAATCTTATTTATTTAATAATAACTGTTATTATTTTTTATTTTTTAAAAAACATAAATCGAACAAAAACAATAATTTTATATATTTTTTTGGATTGATAAATATGAAGAGTACAACTATAAACCAGAATTTTTTTGGGATTTTAGGATAGGTAAAAAAAATATTTAGGGATCTAGTACACTTAATCGAGTTATAAATACCAGTTGCGACATGCGAGCCGCATATAACATATGTGACGTATAAGTCACACATAACATTTATGATTCAATAAAGAGACATGACTATAAACGATTTTTTTATCTATCAATTTGTAAAATTCAAATAATTAGTTTTCCAACCTTAAAACACAATTCATATAACATCTTCAATCCTAAATAAAAAAATTATACAGATGATTAACATAACATAACATAACATTTTATTACAATTAACCTAAGTATGAATCTATTCATGATTCTCATAATATATAATGTAACTATTTCTAATAATTGCCCCATCTCGTGGATGAGTATAGAGTACCACCCCAACTTTTTCAAATCGAGGATGAGTGTATAGCATCAATGTAGGGGTAAAGAGGAATAATATCACTACGGCTCGTGGACAGAACTAGAATGCTTGTGGATGAACTTGCATCACCACCTCAATTAGTCCAACTCGAGGACATGTCTATGTAGCTGTCAACATCAATATCACCTCAGCTAGTAGACGAGCCTATGACGCTCATATATAGACCATCATCCCCAACACTCCCACAATAAACAATCTAATATTCTATTGATGTCGCTTCAAGATGCTCAGCCTCCCCAACCTTTAAAGTCCACCACGACACAAATTGAATGTAGTGTTAGCCACAATACGTCCAATCTCATTGACGCCTTGACAGATTGTTCTTGTTGCTTTTTATGTCTCTTGTACTAAGTAATGAATCTACATGTATATATTAAAAAGTCATTAGTACTTATCATCTATAATAACAATAAAAATATTTACTAAATGTTGTATATAAAGTAGTATTGTATACCAATCGATTATATCTCGGATATCAGGGAGTATAATGCATCAGATTACATGGGCGTTTCGGGAAACGGGATCACGTAGGTGTAATGAAATGACATATAATGGTCAGATACCATCTCATGTAGGTATCTATATTAATAATTGGATGTCACTCCTAAAAAACATGATCCTTTTTAGCATCTTTAAATTTTTAATAAGAGCATAAATCACCAACCAATTTTCCTCGCGCTCATCCTAATGACTAATATCACTTATCACCGATATCAATATAATTTGATATGTGTTGAGATAGATAAAATTATCACATTACCAGATCTGAGTAATGCACTCAACAATATTAAAGTAGTGCAACGAGACCTGTGCTAACTAAAATTTAGATCCCTTTGAATTTACTCGCAAAGTGTCGTGAATAAAATTAATGATATCTAATAGGCTTGGGAAAAATTTGTTCCATGAAATTCTTAATCATCGCATGTCTATCTGATATAATACACAACCTGGTATGATCACCAATTAAATATCAACAAAGCAAATCTAAAAACTAATTTTAATTATCGTTGTCTTTTCTTCCAAAATAATAAAACACAACGAATAAACTCAATTACTCATATTATAAGCAACTGTAACCAACAACTTTTCCTTGTATTTATCATAAAGGTGAGTGTCATCAATATTTATTGGATGATAACATTATTGAAACTCATTAATTGAAGTATCAAATGCCTAAAATGCTATCCCAAACATTGTCTTATCATCATAACCATTTTATAATCCCAAATGATAATCGTTCTTGGATTTGAGTATTTGATGGCTAGTAGCATTCTAAGTGGGTTTTGAAATGACTCTTCGTGTGTACCAAACAACCATTTCAATATTTTCTACTCAACCATCCATGCCTTTCAATATGAGATGTCATACCCAACTGAGGTTTCATATTAATAATTTCATGTACCAATATTTTGTCTCCTTGCATTATCACCTAACCTAGATGGACCAGCTGTTTGTGTTGTCTGTGTGGTTCTCTATGAGTTATTTAGAATCTGAGTCAACTCAATACTAAAAGAGTTTTCTCATCTAGGTTTACTATTCAAGTAGAGTTTTAGCATATTAATCTCATTAATCTTAGCAAACCTAAATATCAAACTCACACTTCCGTCATTGCAAATTGGTACATCGACATAATGTTCTTAACTGATCCCAGTTCACAACATCATCCAAGTAATTTTGAGTTTTATTTTAAGCATATTCCAGCAAAGTCAACCACTTAACATTCTAGATAACTCGTTAAAAGACATATTTGATGCAACAGTTAGGAACACATGACTTTTTCTATTATAAATGATACCATTCTCGATAGTTATAATGATACCACCATGAAAACATAATATTTCTAAATTACCAGATATTCTAGCAAACAGCACAACAAAACATAAGTCTAATTTATTAATATCATGATGTTAGTCAAATTACATAATTTATCAAAAAAATCATAACGATAACATAATCGATTAAAATCTAAATTCATCAAATTAATTTGCAAGCACCTAAATTCATTGAATTTTGTTATTATAACAAAATTATCAACTCAATTCATGTATTTCACAGCTAATTATCCTATTTTATACCTAATTCAGTATAATCCCTAATTTAACCTAAATAAACACTAACTCTAACCTTAATTCACAATCAACAATAACTCAAAATCATTTATTATTTTACAAAATAACATAATTATCAACTCAAATTATATCTAATTAGCCTAATTACAAAAAACCCTAAATCTTTCAAAAAATCTTTAATTCTAAACTCTAACATTTTTTAAATCAAATCGACACACATTAGCATAAATTACATCAAATTAATAAAGAAAAAGTGTTGAATATACCTCCAAGTGTAGAATGTGTATCGTAATAGTGATCAGTGGTGATAGTTTTGACTGAAAATAGCTTGACCTGAGGTAGAGAGCTTGACCTGAGGTAGAGAGAGAGAGGGTGGTGATCTCGTGTTAGAAAAAGGGTAATCTCGTGATGTTTTGGAAGTGTTACCCAATAAGGAAAGAAAAAAAAAAAAAAAAACAAGGAAGTCACTGGTAGCAGGAGGGGTGGGGGTGGGGGTGGGGGTGTGGGGTGTAAAACCCTACTTCGCCATGTTTTCTTAGAAGAAAAAAAAAATCAATGTGCAAAAAAAAAGATAGAAAACTCATAGAAACCATATAGGTATTTAATTGTGGGCATGGTGGCCGATGGAATTAGTCCCAAAACAAAATTAATTAAAGATTTTTGAAGCAGTAATGATTGCTGAAGCAATGATTACCCATCATCTATTAGTACTATTACCCTGGTTCATTTTTTGTGCTGTCGATGTAGAGCTCAGCAGACTCATTATTTGCGAGTTATTTTTTCACTCTTCTTTTTATGCGCGCTGTTCAACAATCTGTTAACAGAAGGGCCCCACTTTGATCACGCCAAAACCCATCTGGTCACGTGAAAAGAGAGGTCCGCGTCCGCATCATCTTCTACTGCAGGCGCATGCACACCAAGATTAACATCTCATAAGGCATAAGGGCCTCGGCCTTGACACGCGCGCCGAATACTGACACGGGCGAAAGCAGTTTTGCCTCTCATTGGATGGTTTCTGGACAGAGACAGTTACACAACAGTAACAAATCAACTGCCACGTGGCACAGAGAATCAATTGTTGTCATGCTAAGCAATAATAAATTTAATATCAATATCTAATTAATATATATTTATTGTATCATTAACATTACTGGTTAAAATCATGCTAAAAAATAATTGTAAATCTCAGATAAATGGTTTATCAATTTACCATTAAATTAACCATTTTTTGTTTGTTAATTTAAGAGTGTATAATTTATGTATTTTAATCAAATAATTTTATATTTTTTTGTGATAGGATCTAGAACCTTTAAATCAGGTCCACATAAGCATTGAGCTGTAGGTTTAGTCAACTAATTTCAAAATAAAAAATTACTGATTGTTTCTTTAATTATTTAGATTTGTAGTTATTTAGTTTTTTTCTTTATAATGATTTGTGTTCTTATTTATGGGATTATTTTGTTTTGTTAAATTTATTAATTTTTTATATTTTAATATTATTTTGTAACCATGTACGAGGGTTTTTTTAAAGTTTTATATTTATATATATATATATATATATATATGTATGTATATATATAAATAACGGTTTTGATTTTAGTTATAAAATTTGATGGATTAATCTAATATTTTATTGATTTAAAATCTAGATTCATCTAAATTATAAAAATATATAAAAAACTAATTAATTTAGTTTAATACATTAAAAATCCGAATTAATTTATAATTTAAAACCGATCAAAAACCCATGAAATACATGGATACATGGTGTTACTTGATGCTTTTCTCTCTTATTCGTGCATAAATCATGAGTGGTGAGACATGGGAGACTAGTCCATTTATTTATAATCATAACTTATTTTTTTATTCCATCTACTGTGAGTGTCAAATTCGTAAATTAATAATAATAAAAAAAAGGCAATGAGCTGAGCACCCTCCAACATACTTAGGTGACCGTTCTCCCTTGCGATTTTCTCAGGTTTTACTTCTTCCCGGGTTCAACCAAACCAAAAAAGACCACCTCCAGTTTCAGTGCTCGTCTCCACCTTCAACCTCTGTCCTGATCTGATCTGACCGATTTCAACTCCAACTGCTCCCATTTAAACCCAAGTTTCTGTTTTTTCCGATCCCAAACAACTGTAGCTTTCGCTGATTTCCGAAAGCTACTGATCCAGTCACTTTTGTGGTTATCATCATCCATCGCACTTTCTTTTTATGAAAAATTAGACTTCTACCGGAAAACTTTCAGCTTTACTATTTATTGTCTAGCTATCCAAGAAACAACCATTGATCACTTCCTACTGATGCAGCCACTTTGTTAGAGACTAGAGGTATGACTTCAGGTACGAGACTACCAACATGGAAAGAAAGAGAGAACAACAAGAGAAGAGAACGGAGAAGAAGAGCCATTGCAGCAAAGATCTTTTCTGGGTTACGAATGTATGGCAACTTCAAGCTTCCAAAGCACTGTGACAATAATGAAGTCCTTAAAGCCCTCTGCAACGAGGCTGGTTGGGCCGTCGAGCCCGATGGCACCACTTACCGCAAGGTACTTTACTCACACAGTCACCTTCTGTATTTTATTTCTGCTTGACTTTAGTTTTACGCTTTAGGAAGCAAAACTTGAAAAAATCCGCAGTTTTGGTGTTCAAGTTTCGTTATCAATTTGCTTATTCCCTGGACATTAATTTTGGGTTACTTGTAGTTTTGATTAGTTTTGTCTGTTTAGTGGCATTAGCTAGGTGCCTCTCTTGTGTATATTTAGTATCATTCATGACTCCTCTGTATATGGCGATAAGCATTAGAAATGACAGAAATTTGTGAAACCAGTTCCTGCAATTCATTATCCTTGCTGAATTCTGCCTAAAGCTAGCTTTGTGAGGCTGATTATGGTGCATGTTAGCAGAATTATACTATTGCATGCTAACATGTTTGATTTCCATAGCAGTAGTGGTGGCGTTGCTGAGGTATTTTTCTTCTTTCTAAAGCTGGTGTGATCCGTGGGGTTGGATTCGTTTGCTGATTTTTTTTTTTTCTCTTTGGTCTTTCTGGGGTTTATCTCTCCGGCTCACGTTAGATCGTCAGCCCCGTGCTTTATTGGCTGTTTTTTTTTTTCTTTTGTGTGTGAGGTGTCACCGGCGTACGTTATATCTGGTCAGCGCTGTTTAAGCGATCTTGTTTCCTTTTTCAGTTTTGGTTTAGTGATGTCAGTTTTCCTTTCTCGTGAACCACAAGATTCTCTCTTGTCTTTCTTTTGCTAACAACTTTGGACTCCCTTTGGTCTGTTAGAGAGAACATGAAGCAGCAGCACAGAGGTCCTACAAAGACCAAATTGACCTCGAAAACAACACCATACTGACTGCAGCATGTGGATGGTGGTAAAAGGTTAATAGTAATGTTGGACTCTCTTTCATGGATTTGGTTGAGTTGCTTTTAGATCATTGGCAGCAGAAATACAGACCCTTTTTTCAGTTCTGTGCAGTCTCTCATTAGGGAGGGAGGTGTATTTGCTTTGGTTGTGTTCGTGATTGTGCTGCTGCTTCTTTTGTGGAGCTGCACTGGAGTTCATTTATTGTTCATAGAGTCAAAAATAACTTGAACTAAGTTTAGTAAATGATTTCTATCGGGCTTGGAGATTGTTAAAATACTTGTCTTATTTGGTATATGAGTTGTTTAAAGTCACCAATGACCAATCCACTGATGGAGATCACAAGTTGATGGTTCTGTTGGTGGTTGAAATACTTTCAAGTGTTTTAGAACACAATGACCTACACTCCATATGCAAAAGCTTGAGAAGTATGAGAATAACGCTAGTTCTGAGCTAAGAATCTTATCCATCCAGATGTTGGATGTTTGAAGTTCAGGGAAAAGAGATTGACTATGAGTAAATGATCAAGTGGATTGAGCTACCAAGGATAGCTCAAGACTGCAAAATCATCTCCCTGTTTAAGATATAATTTAGAGGAATGAGGCTCTGGGAAGGATGCTGTAGTTGATTGTAGAGGAAGTTTATGGTGATTGTTGAGAGTGATGTTTGTATCTTGGGAAGAAATGACCGGTGGGGACATAACAGTGAGTTGCACGTTCCACAGAAATATATCGAGTTTTATGGACAAAGGATCATCATTTGGGACACTAGATCAACCATGTCTTCCCATTATTATATATTTTAGGAAGTAAATAATTTTCTTAGATGTTTTTCAAAAATGGGGATATTTTACCTTCCTCCCCCTTTAGGTTTTAGTTATTTATTTCCATGTGAACTTGCTGGGTCATTTCTCTAAAGCCTGCTGCAGCCACAATTTGCTTTCAATCCCAGACCATGTTTTTCAGCTGCTTGGTCTTTTTATGCCTTCTTCAGTTATGGGCATGTTTCTATCCTGATACTGTTATGCTAAATGGCATTAGAAACTTCCTCGTCCCTGTTACTGGCATGGTTGAAAACTTAAGGCTCTGCTTGTTAGGCTGGAAAGTATGATTTTGCAATCAAAATAATGTTCTCATTTTTGTTGTTGCTTGGCATAACTTTGCCATAGCATTAGGAGTGCCACTTCATCAAGTGATCTGTGATGAGGTATTTATTACAAAATAATTCTTTATCCTCATAATTCTCTGTAGGGATGCAAACCTGCGGAGCACATGGACATTATTGGTGGTTCTGCTACAGCAAGCCCATGCTCCTCATACCTCCCTAGCCCCTGTGCTTCATATAACCCAAGTCCTGGATCCTCTTCCTTTCCCAGTCCAGTTTCATCCTCCTATGCTGCTAATGCCAATGTGGATGACAATTCCCTCCTCCCGTGGCTCAAAAACCTCTCATCGGCTTCCTCTTCTAAGCTTCCCCATCTATACATCCATGGTGGCTCCATAAGTGCTCCTGTTACGCCTCCCTTGAGCTCTCCAACTGCTAGAACCCCCCGAATAAAAACTGGCTGGGAAGACCAACCAATCCACCCAGGCTGGTGTGGGCAGCACTACTTGCCATCTTCAACTCCACCAAGCCCTGGCCGTCAAATTGTTCCTGATCCAGGATGGTTTGCTGGGATTCGATTGCCACAAGGTGGTCCAACTTCTCCCACATTCAGCCTGGTTGCCTCCAACCCGTTTGGCTTCAAGGAAGAGGCTTTAGCTGGTGGTGGGTCCCGCATGTGGACTCCTGGCCAAAGTGGTACGTGTTCACCTGCTATTGCAGCTGGCTCTGACCATACAGCTGATATTCCCATGGCTGAGGTGATCTCGGACGAGTTTGCATTCCGATGCAATGCAACTGGGCTAGTGAAGCCATGGGAAGGAGAGAGGATCCATGAAGAGTGTGGATCAGATGATCTAGAGCTTACACTTGGGAACTCAAGAACCAGGTGAGCTGGGATGATATTTGATCAAATAGATTAACTCTACTGTCATTTTACTGGATCCATGTTGGGATTCAGATCATCAATGGCAGAAATGAAAACATCCAAGTGATCTCCTTACATGAACTTTCATTTCATGGTTGTGCTACTGAAAATAGAGTTATAGATGGGATCTTGGTGAGTATTAGCACATGCCCCCTTCTTATTTATTTTCTTTTCCCTGTTTCCCGTGTACTTATTTCTAGACAACATGTAGGCAGGTAGACAGGGCTTCAAGGTGAGAATTGGTTTCACACTTGGTTAGTTCCATTGAAGAACTCCTACTACGGGTTGCCAGCCTTCAGTTTCTGGTTTGCCATTGAAAAGTAACGCTCAAGTGAGTGGAATTTGTAATTCAAGGGCCAAACCTGTTGTGCATTCTCTGGCATTAATATGTATTGTTCATATTATCATTTGCATTCCTTTTTAGCTCTTTCTTGTTTTGTTACCTTTTATGCTCTTTCTAAAAGAAAAGAGAGAGAGAGAGAGAGAGAGATGGGCAAAATCAAGCCTTTTATTGCAAGTAGATGGAAGGCATATCATAGAGGGACCACTTTATAGGAGATGATGATTGTCGTGGACCAGATCACTACCACCTTATCACCTGAATTCAAGAAATTAGACTGGGAATATATCATATATCTATATCTTGTGGCCAAAACCTCGAGTGACCTGATCTTTCAGGGCCCCATCTGAGATCTGACCAGGAGTTTTATTTGATAAAGACTGCAGCAAGCCTCCATTGTGAGCTAGGCCCCTTCGATTAACCATTTCAATCAAGTCTTTTACAAATGTTTTGATGTCCTCCACCTGAGCGTGTTCGTGGTGGAAAATGCTTCTCGGCTTTTGTATTTGCGGGGAGAGAGAGAGGGACCTCTTACATACAATCGTTAATGCTGTGTTCATCAGCAATGAATTATTGGGCTGGAATTGTAATGGCCATATAGATTATAGCAGCACCATGCATGTGTGCCAATATTTTGTTAACTGTACAATCACTCACAAACCATTGCTTCAAGGGGGTCATAGAATAAGCGAAGAAACTTCAAATTATTCAGGCCACCTCCCAAGCACTAAATTTATATACTTTTTCAGACACTATATTTATTTGATCACCTCTCAAACTTTCCAAAAAGATTCGAGAGAGCATGGTAAAGCATGGAAGCAGCAGGAGGCCCGGGCAGTGACCCCAGAAGAATATCTGATGCATTCATGGATGCACCATAAAATCTTGCATTTTCCTGTGTTCGAGTTGCAAGTATACTTCCTTCAAGTGAGCATCCAACAAATGCACCTGCATTGTTGATTAGAGTCTAATTAGAACATTAAAATTGATTTCCTTCTCAAGAAAGGAAAAAGAATAACGA
Source organism: Populus alba (assembly GCF_005239225.2). NCBI lineage: Eukaryota > Viridiplantae > Streptophyta > Magnoliopsida > Malpighiales > Salicaceae > Populus > Populus alba. Next base: position 13,540,090 of record NC_133294.1, on the reverse strand, counting down.
TTGAGGGTTAAGCAGATTCTACCACTTTAGATAATTAACATAAATCGAACAGTTAAAATCAGTATGGTTTGTCATTTAAAAAATCAAAAACTATACGGTGGCCTTAAACATGAAAATCAAGACAAGGAGAACAAACAAAAGATAAGCGTTTATGGGATGGGAAGAACATGTGTTGGAGAGCTAGTCTTGCTTAAGGAGTAAATTATAAAATATATATCCATTTGACATGGACCACAATTTCTTGACATGTTCAAGGAAACGTAAAGAAAGCTAGCATATCATTCATACTGGATTCACTGTGTGTTTGATAAAGTGGGTTGGAAGTGATTTTCATCTGAAAAAGCACCAAATTGATGCTTTTTTAGATTATAGTTTTCAGATTTTTGACATGTTTCAAAACCATCGGAAAAACATCCCGTAAGGCAACAATTTGGTGCCTTTTCAACCCCAACACACTTCAAAAATCACTTGAACCACGGCACTAAACCATCTCAAACAATGCAACAGCAATTTCAGTATCATACTTGAAACAATCAAGAGGGTATGCATGCATGGCCATGAAAGAAGTCATATTTTTCAGTCAAGACAGCAGCTATAATATGAAAGTAGAAACACTGTTGATATAATAGTAGTATGAGGTTTATCCAAAAAAATAAAATAAAAATAGCCAAACCACCATCGCCGTGAAATAAGTCATAGTACCTTTACTGCAGCTATAAGTGTAACAGGTAGCCAAACCACCATCACCACCCCTTAAATCAGCTTCAGCAGCCCGTCCAACAATGCCAACAGCTGCACTCAAACCAGCTCCAACTGAGAAGTGCAGATTTCCACTGAATGTTTTAACAGCACCCAAAGTTCTCAGCACAATTATGAAATCAGTAAATTCCCCTCCAACCTGTTAAAAATTGCAAAAGAAAACAAAAGGTGATCTTGTGATGTGTGCCATTTAATCTGCGAAAGGATTCACATGAACTCTCAATAATCAATTATAAAAATGAAGCAAGGCAATGGTCTGGTTCACTGTATCCCAAAAAAACAAAACACAAAAAAAGGAGAGGAAGAAGACAAACTTGAGAGACTGGATCAGCCAATGCTTCGAAAACAAAGTTCTATATTATAAGGAATTTCTACCATACTAGTTGGGGTTTGTTGCATAAATCATTTTTCTCCATTTTGTTTTTTGGACCAAAATTTATGTGGAAGTTCTATGGTAAAAACCATTCTAACTAATTCAACTCATTCCACCTTCTATTTGCCTCATTTAATTTATTTGATATAATTACTACTCTGCAATGGCACATTCATAGCCTCACATAGAACATGGCCACCTTTGACAATAATTCATTAACTTGTCCTCAATGGATGCTCCATTTCCTTGACGTTAACATGGCCAAGCCATATAATTTTACCCTCATTACAAATGCACTCATTCTTTATCCTTTCTTTTTTTTTCTGCTGACATTCGCATCATCACAATCTCATCTCAGCTATTTCCCACTTTATGGACAAGGTACTTCTTTGGCACTTAAAACTATTAATCATAGAATATAGCTACAGTTTTTTTTATCTGGTTGAAGGAAGGATGTTTATGAAATGCAAAGAAGTGATGGACAAGGTCCTTGTTTGGGTGGGCAGACATATACTCAGCGGGAAATAAGGATGCATCCCTTTCTTCTAGGCTCACAATTCCAATTGTAAGGGAAAGGAAACAATTTCTTCTATTTCACCTTTCATTCATTGGTTTGATCTGCTCTCTCCTGCCCTGACAAAACAGCTAGAGAGAAGGATTGCTTAATCATTCTCCTCTCCGACATTCCCAATTACTCTTTCCATCTCTATTTTCCATCCTTCCACCAACATTCAACTTAGCAGGGACTACACCATAGCTTAGTGCTTAAGCAACACTGCTCCACTGGTGTATAGCCTCTCTATCTATACAAAATAAGTGCAATCAATCTCAAAATCCCTTGATTTAAGGCAAAGCAGTCGAGCAACATTGAATCTAAAATGCAGACACAACTCAGACTCATAATTCATCAAATAAGAGTCGAATTATCGCTGGATTTTAGATGCAAACAATCCCCAAACCCCTCAATCTGAAGCAAAGCAGTTGAGCAAAAATTGCATCTAAAAGTCAGCAACAGTTCAGACTCAGATTTCATAAATATACCTGTATCCTGTAATGTTGACAGGGATGCCACAGGTCCAAAATGAAGTCTATGATGACATACATTCAACTACAAAATCTGAAATTTTCTTGAACAAAAACTAAATCAATGAATCCAATTTTCATTATTGTTCTGAGATTAGCTTAACTATGGATCATGTTTTAGGTGCTTATGGAACTGAGGGAGAAATACAATTTTCATGCAATATTCAAGGAGATAGACAGTTCTAGATGTATCAGATAATTGCTATCTTTACCTGAGCTCCCCAGCCCATGCCAAAGGAAGAAATGGCTGATGGTGGAGACCAGGAACCATCCTCCCTACGAGAAACAACTAGTCCCGTCCCAATGTTGTACGTCACCATTACACCAACCTTTGCAATTGTAAGGATTGCAAGGCCTTTTGCTTGTTTCAATATAGAATCCGGTATGGACTTCTCAGGCAGTAGAGAACCAACCTGAGCAATGTGAAAACTGAAGGTATATAACTAATCATCAACATGAGTTATCACATTAATGCTACACTCTCATTAATTAATGATACTACAAAAACAACTTTATGACAGGAAAGGCTCAACAGGGAAGCCATCATCATTGAACTCAGTAAAAGTTTCAATAGGCCAAAATTTAATCATAACAATCAGTATAATTAAAGCACCTCTACATATTACATAAAAGGAATAAGATTTCTCTGCACACTACTCCAACAAGAGGTTTGCATTTGACGAAGCTTTAAGTGCTTTTTTTTCTAGACTCTTATTTCTATTTATTTATTCACCTTTTGAGCTCTCAACAATGATGCGATCCACTCAAACAGCTTCATGAATCATTTAAACTGAATTCAGATGATAGCTAAAGATGTCACTGTTACCTTAGCATAACCCTGAATGGTGTTCGTGGCCTTGTAAATCTCATACTCCATGGACTGGCCCCATGGGAAATTGAGCCATGATCTCAAAGTACTGAGGTCAGTTAGATCTTGTGTTGGCAACTGAGCAGCGCGACTTTCATGGTCCTTCAAGTATGATTGCACTGACTCAAGCCGCACACAGCACACATCACAAACACGTTGTGGGTTTCTGGAGCGGAAATTTTTGGGCAACAAGCTTCTCCCCTTTGAGCATTCATTACAAAATATTCCACCACAAAAACGGCAGTGATGCCTGGAGCACATGATGGGATGGAATCTTACATTACACAACATGCAAGCAGAAGCAGAACTATCAGCCAACCACTTTGGAGGCTTGGCTTCAAGAATCTCCCAGCTGTTGCCAAAATTAGCCTCTGTAAGAGTTTGGGCCATCTCACTCCAAGCTTGCTCAAGAAGATGATCTGATATCCAGGAAATTCCACATCTGTGGACATCTCCAGAAGCAATGGCACTCACTTTTCCTCGAGCTGCTACCAACATCTCAGCAACCACATCCCACATGGTCAGCTCCTTATTTTTCTCAAGGAGCTGATTCCAATTTATATCTTCATCAGGGAAGCATCCCCCATTAAGAGGGAGACCTCTACTCCATTCTTGATGTTCACTTTCTGACATTGGTGGAACAGAGACAGGTATCCAAACTCCAGTTTCTTCAGAGTGTGGTGTATCATAAAAAAAAACTTTACCCTGCTTTGAATGGCAGGTCTTTGAAACATTTTCCACACCATTGTTAGCCGTGTCAGGTTGAGACACTTCACTTTCACATTTTCTGAGCAGTGTCCTATCATCTTGTGCAGCAGCATTTTTTGGTATTATATTGCTTTTACATCTATGGTCCTCCATCTCTTCAGAAATCTACCAACAGGACAAAGACCTCAAACTAATTTTTTAATCATCTAGGTACACAAGAAATGAGAAGCAAGGGAAAACAATAAAAGAAAAAAAGTTTTCACATTGTTTTATTTTGCACAAATCAACACTTATTATCAAAGGGTAAACAATTGCACAAAGTCAAATACAGTATACTAGAAACACATCTCATCCTGATAATGAAAAACCATCTAGAAAATGATATTTTATAATATAAGGTAAAGAGCATTGGTAACCATTGATTTATCTTGCTCAAACTAACACATTACTAATGTAATCCAGATTAATGCACCCTAAAGGAATATTGGTAAACACTTCCTTCATAACCATACAAAGTATATTTTAAGCACGTTATTTCCGTGCCAACGCCAACAAGAAAATGATTTGAACAAAAAAAGTTAAATAAAAATCCATCATCCTTAAAAGACCACGAGTAGAAATTTCTGAAGGACACGAATTAAACCCTTACAAAAAACGAAAAACAAGAACAAAAACAAATTCCAGTTTAATGAATCACACTCTTCAAAATCTGTTTTGCTTCATCCTGGATATCACATAGCCCTTGAACCAATTGAAGCATCGAATTGCATGTAGAAACAGCAAAAAGGGATGGCTTCATCATCAAAACAAACCATCTTAGCATTCTAACATAGTTTCTTAAAGCATTAGAACCTCCCTAAGAAGGCCAAAGCGCACCCTTTCTTCTATTTGTTTTTCTAAAACAAAAATACACATATCCAGTTAATAGTGACGCAGAAAACTTCTCTATCTTCCCTGATTAACATTTACCAGATACAATTAGAACAATCCCTTTTGATTTAAAATGTTTTACCATCAATCACATCTTAGCTACCTTGATTAGATTGGTTTGCATCACTCCAAAAGCACAGCTCATCTGGCAGTTAATCCATTCAAACTATAGAAAGCATATTCACTAACAGTGACGGTAAAGCTTAATCCTTTGCTTAATATACTAAAATTCAATTAACAAAATTCAGTGAATTTTCAGATTTGTCAACCAAACATGGAGGACCCCCAGTACAATATTTAACATGCAGAATATAGTATTCTATACAAAAATCTCAAAACTTTCTTGTGGTTTCTTAGCAAACAAACAGAGAAGAATTAAAACAAGTGACAGAGCGAGTTAGACTTACCAAGTGAGAGAGAGATTGAGGCTGGTAATCATCTAATTGGATTTTAGGGTATTGTATATGTCCCTCCATTTTTTTTTTTAATGTAAAATACCTTAATAAAAGAACACAAGCTCCTTCTATAGATGATAAAGTTTCACAGAGAATAAAGTCACAGAACCGAACCGAACCGTTTTGAGCCCTTCCGAGTTAGGCCCGGTTTGTTCTTTCAACTCCTCCCGGTACGAGAGCAAGTAACCCGATCAACCTCTCAACAAACACCCATTACCCAATCAGAGAAGAAAGATTATTATTAAGATTTGTTGCTTTCTAAGTTTTTTCCATTGGTCCAAGAGGCGCGATTATAAAATTTGCTTGAGCATTAAACGCCTCGTAGAGTCTTTCGTCTCGCGATCTTCCCTTATAATATTTATGAAATAACCTTAGTTAAGTTATAAATATCTATTAATCATGTTCTCTAATTTATCAACACGTGTATCATCATCTTCCATTTCACTTTTTTAAAATAGGTCAACATTATTATACATACAAGTAAAGGGTTTGGAGAAATCATTCCCCATACCCAAAAACACTGTACAGGGTGTTCTTCTTCTTCTTCTTCTTTTTGTATTTTTTTTTTTTCAAACTTTCATTTTTTTTCTTTTTTTTTGTTGTTTTTTTTTCCAAAATTACTTTTTTTTTTCAACTTTCCTCTATTTTTTTTCATTTATTTTTTTTAAAATTATTTTTGTTGATTTTACTTTTTAAATATTGAGTTGGTTCAAAATTTCGCTTTGTAATTTTTTTCTTTTAAAATATTGTGGATTTCTGCGTTGTTTTCCCCATATTTTTTTCTTTTTTATTTTTTTATTTTTCAAAATTATATTTTTTTATTGTTTTTAATATTGAGTTAATTGAGAATTTAGTTTTGTAAATTTTTTTAAAACATTGTTGATTGCTACCATGTTTCTCTACATGGTTTTTTTTATGATTTTCTCTGAATTTTTTTTTTTAATATTGAGCTGGTTAAAAATTACAGTTACAATATGTGAGGAAAACACTGTAACTTTCCTCGCAAATTATTGTGGATTGCTACAGTGTTTTTTTCCACATGGTTTTTTTCTGCTTTGTTATGTTTTTTTTTCTAAAATTGTCTTTCTCAATTTTATTTTTTAAAATATTAAGCTGATTAAAAATTGCAATTACAAGTAAATACAAGGTTTCCTCACAAAACACTATGGATTGATATAGTTTTTCCTCACATAGTTTTTTTTTCAATTTCTTTTGTGTTTTCATTGTTTGTAATATTTTTTTCTAAAATTATCTTCGTTGACTTTTTATTTAATATTAAGTTGGTTATAATTTAACTTTGTAATAAAGCTTAATCATGTGGAGAAAGCATTGTAGCTTTCCTCACAAAACATTGTGGATTGCTATAGTATCTCTCTACATGTTTTTTTTTCTTATAATTTTTTCAAAATTATTTTTGTCAATTTTATTTTTTTAATATTGAGCTGTTTGAGAATTACAATTACAGGTCATTACAAATAAAGCTAAATCATATGGGGAAGCACTGTAGTTTTCATTACAAAATACTATGAATTGTTACAATGTTTCTAACATGATTTTTTCCCCCTTTTTTGTGTTTTTTTTCTAAAATTGTTTCTGTCGATTTTTTTTAATATTGAGCTGATTAAGAATTTAGCTTTATAATTTTTTTTTCTTTAAAACACTGTGAATTGTTGTAGTGTTTTCCTATATGATTTTTTCCAAAAAAAAATTTATTGATTTTTTTTAAATATTGAGTTGGTTAAAAATTATAATTACAATAAAGCTAAATCATATGGGGAAAGCGTTGTAGTTTTTCTCACAAAATATTGTGGATTGCTACAATATTTCTCTAAATTGTTTTTTATTTTATTTTATTGGGGAAAGCATTATAGTTTTCCTCACAAAACATTGTCAATTGCTACAATGTTTTTTCTCATAGGTTTTTTTCCTTCCAAAATTATCTTTGTTGGTTTTTTTTAATATTAAGTTGGTAGAGAATTTAGCTTTGTAATTTTATTTTTTTGCTTTTTATTAACAGAAAAGCTAAATCATGTGGCGAAAACACTGTATCTTTCTTTACAAAACACCGTGGATTGCTACAAATCATTTTGTTCAGTCTCTAAGTTTTTTTATCACCAACACAACGTTTATTTCTCCGTCATGAAATATTTGCTCTATCATACCTTTTAGTTTATATTACTTATCTAGTGCTGGTTCACAATTATAACACTATCAAGTGCATTTGTTTTATAAGCCCGCAACAGCACGCGGGCATGTCATCTTGTCTAAACTATATTATGTTTATGAAGTGTCTTACTTACATCAAGAATTATGTATCTCATTATCGACATACTCCTTGTTAATCATTATAGAATATTTGAGAAAAATATCTCTATCATTTTTTAGAAAACATATCAAACAATAGTTAAACATAAAACCCTTAGTAAAAGAATTTGTATAAGCTTCAAAGTTCAATCGATATTTAATCTAATCTTCATCCATGGTTTATCCCTTTCCTTTCCAGAAGATTTTATCTCTGAATAGATTGCTCAAGGCTACACTCATGTTCATATTAAAGCTACACATGGATGAAAAAGACTCATAGCGATCACTCAGTTTGCAGCACTTGACTCTTGTTTTATCAAATATTACCAAATTTATCTAGCTACTCTTCAAATAACATTAAATGTAGGAATGTGTTTTTAACACTTTTTTAAAATTACTACATCCCTCTTTTATGTCTTAGTCTTATTAGAGCTATCAAGGCACAAGTTTATATCACCGGTGCCCACATGATAACCAACACTTAGTTAGACACTTTTCTTGCTTAATTTTCTTACCGGGTCAAAAATCATGCTCTTATCTTGTTGACTCCTTTTCCAATAAAAAACTACTTTTTGCTAAATGTTGAAGCAGGACAAACTCTAAAATATATTTTAGTCCCTCAATGGCTTACTAGAGATGAGCTTGTTTAACTTCTACTAAACTCTTGAGTTACAATTATGAAGAGTTTCATAACACTATTTAACACATACAAAATTCTAACTTAATGTTTATGTCATCCAAATTTCTTTCTCAAAAGATTTAAAGGCTTCAGCATAAAAATATATCTATTAATAAATATATGATTATTAAATAAGCTTCTCACCTTTATTTATTTATTTATATTCGACATTTTATATTTGATAGTCATCTTGTTTATGAAGTATAATTAGATGATGGACATATAAATTGTTTTGATCCATTTGGTTGCACTTGTTCTTCCTACCTTTTAAGCCATTTTTCAAATGATCTAGATTTTAGCTCTTATAGACGAAGGAAAAACATCCACTTCCTAATAGTATCTTCAAAAAAATATATAAAAAGTGATGCAAATCTCGTATTCACGTGGTCATGCAACTAATAATCAAGATTGAGATTTAATCCTGGAAAGCTGAAAGAAATTTGATAGGAGTGTAACACAATAAAAACCATTAGCTGGGTGGAGAAAAAATGGATATTTATACCCTAATTTTCCATTAATTACACATTGGCCCCCATTTGTATTTAATTATCTTTTATTCCACCTCATTTCCCTCTAATAACTTTATGCTTTGTAACTTCTTTTTTATCCAATTTTGTGCCTTCATTTATCTAATTTTATTTCATCTAACTTGATCCAATTTATTTCTCAAACTAAAAATAAATTTCTTTTATATCTTTTTAGGAAAATATTTAACAATAAAAGTCAATGTATAAATTTGTCAAAAACAAAAAGGCATAAATACAATTGGCTAATTGTTCAATTTTTTTTAGCATGGGGTAAATAAGTATTTGTACTGTTTATAAAAAAAATAAAAAGATGAAAATAACCCCTAACAAATCTTTATTGACTAATTGACCTCTGAAAAAGATGAAATCACCCTCAAAATTAAGACAAACAAAATTTTCTTCAAAGGATGAGATCGTAATTTTAAAGTCATAATGAATAGTCTTTTGTGTCTGTGTGCTAAGTAAAATCTATAGTATTTTAGTAGTGCATTTTATATGTTCTGTTAATTGTAAGTAGCTTGTTAGCCCGTGCTACGCTTAAGTTAGAGTAATATTTATTTCAAACGTAAAAAAAGTCATGGTATTGCTAGCGTGTCTAAAAAAAAATAGATTTTAATTATTAATTTAAAATCAACTCCATATTGAATGATATTTTTATCTAATGTTTAGATGGAAACATATTAGATTTATGGGTCTGTTTGTTTCTGTGTTTCAAAAGCGCTTTTGAAAAAAAATGAATTTTTATTTTTTTATTAACTTCAAATTAATATGTTTTTAGTGTTTTCAAATCATTTTGATGTGCTGATGTCAAAAATAATTTTTTAAAAATAAAAAATATTATTGGGATGCATTTTGGCACGAAAAGTTATTTGAAAAGCAACCGCAACTACACTGCCAAACAAGCTTAAATCAATCTAGGTTGACTTGTAAAACTTACGAAGATCATCTTAAAAAAAAAAAAAAAAACCTAGAAAGCTAAATCTCAATCTCACTCAATGTTGAATGATGAAATTGGTAAAAAACAAAAACCAGTTAAAAAAAAAAAAAGTGAACTTGAGCAACCAATCTATTTTGTGATGCAAGTTATGCACGCCATCAGATTCAATAATTTTTTTATCTCATAAATTATTTTTCACTTAATAGATTTATATGTCAATAAAGCGCATGAGAATTGTTTTGTATAAAATAGTTTTTAAAAAAGAAAAAAACATGATAGTTGTGTGTGATTAAGATAACAAAAGTAGATTATTGATAACAAATGGTCAAATTGTGTTTTTTTGGTTTTAAGTTAAATAAATAAATAAAATACATCATCAATAACAAATAGTGAATTTTTTTTTAAACATTTTTTTAAACATTGAGGTACAAAAAAGAAAAAAAAAATAATAGACTAGATGTTATGGCGTAACTTGTCAAGCTTACAATCCGGGTTATAGACTCTACCGGGTTTGATATTTTTTTTCATAAATCTATAATTAACCTAAATATACTAAAAAAATAAATAAAAGGGCTTAAAAATAACCCAACAATGCAAACCTATGGGCTAACGTCCTAGGCCTGTGAAAAGAAGAACCTTGGTGCTTTGGCCTTTAAGCTCAGACTTGTATGCTTGTGCATGTAATTTTTTTTTTCTCATTTAAAGGGATAGGCAGCTTATCATCTGCTATTATTTTTTGAAAATAAAAAAAAAACAAACAATATGTCATCTGTTGTGCATATGACATGTTGTTTGCCAACTCAGATTTCAGACATCACTATGGTAGCTAAAAAATTAGACCTGTTGTTTTTTTATGAAAAAAAATATTTTTTCAACCTATTTTAACCCTAAAACACTATACAAATACTCTTAAAACATCAACATACCAATATATCAACATAATAAACAAAAAAAGATCCAAATCACAAAATCAACCTAAATAAAAATTCTTATTCTCAATTTAGATGTTGTTTTTAAGTGTATTGAGTTTCAGAACAACTTTAAGTTTTTTTTTTTATTGAATGCATCCTGTTGACACTAATTTCAACCATTTTAATGGTTGAAATAGGTGTTAACAATGATTTTTTCTCTATACACTGAGTTCTAGAGAGTGTCTCTTTTTATCTCATGAAAAAAAAATGAAAAAAATGAAAAAATAAAATTTAATATCAAAATTAAATTTCTTACAACTAAAAGGACTAACCACTTATTAACAAAGAAAAAAAAAATAGAGACAAAATTAAATGTTTATGTGAAATTCAAAGTTGCTATCTATTTTTTTTTTTATATTTTTTACTTTGATTTTCTGTATTTTAATTTCATCTTCTCTTAAAAAAAAAGAGAGGAAGGAGATTGACTTATTTAATTGTAATAAAAAAATAAAAAAATTAAATTAATTTTATTTTAAGATAACTATAAAAAGTGCAACTTCAATTGTAAAATCTTTTTAATTTAATATTTAATTTAAATTAAAAAATGTTACATGGTATTTAAGATAATAATAATGATTTATTTTTAAAATATTTTTATTAAAAAATATATTAAAATAAAAAATTATTTTTAATACTAACACAATAAAATAATTTTAAAAAATAAATTTTAAAATTTTTAATGCACCAGATAAACACTAAATATATTTTCCCCGGAGAAAAACCCCTTCCAATCATTTCCTTGCTAAAACTTCCGTCTTCAGTCCTCTCTCTCTTTTTATGTATAAAAAACACACAAAATCCCCAATTGTCTCTTTCAAAGCCCTAACTTCACAATTTGATTCCTTCTGGTTGAGCAAAGCAAACCTTAAAAATCAAACCCCAAAATTCATTTCTTTTAAAGCTCAAAAAACGAAATCTTGATCTCAAAGCTATGTTTTTTAAGTGTAAATCCAAGCTTCAAATTTTGCAGCTTTTGAATTACTAGCTTTGGACTTTTTTTTCCCTCAGCTTCGGCTTCAAAGTCAGTCTTTCTCCTTATTTTTTCTTAAATTGTCTTTTTGATATCGTTGAAGCTGAAAATGTCTTCCCCTTTTCGGAATAAAAATCTTTCAATATCGAAGCTGTTTTTAGTTTATTAATATTTCATTTGAACATTTCTGCAACTACGACTGGCACCTAACACATAAAAATTCAACCTTTTCTCTGTCAATAAATCTCCAAAACCTTCAAATTTGTGTTTTTAGTAAATTTGTTGAATATACCCATTTGTGAAAATCGCATGAATACTTGAGTTTCGAAACCAAATGTCAGTAGAAAGATCATTCGAAGCATGGGAAGAGGTCCAAAGGCATGGCCAGGACCTGGCAGACCGGCTAGCGCAAGGGTTTTCAGGCCTTATACAGTCACATATGACATACCCACCTGCGTTTTCTTGGCCAAACTCTCCAAAATCGAAGCCTTTTGATCTGGAGTTTCCGGGACATGGTTTTAGTAAAAGGGATTTTGGGGTTTTAACTGATAATTCAGGGATAGATGGGGTTTCGGCTATTTTTGATATTGGAAATAGGATTGGACAAGCTGGGGCTGATTTTGGTGCAGCTTTGAATGGATTGGTGCATCAGTTTTTTAGGAGATTACCAGTGCCGTTTAAGCAGGATGAGAGCGCGGGGGCTGGGGTGAGGATGGATGGTAAGAGGAGTGAGGTGGGGCTATGTTTGGATGGAGAGTTGGGTTTGGTTAGTGAGAGGTTGAGGGATTTTGGGTTTGTGGAGGATAATAGTGGCGGCGGCGGCAGCGGCAGCCGTGGAGTGGATGAGTTGTTGGAAGAGGAAATTGGTGGGTTTAATTTGAAGGGTGTGGGATTTCTTGGCAAACCACAGGTAATGATTTTTATATGCTATTGTGTTCTAAGAATTTAGTTGTGTATGTTTTGTTAGCGTAGAAGTGCTCATTCATACAATAATGCAATTTGTGTATAGTTTCTAATGCTATTGAAGGAATAGACCACCTAACAGATTTTTAGCCTAAATTGTCTATTGAACTGTTTGTATGGAAGTGATATTATCTTTTGGAACTCGACTAGGAATAAGTCTTCGTTCTTATTTATGGAGGAGATGTTTTGATTGATTTTCAACTTTTTGTGATAGAAAATTCACAGATATAAGACGTTATCCAGTCTAGATAGTAGTGGCTATCTGGAAACGATGCTGCGTTTGAAGCAACAGGACTTTCTGTTTGAGAAAGCCTGTGTTGAACAACCCTGTTTGTTTTTGCATTTTAAAAGCGCTTTTGAAAAAAATTAAATTTTTTTTTATTTTTTTTCTTACTTCAAATTAATATTTTTTTGGTGTTTTTAGATCATTTTGATGTGCTAATGTCAAAAATGATTTTTTTTTTTTAAAATAAAAAAAATCATCTTGATATATTTCTGAGTGAAAAGAACTCTGAAAAGCAACTACAACTACACGCCCAAACAGGATAGCTGATGCAAAGTACAATGTCCAGTCTAGTTAGTAGTGGAGCATTTGAAGCAATGTAAAGAGGATTAGTTGACAACTTCCTTCTCTCTTCTTCAGCAAGAGTGCTTTGTTTTAGAAGTAATTTGACTTGTTTTAGAAGTAATTTGACGCAGCTGGTAGTGAAGGATAATGGAGTTTGTTACAAGTCGAAATCCTCAAAGACTAAGAACAATTGTGGAGGGACCCCTAAAATATTCAATTTTTATTTATCAATGTTGCACTTGCTAAAAGGCTATTACAACCTTTTATATAGAAAAAAAAAAAAACTAGAAAACTCTAATAATACTGAATAGAAAAAATAAAATAGGAAAACTATTCTCTTCAAATAGAAAAAAAAAAAACTAGAAAAACATAATATATGAAATAGTAAAATAAAAAACATAAAATTAAGTTAGGAAAATATTTATTTTATTAGTCTTCTCAGTTTGGAAGGAACTTGCCCTCAAGTTTAGACCTTAGTTAGAAACTGTCTTCCACCACAAACATTCTTTTGTGTGGGCCACCTCATCATGGGTCCCTAACATCTTTGTGTTGGCCTTCCCATCATGGGTCCCTAATATAACATCTTTGACTTTGCTGCCCCATCGTGAGTCTTACCATAAGATTTTCAATAACAACAACTGAAATAACACACTAGTTCTTGGGCTTTTTCTTTCTTTCTTAAGGGAGCCTCCTCATTCCCTCCTAAATAAGCACATCATGTTCTGTGGCCTATTCTAGCCATGGTTATTCAAGAACACACAACAATTAACCACTAAAAATTTACGAGCTCTAATACACGTTTTCTGTGACCTCCATCCACAATCACTAAGAATTATTGGGTTCTGATATAAACTAATAGCTAGATTTGTTACAAGTCAAAACCCTCAATGTCTAAGAATGCCATAACTATGGAGAGACAACTAAAATGTTCAATTTGTATTCATCCATGTCTCACTTGCCAAAAGGCTATTACAAGCCCTTTATATAGAAAACAAAATTTAGAAAATCCTAATAATACTGAATAAGAAAAATAAAGTAGAAAAACTATTCTCTTCAAATTGAGAAAAAAACTAGAAAAACATAATAATACAAATTAAGAAAATAAAAATAGTAAAACATAAAATTAACTTGGGAAAATATATATTTTCCCAAAAAATAAAAATAAAATCCTGCATCACATTTTCCTTATGCTGATATTTGTGTTTTCTTTTAGTTTCGTTTTTACTTCCTCGCTAGCTTTGTCTTATAAATGCTGGCTTGCTTTCATTTTAGGGACTTTCAATTTGTTGTGATCTCATTAATGATCTACTTTTGTTTTGTGCTGTACACTTAAGTTAATGTCTTGAGTGACTTGAAAAGTTTAGAGTGGAATATAATATCCCTCTGGTTTTCATTGGTTCTTCATAATAGTTGTCCTTCGATAATGTGGTTGATCATATATAGAATTACCATTTGGACATGGTTCTATAGCAAGGTCACAATCACATTTATTTGATGGGATCCAGTCAAATTGTAGGCAATTGAAGGAGAGGTTCACAATGTGTCAAAAACAGAATTTTCCTTGGTATTGAAATTTTGCGTGGCTTGAACAACATCAAGAAACCCTTAGAGAGGAAATTTAAGTCGCACAATTTTAATTTTTTTTTAATGTATTGTGAACATAAATCAAGGATTTCAGTATGAATTTAATTGTAATCTGTTTGTGCATTCTTTTTATGGTTCATTTCCGCTGGATGCAGGGGACCATAAACATTACCTCAACTTATGACAGCAGAACTCACAACATTGAGGGTTCTTTGGTTGCAAGGGGAGATTTATGGAGAGTAGAGGCATCACATGGAAGTTCCACATCTAGAAATGATAATTCATCCATGTTCCTTGTCCAGCTTGGACCTCTATTGATTGTGCGTGATTCAACCTTTCTTCTGCCTGTGCATCTTTCAAAGCAACACTTGCTTTGGTATGGGTATGATAGGAAGGTATGCCCAATTTTATGTTTATTTAATTGAAGTGTGAAAATAGACGACATAGAAGTGTTGCAATATTCTCCCTAGCTTTTGGATATTCTTTGGTAAACCTCATCTATACAGCAAGCTTATGTGCTCTTAACCTTTAGATTTCACCGGAAGTTTGACAAGAAATGGGGAGGGCTGTAGACAAGTGAACTTATGTATTCACTAAATGTTTTTTGCTTCCTCAATCCCAGCTGTTATACTGATTTCCAGCTACTCCTATTAATTGCGTTTTGGTCCCTATGTAATTTTGTTAGCTTTATGGTAACCTTTTTTCTATATTTGTTTTTTGTCAAATTGGTTGATTTTTGGTGCATATGCTGATATCCCATCTTCCTAGTCTTTATCTTCTAGCTTCCATATCCTAAGATCTTCTGTTCTTGATCATGGTTTCCTGCCTTTATTTGACATGTCATTTTTTGTTGTTGTTATTTTGATACAGAACAGTTCATTGAGAATCAGTTTTCCCTTGTACTGTATTAGATTTTGCATTTGGATATCTCTTTATAATTGCTTTATTAATCTGTTCTTTTAATGCACTATTTTTCTTGTATCTTTGTCAGACTGGAATGCATTCACTGTGTCCAGCTGTGTGGTCAAAGCATAGGAGGTGGTTGTTAATGTCAATGCTCTGTCTCAATCCTTTAGCTTGTGTAAGTTGTAGCTCCTTCTAAGCTATGAAAGGCATCAGAATCAGTCTATGTTTCATATTTGTATCTAGAGGCTTAAGTGTGGGCAGCCAAAAGCAATAGGCTGTGTTCTACACATTGTGGATTCAATGAAGAAGGGGAAACAGTAAGCATGATGCTTTGGCTTTGAGGCATCTTGCAACTTTTGTGGGATAGGATAGTGTTCCTAGCCTCTTAATATTACAAGGCTTTAAGGAATTTTAGAAGTTATTTGCTGGTATTCAACAGAATTATAAATTATCTTGTTTTTGGTTCTTTCTATTGAATGTCTCTTCAACAAATTCTTCCCATTCTAACAAAGTTTCTTCTTTCATCTTTCCCAAAAAGAACATTTTTATCAGTGGACAAAGTTTCATAGTTTGAAATTTTTTTTTAGCTTTTTCATTGTCTTGAGATTCAACTAGCATCATGCCATTTCCCCTTCTTCATATGAAGTAAAAATTCCTTAGGAAGGGGAAGTGGAGCAAAGCAGGGATGTGAATGGAACTTGACTCTCTATTTAACTAGGCTGAATCCCAAATTCAGATTTTAGTTTTTGGTGGGGGGCAGGATAACTTGTGGAAATTATTTTCAAAAGGGAAAACTAAGAATATCAGAGCAGCCTTGCAATCCTTCTTCCTCCTGTCCTCAAGCAGAAACCTTTCCCAAAAGTGATATACATGGCTTTGCGATTGCCTGGTGATCCAGTTGAGTGCAGAAGCAATAACCTCTGTAATGAAAGCATGAAGATGCAGTCAATATGTCTTTTTGTTGCATTAAATCTTTAAAATTTGTGGAGCTGATTTCTCATTGACCTTTCTTCTCGTCTTCCTTCTCCTTGTCTCTTTCATCATGCAGTCTTTTGTAGATTTACAGTTTCCAAATGGGCAATTGACCTATGTATCTGGTGAAGGACTGTCTACCAGTGCTATCGTACCTCTTTGCGGAGGTCTTCTCCAAGCTCAGGGGCAATATCCTGGGGAAATGAGATTCAGCTTCTCTCATAAGGTCAGGTTTTGAACTTGTCAGCGAGTACTTGATGATTTCAGGGTATACCAGTGGATTTGTCTGCATTAATTTTGGTGGGGACTAAAGCCTATTGTTTTGAATAATTTATCAGAATAAGTGGGGAACACGCATCACACCGATGGTACAATGGCCTGACAAATCGTTTACATTGGGTTTTGCACATTCTTTAGCATGGCATAGATCTGGTCTTATGGTGAGGCCAACTGTTCAGTTCAGGTAACTTTTAATTTTCATATTTGTTTAATAAAATTATGATCACTCTTTGTTTTGCCATACATGTGAAGATACAAGCAGAGTATCTGCCTTATTATTGACTCTGGCCTTTGAAAAGTGCTTCAGTAACTGTGAAAACAAACATGGTTTCTGACGCGATCCTACTATTTATATTGTTAGCTTTTGCATTGCAGGTTATCCTGCAGTTCCTTTTGTAGCTTGGTATGGTTTATATCTAATTCTGGACCAATCCACAGAAACCAGTGAACTCAATGAACCAACCATAAATAAGGAAAAAAAAAGGAGAAATACAAGAATAGGAAAACAGAAATAATAAAACCCTGAATGACCTGCATTGGTGACTTGCTGAAGCAACAGTGTTGAACTAAAAAAAAGGTGCCCTCTGTGTTTATTACTGCCAGTTTGAGCCCTCATTATGCCTGAAGATCTGAATGATAGTATATCTGGTGCATTTGGTAATTTTGATGCTATGTTACATTTAAACTGCACACCAGTTTTCCTCAAAACTAATAGATAATTTCATCGAGAGATAACTGAACACTTTTGTCATCCAAAAATAGTAAACTGAAGCCAGAAAGAAGTTGAAAACGTTTCTCCAGAACTAATCCCAGTTGCTTGTTCTAAAACATTCATTTAACATGCTGCATTAGACTCTGACAGTGCAACTATTATTTTTCTGTTTCTTATAAAGTGGCATCAGATGAATTTGGTCAACAGGAAAAAGTTACACATGTCGTGTGTACTTGGTTAAACAATCACAAACCAGGGCCAGTCTGCATTTCTTGATGGTGCCACACAAAGGTTGGACCTGGTTTTTTGTTTTTATGATCAATCTTTGTTGTTTCAATCAGCATTTCTCCACCATAAAAAATTAAGCGTCCATGAGAAGACATGATTGTTTTATTGGGTCATGACCACTGGGTTTAGTTAACTTGTTGATATTCCCTAGACCTGATGGTACCCTGATATCAATTATCTCATGCTCACAAATGGTTTGACTTTTGGAAAAAACATGAATACTGGTAAAACAAAGTAGGTGTTGTTGAGGACAAAATACACTTGCCAGTTATCATTCAAATACATGGTCCTATGTTTGCAGAACCTGTTTTCCCTTCCTTCACTTTTGTACTTTCACTTCACACTTGTTTTGTATCTTTAAGTCGAGCAAATTTATTCACCTTCTGTGGTACTGTAAGTAAATATAATTATCTTCTTCTCTTAATGATATCTTGTCAGTTTGTCCCCCACTTTTGGTGGAAGCAATCCTGGTTTGCATGCAGAACTGATTCACTCAGTGAATGACCATCTGAATCTGATATGTGGCTGTGCTGCAACGATGCACCCTTCTGCATTTGCATCACTATCGGTAAGCTGTGACGTTCCATTATCTGCTGTTGATCCATATCTTTTTATCTGGATTATACATCTCTGCTTGGAAGAATCTTTGGTTTCTTGGTCCATCCCTTTCTTTTTAGTTGACAGAATGGGACCCAGGTACATGGGAAGTTTGCACCTGGTCCTGTTCTTGAAAATCAAATAAATGGTAGGATAACGAATCCCAAAATATAGAAAACAATGGAGAAAGTACTGGGAATTATCTTCATTGAGACTGAAAGAATCTAAAGAAACGCTGGTTAATCTCATGCACCCTTCATGCCATTGGAAATATGCTGTTCCCTTCCAACCTGATAATCCACATTAAAATGAAGGGGTACAGTTTGCTAGTCCAACTGTTATCAAATAGTTGACAAGTTAGAACGTTAGAACTCCCTGTAAGAGCAATGAACTGAAGACAAACCATCAATTCACCATCCCGTTTGCTGGTTGTATCTGGAACACCTGATTGTGAAAATATCAATCTTCCCATATTTGGCAGTCCTTTGTCATAATCCTCTGGAGTGAACTCGGGCACAAACCAAAAAAAAAAAACAAAAAAACAAAAAGCTATTTTCCATTGGTTACTTGTGTGCAAAAATGCAAAACCATTTTCATCAGGAACAACTCACCTCCTTTTCTTTGAATGCGTTTTCACAAGTACCTTCAGTTTTTCCCAAACCTAAATTATCATCCTCTTATTTTCCTGTTTATTTGGAAAGGACAGAATCTTCTACATTTATCTACTATTCAGTCTCTTTCGCAATCCAGAACACCCCAAGCTTTCTCTGATTTCAAATAGCAATATTTGAGTATTATACTCTGGATCTAACTGCCTCAAATGTTTTGGTTGCCAATTTGCATCTGAGAAACAACTCTGGAACATAATAGAAAGATCACAAATGTCCACCAACAGAATTTGAGAAAAGAAAAATAGACAATGGATGCCTTAATGAGGAGGACATCTTGTTCTGAGTTTCGTCTTATCATCATCTTTTTTGCTGTGTGCTGTGTTGTTAGATGCATGAATTTGCTGGACAAAATAGTTGTAAACACGCTCTGTTTTTGGATTGCATTTCTCATTATCATTCACATCTATGCCATATGCGCCCCATTCTGGGATTCTATTCATTGCCTACAGTCTTGCTATGCATGGCTTTGGCCTCTTGCATGGTGGAATCAACGATGATCTTGAAGTTTCCCTTTTTTTTATGTTTTTTTTTTCATTACATCATCATAATCATTAATGGAGTTCTATTAGATGCTACCTTCCATCGGATGCTTCTTGGTCCTTAAAATGAATTTCTTTTTGCCTGTAATGAAAGTTCAGGTTGATATTTGCAGTTTTTCCCCGAAGCTATTAAACACTTCTTACCTTTGGAAGGCAATCAATCTGAAGTCATCTCCTAAGTGAGACTTTCAGGTTGACATGTAATATTTTGAAAATTTGGGCACAGGTTGACACGAGAGTGAAAGTTTAGGAAATATCTATGAAATCCCACAAGTCAAACTCTAATTTGATATCATAAGGAGGCCATTAATATCAGGAATCTTCTCCTACCTCTTAAAATGTCTTGTATACAGACTACGTTATGAAAGCAACAATTGAATATGAAATTATGAATTTCTTTTGTGACACCAATAAAACTTTTTTAATAGATGCTGAGTGCATAGATATAACTGGTGTCTCATCAGCACTTATTAGTTGCGCTACATCTTGATGGAAGGGCTAAATTCTAGTGAGTAGGTTCTAACAACTGATGTGCTGCAACTAATATGGTTGTGAAGCCAGACAAACAATGAACTTGTACTTTGATTTTCAATTAAATGGTTTGTTTTTTTGTTTCTAATATCATTTTGTCATGGTAATGTTTAATGATTGTTGATCCTGACATTTAGACGTCGATGATTGCAGGTAAATATGGTACTGCCGGTGTTATTTATTCATCATTGTCTAACATCCTTTCTTTTTTGTTTCCTATTGCAGATTGGCAGGTCCAAGTGGAATGGTAATGTGGGGAGCTCAGGACTGGTTGTGAGACTCGATACTCCTCTCTCTAATGTTGGCCAACCTTCCTTTTCTGTTCAGATAAATAGTGGTGTTGAGTTTTGATTGATTCCCCCCGCATATCATGTTAGTTGAATTGTAAATAGCCACAATGCTTTTAACCATATGATACCTACCCCGCTTGTGTATACCTGACTGTTTTTGCATCAACCATAGTTTTCCCTTCTTCCCTCTCATGCTGGCATGTAGTTTTGTTTTCTGAAATAGAAAGGAGGGTGACATTATATAGATTTTGATTCGATTCTGCTATAAATATTGACCTTTTCAGATCCAGCTAATGTCCAAGTTCCTTCAAACTAGTTAAAAACTATCAAGATAATGATATGGTTTTCCTTTTGGATTGAAAGTTAATTATGCGTCCTTTGAGAATTATTTACGTGGATTGCAATAATACAATCTATCATGTGATGGTCAGAAATTTGTGCTGATAAGGTGGGGACAGGCCAAAACTTGTTTATATGAGTGGCCATGATTTGGCGCTAAGAGGATTTGTTTTCGGATGATGATAAGCCAGAGAAAAACGAAAAAGAAAAGGAAAGAAACGACCAGAAGAAGTATTTACGTGGTGAAGAACGGTTTGTCTACTAGCCCACCCCAAAATTTTGTAAATATAATTTTAGATTTTGATGTTAAATTTGTAATATCTTTATTGTCATAATCCTATTTTAAGATTATTCCTCTAAAATATAGTCTTTTTCCTTATAAAATATAAAAGTAAATAATAAATAATAATAATAAGAATAGTGTTTTGATAAAATTAGGCCATGGAGGATTTCAAATATAGAGGATATTTAAGCTGCAATTATGAATGAATTGTGTGCTTAATTGTGTCCTATTGTATCTAAAATTGTAGAGATAATGTGAATTCAAGATCAAATTAAATCATTATTGAACAAATTCGCATAAAAATTAAACACAAGGACATAATTAGAATTTTAATAGGTTAATTTAATTTAATTAGGAGTCAAATTAAAAGTTTAATTATATTTAAGAATTAATTTGGGTCAAATTAAAGGATTTAATTATATTTTAAATAAGTCAAATTAGTTTTATTATGGATTTAATTGGTAAACAATTTAGTTTGAGAGCTTAATTTAAGCTAAATTGAGAAGATTGCAATGTTAAAGGATCAAATTTAATATTTACAAAGTCAAATGGTTTAAATCAATGGTGAAATTGCAAGAAATTTGGAAGTTTATAATCAATTAGAGATTAAATTGAAGAAATTCACAGTTAATGATCTTTTTAAAGAAGTCACCAAACTCTAGGGATTTAATTGACTGAAATCTAAAGTGAAATTGAAGAGAATTGAAAGTTTAATTGTCCACTAGAGGCTAAATTGAAGAAACCCAAATCTAGGACTAAAATGAAAAATACACTAAAATTCAGGGTTGATATTGAAGTTTGGCAAGACTGAAATTGCATAAATTAGAAGTTTCAGGCCAATTAAAAATGTAATTGAAATAATCAAAAGTCAAAAGATTAAATTGAACTTTGACCAAATTTCTAAATTAAAACCCTAAAACCAAAACAACATCGTCTTGAAGGTAAAAAAAAAAAGACAGACCATACAACGTGATGTTCGGTTACTGTACATCACCATTTACCTTTTATCAGAAAAAGTTATGCGGGTGGCTACTTTTCAGGGATATTTAATACTTCTTCTTCCCGCTAAACTAAACAAACCATATACCACTATGATAACCTAACATTGTACTACACTCTAGAGTATGTCTCGCCAACCAACTATCCTTATAACTGTCGCGACACCGTTCTAAAAATGTCAACTTAAGTAGCATTTAGCTGTCAATTTTTTTAGGCCATGATAACAATTTTGAATCATCAATTGAGATTCTTCTCATTTAAATTAAGAGCTAAGATTGGTCTCTAAAAATGATAAAGCGTTGCTTTTTTATCCCCTATATGTAAAGGTGGATTCCAAGTATTGAGTATCAAGAAATCTGAAGTAAAAATTGAGAAAAAATCAACCTCTCCCTAGCTTTATCTACCAATGTTGCCCCCTATTTTGCGCCACAATAATTGCCAGTTTCTTTGCCACTTAGTGTTCACCACTACCATCATGTATAGCTAGCATACAACCTTTACGCCATATAATTTTTTTCCTTGAATAACCTACACCCATCCCTTTAGTTTTTCCTCTAAACGAGGCATGTAGAACATGAATTGACTCATGTCTTGCTGCCTCTCTTTTCTTTTAATTAAGATAAAGATAGGTTAGACATGTTTTTGTCCAATTTTTTTTTTTAAAAAGGAGAGAAGGTTGTTGGGTCGCTAGTCAGCCCAACCCGACTTGCTAACTCCTCTTGCTTTGATGTTAAAACTACTATTGTTAATTTCATATTAATAAATCTAAAAATTTCAAGAATAATATTCGTTGCACTTGCTTGCTCATAGTTTTCCAAAATCTAATACCCATTATAGTTTCCAAGTGTAACTTCCACTATAGGTAAATCTTGCATTGCCACTACCTATACAGAAATTAGTTGTGATTGTCAATGACCACGGGAATAAAGTCAGTTCTTTGGTCCAAGTTACCCATATCCACCTCCTACGAAAAGCATTAACTACAGGGTACGCATTTATACTCCATTTGGAGAAGCATTGTATCCATGGACAAATCTTTGTTTGAGATCAATGAGAAGGTAGCCTGATAATTAAGTTTTCTGAAAATGTTTTTTTCTAGGAATCGATCGCTACGATGGGAAAAAAGCTGCTGAAGCAGGTATGGTTCATGCAACTTATCCCATGGGACCGCAGTTCCTATAAGAAGGGATGGAAAAAGGTTATTAATCCACTACATGTTGTCTTCCTGCCTTTCATTCGTACCTCCTCTTCTCTTTCCCATTTCTTTTGCTGTCACTTTTATCCTCTTTTTAATTTTGTATGACGCCATGGAATACAAGAGAAGGAAGTGGAGAAGAGAGGTTAAGCATTTCCTTGTTCATTCTCGCAACTTCGATAAGAATCTAATGGTTTATATATTCTCTCTCATTTGTTTTTCCCATTTATGCAGGGCATGTACAAGACAACAGTGAGAGATCTTAAGACGGAGGAGTTGGATTTGTTAGGATGTGATCAAATGTTTATTCATTGCATGCTTGGACCGGAAATGGCTTCGACATTTTGAACAATGTGCTTCCCAACATTGAACAGCTTTTCGGACACAATATCTGAAATTTTAAAGAACAAGCAATGTATTTCTTTTGGTGAACAAGAGCATTCGTCTACTATTCTTGCGTTTGAACGTGACATTTGAAGCAGCGTATTTGTATTGACCAAAAAATTAGCATCATTTTTATATTGTTTGTATGTCTTAAATTCTAGATGGCACTGATCAATGGCAATCAGAAAAGACACTGCTGTTTCGCCAAATAAAATGTCTTTTACTCGCCCTTTGAAGAAAGCAGAAAAAAAAAGTCTTAACAGAGAAGTTCTTATCAGATTGGTTAGATTAATCTTCAACTTATGCACGGTTTGAAATGGGGAAAAATGATGGAATATGACTGCAATACTTATTCAGATCCTTATGCAAGTTTTATTTATATTATTACATTGCCATGGTTATGCCATCGTTGAAGGTGATTCAGCAAAGATGCTGAATGCTGAGCCCAACCTGAACTTATTCCTTGCGTTTGTTACCATCCTCCTATTCAAAGTTGACAGACCTCATCTCAATTCTCAGTTGCTTTTGTACCAGGAAATGAAGTTTGACTGAGTCCCTTTTTAGTATACGGAATCCTAGGCCTTCCTCTTTGGATAATTATTGGTCTACAGAAGACTAAAGCAAACATCAACTCTGTCAGAAACAGGATGAAACTAGTCCATACAAAAATGGTTCTCTTCCATAGCCAGATAAGCCTTTTCAATCGAGGGAGCTCAGATTCCAGTGAGAGTGACGCTGCTTAAATTTCAGGGATGCCAGCACCGGCTTTGTATTCTGCTTGATGTTCTAACCATCACCTTCAAGAAGGCAGTTGGCTCAAGTCCTTCTGTGAATTCGTCCATTTTTATGTTCAGAATCTGAGATTCTGATACAAAACCAGCAATGACAGGAGCACTCTTAATGATGGTTTCGACTACACGGATGGGTTGGCTTTTGTACCGCATTATGCATGGCTGACAGGAACTCAACCCTCACCTGAAGGAATGCAGGAGAACAAAGTGTCATAAACTACTCCAATTGAGTTACTTCTCATGAGGAGAAGGCTTGAGACATGCATGGCTTGGCCAGAAGAATGCACAGCCAAACCTCATTGCTATATTTCCTATCGACTGCGGTGCTTTCTGGCTGACATTTCTGGTAGAAATACCCCATCATCTAAACAGCTTCTTCACGAAATACCCTCTAACATATCGTTTGGAACGGAAACATCAAGAACATGAATGGAAAGTATGATAACCAAATTGCAAACGTGAAAAAACTAACCAAAAGATTGAACTGAAAACCCATGAATTTCATCAATATTAATGCAAAGAAAGCAACAAAGTTGAAAGGAAATTCAGTGTAGTTTCCTGAAGGAGAAGTAACCACTTCAGACACATCAACATGCTCTTTGTTCCATTCATTACAACCGCTGAACCCATCTTTGCTTGGTTCTAGCACATCAGTGCCCATTTTAGCACTTTCCATTTCCTTCTCTTGCAAGGTACCGCTATTTTTACCTTTCTGTTCAAAAGCATATTCTCAATAAACCTGACAGCCCTTCGAACTAGAGCCCCGATCCTTCCAGCTTTCACCTGAAAAACTCCGGTGAAGAACACACGGTTATGTGCGTTGCTCCATGTCACTGCCAAATGAACTTCTTTCCGAGAATTTTTTATCCATGAACACCTTGTCAGCTCCATTTATGACAAATTTCAGCGGGCAACATTTTAGTGCATCACAGAGACTCAGCGAATCCACATAGCTCTTATAATCAAATCGAAGAAATTCATTCCTATTATGGATAGACTCATCATCATGATCATTTTCTTGGAGTTCTGATTCATTCATTGCAGCAATTGCCAGAGAGACAAGCTGGGCAGAGACAGCGTGGTACTTCGAAGAGTTAAATAACAGAAGAGGCTTTGTGGTGTGGTTCGGGATTTTTAACTGCAGAACATAATTTATAGGGTGGCAAGATAACTGGAACTGGTGTTGTTTTCTTGGGATGCTAAAAGATTAGAGAATTTGGTAATGTAGGTGCATTAACCAATGGTATTGTGGGGGCTCTGGACCTGGGGTTTGATTGGTTAATTTTCACACCAAATTTTATGTATCAGGATAAACTGCAGCGCGACTCAACACACAATACTTTAGGGGCATGAGTCCATAGAATAATATTCAATATGCTGTGATTATAGTTTGCTCGATTTTGGGCACCAACATACACTTAGCAAATGTTATCCTTCATCAAAAAGATTTTTATGGAGTGTGCGTTTCAGTGATCAAACCCAATAGACTGATAATGCCAAATACAAGCTCTCAAAACATAAAATTTTACAAAAGAATCAACCTATTTCTTGATTTCTCAGCAATCCTATTACAAAATCAGAGGAATATTAGCCAAAAAGAGGAGGGCCTATTTCATCAATTTCCTCCCATCTTCATCCATACTTTGGGTAGAAATCTCCGAATCCATCCACGGTCCATCCATTGATATGCTTTTCTGTACCAGACTGCTTTGAGAGGTATTTGAGACGTGTGCTTGGCTATCTTGTGAGAGAAGCTCAAAAGCTTTGAACCTTGCCTCCTCGTTCATGGTGCCACGCTTGACTATCGGAGCTTGGACTGGAATTTGACCTTCAATCATACGCACTGCAGAGGACATTAATGGTCTCAAACTGGGGGATGGGTTGGTGCACAAGAGAGCCAAGTTAAGCATCCTCATTGCCTCCTCTTCCGAGTAGTTTGAACCAAGGTTTGGATCCACTAGCTCAAGAAGGTTGCCTTGCTCTTGCAGGACATAGGCCTACAGTATGAAAGAAAGCAGTTAGCATTCACAAGCTTTGTAATCAAGAATAGTTTTCCTACAGCATTACATGGACCCAAGAGATAGTTAAAGGGAACAGGTATGGAAAGACATGATTGAGGAAGGATTCCCAGTTTAAAACTTCCGGAAAGCTAAGCAATTTCCTGGGCAGGCATGCCCTTTTCTATGATTACGTTAAAAATCATCTCTGCAATTTCAGACATAATACAATTTTCAACCTCAGTGAGTTTTTTTTAGGGTAATATGCATGCTTATTTCCTTTATAAACAACTTTGATATGATAGATCTTCACTGGAGACATCAATAAATGCAAACAAAATATAGATTTTCCATCGGTCGACAGTAACGCTCGTTGGAAGTCAATGTAAATGTATGATGCGCAGACAACATTCTGAAAGGAAAAGATATATGTTACCCAATCAAGAAGATAAACAAACTCCTCCTTTGGCCTGTAATTTGTGTTGCTCTTCCCGCTGACAATTTCTAAGACAACAACTCCAAAGCTGTAAACATCTGCTTTATCTGTCAGGTAACCCCTCATTGCATATTCTGGAGCCATGTAGCCTCTGAAGAGAATTAGAGTGAACCAGAACAGTGAGTGTTTGCCATGAAGTGGCACAAATTTGCATGTACTGTTCAATGTTTAATCATATTATCATATACAAGGAAATCATCATTGATAATCATTGTATGCATTTGACAACATCTCCAATTAATATCCGTCTTGTTTTAAAGCATCATTACATAAGAATAAGTTGTTAGATTATCCTTTTACCACAACTCAAAGAAATTAGACTGAGAAAAAGGGAGTGAGAACTCACATTGTGCCAGCAATTCGCGTGCTAATATGAGTGTTTTCTTCTTCATCAAGCTTAGCTAAACCAAAGTCAGATATCTTGGCATTTAGATCCTTGTCAAGCAGGACATTAGTTGCCTTTATGTCTCTGTGTACGATTTTCAGCCTTGACTCTTCATGAAGATAAGCTAATCCCTTTGCAATACCCAACAATATCTTCTTTCTTGTCTGCCAGTCCATTTTAATCTGGTGTTCATCACGACCTAATGGAGAGGATACAGAGGACGATTCAATCTCATTCTCATTCTATGGACTTTATGAACTGATACATTAAGGAGTTGGTCAAGCAATTACCGAAAAGTGCCCGAGCAAGACTGTTGTTTTCCAAGTATTCATATACTACCAGCAACTGGTTTCCTTCAATACAGCAACCATACAGCTTCACGAGATGAGGATGTTGCAAGGCAGATATCATGCCTATCTCATTCACAAATTCGCGATTTCCTTGTTTCGATTTGGATGATAACTGCTTAACAGCAATTACAGTGCCGTCGGACAAAACACCCTGAAATAAAACAGGCTGAAATTTCAGAATATTTTAAGAGATAGTACTTCCATTTTATCAGAGACTTTTGCATGTATAGTGGAAAACGTTGTCAGCACATAACCAAAGTAAATAATAAATTTAAATACCTTGTAAACTGGACCAAATCCCCCTTCACCTATCTTATTGGCAGGGTCGAAATTATTGGTAGCATTCTTAATTTGCCTTAAGCTGAAATAACCGGTTTGGAGATCTAGAGCACGAAGATCTGTGATAAGCAGAATCTCAAAATCAGCAAGACAAAGCTAGTGAAAAGTTCTACAGCGTGCACACCATCAAACGAGATAAATACTTCTTGTGCGATTAATCTTACCTTTGTCTTCATGGTACTTCCCTCCCAAGTAACCTTTCCTCCAGAGAACAAGCAAAGCCAATGCAACAAGAACACATGAAGCAGCTACAATGCCGATAATAGCTCCGACTGATAATCCGTCACTATTATCCACCTTAAAGTCTACAAGGAGAGAAATAAATTAAATGACGACGAGAGGATAAACTTAAAGGAAACGTCCATTGATGGGCAACAAAGAATCCTTGATTTTGTCATGACTTACTTGGAGTCACAGTAATGGCGGATATGAGAGGTCCATAGACACCTCTGTCAGGAACGGCAGTAGTACCTTTTCCTGACCAGTATAAGTCTATCTCCAGTGTGCTACCATTAACAATTATACTATCAAATTCCTCTGCGATGCCAATGCCAACTCCTCCAGCTTTCTCCATAATATTGAAATCCTTCCTAACTACATCTCCCTGCAAGAAGAAGTTCCGAGTATAACTTTACAGGTTTTAAACAGCGTTGCCACTTGCCACCCTTTTATATGGATGAAAAACTTGAAAAGGTCCAAAACACACAGTAGGCCTCATGAGGGTATTTAGAAACTATCATCATTGATAAAAAGCAAAATCCTAAATGAATATGCTAATTTGGAAATCATTTTACTCACTTGAATTGATATATCGAATATGCGCCTTCCAAGGCTGCTAAATGTAGAGTCATTGGAATACATAATTTCAGCAAAGTGGAGCTTCACTTTGTAGCTTCCCGCCCTCATACACAGGGCATAGTACTTGAGTGATTGAGGAGCAAGGCGGGCAGTTTGGTAAAACCCTTCACCGGTGACATTCAGACCAAAAGAATTTTCTGCTTTGTAACCAGCTCCATCATTGTTCATGTAAGTCCCGGTACTGCTATAACCCCATCTCTCTGATAAGGAAACAAATTCAGCTGCCCCCCCAAAAGTTGCGTCTTCTTCATATTCATTATCACCAACAGTCATACTGTTCCCTCCACAATTTATGAACAAGGAATGGTCTGAAGAACAAAGGATCAATATCATAAGGCGCCTTCCGTAGGACAACAAGTATTCTGTATTTATGCAATTACTTTATCATCAAACATCAGTGTACAGTTTCTTCACACTTACATTCTGGTTTTCCTGAACAAACAAGGTCCTTGTTCAAGCACCAAGAAATACTGCACGCAAGAATTAAAGTAGTCAGTCTTCAAATTTCCAGATTTTTCACAATGCATCTTAGTGAATAAGGAACTTACCTGTTATTCCCAGTTGTTACATGACTAGAAACTAAGTTCCTGTTGAATTTTGAAATTAAAAGTTAGCAATCAAAAAAAGACAAATGAGGAGAAAACAAAGTAAAGAGCAAAAATAATGCCTACACTGATAGCTGTTGACAACTTGACTGAGGTGACCCCGTAAAATTGTTGTAAGATAAATCCCTGAAACAAATTTTCATGGCATAAGTAATGTAGTTGTTGATTGATAAGAATAAAGATTGGTGTATTCATTGTCTGAGAAACATAATATATATATATATATATATATATATATAATATATATTGATGTTAATTTCTTGATATATAGACTCACAATTCTTTGTTCTTGATGTTCAATATCCAACCAGGCACTTCTCCGGTTAGCAAGTTGTTATTCAGAAACCTACCCAAATTAAACAGGTAATGAACCAGCAAGCAGTCAATACGAGGTATATATTAAAAATTTAGATACTGTGCACTTCAGCATGTTTATTCGATACATTTATTGTCTTACATAAATCGTAGTTTTGCCAAGCTCTCTAATGCAACAGGAATTTGGCCTGTGAACTTGTTGAAGCTCAAATCTCTGCAATGGAATATATACAAATTAATGAAATCACATGAAAAAGATAAAATTAGCTCTGGGAAATAAAAACACAACGCAATCTAATTCGCAAAATATTGGCCCGGTCCATTTTGTCAGACTGATAATATTCAAGTTACTATTACATCCTCTGCAGCATGGCTTCTTTGAACATGATTATATATTGAATAATGCAGAATAAATTGCAGGTATAGTTCATTCTCACAAACCAGATAAGGAGGATTTGTAGCCCAATATGAATATCTCACACACATATGCAACTTGAATTGCTATATGCAGCTTGTGCACATAGCTTCTCATATGATGAATACGCTTGAGTTATAATAGATGACTCGGTGAGAATCTAAAATACAGGAAAATGAGACGCTAAATTTCCCCAGTTTGCCAGAGGAAAAGGCTGGAGGTTCATGGTTAGTTACTAAACAATTGGGAAAAAAATCCTTGTTCAACCAAGGAATGGACTTATTCCTACAGCTTTTCTCCCTCAACTTGTTTTTTCTTACTTTAAACGAAGCCAAATAGTAGAATAAAGTGATATCAATCACCTGCCACCTCTTGTTCTTTTGAATCAAAATAACATTATATGAAGCATATAAAATTCATGAAATTAAGCATTGCCAAAAGGTAGCTGATTGAGAAACTAACAGAGTATCCAGCGATGCCATATTTCCAATGTATTCTGGGATTGAACCATTCAATGAACAACTTCTCAGAATCCTGAGAAAGAAAGATATTGTCAATTCCTAATTCGTTGCTGTCAGTGGAATGCAGAAACAATTAGAAAGGGCTTAAACAATATATTTGATCAGTATCATTCAACTCACAGTGTTGTCATGTTTTTCATATCTTGCAGATCAGGGAAAGTTGAACTTGATCCATTCAAATCGGATATTCTCCTGAAAAAACAAGACAACAGGAAAAAAAATCAGTTTTTTCATATATAGGCTAGCTTACCCAAAAGCAACAAGGCAAAACATTTAAGACTGAATGTGAAGCTGCAAGATAAGGAACTTCTGCTCACAATTCTTTTAAATTTTTTAAAAGTGAAATGGTAGAGGGAATAGGACCCTCCATGGATGTTCCTTGCAAATCCCTGCAAAAGAAATTTAGAATTGTTAGGAATGCAGAAGGTAAAGGAAAACGGAATCCCATTTAGCTGTAGATCAACAGGAGTAGATAAATGGAACGGAGTAAATACTCACAATCTCTGAATGTTGGTCCAGTTCCCAATAAAGTTAGGTATCTTCCCTGACAGTTCACTTCCATCTATCCGACTGCAGCAGCGTATGATACAAATGAATACTTTAGCTCAAAAAAACTGATTAATATTAAAAGAAAATCGTGTCCCACTTCATCACTTACAAATCAGTTAAATTCTTTAAATTGCCAAACGTATCTGGTATCGTTCCTGTAAAATTGTTCGCGGAAAGAAGACTGCAGAGGTAAAAACAATAGTAAACTACAAATATATCTCTCCAAGTGAGTATCGAATAGCGGCATCACTCATAAAAAGAGTGATATCATGTAGTTGATACGCACACATTTACTAGACAATGGTTCTGGTATCACTACAATATGTGGAAAAATGGCAAATGCTGCACAATAAAATAAAAATCAGATAGAAGATAAAGGCATGTATCTTACAGTCTCTTCAAGCTTCTCAAATTTCCGAGGTCTGGATGAAGAGACCCTCCTAGCAGATTATCTTCCAGGACCCTGCAAGATGCAAATCATATTTTTTTGTTACTCAGGATTTCATTTACTTGACAAGTTGAGAGTTTTTTCGTGACTTACAGTGACTCCAGTGTTGCCATGCTGCCAAATTCCCGAGGAATCGAACCAGTGATACGGTTTGCCAGAAGAGACCTAAGGTGTAGAAAAAGGTTTTTATTCATGAATGGCCATCTTGCGATTGAAAACTTCCTCGGATATTCAAATGCACAAACAAACTTACAAAGTCTGAAGGTTGGGGAGCTCAGCAAGGCTTGCAGGGATCGGTCCATTTATATAATTGCGAGTGAGATCACTGTACAATGAAAGATGATTCATCTCAGTCGTTGTAAAGTTCAATTTCTTATAGAGTGAGAAGAATGGTAGTCCTCTATAAACCACGTTGCTTCACTAACAAAATTCTGCTAAAATGATTTCCAAAATCAAAAAATCTACTAAGATGTGAGCAAGACAGTTGGTTTGAGAAAAGACGCACCAGAAATTTGGAAAGTATTTCACATGTAAACGTGTACCAAACTGAATAGGGATATATATGCTGTTGTTACAATGCGGTCAATCTGGATATGCTCTTTAGCAACTAAATCACATGAAAAAACCAAAGAGAAGGGAGAAAAGGACAGGAGTTTATCAACTAAGATAGTGTAACCTATGGAGAATTTGAAATTTAACCTTTGTATCCCTGCACAGAACTTTTAAACTTGCACATTGATCATAACCCATTAATATGTCAAACATGACGGGAAAAAAAGAAGTTATTTACGGGGATCATAAGTAAACCAATCAAATTCATCTATAAAGAACATGGTGTATCAAGAAATGCAAGAAAAGAAACCCAGATAGAAATCGTCTGACAGTAAACATGATTAACAAGAAATATGCACATGTCACTCACATTTCACGCAGATTAGTAAGATTCCGAAATTCCGACGGTAAAACTCCGGTCAAATTAAAACCCTTCAGCTTGCTGCAAAAAAAAGAAAGAAAAAGGAGTTGATTATAGAGAAACGAAGAGGTAAAAGGTGAAAACCCTTCATATATACAACACCACGACTCTGCAGAACTGAGCATTCGCTGAGGTCTAACAACTAATACAGTGTTCATACAGAATTGGACCAGTATCAAATTCAAGATAAAAGTCCCCCATTAAGCTTTGCTTCAATTTTATTCCACCAATCAAAGCATTGGTTGAGACATGACCATCTGTATCCTTATTATATCCGAAGAAAAAAGTGGGATACAAGGAAACAAGCACGTACAAGCTGATGACATGACAGACAGTGCTACTATTAAATGTACAGTCGCATGTAACGTTGCTTTGAATTTTGTCACGGCCGACGATGGTCAGGTTCCACTGTGCGCTACCACAAGAAGTCCGATCGATGGTCCAGTTGCTGTTTTGCAATTTGCTGGATATTGTTTTAAGGATTTGCACTGTTGCATCAGTTAGCATAAAATACATGTTAAACAACATCAGAAAAATGCTTCTAATAATGTCAACATTTACCATTAAAACAAATTATAATTTCTCACGTGGATGCATAACTCTTTTTTGGTTTGTTAGGTAGAGATTATTTTTTGTTTGAAAATATATTAAAATAATTTTTTTTATATTTTTTTTAAAATTTATTTTTAATACTAGTACATTAATAAAATAAAAAACACAAAAAAAATTATATTTTTAACAAACACAGCCACATTTACCACCTTTACATGCCTTGCGAACCCGTCTTTAAAATATATCACACGGACGTGGTCAAATTAAACTCTCTGTTTCCTTTTATTTTATTAATTTTATTTTCTATGAAGATCAAAACTACAAACTCTGACGAATCCAACTTTGACCATGATATAAATGGTGGGCAAGATGGTCAAAGATTTGTTCTCTGATCCATTCACTCTAATTGTCAAACTGATTTCGACACTGTTTTTGAGCTTTGCTCTATCTTTCCAAGACATAAATAAACAAATCACACACAGTAATAACAGAATCTTCCACATGTTTACGTCAAGCATTATATAGAGCCTACTAGATAAGACGAACATGCATAACAAAAATGTCACATCAAACATAAAGCAAGAAAACTCTCCTAAGAATTATAAAAAAACTCAAATCCTGCAACAAAAGCTCTGAAACCCAAAACTTAAAATATATCATCATCTGATTCTAACCACACAGAAGATTTATAATCAGAAATTGCTCAAAACATAGGGAAAAAAAATAACTGCCCAGAAACCGAATCCCTTTCATTTTTCTCTAGCTACTCGATTCATGAAATAAATTTCCCACGTTAATCTGAAAAAACTTATAATTTGAGACGAAGAGATAACGAAGGGTTTTCAACGAAAAACGAAACATTATGAAATTCAAAACAGCAGTTTCCTCCCTACTTTTCAACGTAGAGCACGCACGTATCTCGACAAATATGAAATAATAATAATGTAAAAAGAAACACTTATCCACTACACGAAGAAAACCCAGAAAGCGCAAAAATCATTTATTTTGCCAAGTTTTGTGAATTGGTGACAAAAAATTTAGTGAAGATTATGGAATTACGTGCAGTTAGTTACCTTCATCTTCTGGCAAGAGTGGAGTGACTTGAGCATGAGATCCAAATTTATCCACAGAAAAGCAATTCAATAACACAAGGCCGAAAACAAGAACGGAGACATTCTTTGACAGTGATTGAACAAACGCCATGTTTGAAGCATGCAGAACAGAGTCACCCTTTCTCTTTGTATGGTAATTAATATCTAAAACAAACTGATGGAAGTGATGATAAACAGTTCAGCAACAACAGAAACAATGTCTGTGGTCTTGTTTTGGAGAGAAGAAAGAGGGTGGAGGGAAAGATAAAGAAGGGGTTCGGAATTTAAAGATGACAAGTTACTCGGTTTGGTCCACTTTGCCTTGGTTTCTTTTTGGAAAGTGTTGTCGTTTGCATGAAATGAGAAAGGTCACCGAAACTAGTCAAAATTATGTTCGTTTAGAAAAATCCATATTTTTAAACTAGTAAAATAATAAAACTACTAAACTAAAAAAAAATAAAAATCTTCCAAACAAATAACGCAACTAGCTAGCTGGCCGTTTAAAAATTATATTTCATTGTACTAATTTTGAAAAAAAAAAAAAAAGTGCAGGTACGTATGATTTGAAAAAAAAACAGTGTCTAGACTAGAGTGGCAACTGCGAAAAATCAAAGAAGAACCATAGTAATAATAATTAAAAAAAAAAATGAAAAAAGAGAACGTGCGTTTATTACCATTCAAAAAAGTTGCAAAAAGTGAAAGAAATGAAAAGGGCCTGTATGATTTTGTGTTTTATATCATCATCGCTCTAGCAGCCAGCGCCAACCAAGGTTGATTTTAGGGGCACACAGGGAGGGGACGCGCGCGTCTGGGCTTATGGTGATGGATACATTGACATGTCTGTTGATACAAACTGGGGGTGCCCCACGAAACAACATTTACTGCTTGTCCAAGAAAAACAAACAAGATTGAAGAAATGCAGTCAACCTTTACACGCCACCAGTTAGTTACATCCGATTAGTCTTCTTATTTTTTTAACAGATATGAGTTTTTTGGAATTGTAGTTGCGGTTATTTTTTAAAATATTTTTTATATATAAATATTTTTTTTATTATTTTAAATTATGTTTTAATCAATTCATAAAAACGATCAAAAATATATAAAAAAAATTAATTTTTAACAAAAAAAATTATTTAAATTTTTTAAAAACACTGGTAAGTCATGTTTCCAAACACTCATATAAAACCAAACTAAATTTTTTTTTCATTCAATTCAGTTTAAATTTTTTTAAAAAAGTTGAGTTTTTTTTTTTTTTTGTACAAACCTAAACTAATACAATGTTAATCTTTTAGATAAATACGGATATGTACCCATTAATTTTAGTAATGAAAAACTTCCAAGAATAAAAATTAAATAATCTCCAGGGATGTGGTTTAACTGTTCAATCTTTAGATTTGCTTTTTAAAAATCACCAATTCAAATATCACAAACATCAAAATTATTGAAAACCTATATGGTTATTAACTTTAAAATCTGTAGGATTAATATAATTGTATAAAAGCTAACTCAAATACTACGTTAATAAAAAAATAAAATAAAAATAAAAATCAATAATAGATATGTTAATCTTGGTTAAGTTAGTAGCTAATTTAAATATTCAATAATAAATCTTAAAGATAGAATCCAATAACAAATTAGCTAGATCATCTAAAGTTGATTAAAAAAAATCCCGGTTTCAACCTTATTCCACGTCAAACAAAAATACAAATTCACTGGCGACTTCATGGGTTGCCATGCACCGATAGGGACCCACAACGCTTCAAAAATATCCACAACAACCAATAATTTCACAAATCATTTGGACCACAAGAAGAGAACAATAATATTACAAATTATCCAAAAGATAAAGGAAAATAAATAATATTACAATTTATTCAAAAAATCAACAAAAGCGACCTCGAAGTACGTCGACCGAAGCCGCTGAAATCGAACCAAATAGAGGTGGCTTGTGCATGTGAGTAGTGACGGAGGTACTGTTGGACAGTGATGGAACATGGAGTGCACGTGTCGAATCTGTACTTGCAAAAAATCAGTAGAAACGATCGGGATTTTGGGCTGATTTGGTTGCCTTTACTTCTAGGTTGATTTGGGCTATGACCAGGGCTGGTTTTAGGACTGATTTGGGCTGTGATTTGGTAGTGGGGGGAGGAGATAGTGAAGGTGTTTGGTGGCAGCTTGAGGTAGTGTAATCGACGGTGAAAAGGAAAGAAACCAGGGTTTGTTTGGAGGGTTGGTCTTCAGCGACTGTACCAGCGGAGAAGGTTGGTGGTGATCGGAGGTTATGGCAGCTAAGGTTTGTTTTAAGGAAGAAGGTTTTTCTTTTACTTAATTTTGGGTTCTCTGTGTCTCTTTGTCTCTCTGCTTCCTTCCTCCCCTCAAAGATTTTATTTACAATGTTGATAATCCTAAAAAATAAAATCTAATAATTAATTGGAAGATCTCTAAGGATTTTAGTATTTGATTTTTCCTTGTTTATTTGATCTCTTGTTATATTAATTATTTCATTCTCAATTATCATGGTTCTCTCTTTTTTATTTACTCATCATTTCACTTCCATTTCTTTCTTTTTTTATTATTTTTTATAAAAACTCATCACACAATAATAAAATAAGCCAACTTTTTAAAAATAATGAAACAATCATAAATTGACTAAATTGCATCAAAAAAAAAAATCTTAGGAATTTTTGTATTTTTAAAAATTTGTTAAAAATAAGGCTAAATGGGGTATTACACTACTTTTTAAATAGAGAAAAGTAATGAACAATATGATTTTTTATATATACAAGCACTTTTAGCAATGTAAAATATTAAAATTATTTTTTATATCTTTATATTTAGCTAGTGTCATAAATTTATTTTTTATTATAAATATAATATATTTTTTGAATTAACTATATAATTTTTCAATGATAATTTTTAAGTTGAATGAAATTAAATTAATATTCTATAATTAGATTATCACACATAAAAAATATTAATATAACTATTATATACTATGGTTTTGATAATATTCTATAATTAAATTAATGTTGATGTATTTCTCTTTTTTTTTGTGTGTGTGAAAATTTGTCTTTGTTTTCTTAAAATGAATACTTTTTAGTATTTTATTGAAAAAGAAAAACTTAAAAAGGAAAAACAAAACAGAATATGAAAAAGAAAAAAAGAAAAAAAAACTCAACACACTCGCTTTTCCACTCCAAACATGTTTCCTCCCTCCTAAGCACTAGAAGCCAAGTATTAATTAGAAGCAATCAACTGCAAATAATAAAAAAGGAAAATTTCTGAAACAATTGAATTTTACTTCCTTACTAATGATATTCATGAGAACAAAGAAGTTTCCTGATACAACTATAAATTTGTGTATAATTCTAAGTTGCGTAATGTTTGTATATTCTTTATGTTATAATCCAATTTTTAATCCTTTTATTTTAATTTTATTTACTGAAAATGATAAAAATAATAATAATAATGATGAAAAAACAAGTAAAAATAAAATAAATTAAGAATGAATTAAAAATTGGGTTAAGGGCAACATGATTGGAAGTTTAAAGATTTAATTAAATTTTTTACTAGTTTAATTAATCAAGTCAAGGGATTTAATTGGAGAATTGATAAATTTTGAAACTTAATTAAGCTTGGAATTAATTTAATTAATCCAATCAAGGGTTTAATTGAAGAATTGAAAAGTTTTGAGACTTGATTAAGCTTGAAATTAATTTAATTCATCCAATCAAGGGTTTAATTGGAGAATTGATAAGTTTTTAGACTTAATTGAGCTTGAAATTAATTTAATTAGTCAAATCAAAGGTTTAATTAAGAGAATTGATAAGTTTTAGACTTAATTGGACTTGGATTTAATTAAATCAGGGACTTCATTGAATAAATAGCAAAGTTTGGGGTTAATTAGAGGCACGATTGCCACATATTAAAATTCAAGGACTAAATTGAAAATGGCGCGTAAATGCAGGAGACCAATTACAATTTAAAACAGGGCTTAATTACAAAACTTTTAAAACTTCAAGGGCCAAAAAACAAATAATCATTAAACATCAAAACGATGTTCATCTGTAGATGCGTTGTTCATCTTCTTCAATGGACACCCACCGCCACCATTACACCTGCAATCAATGGTTGGAAGAAATGGATTGTTCTCTGGCTATAAAAGCTAGAGAATGAAAGGTCACAAGGGGACTGAAAAGGGGGGGAGAAAGAGCAAATCCGAGAAAAAGAAAAAAAAAAGGAAAAACTGAGGACGAAGACTATACAGAGGGGAGCAATTTTATTTACCCTTGTTTCTTCTCAAAGAAACAGAGACGTTCGTGCCTCACGATCGTGAGGCACAAACGCGTGAAGAAAGGTCATTCTCTAGCTTTATAAGCACTTTAAATATGTTTACTTAGGAAAAATTTCAACAACATTTTTAATTAAATACATATTTTAATCTAAACAACAATTAAAATTGATTTTTCTAAAGTAATTTTTTTAGAATTACTAACACAAAAATAAATTAATTACATGTTTGTTTGAGGGTTTTTAATAGAATATAAAATTTAACTATAATTTTAAACAAACTCCTTAAATATATTTTTTAAAAAACAGCTTCAATAATATTTTTAATTAAATACATATTTCAATCTAAAGAGTCACAACTAAAATTAATTTTTCTATACTTATTTTTTTTTTAAATCACAAACACAAAAACTACCTAAAAAACAAACAAACCATCCATTTATATAAAAAAGAAATATAGATTTAATTGGTAAAAAAGAAATCTAAGTTGTGGAAAGTGCGAAAGAAATAAAGCAAGATAGTAAAAATAAAAGATGTTCACTCAAGTAGAAAAAGAAATTGAGTGCTGATAAAAGCAAAATAAACAAATCCCTGCATTATGATTTTTCCATTTTGCCACCCCAAACTCTTACATAATTATACAACCGTACTTCTCAAAGGTGACTTACACACACATTTCCAACACATTTATGAATATATATAGGAAGGTAGTAAATGGAAATCAGAGAGAGAGAGAGAGACAGAGAGAGACAGAGAGGCTTCATTTGGCCTCATTAATCTCCTCCTTTACAACCTCTCCTTTTGTTTAGCCTCTCTCTCAAGATCTTCACTACCACTCTATCGGTGGGTTAATTTGGAACAGATTTAGAGATGAGCAGCGGGTTTCTTTCTGGTTCCTCTCTGACTGCAGCTGTTCCTCTGCTACTTCTTGTTCTTGTTTATAAAGCGAATGCAAGGGGGTGTGATTTCTTCACAGGGACATGGGTTGTTGATGGATCTTTCCCCCTCTACAACGCCTCAGCTTGTCCCTTCATTGAAAGAGAGTTCAGCTGCCAGAAGAATGGCCGTCCCGATTCTTTATACACCAAGTACAGATGGAAGCCTCTGTTCTGTAATTTACAAAGGTATTGTTTCAGTCCTCTCTCCCATCATATGCATGACAGTTTTCTGAATTGCGTTCTATGACAACTGTGGGGATAATTAGCATAATTAACAGGGGCTCATGGCTCATGGCTCATGTGTAAGCATCATTATTCCATTGTTGAACGTTTTATAAAACAATAATTACAGACGTTAAAAGCGGCTCACACTACAATCGTACCCATCAGTAAACATGGTTTGGCAGCTGGCACGTCTGTGGAATCTTTTGAGTAATGTTGCTCTTGGTAGAACGTCAAAGTAGTTTTTTTTTTCTTCTGTGATTTGAAGTTATCATGACTTCTGTCAAGACTCTCTCTCTGTTTTTTTTTTCTTTTTTAATATCATCATGTAGATTTCGTAGTTGATTTTATAGAGTGATGCACGCGCTAGGATCCACTCTTTGAGAACACAGTTGCAGAACGCACTTTTTCTACTGATTACCCTCCACCATCAATTTTTTCTACTCATTCAATGAGAACCAAGACAGCTGATTCAGACACGTCTCCCTGGTACCTCCCTCCATGAACTGAGTTGTCACTTTCACACACAGGTGACACGACCCAATTATTTATTACTCTGGCGTTTTTCTCGGGCCAAAGTACGTGGCCCAATGAGAACAAAGCTCCTCCCTTGCAATGATTTGGAAAAGAGTGGGAATGTTTAGCTGCTCAAGGAATCTGTCTGCCTGTGATTGGCCACACGGGGCGGGTGGTCTGCCTTCTTACGCTTTGTTTCATCGTGGGGTCGGGAGGGACGACAGATTCTCTGCTAGCATCGTGGGGATGAAAAACAGTACAAAAAATGATGTCAAGCTCACGGCAATCTTCGGTGGGAGGGAGGGGTATCTTCCGCACTCCTCCTCAGGGCTGCCCAGCCACCTCCGCTGTTCAATGAAGTTGATATCTCCGTGACAGTTTTTGTTACCGATTACTTGAAACTTGCACGCCAAATTGGTTCTTTGACTTGTGTGTAGGAAACCTACTAGGGGAATTACTGCTCAAATGCAATTATATATAATTTATTTTAAAAAAACAGCATTATGGGTGTTTTTTCATTGATGACAAAAGATACTGTTGAAACAGCTAATTAATATCAATTTATTTTTTAATATAAAAAAAAGTTGATGCTGGCTTTGTAGTGTGATGACAACACAAATAACAAATCTTACCAACAACAAAACACTCGACGGAATAAATGGAAAAAACAACATAGGAATAATTCAAGAATGGAACTTGATGTTTTGTCTACTTTTGTAGGTTTAATGGAGTAGACTTCTTGGAAAGATTCAGGGGGAAGAGCATCATGTTCGTGGGTGATTCTCTTAGCAGAAACCAGTGGCAGTCATTGACATGCATTCTCCACTCTTCAGTGCCCGAAGCCAAATACAATTTAACCAGACAGGGAGACGTCTCCATATTTGCATTTCCGGTATGCACCCATCAATCAGCAAGCTTCTTCTTCTTCTTTTTTTTCTTATTATAAGATAAGATTGGTTTAGAATTAAGAAAAAACAGCCATGGATCGATGCATCCAGTTCATGTCACGTGAAATCATAGTCTGACTTATGCTACAGACATTTAACATCTTTCAAATCCAGGCAGACAAGTTATGACATATGCTTTGTCTTCATCTGTCCAGCCATGTGGCCCTCTAGGTCACTTTTCTTTGTTCAGCCGCTTCTGGAAAAGGGCCTGCAATGCCGTTGGGTTTCCTAGAAATTCCCATTGGCGAGGCTCCTTTTGCGATTCTTCTGAGCTTTTTGCCTTTTTTTGTTCTTAATAGACGAGACGAATCGATTTATTAACATGATTTACCATAGGATCCATTACTATATATCCAGTTAATTTTGCTGAATTATTGGCAGTTCTCATGAACGCCTCAAGTAGCACTGCAAGTGGGATTAGTCAGAATCTGACTTGGATTTAACGAAACAGGACGGGTCCTGGCTTTACCGAATCGCTTGTCTCTGTGCATGGTAGAGGGGAAAATCACTTGAGGTTTTTTAACATTTAAGATCTTGCAGGATTACGAAGTAAAAGTGATGCTTGATCGCAATGTCTACCTGGTAGATGTTGCTCGTGAAAGGATTGGTAGGGTCTTGAAGCTTGACTCCATTGAAGGCAGCAAGCTATGGAACGGAATTGACATGCTTATCTTTAACACATGGCATTGGTGGAACCGCAGAGGACCCACGCAACCGTACGTGTTGTCCGAAACTAGCTCTGTCATTCAGAATGGCGGCATGCTTTCTTCTTCTTTTTTTAAGAAAAAAAAAAACTTGAAGATGAGCTGAGTATTGTGATTTTGCAGATGGGATTACATCCAGGTGGGGAAGGAGATTAAGAAGGACATGGATCGTATGCTTGCTTTTGAGAAGGCACTGACTACATGGGCTAAGTGGGTGGATTCAAACGTTGATCCTGCTAAAACCATGGTTTTCTTCCAAGGAATCTCTCCTTCTCATTACAAGTACGCTCTTTGATTGTGATCGCAACATTGATGAATTAATGTGTACGTTCTACAATTAATTTAAATTCCATTAGGCTAAATCTAATCATAGGGATGAATACGATTAATATAATAAATTTCATTAATGAATATCTCGTAGAAAACAAAATTAATTAGTTTTGGTGATCCTGTCTTAGGCTAAATCTAATCATAAGAGTGAATTGGATCCTAAGAAAGTGTTTTTTCGTGTTAGTGGTTGTATTATATTTTAATATATTTTTAACTAAAAAATATTTAAAAAAAATATCATGTATCATAGATGTAGATTAATCTCCTAATCTTCTTCATGCACTACAATGATATTGAATTTTAAGAAAAATTATTATATAAATTAAGGCCATCACAATTCACATCATTGATATATACTAAAAGACAAGCATTTTATTTTAATAATAAATATTGAAATGCCAAGATTTTTTTCATTTTAGTCCTTAAAATTTTTGTGGATTTTTTTTTAATTTTGAAATCTTAATTACATAATTCTAGTCACAAGTTTTATAAGTTAATCATATTGACCTAAGTTGTTATTATTATTTTTTTTTATTTTTTAATATTAGGTTTATTAAATATTAAACTTTATAATATTATATATATATATATATAATATATATATATATATATATATATATATATATTCAGTATGTTGATTTATGGATAACGTAATAGATGCAGTTTAGTAATGATTTTTCAAGTTTTAAAGGCAATTGTCTGTTATCTAAGAATAAAATATCTTCACCAACAATTTTCTCATCACATTAGGGATGGTAATTTAACTCAAATTATAATGATATCAAATCAAATTAACATAAATATGTGATTTTTTTATAGTTATTTCACTGAAAAGTAATAAATAGGGTGTATATATATTATTATTTTTATTTTATGTTGAATAATAGATAATATTAAGGTAATAAGAAATACTTGAACAAATTTCAAAAATTATTGTATAGATGTGAATATCTAAAATATTGTATTTGATAAGTAATAAACAGTCTTGTAGATTTCGTCTTATCCTTTTTTTGGTGTGTTTTAATCAATGGTAAGTTTCCCAACTTTTGCGACTATTAATAAATTCGGTTTATTAAAAAGAAATAATTCTATCAGTAGAATGTTTACTCCCCTGCCTAGAATGCAACAATTCTGGGTTTTTTTTTTTGTTGGATAATTAAATTAATGTTTAATTGCTTTTAACAAATTAATGGTATTTTTTTATCAGTGGGACCGTATGGGATGAACCAAGCGCTAAGAGCTGTGCGGGTCAGAAGCAACCAGTCGCCGGTTCAACATATCCGGGAGGGTTGCCACCACCTGTAGAGGTTCTGAAAGGTGTTTTAAGCAAGATTACGAAGCCTGTCACTCTGCTCGATGTAACACTCCTCTCTCTGCTACGAAAGGATGGACACCCTTCAAATTATGGTCTGGGTGGGTCGACCGGACTGGACTGCAGTCATTGGTGTCTTCCCGGTGTGCCTGATACTTGGAATGAGATCCTTTACAATCTAATTATACGTTGAAAATTCATAAAAATTTATTTAGGATGAGGAAGTTGAACAATTTCTTACATGAATTACATGGGGCATTCATATTTTTCTGAGAAAGTATCGATCAGAAACGTCGAGAACTCAGACATTCTTGCATTCCTTTTAACCCTTTCACAATCTGTCCTTGAATTCAGCAACATTTGTATTAGATGTTCATAAGAATCAAGTTTTAAATCCATGAATGCACGCTATGTATTTTGCCTCTCTTCCAC
Organism: Populus alba; assembly: GCF_005239225.2. Classification (NCBI taxonomy): domain Eukaryota; kingdom Viridiplantae; phylum Streptophyta; class Magnoliopsida; order Malpighiales; family Salicaceae; genus Populus; species Populus alba. Next base: position 13,496,050 of record NC_133294.1, on the reverse strand, counting down.
GGCAACTCTTGTTTATTCATCGCCCAAGGATTGCTAGCCATTTCCACTGGTTTACTGTTCTGTTCTACTGTTAATTTGAACATGTCTTTTTTTTTTTTCTTTTTATTATTATTATTGTTGTTGTTGTATATAAAAAAATATTTAATTAAAAATACTAAAATACCTTTTATAAGTATGGAATTTATAAATAAAAAATAAAAAATCTATACAAAAGGACTGAAATTCCCTTAAATGCATGTCTTACTTTTTATCTATTTCTAATGATAAAAAAAATATCTTTTTACTGTATTATAAAAAATCAAAAGATAGAAAAACTCTTGTTCAATATTTATATATTTTTTTTACTTTGAAAGTAAATAAATTATTTTACTTTGGGAGTAAGTAAGTTAAATTTTTATTTTTTTGAAAAAGATGCATATATTCATTAACAATTTTTTAATAATCAATGAATTATTGGAAAAAATCAAATTATACCTAACACAAAAGCATTTATTTTTCATTGAAAAAAAAAGTAATAATTTAATTGTAGTAATTCATAATAATCTAGTTCTAGTTCTACAGTAAAAAAATGTATGCATGATATGTTTTTGTTAATTAATATATATAATTATATACAAATAAATTTATAAAATCTGTTCAATTTTTTACATATACTTTGGGAGTTTTGTTTTTGTTAATTAATATAATTATATGCAAATAATAGAGTTCCAAAGAATTGTTTTTTTTTTTTTTTTTGTTATCTAGTTTGGTAGGTTAGAGATTTTTATCCATAAAAAGAACCCTCGTTAATGGGTTGTCATTAATGAATGAACCAAATTGGATTTGAAATGCTCTAATTTTGCACTACTTTTTCTTAACAAAATCTCTCGGTTATTTCTATTTTGGTATCAATTGGAGTGAGCAATACATAGTGGATAAAAAATTAACGAGGGATTAAAAAAAATATTATTTTTTTAAATATTTTTAAAACATAAAAACAAACATATTAAAAGGAATTCTAGATACCAAATCATGTAACACCATAGGGCAAACTGCGAAGAGCAGCCAATATCATAGATATGATACCATTTCTTGGCTAGCACGTCAATGATGCTCTCCCCCATCATTCCCCTTCCAACAATGGCAGCAAGATTCAAGATTCTTTCTTTTCTAATTCCCCTGTCATTGAAGGAAGCTTTCCTTAAAAGGATGACAACACAGTTGTTGCGGAGAGAAATTAGACTTTACGTCACTGAAGAGTTCCTAATGCCCAACAACACAGACTATAAAATTTCCAAAATAAAATAAAAAATTCTTTTTTATAAGAAAATAAAAGATAAAAAAACTGATGAGTCATGAATCCCAGCATCTAAGAAAATCTTTAATATGAGGAAAAAAAGATCTTTCCATTTAATCTATATATTCCTAAAAGAGCTTATGATCATATGTAAAGGCTAGAACATTTCTTATAATTTCACACAGCCCTTGCCCATTTGCCCCCAGGCAGCGTGAATCAATATGGAAAATGGGTTTCGCAGCTTTTGCTCCTTGTTAACTTATGCTCTTGGCCTTCTCATAATTTCATGTCTTCGACAATCCAACGCCACGCAATTATATGATAACTTGGGTGGTTCAAAGTTAGGTGGTTGTGATTTTTTCCAGGGTAGCTGGGTTGAAGATGATGCTTATCCATTATATAATTCATCCGCCTGCCCTTTCATTGAGAAAGAATTCGATTGCCAGGGAAATGGACGCCCGGACAAATTATATCTCCAGTACAGATGGAAGCCTGTTGCCTGTGAATTGCCAAGGTATTCGTCATCTCCTTCCTAGCTAGCTAGGTTTTACGTTCTTTAGAAATGGCTTTGACTTTGGATACTGGTTAATTTGAGTTGCGCATAGTTTCTTTGTATGATTAGTGCTGGGATGTGGATTTGATTACATGTTTTTATCTGAGTCTGGGACATGAGGAGTCTGTGAACTCAAGCTTTCTCGTGGTGCTGTAGATTCAATGGCGAGGATTTCTTGACAAGATTCAAGGGGAAGAAGATTTTGTTTGTAGGGGATTCTTTAAGCTTTAATCAATGGCAGTCACTCACATGCATGCTGCACGCTTCTGCGCCACGATCCAATTTCACCTATAGCAGAAAGGGAGGCCTCTCTACATTTACAGTAATGGTAAGTTTCTGATGCTCCATATCTTTCAGATATCCATTGTTCTCAATGCTAGAAATAACAAGTTCTTGTGACGCTTAATAAGAATTTATGAGAAATAATTCTTAATTTTGAATCATAACTCAAAAGTTATTCACATAATTAATAAAAATAAGTTCAAATAACTTTAGATTAAAAATACATTTAATAAGAAATACATCAAAATATTTTTTTACAGGAAATAGTATATGTTAAAAATTTTTATCTCATTTTTCCCAACAAATCTTTTGTTTAAGTTAAGAAATCCTGACTATGTACATATTTGTAATTTTTTTATAAGTTAAAATTGAAAAAATAACTTATAGAAATTTACAAATTAAGTGATACCAAACATAATCTAAATTATAAGTCCATATCTGAATGAGAGTTGACATATTTGAAAAACAAAATAACTAAAAAAGTTATTTAAAATCTATAATTTTCAATTGCAGCCATTAAAGATATAATGAAAAAATTAATTCATAATTTTTACCTTTTTCAGGATAAGAAATATAAACCTATAATGAATGCAATTATTAAATAAGGAATATAATCATAAAGGATTGACTTGATAGTATAAATATTAGGGTCAGAATCTATAAGAATTTAATAAAAAAAATTCTAAATGAATTAATACACTTGTAAAATTAAATTGTTCAGGAATGAGATATACTTTTGATTGATTTTAAATTCCAAAAGTAACCTTTTTACTGTAAAAAAAAAACAAATAAATACATTTACAATATCGAAATTTATTATTAGAGAAAGCCAACTAAAGACAAATTATGTACATCACCCCCGGCCCACGTTTGAACAGAAAATGTTAAATATTGCGAGGATAATTATTTATATATATGTCAAGTTGCATTCAAATTATAAATAAATTTCAATAAAAAAAGAAAAAAAATCATATGAAATTATATGCATATTTCAAGCTATATGCATACTTCATAGCCTCAACATGAAATTAACATGAACCATAAATTATTCTCAGCAATGGAAAATACTCTTTTTAAAAAATATGATTTTATGAAAAATAGCCAGTAACTGTTAAATAAAATTTTCATAATTTTTATTTGAAAAAAAAATCGATGAGAAGGTATTAATTACTACTAATGAGGAGTACAAAGTAACTGCAAATTATGTTAAGCTTTTATGAAAAATAGCCAGTAACTTGTCTTCGGACACCATGAATTACTAGCTAATCATTAATGGTAATTTGCAGGATGGTGAGGTTTCTGTGAAGCTATCTCGCAATCCTTTTTTAGTTGATCTAGTCACAGAAAAGAAAGGCAAGGTTCTGAAGCTGGATTCGATTGAAAATGGCAGAGACTGGAAAGGATACGACATGCTTATCTTCAACACCTGGCACTGGTGGACTCATAAAGGAAGTCAAAAGCCGTAGGTTTATATATATATATATATAAGTTCAATCAATATTTATAATTATTGCTGCTATATTTACGAGATCAAGTTTCTGGCTCGAGTTTCAGATGGGACTACATCCAGGAGGGAAAGACAATCCAAAAAGACATGGATCGTCTGGTTGCTTTTAGAAAGGGGCTCACTACATGGTCCAAGTGGGTTGACACTAACGTTAATCCTAACGTTACCGAAGTGTTCTTTCAAGGCATCTCTCCAGTGCATTACAAGTAAGCAATCCCTTCTCTTTCTTCTCACCACCACCGCCACCAGCTGCGGTGGAGGAAGACTCTGCATTGATTTTTTCTTCTTTTGGATTAATGTATTCTTGTTTGTGTACTCAGTGGTAGGGAATGGAACGAAACCAAGTCAACCTGCAATGGGCAAACCCAACCAATAAATGGTTCTTCGTATCCTGGAGGCCCGCCACCAGCAGCAGCTGTGGTGAGGGACGTTTTAAGGAACATGAAGGTCGCCGTCACACTCCTTGATGTAACAGCACTATCACAACTAAGAAAAGACGGGCATCCATCCATCTATGGAAGTGATGGCAAAGTGGGAAATGATTGCAGTCATTGGTGTCTTGCCGGGGTTCCAGATACATGGAATGAGCTTTTGTACGCGACTCTTATCTCTCAAGGGAAGGCAATGAATTAGAGCTTCTATCAATAGTAAAAATAAGGACTAGCTCCATTGTTTTTGTGACTAGAAAACAATGGAAGACAGTACTATAGAACAGGTCAATAAAGGAGGAAGATTGAGTGAGCATTCGCATGAATTATGTTTTATGGTTCTCTCTTTTTAAGACTTTGATATGGAAAATATTAAACTAAATGAAAAATAAATAATTACACAACTTATTGAATTTTAGGGAGGGGAAATTTTACTGTAGTTGAAACCAATATAACTTTAGAAAACTTTCAAATCTAAATCTCAAATATATCCAAAGATCACAGTACTCATTGAATTGCTGTTTTTTTTTTAGTTCTCTTTCTAATAAACATTCAATAGCAGACAAGATCATACCATAATAAATTAAGTTTAAGTAAATAAAGACTTCAAAAATATTGAATCACGTTAACTCATAGTAAGTGCTCTCATCACAACTTGAGAGTCGGTGTGTCCAAACCTAGATAATTAATTCGAGCGAATATTTTTCTTTACATCACCCAAAAAAATACTACGCCATTATCCTTAATATGTTTTTATAATAATAATAAACTCAAAAATTAAAACATGTATTATATATATATATAAAAAACTAGAGAGGTTCTAAAAGAGAATTAGACGAGGAAAAAGTCAATAGATAATCAATTTGAGATTGAAAAATAAATATAAAATTAAACAAAATCAAAAAATGATGGGGGAGATTCTAAGAAGAGGAAATTTATTTAATGAGGAATCCACAACCAAAAAGGGTATAATATAAAATTTCCTAATATTAGTTCTTCTTTTTTCTTGTAGTTTTTCTTATTTTATAGAGAATCTTAGACAACGAGTCCATACACTCTTATAAGAAGAATAGATCCAAACAAAAGATATACAAAAAAAGAAAGAAAGAGAACTAACAAAAAAAATACTCCATACACCTAAATTCCCTTCCCTCAACTAAAACAAAAACCTAGCTAAAAAAATATTCAAGGTAGCGGATAATCTTACTATACTAACACCCACTCAACTACCAAGACTTTTTCATTGCCGACCAAAAACATCATGCAATTCCATTTTCCTCCATCTTTTCTCATAACCATGATCTTCTCCTAACCCACTAAACCATTGATTTGCTTATAATAATCAAACCTATAACCCCAATCATCATCAGTAATCGTTGTCGTAATCTTTCTTGGTCCTATCCACATCGATTTCTCTAGACAAACCAAAATATCATATAGTTTGATCCTAACACATTAGCCATTCCAAAAGATCTGAACTAGTTAACCCAGACTCTATAATATCCATGAAGACAGAAAGCTTGATCTAAACATACTTGAATATCACAACTTGCTTTTTTAATACTCTTAGCCATGAATATTGATGGATAATCGAGGTGTTATAGATTTGATCATGTCATTGTAAGGCAACTATGAGGGTATGAAGCCGATCTTTTATTTAAGGTGGGATAAAAATGGGTTTGAAACCAAGATTTCTAATCTATTTTATGTGTTAGATTTTTATTGTGTGTTTGTTGTGTGGTGTATTCATTTTATTTGAGAACTCAACCCAAGATTAAGCTACTTGTTACTAGCTGCAATCATTGGATGCTGACTATCGAATAATAAAATTGGTGGGTACATATTTATTTATTGTTAGGGTATTTTTGTTTTTTGTGGTGTGTGTGTTGTCATACATATTGAGAGCTAAACACAAGATTAGATGACCTATTCTTGGCTTTTATCTTTGAAGGTTGAAAATTAGATAGTTGAATTGGTGACTGCATATCAATATCAAGTCCATGGTTGTCTTTGCTCAAAGTGAGGATTCGACCATTTTAAAGTTCAAATCCAAAAGCACTCTTTATTTTAGTTATATATATATATATATATATATATATATAAACCTTAGGTCTAGGCCATCCACAAGCATAACAAATACATGTCATTTAAAAAAAAAAAACAAACAATGCAATTTATATTAGGTAGGATGATTACTGATTAGTACTTAAAAGTGTATTTTTATCAAGGTGTTATATCATTATTTTGCACTTGAAGTATCAATAACTCCTTAACTAAAACATGTTTTATAATAACATATCTAATAATATAAGATACCTTTAATTTATGGTAAATGTTCATCTTAAATGCGGGCCTATCACGTAAATGAAAGTTTTGATTAATGAGTTTAAGTACTAAAATTGAAAGGACAAAGAGAGAGCCAAACTTAGAAAAGAGATGCTAGTTCAGTCCAAACTGGTACACTGTTCGGTAATTGGGTTATATCTGGAGTTGTAGATCTCGGATTTAGATCTTCTTTATATGAATGGAAAGGTAAGACATAGGCCTAAAACTTTCATATGGATTCCAAGATTTAAAAATGTCGTTTTGAAGTCCAAATTATAGCAACAATAGAGAAGTCCAAATCTATCCTGCAGCCCAGACACTGTTCAGTGTTCAGCCCATATCTCGAGTTCTAGAAGTCCAAATGACCTCAATTTTTTTTTCTTGGAAAGATGAGACAAATTTCCTAGAACTTTCATGGTATAATTGGTTTCAATTCTAATGTTAGTAATGACATTTTGTTCAGACAAGAAGATAAGAATTGTCACTAAGTCAAGAGTTGGCCACCCACTCAATAATTAGTCATCTAATCAATAGTTCTAAATTTTAGCCTATAAAAAGAGGCATTTGCCATGCATTTAGGTATCTTTGTTGTTCAGATCAAGATCATGCTCTTTATTTATCTCTTTATATTTTTTGTAATTCTTAAGTTTTGCTTTCATTAATATCTTGTTTATGCTTTTCATTTCCTTTCCTATACTTAGTTAACTTGTATCTTATTTATATTCTTATTTTGCTTATTTATATTTCTCTTCTTCATTATGTTTAGCTAAGTTTATTATATTAAGGTGAAAAGGTTACACTAATGGTGTAAGAATAAGTATAGTGTAAATTCAACATGAACCTTAATGTTTAATATTAACATGTCTTATCTTTTTATCTTATTAATTCTTAATACCTTGCTTGTTAAATGGTTAATCTAGATTTATGTTGTATAACACTTGGTACAAAAAATGTTTGGCACTCTCATAGCCCAACTGTATGGTATAACCTACACCTGTGCTATGAAAGGAACTTAATTTGTTGTTAACATAAGTTAGCATCATGAATTCCTGACAATATTTAAATGTTTGGTGTTACTTAAATAAGATAATTAATATGATATGTTAAGAATTTATAATAAGCTATTAATGACAAATCATCCGATTGGAACCTCCTTTGTGTGTGGTTTCCAGTTGAATAATAAGAGTTTATACTATACTTTGTTTGAAATACCATTAGTGGATCCTCTAACCTTGACATTTGCTTTTATCATTCTTTAATCCTTACATTAATCTTCCATCTCAAAGTTCTCATTAACTACTTCTTCTTATTCTTCTTCTTCATTATTGTTGTTGTTGTTGTTGTTGTTACTATTAGTATTACTATTATTGTTGTTGTTGTTGTTGTTGTTGTTGTATTGTTGTTGTCTATAATTTATACAATTAACATCCCTGTGGTTCGACCCCGGTCTTGCCGGGTTATTTATTACTTCGACACTCTTACACTTGGAAGAAGACATCAATCTTTTGATCATATCAATTAACTAGAACTTTGAAAAACATATTAGGGTTCTTAGTTATCATAAAACTACGTGGCGACTTCTGTTTTTAATTTTACCCTTAATTCACCTAGATATCCCCTGCAACATAATGACTATTCTAGTAGGGATATACTTATTAAGGATTATGCTTTATTTGTTTATATGAAAAATAATGTGTTTTATTGTAATGTTTATTTTGATTGTCTATTTTATATAATTTTTCTGGTTTAATATTAGGTCATGTTATTATTTTTGCATTTTACTTTATCCATTATGTTTATCGTACATATGTGAATTGAATATGGAGTTATGTTCATACACCCATTACATGTCATTTTTATTTGCATCATTTTACATTAGTAATGAGGAATTAGTGGTATCTCAATGGATTTCACCCTAGACTAGCATGCATGAAACCTTAGACTCTTGTTGAAAGTCTATTTGGTTGTGATTTACAGTCGATGTGGTATTGTTCTAGTATATATATACTCTTTGCATTTTATAGGCATTGGATTGACCTTTTAAGGTTTGTTTGGGCGATGAGGAACCTGTTGAAGACTTAACAAACCTACCTGGATATATAATATTTTAAGATATAGGTGACAAGATAATTAGAAATGTTAAGTATACCCTGGAACAATTTCAAAACAGGTATAAGTCCTTACAACAAATAAAGAGATAATGTTTGATTCATGGGTTTCATGATGAACTTCTTGAGTTGAGATATTTGGGTTTTGTTAATGAGGTTAATGGTCTTCAAAAGTGTTGGGAAAAATTGAATGTTCATGATAAACATGACTTCTAACAAAGATATAACAATCCAGTGGAAGTGATGAAAATACCATTGCAAAAACTATCCATCAAAGTTATGGCATGATTTTAGGATCCATCATACAAATATTTTACTTTTATAAATATCAACATAATACCTATCATTTAAGAGTATTAGCGATTGTTAAAGATTATTTAAGATGTACACATAAAATAATATCGCAAACGACACAATGAAGTTGTCCAGAGGATTTTAGAGATTTTTCATGTTAGCAAAAAGATAGGTGAAGTGAAAGAAATAAAAAAAAAACATTCAAGGATGACATTGGAAAGTATAAGAGGATTTGTTCCATAAAAAAAATTAAAAGAGCAAAATGATGGCACTAGCAGAATTTGAATATTGGCATTAGGCATTTTTAGGTTAGTGTTGTTTTCTTCAACATGTAGAATGATAAGCCTCAACTTGACCAAAGTATTTATGAAGGTAGAAAAGGACCATTAGTGGAAAGTAGGTAGAGGGGTTATACGGTGTTATTTGTATCTGATGCGAACATCGTGATCACGTGGTTACGCAACCCACAATCAAGATTGAGATCTGATAAGAAAGAGCTCTCAGTAGTGAGCAAAAAAATTATAGAGAGAGACATTCCTAGTTATAGTGAGAGAAGGTGATTGTGTGTTGCACATCGTTCTGGTTCTCTATTTGAGTACCGTTGCTCTTCTTCACTTCTGCGTCTGTTACTACTCTTTTTATGGCCAAATCAAAGAAGCTCTTTATAACTCGACGGTCTGGTGGAGGGGATTTTGAGCTTCAACCATCGGTTCGTGCTCCCTTGCGAACACATAGGGTTCCACTTCGGAGCCTATCACCAATCCAATCGGACTCGGAGTCCTCGGCTCAAGGCCTTCCCCCCAGACCTAAGCTGACTTTTAGAGAATTTGCTTCGATTTCTTGGTATTAGGGTTTCTAAAACAACCATCTAAAATCACGTTCCTCTTCTTCCTGCGCAAGCAAAGGGGTTTCTAATGAGGGTTCTCAAGTGATTCCATTGGCTCATTCTATGGGGTCTAGGGCTTTGCAACGCGATGGGTTGCATCCTTCTCTTTCTGATCGAACCCCTTATGATAATTCCCCTCCGGCCCAAGCTGGACAATTGGCTGTAAAGCATGATGTATCAGGTTCCCCTAAATTCCCTGGTCTTGTTCACTTTCCAATCTTTACATCCACTGCTTCTTGTCAAATTTTAGCTTCTGATGTATCACCCTCAGATGATTCACTAAAATTCTGTCTCATTGGGTTTGTTGCGGGCAAACCCTGGGTATACTTTGTTGTCTCAATTTATTGTTCAAAACTGGCATTATCATACTAACCTCACCATGCATGATTCTGGATGGTTGATATTTGAATCTCTCTCTGAATCTGCTATGTTGGATACTCTGGGTGGGGGACCATATTCTGTCTTTGGTCGGCCATTAATATTGCAAGTCATGCCTAATTTTTTTGACTTCACTCCACCTGACCTAATCCAGATGCCCATCTGGGTGCGCTTTCCAAATCTACCTATTTAATGCTGGACCCCCCTTTGCTTATCCAAGCTTGCTAGTGTGATTGGCAGGCCTTTACATTGTGATGAACCCACCTACACCAAGACTAAACTTTCTTATGCTCGGGTTCTCATTGAGGTTGACTTGCTTGGCACTTTGCCTGATCTGGTTTCTGTCCAGCTTCCCAATGGTTCAACCTTGGGTCAGCAGGTTATTTATGAACCACTTCCCCGTTTCTGTAAGAACTGTGCTTCCATGGGGCATTCCACTTCCTCTTGCTAGAAAAGCTCCTCTAAACGCAAGCCCAGCTCTTCGAACGGCCACACAACTGCTTCTCCCTCTACTGCTAAGTCAACTGCTGAACCTCAACTTCTGTCTGGCTCCTATCCCCCTGTTGTTCCCTTGGCAACACCCCTAACCAAGGTGACTGACACTCCTACTTCCTGGAGACAACCCTTCCCAAGGCGTAAGCGGCACAAGGTTTTCTTGGCTAATACCATAGCTTCACCCTTTGCATTTGGTCCATCTCCATGTCAAGGGCCCTCTGGTATCCCACCTTCTTGGCAGTTTCTCAACTGCAGCTCTGCTCCCCCGGGTTCACAACAATATATGGGTCAACCAAACTCTAGCCATCTAATAATAGCTCTGATAAGTCGGCTCGTACTGCGCCTATATAGTTTCTTGTGGCCTTACAGCTCTTTGGTGGCTTCTTTTCTACTTTGTGCTCTTTTCAGTTGATGGGTTTTATTTTTCTTGGTTGCTTTGTTTGGCAGGTTCCTTTTTGTGGTCCTTTCTTGGCTTGTGATGGCTTTTTTCCGCCTGACACTTTGTTCTCCTTCAACAATGCTTGGACATTGGCTGTTGGATTTGTTATCTTGATGTTATTTGGCATGTTGTTGTCCAGATATGCTCGTGGTCTTGCTGGTTGGGTTGGTTTGAAGTTGTTTGATGATGCTCTTTTGCTCTAGAACAGCAGGCTGCTTTTCAGATCCTGGTATGCCCTGTTGAGGGGTTTTGGCTGCTTATTGCTGCATTTCTTGTTAGGCTTCATGAGAGCATATTCCCCTAGGTTTTTTGGATTTCTACTTTGTCCTACATGAGGGCTACTCATGCTTTGTATATGGGATCCTATTCCCTTCTTTTTGGGTGCCTTTTTTTTTTGGTGAGGCATTGGATGCCATTTGCTGTTGGTTGGATGTCTGTGGGTCCAGGCTGTCTTCTTGTGCTTGTCTCCTGCTGATTGCTCCTCTGCTGGCTGTTGTTGCCATATGCATGGCTCATGCAAATTGGCTTCACATGACTATTTTTGCTGCTGGGTCCTCTTGATGGGCCCTCTCTTCCTCAGGAAGTTTCTTCCCTGCATGAGGGATGTTCATGCTATTTGAATATGGGATCCTATTTCCTTGGTTCATTCTTTCAAGAGCATGTTCCCTTCGTCTATTTATCTTTGTTTTTATGCATGCTATGGTTTGTTCAAGGAAGTCTGTTCCCTTTACTGGTGTATGTACTGCTCTGCTGGTTTCGAGCTTATATCGCAAGCTTGTCTTGCTTTTTTTGATCTATACAATTCTTACATTTGATAAAAAAAAAAAAAAAGATTGAGATCTGATCCCGGAAAGCCGAAAGAGGTCTGATAGGAGTGTGACACAATGGAAACCTGCCCCAAGGCACCAACACTATTGGAATGAGTAGAATGACGCCACGAAGCCAGTTAATCTTCGATAAGTCAGATTCAGTTCGTTCAAGAACTGAAGAATACAAGAATCACTCTCACACGTTAAAACTAAAAAATTCAGAATAATATTCATCCAAGCTGCCGAAATTTTAGCCTACATAAGTTTAAATAGTTCTTGAAAAGTTAACCCTATTGAACCCCTTATGTGGACTTATATGAGATTCACTCAAAACTTGCCCAAAACCCTAAACTGAAAAGCCCATAACTTAATCCAAACAAGCCTTGGATCCTAGCTTAAAATAAAGTATTAATTAAGCCCAAAGAAGCCTTGGGTTGTAGCTAACAAAATAAAATAAAGCCCCTAATATTAAATTCATGTTCTGCCATGAGAAGAAGAGAATGAACTAAAATAGTACAGGACTGATTGAAGGCTTATTTATAGCCTTCCATGCAGCCTTTTAATCCAAGAAACAAAAGAAAAAGGTAGCCACCATATTGTTTCCAAGTTGTAGTACGATTCTTTTGTTTCCTTTGTTGTCCTCATCTCATAGCCCAAATAAGGTTGTATTGGACCCCTTTTGCACATGGATAAGATGTACTATGATCTCCTCTTGATACTCCAATGGACCTTTCAATTCTGACTTGGTGGAAACCTTCAAAACCAATGCATTTAATGCGTCTTTCAATGTCTTTTTCTTGGACCGAGTCATCGGTCCATTTGGAACATGTAATGGGTCCTTGTTGGTGTTTCTGGGCTGGTCTGCATCAGTATCTCTTATATATATGGACAATTATTAATATGATCATTGGAGAGTTAATATTTAGAACAACTTGTGACTACATCAAAAACCTTTACAAGAGTTTATAAAATATAATTGGCAAAGGTATTCAATAACAAAGTTGATCGAACTATTTTATAAGAAGTCATTTATTGTGATTACTTGGAAAGTTGTTTGGTTAGGTTTAAAACCTTATCTTTCTTGTTATGGACAACACCCTTGTATTTTGTTGATTGGAGCAACTGGGTATGTAAGTTATGTATCATTCATGGTTGCAGGGCAATTAAAGTACAAGCAATATGTGTTAAGAACTTCTAAGTTAGGTAAGGTTACATGAATTTTCAAGAATCATATTTGGCTATGTTGGAGGGCATTATAAAGAACTTGAAGGACTTAGAATAGTCAACCAAAAAATGACTTAAAAAAGCCCTGTAATTACTGAGTTGTATATCAAGCATGTTAAAATAAAGTGGTCAATCATAAGCCACCATAAACCATCAATAACAAGCCATCCATATTGGAGCTCACAAACCAAATTGAAAGCACCAAAATGCACGAGACTCTAAAACCCATAAAAAGTTGAAAATCAAGTGTTGAAGAAAATATAGCTAGAAGAAGGTGAAAGGGCTATCATGGAGCAAGTGAGGCTTAAAAACTAAAAGCTTAAGAAGCAAAAAGGCAAGCTGAGAATTAGGTTATACAAGAATTAAAGAAAGTGAAGAAAGATATGGAGAGTTTAATTAGAAAACAAACATGAAATGATATAAAGTTCCAATAAAGAATTATAGGAGGCTTATCGACTCCCTATAAAAGATCGGAATCTCTTCATAACATTATGATAATGTGCTAATGAAAAGGTATCCAAACTAAATAGTGACGCAAAAAAAGCCCAACACTAACACCAAAAACAATTAGATTTCTTAATGGATGTCAACAACACCCTTGGATGGGAAATTAAAGTAGTGCATTAAGCCAGGTTCATGGGTTTTTTTGTTACGGTAGACTAGCAAATATGGCTTTTAAGAAAAAGTTGGCCAACTAACTTAATATATAAGGGGGCATGCCCAAACCTTATATGTTATTACATTTCTACATTTTTTAGAATTGTGTTGGTGTAGAAAATCATTAGGCTTTTAAGTAAATAAGAGCTAATATATGATAAAACTCAAAACAAATAAAAAGTGGACTAATTCTAAAAGGTAAATAAATACATATAGACTTGTTTAATCTGTGTTAATAAGCTCGTTAATTTGAAAAAGTAAATTGAGATTTCATTTCTTTTATTTTATTCTTACCAGTTTTTTAAGAACATGTGAGCTTTCTTAACATGTCTGCTCCACACATCAGTTTCAAATTCTAGTTACACCATAAACAATAAAAGACTACTCTCAACATTTACAAAATCAATATATATTTTAGTTTTCTTTTCTTTTTCTTTTTCTTTTTTTCTAGTGTTTATCACTCTTCTTCAAAAGAAAAAGTTCGTTTATTTACCATCTTTATTTTTATCCTTGTAAAAATATAGGCTCTCAGTTCTATGGTTGAAAAATGGGTTCCTTGCAGATGTGGTATATGAAAACACAATTAGGGTTCTGAAGATGGATTCCATTAGTACTAGCAACTAGTGGTTGGGAATGGACATGTTGATCTTCAACACCTATCATTGGTGGCTTCACAGTGGACTCTCACAAACATATGACGAACAACGTTTCTATATGAAATGAATGAGTGGTCAATTAACTAGTAAATAAATTATAAAATGATTAGCTAATGAAGCAATATTGTGTTCCAGGTGGGACTACTTTCAAGTGAGAGATGAGATATTTGAAGACATGGATTGTTTGGAAGCCTTGAAGATTGCATTAAAAACTTAGGCTACATAGATTGACCATAATATTGATCTTTCAAAGACTAAAGTATTTTGTCGCACGTGTGCGGCGGCGCGGCGATCGTCCACCCTTAAGGGAAAATCGGAATAATTTATTCCTGGAAAATAGGGAGAGAGACAAGGAAATTCTTGTCTCTACAAGTGAAAAATTGGAATGGGAGTCGCCACCTAGTGTTCTGGTTACTAGGAACCTTAACTGGTCTTTAGAGATCGGGTACGGAGACTGGTTGCGTAAAGGGAAGGTATTAGCACCCCAACTACGCCCTACCTAAGGTAGGCTGCATTGTTTTAATGTCTGATAAAATATAAGATCGTGTTGTGGTTTATTATTGTTCGGAATACGCATTACATGTAATGTCATACCCCGGGTTCTAAGAGACAAACAAAATAAAATTTTTGTTGTTTTTGAAATTTTGGCCAATATTCTCTTGACTTTAATAAACTGGTTATTAAAGCCAAAATGCATGCTAAATATTGTTTTTTTTTACATATGAAAAATACGATATGATTTTTTAGATTTGAGACACTTGGCCGTATGCACAAAAATGTTTGTTTAAATTTTTTTTGTATTTTTTGGAAGTTTGTGACAAAAACCGGATATTGTAATACCCGATTTGTATTTTTACGACATAAAAATACTACCCGATATTAATAAAAATAACATAAATAAAAAATGGGAACATCATAAATATTTTTTAAAACAATAATATTTTTTCTTTTTTTTATGGGCCGGATCAGGCCCAATTGCATGGGCTGGGCCGAACATGGCCCAAATGCATGGGCTGGTTACTGTGCACATAGTAATCGGGTTACTGTGTGCACAGTAACCAGAGAATTAATCTTCGGGTTACTGTGCACATGCACAGTAACCGTGAATTAATTGCACAGTAACTCGCTAATTAATCTGCATGCAGAATAAAAAAAACGACGGAAACGCTACCTGCGGTGGTGATGTTCGACTTTCTTCTCTGCTTCTTCTTCTTCTTCTGCTTTCTTCTCTCTGTCTCTCCCTTCTCTTCTCTTCTCCTCTCTTTTTTTTTTTTTTTTTTAGTGCCCATCCCCTGTTTTTATAGGCAAAAACAGGGGGGCGGTGTCGTGGTGGGGCGGCCACTGTCGGCCGCCCCTCTACTATCAACTCAGAAGGATAACAAGGAGGAGACAAGTGGGTGATTGCGGGCGTCTTATTGCGCAAAAAACGGGAAAGAAATTAGGCGAAAAGGGGAAGAAAAAATCTTCTTCTTCCCCTGCCTCGCGCGTCCAGGGGAAGAAGAAGAGCTACAGTGCCGTCAAAACGGCACTGTTTTGGGCTTTTTTTTTTTTTTTTTAAGCAATAGTGAATGAAACGGCGCCGTTTTGGTCAAAACGCGCCGTTTCATTTAAAAGAAAAAGGCGCCAAAATACGTCAGATTTCAAAGAAGGCCCTCAATTTGCGCGCGTTTTACAATTTCGTCCTTGGTCTCGGATTTCTTCAATTTAGTCCCTAATTGGCCATTAAACTTCAATATTTATGCAATTAAGCCCCTGATTTGACCAAATGAACTTCCAAAAATTATAATTTGACCCCAGAAAATTAATTTCTTCTAATTAAAGCCTAAATTAACTCCAAAATCAAAATTTCTTGCAATTAAACTCTCCATAAATTCAATTAAACCTTCAATAAAATTTAATTGAGTCCATAAACTTCTGATTTTGGATTTTTCTTCCTCAAATTGAATTTTCTTTATCATCGGGGCTCTCATCAGTCAATGATATACTGTCAAAAATTATTTTTTGATTTTTGAACATCCTCAATCAATTTTTGAGCATTTTTAGGGCGCTCTGACATTTTTTCACTGTTCTATTTTTTGATAATATATTTTTTGAATTTTTTTGTATTTTATTATTTTTTATGTGGGGACCCAAAAATGGGTTACAACAGTTGCCCCCCTCTTTACAATGCTTACGGAGCAAAGATTTGTGCATAGTAAGTGTTGTAAAGAAAAAATAAAATTGGTCTTCCGAAACTGGTTGTCTCAAAATTTGATTGACCTAAAACTTCTGCCGGACCCAAAGTCCTGTGTGTGGTTGGGCTAAACTGAGATTCCTTTCGTCAATCCCCTTTAACCGAAACCAAAACCTGCGTGGTTAGGATAGACTGAAATTCTTTTCGGCAATCCCCTCTAACCAGAACCAAAATCCTGTGTGTGGTTGGGATAGACTGAGATTTCTTTCGGCAATCCCCTCTAACCAGAACCAAAATCCTGTGTGGTTGGGATAAACTGAGATTCCTTTCGGCAATCCCCTCTAACCAGAACCAAAATCCTGTGTGTGTAGCTCGGTCAACCTGAAATCCTATATGGAGATTCCCTTTAACCAAAGCTACATGAGATCCCATCTGGCAACCTCATTTAACCAAAACAAAAGAAAATATGAAAAAAAAAAAAAACGATCTCATTGTAATGGGTGACCCACCCAGATGAAAAAAAGAAGAGTGGTCGTGTTGTAATGGGTGACCTACCCAGGTGGAGGAATGGTCTCATTGTAATGGGTGACCTACCCAAGTAAAAAAACATGGAGAAGTGGATGACGAGGGCTCAAAGGCGCACTCGAAAAGAGGTAGGGTTAGAAAACGCACTACCAAAGGATAAGGGCTCAAAGGCGCACTCAAAATGGAGGTGAGGGCTCAAAGCGCACTCAAAAGGAGGTAGGGTTAGAAAACACACTACCAAAGGATGAGGGCTCAAAGGCACACTCAAAAGAAAGGTGAGGGCTCAAAGGCGCACTTAAAAGGAGGTAGGGTTAGAAAACGCACTACCCAAGGGATGAGGGCTCAAAGGCGCACTCAAAATGGAGATGAGGGCTCAAAGGCGCACTCAAAAGGAGGTAGGGTTAGAAAACGCACTACCAAAGGGGTGAGGGCTAAAAGGCACACTCAAAATGAAGGCGAGGGCTCAAAGGCGCACTCAAACGGAGGTAGGGTTAGAAAACGCACTACCAAAGGGATGAGGGCTCAAAGGCGCACTCAAAATGGTGATGAGGGCTCAAAGGCGCACTCAAAAGGAGGTGAGGGCTCAAAGGCGCACTCAAAAGGAGGTAGGGTTAGAAAACGCACTACCGAAGGGATGAGGGCTCAAAGGCGCACTCAAAAGGAGGTGAGGGCTCAAAGGCGCACTCAAAAGGAGGTAGGGTTAGAAAACGCACTACCGAAGGGATGAGGGCTCAAAGGCGCACTCAAAATGGAGGTGAGGGCTCAAAGGCGCACTCAAAATGGAGGTAGGGTTAGAAAACGCACTACCGAAGGGATGAGGGCTCAAAGGCGCACTCAAAATGGAGGTGAGGGCTCGAAGGCGCACTCAAAAGGAGGTAGGGTTAGAAAACGCACTACCCAAAAGTTGATGTTGAAACAATAATTGTCAATGTTGAAAAGCAAATGCATTATAAGTGATATGCATGTATACTTACCTGAGAAATATAGGCCCCCATTTCTTCATGGTGTCTTTGTTTTCTCTCAAAAGTTGTAGTGTTGGTAGTAAACTTTGATGGCTTTTCCACTTTTGCTTACTCGGGTTACACAATGTGATCTTGACCTCTGGGAAGGGTTTGATGTCATCATACATCTTTGTCCTTCACCCTTTATCTCAAGAGTTGCCAATTTTGCTAGACAATTTCCTTATAACAGGAATCATGGAGTCAGCCCTAACATGTGTTTTTGATTGCCCCCCCAGCTTGATCATGCCCCCCAAGTGTTCAACTTGGATTTAGCAGTGAGGATATGTGAAAGTAAGTTTGGTTTTTTGTACAATAAAATGTTTTCATGCAAAATTTTTGGAACTTCCAAGTTATTCCAATCACAAAAATGATTTTGATATTGGTTCAAAATAAACTTGTTCTAAAAAATTCAAGTGATTCCTATGGACAGGTTTCTTGAAGTGATGAAAGCTTTTTGCTTTTGGTGTAAAGATGAAGGTGACATCTGGTTAGTCATAAAAGGTTTAAATGTCAATTTGAGGGTTATTGAGAACCGAATTGATTCAAAGCATTTATTTTATTTGCATGAATAGTGATTTGACCCATACGAGAAAGCACTGCATATCGATCCAGATTGCTTGCCTTTGATCAGAAAGGGCTTTATTCAGGTATGTAATGTAGGCTTTGGCTATTGGTTATGAAGAAAATGGACATGTTACAGGCTCAAAAGGTGTTTAAGGGATTTCAAGACTAAGGATCACTTGTGCTTGTTTCCTGACCTTTTGTCTTTTGGATTTGTTTTTTTCCAAAATAGTCTTCATGCCCCCCAGTGTCGGGTTTGGGCTTTTCTCTTTGTTTTCTTCGTTTTTGTTTCGTTGAGCACAATCATATCAGTTGTTTGTATGAGAAGCTCAAATCTTTTAGATCCTTTAGATCTTCTTCTTTTCTTTTCTTAACCAATCACTGCTTCATTTAGATGATAATGAAAGATTAAAAATTACATGATCAAATCCAGCACCCATCTTCACTGCTTTGTCTGGATGATAAAAACAACAAAACTCTCTTATTTTGCCCCCCAGTGTGGGGTGTGATCATAGTCAAGGTTATTTTCAAAAAACATTACTAGGCTCAAAATGGGACTGCAATGGATATTTTTTTAGCCTTGTGAAAGGATTATCAAAGATGGCATTTCCTCATCTCAAACTCATGCATTGAGGATCGATAGGTCTTGCTTTCATGCGCGTATGCCAAATGATTTATTCAGTCAAATAAAACTCAGCTTTTAAGTTACCTCATAGTGTTGTTTATCTTTGTTGTCTTTTTTTTCTTTCAAGTTTTCTAGGTATATGTGTACCTATTTAAGGAATCACTTGAATTTTCAAAATGCATTTGCTTTGGATAAATATCAACATGATTTTTGTTTTTTTGTACTCACTTTGGAGGTCCCAAAAAATATCCTTGAAAACATATGAGATTAATGTATAGGTTTGGAAGAAAGAAAAAAAGAAAAGGATTCTTCATGTTGTAGTGTTGTGAGCAAATTTGCGCTCAAAATGTTATTTACATGTAATAACAACAAAGAAGAGTGTGATGTGAACACAAGAAAACACATAATCTTATTTCATAAGAAAAACTCGTTAACAGAAAAAGTCTATTTCAAAAGCATTAACAAAAGGCAATAACAAGGCATGCTTCATTCCTCTATTTTGGCGAATCTGCTCAAAGGTTAACCTCCTCTCAAAAGCTCTGTGTAGAGGACTCAAAGACAATGCGGAATAACACCACGGTCAAAATTTGAGTTCTACAAAATTCAAGCTATCATGCTGGACCATTGATGCTTCCCAATTCCCCAAACATTCCATCCTAATATGCTTCAAGCATGATTAGGCAGCGGGTTCGTATTCACATTGGGGGCGTCTTCCAACTCTATCCACCCAGCCTTGATTAATTGCAGAAGCTTTCTCTTGAAGGCGTTGCAGGTATAGATGCTATGCCCAGTAATACCGGCATGGTATTCACAATTGAGTTCTGGCTTGTACCAGTTAGGATAAGGTGGCTGCAGAGGTGTTAGAGGTTCTGGAGCTATTTGCCCGATGCTCAATAGCTTTTGATACATCTCATTCAGGGGTAACGGTAGTGGAGGTAGTTGTTCTTGAACCCTTTGGAAATTTCCAATTTGGCTTTTGGCTTGAAAGTTTTGGGGTTCAGGTTTTTTGATGTTGGCAATTTGGGATGAAGTATGGTAATTTTGGGATGTATTTGTTTTACCCATGTAGCCATCTTCAACATGGTGAACCTCTTTTCTTTCGACGCCTCTTTTCTCGGTTGGTGCAGCAATTCTACCACTCTTGACACCTTGCTCTATGCGTTCACACACTATCACAGCATCAGTGAATTGTTGGGCTGAACTACCCATCATATGTTCGTAATATGGTGCTTTGAGTGTATTGGCAAATAAAGAGACCATCTCTTTGTCCAGAAGTGGGGGATGTACTTGAGCAGCTAATTCTCGCCATCTTTGAGCATATTCCCTTATGCTTTCTTTATCTTTTTTCTCTATATTGGACAAACTGGTTCTGTCAAGCGCAATGTCCATGTTGTATTTGTATTGCTTGACGAAAGCATCCACAAGATTTTTCCAGTTGCGAATTTTTGTGTTATCCAATCTCATGTACCAACTCAAAGTTGCCCCACTTAAACTGTCTTGGAAAAAATGCATTAGTAGTTTTTCATCATGTACTACCTCAGCCATTTTATTGCAGTAGGACTTGAGATGAGTCATGAGGCATTGTGTTCCACTGTATTTAATGAATTCAGGAACACGAAATTTCTTTGGGACAACCACATTTGGGACCAAACACATCTCTGCTGCCCGTACCGGGTCATATAAGTCTATCCCTTCAATGGCTTTGAGTCTGGCTTCCAACGCCTCTATCTTAGCTTGATCAATGCTATCAGATGACTTAGCCTTGTGGGACTCATTAGCAGATGTCTTCATGACTGTTGGGGATGGTGCAGATGTCGCTGACTGCACAAATGTTGGATTTTGCTGAGGTTCTTGACCATGTTCGCTTATTCTTTCCTCACGCTGAATTGTAGTAGGAGTCGGATCAAAGGTGATCGGTCGATTAGAAGGACCTTCATCAGAGGTATTTCTTAATGTTTGCTTGAGTAAGCTAGTGAGGTGAGCCACACTTATTTTCAGAGACTCCAACTCGTCGTGCAAATAGGCCTCACGTTGAGCACGCTCTTCATCTTCCATATTTCTTGCTCGAAGTCGGGTGTTGTAGACTTTTTGGGGACCTATATTTCAATCTGACATGTATGCATGTTAAATGTATGAACATGTAATATATATGATGAACTCGCCCTTCGAGGGGTGATAATATGGTCGTAACTCTTGTATGATGGAACAAGAATCGTGATTTTTGCCCAAACTCTACAATGCAAATTTTCGGAGTGACGACCATTGTGTCACCCACAAGTCTTGAGTTCAAGATGCTTCAAGAAGGGTTTGCCCGTATGCAAATAACGATAGCACATACAACCTAAGGACAGGTTCTATTTAATATGTGAACATGGGTAGGTTGGCTATTCAGTCTCTAAAAAGGGTCTCTTGCTGTCTCAGTGATCGCCCTCGTGGAGGCAATATGGGAGCTTGTAGGCAATGAGATGGCACGTGTACCAACTGTTACCAGTCTAAGCACTCAGTGAAGAGTTGGGGTTTACACAAACTTAAACCTTGACTAAAAGTCGTAAGGTAAGTTGCTAGTCCCCCACTTAACTTAAAGTTTTTCAGTACAAACTCTCATATGAATGATGCATGACACAATCTATAATGCATGAACAAATATGTACAAATTAAAGCGCGTAAGAAATGGAAATGCATATTTAAAAATAAACACGCAAACCACAACAAAAAACACAATAAATCAGACAACAACAAAGCTTAGTCCACAAGGTCCCCAGTGGAGTCGCCATTCTGTCGCACGTATGCGGCGGCGCGGCGATCGTCCACCCTTAAGGGAAAATCGAAATAATTTATTCCTGGAAAATAGGGAGAGAGACAAGGAAATTCTTGTCTCTACAAGTGAAAAATTGGAATGGGAGTCGCCACCTAGTGTTCTGGTTACTAGGAACCTTAACTGGTCTTTAGAGATCAGGTACGGAGACTGGTTGCGTAAAGGGAAGGTATTAGCACCCCAACTACGCCCTACCTAAGGTAGGCTGCATTGTTTTAATGTCTGATAAAATATAAGATCGTGTTGTGGTTTATTATTGTTCGGAATACGCATTACATGTAATGTCATACCCCGGGTTCTAAGAGACAAACAAAATAAAATTTTTGTTGTTTTTGAAATTTTGGCCAATATTCTCTTGACTTTAATAAACTGGTTATTAAAGCCAAAATGCATGCTAAATATTGTTTTTTTTTACATATGAAAAATACGATATGATTAACCAGAGAATTAATCTTCGGGTTACTGTGCACATGCACAGTAACCGTGAATTAATTAGCGAGTTACTGTGCTGTTAATCTGCATGCAGAACAAAAAAAACGACGGAAACGCTACCTGCGGTGGTGATGTTCGACTTTCTTCTCTGCTTCTTCTTCTTCTTCTGCTTTCTTCTCTCTGTCTCTCCCTTCTCTTCTCTTCTCCTCTCTTTTTTTTTTTTTTTAGTGCCCATCCCCTGTTTTTATAGGCAAAAACAGGGGGGCGGTGTCGTGGTGGGGCGGCCACTGTCGGCCGCCCCTCTACTATCAACTCAGAAGGATAACAAGGAGGAGACAAGTGGGTGATTGCGGGCGTCTTATTGCGCGAAAAACGGGAAAGAAATTAGGCAAAAAGGGGAAGAAAAAATCTTCTTCTTCCCCTGCCTCGCGCGTCCAGGGGAAGAAGAAGAGCTACAGTGCCGTCAAAACGGCACTGTTTTGGGCTTCTTTTTTTTTTTTTTTTTTAAGCAATAGTGAATGAAACGGCGCCGTTTTGGTCAAAACACGCCGTTTCATTTAAAAGAAAAAGGCGCCAAAATACGTCAGATTTCAAAGAAGGCCCTCAATTTGCGCGCGTTTTACAATTTCGTCCTTGGTCTCGGATTTCTTCAATTTAGTCCCTAATTGGCCATTAAACTTCAATATTTATGCAATTAAGCCCCTGATTTGACCAAATGAACTTCCAAAAATTATAATTTGACCCCAGAAAATTAATTTCTTCTAATTAAAGCCTAAATTAACTCCAAAATCAAAATTTCTTGCAATTAAACTCTCCATAAATTCAATTAAACCTTCAATAAAATTTAATTGAGTCCATAAACTTTTGATTTTGGATTTTTCTTCCTCAAATTGAATTTTCTTTATCATCGGGGCTCTCATCAGTCAATGATATACTGTCAAAAATTATTTTTTGATTTTTGAACATCCTCAATCAATTTTTGAGCATTTTTAGGGCGCTCTGACATTTTTTCACTGTTCTATTTTTTGATAATATATTTTTTGAATTTTTTTGTATTTTATTATTTTTTATGTGGGGACCCAAAAATGGGTTACAACATATTCTTCCAAGGAGTTGTTATCGTTCATTTCGAGTAATTTTCCTTTTACTTGAATTTGACAACTAAACTAATCATTTTTGCGAATAAATCATATTTTCTTATTAATCTTGGCCTTAATTTTAGTTTTAGTTTCATTCCTAAGGAATGGAAGGACCTAGATCTAAATATAAGGACATGCATAGGACAAACTAAACCAGTTGAAAGACCAAAATATGTAGGACCTAGTCATCCTGGAGATGCTGTTGTAAGAAGTATAACTGGTAAAATGGCAAGGCCTGCCTATTTGCTCGATGCTACAATGCCAACTCAGCTAAGAAAAGATGGACACTTGGGTAGTTATGCTATAAAAAGTCTCGCATTAAATGATTGTAGTCACTGGTTCTTCCTGGTGTTCTTAGCATTTGGAACAAGCTAATATACGCTGCATTGCTATAGAATTAAGTAATTTTTAGCTTGATCTTTGGCTTTAAGAACTTCTTCAAGAAATGCATATCGAATCCCTAAATAAAAAATTTCTATGAAAGCAATGTGACATGGGTGTAATGGATTCGGATTTTGATGTACAAAATGACACGACCAAAAGATTAATGTCTTATCCCAAGTGTAGGAGTATCAAAGTAATAAATAACCCGGCAAGACCGGGACCGAACCACAGGGAGGTTAACTATATGAATTATAAATAACAATAATACAACAACAACAACAACAACAACAACAATATGATCATATTAATTATCTTATTTAAGTAACACCATATTTTTAAATTTTGTCAGGAATTCATGATGCTAACTTATGTTAACAACAAATCAAGTTTCTTTCATAGCACAGATGTAGGTTATACCATACGGTTGGCTATGAAAGTGCCAAGCATTTGTTGTACCAAGTGTTATATACACAAATCTAGATTAACCATTTAACAAGCAAGGTATTAAAAATTAATAAGATAAAAAGATAAGACATGTTAATAACAAACTTTCTTGGATATAAACATTGAAGTCCATGTTGAGTTTATATTATACCTATTGTAACACCATTAGTGAAACCTTTTCACCTTGACATAATAAACTTAGCTAAACATAATGAAGAAGAGAAACATAAATAAACAACATAAGAAGATAAATATAGTAAAGGAAATGAAAAGCATAAACAAGAGATTAAGGAAAATATAACAAGAAATAAAACTTAAATATTACAAAAATATAAAGAAAGAAATAAAGAGGATGATCTTGATCTGAACACAACCAAGATGTCTAAATGCATGGCAAATGCCTCCTTTTATAGGCCAAAATTTGGAACTATTGATTTGATGACTAATTGTTGAGTGGGTGACCAACTCTTGACTTGGTGACAATCCTTATCTTCTTGTCTGAACAAAACGTCATTGATAACGTCCAAATTTGAACCACCTGTTCTCATGAAAGTTATAGGAAATTGTCTCATCTTTCCATGAAAAAAAAATTGAGGTCATTTAGACTTCTAGAACTCGAGATATGGGCTGAACAGTATCTGGGCTGCAAGACAGATTCGGACTTCTTCGTTGTTGCTATAATTTGGACTTGAAAACGGCCTTTTTAAATCTTAGACTCCACATGAAAGTTTTAGGCCTATGTCTTATCTTTCCATCCATATAAAGTAGACCTAAATCCAAGATCTACAACTCTAGATATGACCTAATTACCGAACAATATTTCAGTTTGGATTGAACCAGCATCTCTTTTCTAAGTTTGACCCTCTCTTTGTCTTTTCAATTTCAGTACTTAAACTCATCAATCAATCCTTTCATTTATGTGATAGGCCTGCATTTAAGATGAACATTTACCATAAATTAAAGGTCTTATATTATTAGATATATTATTATAAAACATGCTTTAGTTAAGGAGTTATTGATACTTCAAGTGCAAAATGATGATATAAAACATTAATAAAAATATATTTTTAAGTACTAATCACACAGCATATAATCATGATCATGAGAGGGAAATTTTAAATTTCATTTTGTCATTGCATAAAGACGAGCAAGTTAATTATGTAGCAAATGTTGCAAGCCATTTGACATATGGATGCTTGTGATATTTACCGACAATATTCAATCGCAAAAAACTAGAACAAATGCATAACAATACATTAAACTATCAGTATAATTATGCACTGTTTCTTGACAAAGTCGAGTTTCCAAATAATTTCTAGCTATATCTTATTCCTAGTAAAAGGATATTGTTATAATTACTTGCCACAATAAAGTCATACTATAAAGAAACTATCACATGATGGTATTAAATAGACATCATACGATGCCATATCACACGTTGTTAGCAAATGAATAAAAAATCTAGGTGTTGAAGATGATAATAACAGTTGTAGAAAGAAAACATAATGGCATATAAACCATATTTTTGCATCAGGAATTAATCTTATAAATCAAGAATAATACAAAAACTTGAAATCTTACCTGAAAAGGTTGTTGATTATTAAACTTGTTATATTAATATCAATTATATTAATATCAATGAGAATATTTGATATAAATTACTTATAGTGGGATTAGAAATAGTGAAATTAAAAATACATTTAAATTAGTATTTAGTTTAGTATTTTGAGATTTGTAAGAGTTATTGCTAGAATGTTCTCTTAAGTCTATAAATACTATGTATTCTGCATTGTTTAAGTAAACCATTAATAAACAAATAGTTCAAAGAGATTGTGGGAGTGTTCTACCTTTTTCTTCGTACAAAACTCCAAAAGATTTGGTATCGAAGCAGGGATAAATAGCGGCTTCCAGCAATAACAACAAAAACAACTAGTTTCAATTTCAAATTCCCTAGCTCACAAAACAAAAAGGTGAGCCAAAATAAAATAGTCACTTGAAAATAGATATTTGGTTAGAGAAATGTGACAATGGTCATAAGATAAAGAATGGATATGAATAGCTATATTTAAACAAATATAATTGTTGAAAGAAAAAAAGATTGAAAAGCTAACAATGGTCATAAGAGAGGAAGAATGAATATGAGTAGCTATGTTTAGAAAAATATAATTGTTGGAAAAAATTAGATTGAAGATGATCATAAGAGAAGAAGAATGAATATGAGTGGCTATGTTTAGACAAATATAATTGTTGGGAAAAAAAAAAAACTGAAGAGTTGACAATGAGATGCCATTAACTAATGATGAAAACAGTGGCTAAAACAAAAATAAAAGAAAGATCTTCTCAAGATAAAAATGAAAGATTTGAAATAGTGATGACAATGTGACTCCTAAAAATAGAAGAAGATATTAAATTTACAATAAATAAGAAATGGGAAAGGTGTATCATCCATGACAAAATAATCCTTCAATATATTTCTAAAACTCAAGGATTTCTAGATTTTCAAAATTAAAGGGTAACCTTAGGTATTGTTCATCTTCTTCTTAAAGAAGAGCTCTTGAAATTAATTTTGAAGTCTACATTCAAAGTGTTCTTTTAGTTATTTTGAGAAAATGTATGTAGAATATCAATAATATAGTTATCCTCTATTAGAAGAGTAAGATAATATGAAAGAAAATTGTCTTCAATCATGCTTCCCTTTTTCCTTAATTCTTTCTAACAAAGGCCAATGCATTTATTAGTTTCCTTATATACTATTTTTAGCACCATTCTTCTTCTTCTAGTTTTTGGACATTGTTCATCTATAACCATCCTCACAAACCATTAAATTTCCTTCCTCACAAACCATTGAGTTTTCTTGTTCCAAACATAGCATGTCCCATTGCAAAACCACAAACAATCTGCATCAAACCTTATCTACAAAGCTTTCCACTCAAATCCCTATGAAAACACCAAATAATATTATTTTTAAAAATATATAATAATTATTGTTGTTGTCGTTATCTCTCATCACTATTTTACTTTTTTGTGCAATGACAATCTATATATTTTCAAGTTTCTTTCTAGTAATAAAAAAAAATCTACTTGTTTGGGTCAAATCTCAAATGGCTATAAATCCTAGCCAGGGCCAAGCTTAAATGGCAAGATATCTCTGTATTATTATACAAAACTCTTTCCTTCCTTTTTGTTCTCTCTATTTTTCTCCAAATCAATTCACTAATTTAAATATTGGATGATACTCTTATCATATCAGAGGTAACTCCATCTTGGGGACAAAATGCTAGTTCCCGGCCTAGACCACAACACATGTGAGCTATTATTGTCAAGAGTTTATGTTCTCTACGTTTGCATGCAAATGCAACCTTGAGTTCTTTCCCATTTTCTTTCTGCACAAAACCAGATATTTCTCTCCTCCCAGGGAGAAATTATTACATGAATCCAGCTCACCATGCAGATCCCACAATCAATTTAAGACAAGTCTTGCATAATTTATGTGAGCATGCAGTTAGGGAGCCGGGCTCACCATGTTCTAACCACACAAACTCAATTTCTGCACAAGGCACACTAACGATAGCCATCGAATACCAAAGCTAGCCCCCTTCATCCACAGCTATAGTCAGAAGCGATCTACTCTTTTCATTTAAGCAAATAAAAAACCAGTGATACAAAATAAATTGTAGATCCAGCTAAAATACATCCGAAACAACAGAAACCTACAAAATATACTTCCTTGATTCCGCACTGAACCTTGGCAAAAGACAAGCAAGACCACCACCAATAACCTCTATTATCAAAGAGAAACATGAATGAAAAGCTTATCTTTATAAGAAGGCTATGCATGAAGCTAAAACTCGATCCCGCAACCATGGTAAACATTGGACAAAGATAGATCGCTAGCCGTATCTAAAGCCAGGGTTGTGAAGCAAATCTATCTCTCCATCTGTATTCTTTTGTCCCTTATCGGCAGCTCAATTGGCTTCTGAGCCTCATGCGGATGAGTTGGGCCTGTGTAAACCTTAAGGTGGTTGAACAATGCTCTGCCAAGCTGCAGGAAACAGACGTCAAAACCACATCATTGGGAAACAAGGAGATACCCTGTTATGTGGGCAGCATGAAGTGGAAGTATTTTAGATAGGAAATAAAATAGAAACGACAGAATAAAAATATCATCCAAAGACAGAAACCAAGTAGAAGCAGCTATTTCACTAAAAATTATGAAATTAATGCATAGCTTATCACAAGCACACCGACACAAGTAAATTTTTCATGCATTTAATTATTTACGAGAAAAAATAGTTAAGAGTTTTCAAATTTGATTTCTAATTGGACTGTGTAATAACCCTCTCATATTTTCCTCACTTAACTAATGCCAAATCAACTGTCCTGCAACCCATCAGGCCATGACCCACAAGGCTACTTGATGCCAGACCCCCTCATCCTACAAACTACTCAAACATAGAAAAGATCTATTGTGACTAAGTACCTGTTTGTCTAAGCAGTTATCTGCAGTGCTTTTTCATTCCAACCTCCATTTCAACAATGGATGACTGCATAAACAAACACAGCTTAAGTATCATCTAATGGACTTTAAACTTACTTAGGTCACAAACAATACAAACCCAGAACAAACAAAAAAAGGCATATGTGAAAAGGCTCGCCAAGGGTGAAGTCAGAGACTTGGATTTTTCAGGTATAACATGACCTGTCAATGAATTGGGGAAAGCCAGATTGTTTAGTGAGTGTAGGAATTGATCCATCCAGACTTGTTCTATAGTAACATGCCAAATTTAACTTATGACAATACTTGATAGCTTGAGTGTAAATATTGGTATCATTCACCTAATTGAAGTAGAGCATATAATGGAAAAAAGATGGCTCTCATCACATCATTTTGTTTATGGACAAATACTGCAGTCAGATTGAGGGAGTGACTGACTTAACCAACATCCTCACTCCAATTATTTTTTTAGGGAGGAAATGCGAAAGTTGCTTATTCTGGTTATCGAAACTCATTTACTACAATGCTCCAGAGCCCACATGCTTGCAGCTCAAGATTCCTCAGTTCCTGAACCCATAATTTCATACTTCATAGAGCTGATTGTTTTGTTTCCCTTCTAGGTCAGCGATGAGCATACAGTAAGTACTCTTCAAATCTCACTAAGCCAACCTTCTTCCTTTTTCTATTCAGCTGTATACAT
This sequence comes from Populus alba, assembly GCF_005239225.2. NCBI lineage: Eukaryota > Viridiplantae > Streptophyta > Magnoliopsida > Malpighiales > Salicaceae > Populus > Populus alba. The sequence continues at coordinate 13,466,439 of NC_133294.1, read as the reverse complement.
TTTCTAAAAGCTCAATCTAAATCACTTATTCTTGACAATCCAAAACCATCAAGAGGACATTGCCAACTTATGTTCATCCTCTTTGGCTACTCAGTATCCTCTCAGCATTTTCACATTTTGGGGCTCTATCCCCACAGATCCTTTTGATTATGTGTGCACACACACGCACAAATCAAATTATGCAGCCCATCAAAAGGGCAACGTTTCAGAGAATGCCAGCACTAGCTTCATGAGGACCCCCCTCCCCATCATCATGAGAATATCCTTAGTAGCTCAAGCAGCAAAATCCCCTAGAAATGCTATCTTAGCAACCCAATTACATGCAAAATCATAAATGAATAGGTTATCAACAATAAATTGGGCTCTATCATTCCACCTTGTCCATGGACAGACCAATCGCTTAAAGTAAAAGCATTTTAAATAAACTTGTTGCAAACCTATGTACAATAAAGATGCTTTTAGAGTGAGACCGAGAGCAAAAAAGACAATAAAACTGGAGTGAGGATCAAAGAACCCAAGAAGAAAAAATCATACTGCAGAGCAAAACACCCAAGGGAAAACCCAAAAAATATTTCATTAAGCAACAAAAATAAGTTTAAAAAAATAATTCAGACTTTATAGAAAAACTTTGTTCTAATAATACAAGGGAAAACAGATAATCTAAAATACATAAACGTGTGTATGTATGCTTTATTTTATAAACAGTTACTCATTTGAGTCAGAACATGCTTGCTCACCCTTCCTTTAGGAAGCATACCACGAACAGCATGTTCAATAATTCTTTCTGGAATCCTCTGTTGTAGCTGATCAAATGTCTCCACTGTCATACCGCCTGGTCTTCCTGAATGCCTCCTGTATAACTTTTGGGTCCTCTTCTTACCAGATACAGCAACTTTCTCAGCATTTACCTTATGAGATCAGAAAAGGCAAAGGCTTCCAGAACTTTAGCACAAGTTAATTGCAATTGGTACTATCAGAAAGCACTTTACAGTAATTGACATTCAATGAAGAAGCAGCCAAGTCCTCCTAATCCTTACACCAGAACCTCAACAAGCAGGTACAATCATATAGAAACAATCACAATACCAATACCAGTTATCCATTAAATCTGAGTGGAGTTTTGAGAAAATTATATGAAACAAGGGTAATATCAAGTGAATATCTAGATGACAATATTTTGAAAAAGGTATTTGGTACCTGAACTTAGGTAAAGAACTTGTCTATGTTGAAAATAATGATGCATCTAGTCAAAATAGATGATTTAGAGATTTATGTTTGGAATACAAAACAGATATCCAATGGTGAAATCCTGCAATGAGCCATTACAAATTCTAATTCTTCATCATACTTTTCAAGTTCAAATCAACAAAAATATAGATGAACTATTGGCAACCAATTCCAATTTCAAATTTTCAAGAAATTTCCTCATGTCTGAAAGTACCTGATGAACTGAGACAAGCCTCTACATATAAACTGCTGGTAAGAAACATGGTTGTAGAACAACTAATAACTACTCTCTTCTTCATCCAAACCACATCAGTAACTCGTACTAAGCACATTAAGCAATCTATGATCTTATCAATAAAGATTTTAGATACATATGTTATGCTGCCATGATGATAAAATTAGTAAATAAACCACAATTTAACAAGATTTTTCTGAATGACAATCAACATTTAGCTACTGATGCAAAAATGCAATAGACAGAAAGCTATATGAGGTCCGAAACCATACCAGGAGCACTGAGGACACCTAGAAGAAACTAATCAAATGCAAAATAATGTAACAGAATAAGAAAACATATCGCTGAACAATCCAATTGAAAACAACAAAAACCACCAACTTCATACATTAAGCAGTCAGAATTCATTGCAAATGATTGAAAAAAAGGACATTGCAATGGGCACTTATTCAATCCACATACCACAATCACAAAAGCCCCCATGTCCACACTAGGAGTGTAAGTGGCCAAATTCTTTCCACGAATGTAAATGGCAATTGTAGATGCCAGTCTTCCAAGAATCTTGTCAGTTGCATCAACAATGTACCAAGTTTTCTCCGTGTTAATATGATCTGCAGCTTTAGGATACCATGTCGTGTTCCAAATATCCTATTTGAAATAAAACCAAAACAAAATTAACATTGTAATCAAGCAAAAGCAAACATCAAGAATTACCATAAAATTTTTACAAGGGACTCAGACCATAGTAAAAATCTGGAAAAAAGAAAAACCAAATTAACAGTTTTTTTTCTCGTTTAATAGACAAAAAAAACACCCAGATAAACAAAAGAAACAAAATGTTCATATATCAAACAAAAGGCTGTTTGGAAGATTAAGATTTGACTAGAATTGATTTCAATTCTACAATTTTTGTCAAATCTCACGTTTGGAACCAACAATTCACTTCAGAATTGATTTCACAACTTCATAAATCTGAGATTTTCGTACACTTTGAAATCGCACCCCTTCAGGTGCGATTTACTGGGAATGGTAGAATAGAGCTGTTGTAATATTCCTATCTCTAAAATTACCCCCAGCAGTCATTAATTAGTGCATACTCTGGGATCTTCATCACAGGCTAAATACAACCATGGTTACCGATCAAACATAGTATAGCTGGCCAAACTACAAATTCCCATTAGTCCTTGCTACTAACAAATTCCCATCATGCATCAATCTCACAATTTATTTTCTGTTATTGCCTTTCAGAATTGAAGACATCGAAAATTTTTTAAGGAAAAAAAATACAGGAGATATGACGAAGTGGATGGTAGAGCAGGTTAGAAGATAAAAAGAAGTTACAGTCATCTCAGATTCTTTAAATACCTGTCATAAAATTAGCCGCATAGAATGTTTGCAATAAATCATGATGGAATGTGTGTTGCCCAACTTGCATTAGATTTCATAAACATAACTTTGGGTTTATTCCGATTCAATTATAAATCAAAAGAACTCAACTTAATTAGTAGCAGTCCAACTTGAGAAAGAAAGAGAGGAAATTACAGGGCCATTAATTTCAGATTCTTCAAACAACCAGCGTTGGTCAAGAGGAACGCGAGTGACGACGCTCTTGTCTTTCTTCTCGCACCGAACCTCGAAACCACGCCTGCTGTTACTCAAAGAAAACCTTGATTGTGAAAAAGAGAACCCAACAACAAAAGGGCTGGGACTAATACTAGTTCCATTCTTTGTTGAGTAAGAAGAAGAGGGTTTTGTTGAAGTAGTAAAAGAAGATGAGGCACAAAGCATTGTCATTGTCCTCTCCTCTCCTCTCCTCTTTCACATGCACTTCACTCTCTTCTCTAACTCCTTACTGCCGTCCTCCTCCCTGCTTCTTTGCTACATCTAGCTGATAAGATGGGGCTCTGTTTTGAGTAAATTATATATCAGTCCCTGTTATTTTAAACACTGAATCAAATAATCTCTTTTTTTCTAAAATAATTAATTAGTCTCAAAAGTTTTAAATATATTGGTCACTTGATTCTTTTCACCCATTTCATGTTCTTTTTTAATTTATTTTGTTCTCTTAAGAAATAAAAAAGATTATGTAATATGAGAATATTGATGAGAAAAGAAGACTTTTTTTAGCAAATAAATATTAAATTAAGCATGATCAACACTAGTTTAGGGATTAATTAATTATTTTAAACCGAAAGAGGCTATTCAATTCATTTTAAAAAATTATAGGTACTAATTTAAAATTTACTCTTCTATTTTTTATTTCCAGTTGTATGCACATATCAGATGGATTTTAGTATCGAGACAAGAGAAGTTACCCCCATTTTATTTTTTGTCTTGGATACCATGCATTTAGTAGTCAGTGATTTTGTATGCTAAGGTGGAGCATATTTCAATTAGAGTTACCCTTCTACACACAAAAAAAAAAAATCAATTTTATTCTTCAAAATTTTTAATAATTATTCATGATTTAATTTTAAACCTGAGTTGGATAAAAAATTAAATTAAAAGGTTTTTTATGTTAGTTTTATTTTTTTTATTTTTCAATTTCATCCTTAAAATATTTGTACTAATAGGTTAGGTTATTTTTATATCGGCCAGGTCATTTAGGTCATGTGGGATCGACTCTTGTGCATTTTTAATTTTAAATTCAAGTTAAAAAAAAAAAAAGTTGGATTTGAAAGTTTTAAAATTGATTCGTATATCAGATTTACTAATAATATCAAATAATTTTTTACAATTTAAATATATTTTTGTTATATTTAAAAAAAAATTAATTTAATTCACAACATATCCCAAGCCCAAAAACTAGTTAGCTAATTTCCTATGTAATGTTAAATATTAATTAGATTAGTGGTTTGCTTAAAGACCCAGCAGGATACATTAATCTCAATCAATATAAAAAAAATGTTATGAATGATCTAGACTTCCATGACAAAGAAGTGCATATAGAAAATTTTATAGTATTCAACAACTAAATATAAATAGTAACTCTTGAAACTCACTTTGAAGAGAAATAGGTAAAATAATGAAAGAGAAAACTAAACATGCACTCACCATAAATAATAAACATATTTTTATAATTTTATTTTTTTCTCTCTCTTTTTTATAATAAAAATGAGTAATTACTTTATAAACACCATAAATATTCTCTATGCATATAGTAACTTTCTTATTTAATAAGCATGACAACGAAAATGAATGTTTGGTCTAACAATATTCATCCTTGCACAATAAAGAAAAAAAAGATTTGAAATCTTGTATTTAAATTTAAGTGTATGTTGGACATTATAATAGTTTTTTGTTGTTGAAATTTAAGAAAAAAACTATGTTGTAAAAAAAATATTTTTAATTGTTGTTAGTTAGTGTTTGGTTAAAATTGTTATTTAAATTAATATTAAATAAAAAACAATTCAAAAGTGTTTGATAAAACTATTATTGAAGATGTTGTTGATAATAAAAATGACTATATGATTAAATCATAGAGTAAGTTCATAACTTCAAATTATATTATATAAAAACTTATTTAATTCACTCATTTTACTATTTTCAATTTAAGACAAATAAGGTCCATGAAGATCTTGTATGTAACAAACATGTTTACTTAATTTTAATGAGAAGAAGCTATTAAGAATAAATAAAAAAATTAGGGATGAAGAACAAAAAATTATTTTTTAAAATTAAATACAACTATAATATTTCTTGTCCGAGTGATCCCTTGCCACTAATTGATTACATGTTGTCTAGCAAACCTAACCTTTCAAGAAGCTTATGAACCTTTTTTTTTTTCATTACAAAAATATTTTTTGAAAAAAAAATGATTTTTTTTACTTTAAATTAATTTTTTTAGTATTTTCAAATCGTTTTAATGTGCTAATATCAAAATTAATTTTTTTAAAATAAAAAATATATTTTATTTTAATATATTTTTTAGCAAAAAACAATTTGAAAAATAATCACTACTGTCACACCCCCACAAAAAATTTTATAAAGGCACGACATCGGCTGGCGATTTTCGTAGTGTTCTGATGATTTGGTTCTTTTGGAGTCGCCACCTAGTATTTGGTCACTAGGAACCCTAACTGGTCTTTCAGAGATTCTAAGGCAAGGGACTGGTTGCGTAAAGGGAAGGTACTAGCACCCCTAATACGCCCTACCTGAGGTAAGCTGCTTGGTGTTTGGTTTGCTCTATAGTCTATGGTGTTGGTGTTTTCTAATCCCGTCAACTCGTAAATCGCAAGGAAAAGAGAATAAAAAAAAACGAAGAAAATTTCACAATTCTTAAAAAAAACAATTACTTTTCACGACTCGTAAACCGTGGAGAAAAAAAATTTTAATTTTTGAAATGTTCTCGATCGCAACCAAAGCTTCTTCCAAACATGTGCGTTGATTTATTACTCCCGATAATATTTTGGATGTTCGTCCTTTTAAGGATTTCTTCATCCAAACATTAGCGGTGAACAATAACCACAACTTCTCCTCCCAAAATAAGATTTTTATAGTTTTTGGAATATTGGCCAATACCCTTTGGAGTTTTACAAACAGGTTGTAAAATCCACGAATGCAAGAAAATGATTTGTGTTTAAGAAATCCATGCGAAAACACATTTTCAAAACTTCCAATATTTTTTTTTTATATATAAAAAGAACATTCAAAACATGTTAGTGTATTGGCCGTATGCAACATGCAAGAAAATATTTTATTTTTTTTTTTGACGAAATCGGGTATTTTTAATACTGAATTTGTATCTCCACAGCATAAAAATACAAACTAATATTAAGTCATTTTTAAAAGATGTACGAAAAAAATCAATAATATTTTTAAGGAATTTTTAGAAATTTTTTGAAAGCAAAAAAAATTTATCTTTGAAAATTTCAGGTGTCTTGACGAAAATCAGATATTTCAAATACTGATTTTATACCTCCATAGTATAAAAACAAAAATACCAACCCCCTAAAAAAAAAAATATATATATATATATATATATATATATATATATATATATATATGTATGAAAGGAAAATAACAACATTTTTTTTTAGATTTTTCAGATTTTTTATAAATATTTTATATATATATATATATAACATATACACATATATATTATAATTTATAATAATATATAATATATTATAGGGCTGGGCCGGCCCAAATGAATGGGCCAGGCTCAGCCCCAAAAAAGAGACGGGCCGATCTCGGCCCGAATGACATTGGGCCGATCTCGGCCCGAGAAACAAACGTGGGCCGATCTCGGCCCGAAAAACTCCTACGGTCTGGGCCAAGACCGGCCCAGACTTGCAAGGCTGGGCCAGCATCGGGCTGGCCCAGCAGCCCCAGGCCCAGCGGGGGAAGAATTAATTTTCTTCCCCCCGCCTCCTGCATGCAGAATGCATGCAGGAGGCAAACCTGCAGAAGACACAAAAATGGGGGGAAGAAAATGTACCTGGCGTGGAGGAGGTGGTCGCTGGCGGTGGTGTGGCTCGTGCACGGTGGCTCCGGGCGGCGGCGCTGCGGCTGTTTCCAAGTGTTCGGTTCGCTCTCTCTCTCTCTCCTCTCTTTCTCCTCTCTCTCCCGATCCTCTCTCCCTTTTTTTCTCTTCGGTTTTCTTCTATATTTATAGGGGCAGAACGGGTGGGAGACCATGGTTAGTGCGCCTTCAATCACGCAACGGCTGGTCGGCTCTTTCGGCGGTGGTGGGGGCGAGGAGAGAGACGCGGGAGAATTTTTGAAATTTTTGCCTTCGGTTCTGCTAAAACGGGGGAAAGGAAGAAGATGAACAGTGTCGTTCAAAACGACACCGTTCTGGTCTTCTTTTTTTTTTTTAATGAAACGGCGTCGTTTTGGGTAAAACGCGTCGTTTCATTTAAATGGCTAAACTTCAAATCAGTCCCTCAAATTCGGTCCCCGCCCCTCTTGTTGGCCGCCTTTTTCATTTTGGTCCTTGGCCTCTGATTTATGCAATTGAGCCCCTAATTGATCAATAAACTTCCAATTTCTTCAATTAAGCCCCTGAAACAATTCCAAACAGACCCCTCTATCTTTGCGCCTTCTCCAAATTGGTCCCTGGTTTCGGATTTTCTTAATTAAGTCCCTAATTGGCCCTTAAACTTCAATATTTATGCAATTAAGCCCCTGATTTGACTTAATAAATTCCTAAAAATCATAATTTGGCCCCAGAACTTTAATTTCTTCTAATTAAAGCCCAAATTGACTTAAAAATCAATTTTTCTTGGAATCAAATCTCTTATAAATTCAAATAAAAATCCAATTAAACCCATAAACATCCAAATTTGGGTTTCTCTCCTCAAAATTCAAAATTTCCTTCTCAATAGGGTTCTCATCCTTCAAGAATATTGTCAAGAATCCAATCTTTGTATCTTTATACTCCTTGACCAATTTTCTGACCATTTTCCGGGCGCTTCTGCCTCTTGTCATTTTTCTAACCTCTTTTGGCTATTTATTTTATTTTTCATGGGGACCCAAAAATGGGTTACAACAGATGCCCCCTCTTTATAATACTTACGGAGCATGGATTTTGCGCAGTAAGTGTTATAAAGATAAACCCGAAACGGAACTCCCGAAACTGATCCGGTCAAAGCTTGATTGATCTGAAACTTTGTCCTTTATAACAATCCTCCTTAGCCCAAAAACTATGATCAAAACTTAGTCATCTCGAGATCCTTATCCAGCGATCCTCTGAATTCTTACATGGAAATCCATCCGAGATCCCATCTGGTGATCTCCTTTAACCTGGAATCCCAACCGGCGATTCCTTTACAAAAAAAATGTGTGTATGGTCTCATTATGATGGGTGACCTGCCCGAGTGGAAAGGGAAAGAGTGGTCTCATTCTTTGGGTGACCTACCCAGGGGAAGAATGGCCTCATTCTTATGGGTGACCTACCCATATGAAAAAATGGAGAAGGGTCTCATTGTATGGGTGACCTACCCAAGAAAAACGATGGTCTCATTGTATGGGTGACCTACCCAAGAAAAATGATGGTCTCATTGTATGGGTGACCTTCCCAAGAAAAATGATGGTCTCATTGTATGGGTGACCTACCCAGAAAAATGATGGTCTCATTGTATGGGTGACGAACCCAAGAAAAGTGATGGTCTCATTGTATGGGTGACGAACCCGAGAAAAATGATGGTCTCATTGTATGGGTGACGAACCCGAGAAAAATGATGGTCTCATTGTATGGGTGACGAACCCAAGAAAAGTGATGGTCTCATTGTATGGGTGACCTACCCGAGAAAAATGATGGTCTCATTGTATGGGTGACCTACCCAGGGGGAAGAATTCTTAGTAAACTCCATGCTTTTTCTAAGAAATGGTTTCAATATGAGGTCCCTTCTGGCGACCTTCCTTGATGAATGTCGAAGTAAGAGATCCCTTCTGGCGATCTCAAATAACTTGGAATCCCATCTGGCGATTCCTTTTATTCAAAGCTGAAATATGAGGTCCCTTCTGGCGACCTCCATCGAAATACGAGATCCCTTCTGGCGATCTCCTTTAGCCAAACAACTTGGAATCCTATCTGGCGATTCCTTTTATACCAAAGCTGAAATTTGAGGTCCCTTCTGGCGACCTCCATTGATGAATATCGAAAACGAGACCCCTTCTGGCGATCTCAAACAACTTGGAATCCCATCTGGCGATTCCTTTTATTCAAAGCTGAAATATGAGGTCCCTTCTGGCGACCTTCATCGAAATATGAGATCCCTTCTGGCGATCTCCTTTAGCCAAACAACTTGGAATCCCATCTAGCGATTCCTTTTATACCAAAGCTGAAATTTGAGGTCCCTTCTGGCGACCTCCATTGATGAATATCGAAAACGAGACCCCTTCTGGCGATCTCAAACAACTTGGAATCCCATCTGACGATTCCTTTTATTCAAAGCTGAAATATGAGGTCCCTTCTGGCGACCTCCATCGAAATACGAGATCCCTTCTATCGATCTCAACAACTTGGAATCCCATTTGGTGATTCCTTTTTACCGAATGCTATCGATGTCGTTCTTCCTGCTGGCAGGGTTTGAAAACCATTATCTTCTCTTCTTGTTGTTCTAGAATCATCTCAATGATTCTTTCTTCGTCCATAATCTTGTTGGAATGCGCTAAGATCTCCTCCTGTAACGATCCAAAAAATATATATGCAATGATTTATGATTAGATGCAATGCATGCATTTATACCTGGTTTTGAAACATAGGTCCCAGCCTCTTCTTCTAGTTCATGAGACTCCCTCTTAACATGAACTTGCTTTTGAAGTCGTATGCTGGATTTATCTCTCGTGTTGCCTATCATATTCTTGGAGAAGAAGTCTTTGACTTTCTTCAAGTAGTCCTTTTCTCAAAATGTATGACTTGTATTTGCCTCTCTGTCATGCTTTTGTCAAATGCTTTAGCTTGGTTTTCGTAAAACTTTTCATAAAACATCTCGTCTTGCCCCCAGTGTAGGGGTGCGATCCTAGTCTAGGTTTTTATATAGAGAAGAAATTCATTTCGACTCAAAACAAAACCACCAACAAAAAAACTCATTAGAGAGTGAAAGGACAATAAATTGTGTTTTTTTCAAAAATGCACATTGTTTAGGATTGATAAACTCTATTTTTGTCTTGAAAGAAAATTTACAGGTGATGTATCAATTCATTATGTTATCCAGAGGTGAGGCTGTATTTCAAGGGTAGCTTTTCTTAAGTTTCATATTAAACCATTTTATGATACTTTATTTGTAACCACTAAACCTTGTTTAAAAAGTGCATAATCTCATCATTTATTTAAAGAAAAGGTAGGCTTAAAGACAAACACAAAATCTGGCTGACAATATGAGCTCTGAATGCTCACTAGAGAAAATAAAAGCAAAGACAAAAGCAAATGACAAAAACATGCTAAGGCAAATAAAGTTGTTTTACATTTTGAAAACTACGAGAAGCTCCTGGGTCCACCCGTTCTGAAACTTCTTCTAGTGTGTGGAAAGTCAACCGAGGCAATGCTTCATCTTCCTTCCCCATTTGCGTTTCCTTGTCTTCTCCTTTGATCTCGCCTTCTTCATTATTGAAGATTCTTGACCAAGGTTTTCCAACCCTTTATCCCCTATCACTTTTGTCATGTGGCGATGGATTTGAACTGATATTGGGTGTATCTTCAAATGACACCCATCCTATCTTGATGAGCTTCAACAACTTGTTCTTGAAACCATAGCACGTTTCAAGGCAATGCCCGGGAATACCAGCATGGTACTCGCAAGTCAACTCGGGCTTATACCAGATGGGGAATGGTGGCTGTAGTGGTAATGTAGGGATAGGAGCTATTTGTCCAATGCTCAGTAGTTTGGCATATATGTCCTTCAGAGGCTTGGGTAATGGCGGTAGTTGTTCTGAAACGTATCTTGGGTTTGGTCTTTGGTGGTTGTTTTGGGTGTTTGACTGGCCATTTGCTCGATTAGGGGAAAAAGGTTTGTTAAAGTTTATGTGGGCCACATGGGAGGTAGGTATTTGTGGGTTATATGAATCCGTTATCTTGTCATTGGACCCACCTTCGAAGTTGTTAACGGGACCCTTCAATTTTCTTCCGAAAAAACCTTTTGTCTCCAATGGCTCAATTATGCGTCCAGCTTTAATCCCTTGCTCTATTCTTTCCGTTATGCGTACAACATCATAGAAATGTTGAGAAGAGCTACCCATTAAATGCTCATAGTAGGGTGCCTTGAATGTATTGGCGAACAAAGCCACCATCTCCGTTTCTATCAAAGGGGGTTGCACATGCATGGCCTCGTCCCTCCATCTTTGCGCATAAGCCCTTACTGATTCTTGGCTTCTCTTTTCCATTGACATAAGGCTCGTTCGATCTGGAGCAATTTCCAAATTGAACTTGTATTGCTTAAGGAAAGCCTCAACTAAATCCTTCCATTTCTTGATCTTGGCATTATCCAGCCTCATGTACCAACTTAGCGCCGACCCCGATAGACTGTCTTGGAAAAAGTAGATCAGTAACTTATCGTCATGAATCACCTCAGCCATCTTATTGCAATAAGATCGAAGGTGAGTGTTTGGGCATTCCAACCCAGTGTACTTTATAAACTCCGGTATCCTGAAATCTTTTGGTACCGTGATGTTTGGTACCAAGCATATTTCAGACGCTCGCATGGGGTCAAACCAGTCATTTCCCTCGACTGCTCTTAACCTTTCTTCCAAGGCTGATATCTTATCATCGTTCATAAATCCGGTGGACCTATTATCGGAAGGCCCATCTACTGTGACGTGAGCTTGAGGGGGCTGAATGAGAATGGCAGGTGCAAAGTGCTGCTCCATCATTGAATCTGCCCCCAAGTTCTGAGATACCCCCGGGACATGAACTGACTGTGCTCCTATAGGTGGTTGGGTAGACATTCCCTCCCCGTTCTTGGCTCTTAAAAGTTGCTCAAGCAGATTGGTCAATCGAGAAACTTCATTTTTCACAGATTCCAACTCGGTCTGGTAGTGCGACTCTAAGTGAGCTCTTTCTTCGTTTTCCATTCTTGATCTGGATCGGGTTTGGTGGACTCTGGATGTGGGACCTATGTTTCACGATCTGGCGATGCATGCATAGATGTATGAGAAAAAAAATGCATGATTGTGATAAAAATGCTTTATTCATTGGGTATGAATGTATGACTTGCAAAAGATATTATGGAACATACATCCTAAGGATAGGTTCTAGTTCTTCTACGTGAGACATAGGGTAGGTTTACTACTAGGTCTCTAAAAGAGGGTCTCTTGCTGTTCCAGTGATCACCCTCGTAAAGGCGATATGGAGGTCCAGCAGATAGTGGGATGGCACGTGTACCAATCACTATCAGTCTAAACACTCAGCAAAGAGTTGGGGTTTACACAAACTTAAGCCTTGACTCAAGTCATAAGGCAAGCTGCTAGTCCCCCACTTAAACTTAGAGTTACATGTGTGTGCCCTCCAAAACATAATAATAATAATAAAGTGATGCATGACTATGGCATGTATGATAGAATGTAAAGATATATGCTAAAGCTTTTAAACAAAACATTATAAGAAAACAAAAACCAATAACACATAACATAAACAAACAAACAAATCAAGCTTAGTCCAAGGGTCCCCAGTGGAGTCGCCATTCTGTCACACCCCCACAAAAAATTTTATAAAGGCACGACATCGGCTGGCGATTTTCGTAGTGTTCTGATGATTTGGTTCTTTTGGAGTCGCCACCTAGTATTTGGTCACTAAGAACCCTAACTGGTCTTTCAGAGATTCTAAGGCAAGGGACTGGTTGCGTAAAGGGAAGGTACTAGCACCCCTAATACGCCCTACCTGAGGTAAGCTGCTTGGTGTTTGGTTTGCTCTATAGTCTATGGTGTTGGTGTTTTCTAATCCCGTCAACTCGTAAATCGCAAGGAAAAGAGAATAAAAAAAAACGAAGAAAATTTCACAATTCTTAAAAAAAACAATTACTTTTCACGACTCGTAAACCGTGGAGAAAAAAAAATTTAATTTTTGAAATGTTCTCGATCGCAACCAAAGCTTCTTCCAAACATGTGCGTTGATTTATTACTCCCGATAATATTTTGGATGTTCGTCCTTTTAAGGATTTCTTCATCCAAACATTAGCGGTGAACAATAACCACAACTTCTCCTCCCAAAATAAGATTTTTATAGTTTTTGGAATATTGGCCAATACCCTTTGGAGTTTTACAAACAGGTTGTAAAATCCACGAATGCAAGAAAATGATTTGTGTTTAAGAAATCCATGCGAAAAACACATTTTCAAAACTTCCAATATTTTTTTTTTATATATAAAAAGAACATTCAAAACATGTTAGTGTATTGGCCGTATGCAACATGCAAGAAAATATTTTATTTTTTTTTTTGACGAAATCGGGTATTTTTAATACTGAATTTGTATCTCCACAGCATAAAAATACAAACTAATATTAAGTCATTTTTAAAAGATGTACGAAAAAAATCAATAATATTTTTAAGGAATTTTTTAGAAATTTTTTGAAAGCAAAAAAAATTTATCTTTGAAAATTTCAGGTGTCTTGACGAAAATCAGATATTTCAAATACTGATTTTATACCTCCATAGTATAAAAACAAAAATACCAACCCCCTAAAAAAAAAAAAAATATATATATATATATATATATGTATGAAAGGAAAATAACAACATTTTTTTTTAGATTTTTTCAGATTTTTTATAAATATTTTATATATATATATATATAACATATACACATATATATTATAATTTATAATAATATATAATATATTATAGGGCTGGGCCGGCCCAAATGAATGGGCCAGGCTCAGCCCCAAAAAAGAGACGGGCCGATCTCGGCCCGAGAAACAAACGTGGGCCGATCTCGGCCCGAAAAACTCCTACGGTCTGGGCCAAGACCGGCCCAGACTTGCAAGGCTGGGCCAGCAGCCCCAGGCCCAGCGGGGGAAGAATTAATTTTCTTCCCCCCGCCTCCTGCATGCAGAATGCATGCAGGAGGCAAACCTGCAGAAGACACAAAAATGGGGGGAAGAAAATGTACCTGGCGTGGAGGAGGTGGTCGCTGGCGGTGGTGTGGCTCGTGCACGGTGGCTCCGGGCGGCGGCGCTGCGGCTGTTTCCAAGTGTTCGGTTCGCTCTCTCTCTCTCTCTCCTCTCTTTCTCCTCTCTCTCCCGATCCTCTCTCCCTTTTTTTCTCTTCGGTTTTCTTCTATATTTATAGGGGCAGAACGGGTGGGAGACCATGGTTAGTGCGCCTTCAATCACGCAACGGCTGGTCGGCTCTTTCGGCGGTGGTGGGGGCGAGGAGAGAGACGCGGGAGAATTTTTGAAATTTTTGCCTTCGGTTCTGCTAAAACGGGGGAAAGGAAGAAGATGAACAGTGTCGTTCAAAACGACACCGTTCTGGTCTTTTTTTTTTTTTTTTTAATGAAACGGCGTCGTTTTTGGGTAAAACGCGCCGTTTCATTTAAATGGCTAAACTTCAAATCAGTCCCTCAAATTCGGTCCCCGCCCCTCTTGTTGGCCGCCTTTTTCATTTTGGTCCTTGGCCTCTGATTTATGCAATTGAGCCCCTAATTGATCAATAAACTTCCAATTTCTTCAATTAAGCCCCTGAAACAATTCCAAACAGACCCCTCTATCTTTGCGCCTTCTCCAAATTGGTCCCTGGTTTCGGATTTTCTTAATTAAGTCCCTAATTGGCCCTTAAACTTCAATATTTATGCAATTAAGCCCCTGATTTGACTTAATAAATTCCTAAAAATCATAATTTGGCCCCAGAACTTTAATTTCTTCTAATTAAAGCCCAAATTGACTTAAAAATCAATTTTTCTTGGAATCAAATCTCTTATAAATTCAAATAAAAATCCAATTAAACCCATAAACATCCAAATTTGGGTTTCTCTCCTCAAAATTCAAAATTTCCTTCTCAATAGGGTTCTCATCCTTCAAGAATATTGTCAAGAATCCAATCTTTGTATCTTTATACTCCTTGACCAATTTTCTGACCATTTTCCGGGCGCTTCTGCCTCTTGTCATTTTTCTAACCTCTTTTGGCTATTTATTTTATTTTTCATGGGGACCCAAAAATGGGTTACAACAACTACCACACTTTTAAATACCCCTTACATCCGACGACGGGAGCTATGATATGTACAAAGCTCCATGGCTACCAGGCATACTTAATTAAAGAGGTATTTATAGAGTAATCATAAAATACAAAAAGTCTAACATTAGTCCAAAAGAAATCAAAATATAGGGCTTTGTAAAGAAGCAAAGTTTCCATTAATTTACAATTGCATGCTTTATCTTTTTCTCCATTACCATCGCTTCTTATACCTTGCCCCGATACTTGTACTCTCACTTTGGTAATATTTTTCACCTACCACTCTATTTGTTTTCTTCAAAATGCAAGAAAATCAAAAGTCAAAATCACCTCAATCTTAAAATTGATTTATTATGGGTATATTTTTTTATTTAGTTATTTTTAAAGGTTTTTCAAATGACTCGTATTTCTACTTTCACTTTGGATCTCCACTTCAGACTCAAGCAAATTTCTCAGATTTGTCTACACCATGTGTTTGAGAGAGACTGTTGATTTGTTGGTGCAGGAAGGGAGATAAGGTTATTTTTTTCAAGAGTGGGTTTTTTTTTTTAATGGTAATGAGAAGTAAACCTGCGTTTGTCAAATGAGAAGCAGATTCAAACTACGAGGGTGTTTATTTTGGTGATAGAAAGTGTGGTGAGATTTTGACTAATATAAATGAGTGAATGGTAAATATTAAAAAAAAACAAATTTAATGTTGTGGGATCCATGTTAAAAAAGTGGTCTAATAGAGGTTAATCAAAAGCATGCCAAGCATTAGCGGTGAGAGAAAAAAACCAAAACCGATTAAATCGAAAAAACTAAAAAAAATAACCAAAAAAACCTAACCGTGAAAAAAAAACAGATGAGAATTAAAAAAAACCGACTGGTTCGATTCAGTTTATACCTGAAATCGAAAAACCTAACTGAATCGAATCCAAACGAAAAAAAAACCGAGCCAAACCAAAAAAAAACCAAGTCAAACCAGAACTAGTTGATTTGAACCGATTTTTGTTATAAAAAACCGAACTGCACTAAATTAAAACTGATCGGTTTTAGTTCGATTTTGTTTTTTTTTTTTAAACCAGTTTGGTTACTTTTTTTATATATAAAAACCGAACCGAACAAAAAATGATCACCCTTACCAAACACGCTTTTAAAATTACTGTGTAAAATGTAATTGAAGCTTGAAGACAGTTTAATTTTTTATTGACCAAAATATCCCTTTTCTGTTTTCCTCTCTGCTCCCCTGAGAAACCAACGAACAATTATTCTCATCGTCTATGTTTTTCAACCTCTTCACCAACCTTTTCCTTTGTTGAACAACCTTTGTTCCGACACTATTTTTTTTTTTTTTGTAGCCACAAACAATTGCAAAACCCATAAACCAACACCATATTTACACAAGCCACCATCCATGACCAAGATCTACGAAAACCACCACCAGATTTGTTTTCCTGAAGTCCTGTAATTCTTTTTCGTGTACAAGTAAGTGTTTTAAGAAGAAACATCTAGGTAAATTTTGATTTCAATATTTCTACAATTTCAATTGTGCATGTTCATAAAAATATTGAATCTAACCAGATCTTGTTCACCATTGAAACTGTATCCATATTTATTGTTATAGGGAGTGTTGATCTACTCTTGTTAATTTCGGTAAGCACTTGTGGTTCTAATCTTTTTCTTTTTAGTTATATTACTATTAGGAGATTAATAACTTTGTTGATTTTGATTTCATAAAGTAAATGGACAAAATTTTAAAGTGTAGCTTCAATTATTTTGAGTTCAAAAACATATATTAATTGATGAAATAATGAAGTTGAGATTTTGTAAATGATATAGAAAGAAATAACAAAAACCCCAAATAAAAACTTACTCACAAAAACTATTAGTAGGATTTATATGGTGCAAGAAACTAAAATCAAGTATTGGATGCTATAACATAGTAACTAGATTGATTACCCTAGACACCTTGATTAATTCATTTGTGACTTCAAACAACCCAAAAATCAGTTAAAAAAACCAAAATACACTTGAATCCAAAACAATTCTCAAGACTAAATCTACCATATCATGTGATATTGATGGAAAATAACGCCTTAATAAAACTATTAACATCGAATGAAACAATTTGACACCAAAATCAACTATTTTAATGGTTGAAATCAGTATCAACTAAAACTTTCTCTCTCTACCATCGAAATACGACAACTATTTCTCAAATCATAGACTAAAAATAATAAAAATAAAGTCTTAAACAAAAAATGAATTTCAAAAAACTTAAGGGACCGAAAAGAAATCATATTAAAAATTGGAAGATAAAAGTGAACTTTTGGCGTCAATTTAGAACCTACTACCTATTCTTAATGCTTTTCACCTTGACCCTCCTTCTTTTAATTTTGTTATTGGTTAATAAATAGGAAGCATTTGCCCTTAAATTTTGCAATTTAAGAACTTAATCAACAAAAAAAACTTTAAGAATCAAAATGAAAAAAATCACTAATCCAGTCCATAATGATACATGAGAGTGCATAGTACATGCATGCCTTGAATCAGGAGTCGACATTGAAATTTTGCTTAAAAGTTAAAGAAAATATAACACTAGGAATATTTATTTATAAATCATCATGAAATATTCAAGGGAAAACTACACCCTGTAGTTTACTCGTATGTGTGTGTATGTAATGTTATGAAATTATAAACACAATTTTGTATTTCATGTCTTTTTTTCATAGAAGTTTTGAAAAACCAAGATCTTTTCTCAATATTATGGTTGCTATAAAGATCATTAATAAAATATTTTTTACTTACAACAAAATCTGCTTAAAAAACATTCAGCTCATTTTGGATGTTATCAGTTACAGATGAAAATGTTGGAGAGGTTGAAGTAGAAGGTTGGTCATTGTTTGAATATAATGGTTTTGGTATTATTATAGTATAAATGTCATTTTGGAAACTAGTGCTAGGAATATAAAAGATCGATTTTCTAGATGAGTTTGTGTGGTAAGACATATTTATAACTGAAGGAATCTCATAAATTCTTCCAAGATTTATTATACTTGATGTAGAAGATTCATCTAAGAACCAAGAATTGTTTGATCATCTATGGAAGGATGGTTTAACTTTACCATCACTATATATAGGTTATGTGTTTGAGAATAGTCTTTTAAATTTGTTTTTTCATTTTGGTCAATTGCTTTCTCATGATATTGAGGTTAGTATTGGTGAAGTTATTCTGCTGAATAATATGTTTGGTGTTTGTGGTGATATCATCATTTGGGTTTTTGTAAGGGGCAACATCTATAGTTTAACTGTTATGTGGGGTTTTGAGATTTCCTAAAGGTGAATTTTCAGATTCAATGAAAGTACCACTAGCAAGTTTCCAAATAGAAGTTTTACTTTTAGATGCTATGAGAGACATGCATGCTTTGCAAATGGATATGCAATATGATGTTCAATTATATAGAATGATTTAGACTAGTTAAAAAATAAATTTTGAACTTTATATAATGTAATGAAATTAAAAAATATTTTTTTTATTTCATGTCTTTCATTCATGAAAGTTTTAAAAAGTCAAGATCTTTTCTCAGCATTATGGTTGCTATAAAAATCATTAATAAAATATTTTTTATTTACAACAAAATCTACTTTAAAAACATTTAGCTCATTTTAGATATTCTTAGTTACAGATGAAAACGTTGGAGAGGTTAGAGGAGAAAGTTGGTTACTGTTTGAATATAATGGTTTGGGTATGTTTACGGTATAACCAACATTTTAGAAACTAGTGCTAGGAATATCAGAGGTTGATTCCTTAGATAAATCTATGTGATAAGGCATATTTATAACTGAAAGAATCTAAAAAATTCTTCCAAGAGTTATTGTACTTGATGTAAAAAAGATTCATTTGAGAAGCTAGAACTAGTTGATGTTCTATAAAAGAATAGTTTAACTTTACCATCATTATATTAAGTTATATATTTGGTTGTGGTGGCTGAAAATGTTTAGTTTAGGTGGCTCTTTTAAGGATTTATTTTTCTAGTAGGAATAACATTTTTTTATTGTATAGATTTAGGTATAATTATGTTTTATTTGGTTTGTTTGGAGAAGTAAGATTTCACAGAATTAGAATTTATGTTTCCTAGAAAAGATAGAAAATATGGTTTTGTAATAAATCTTAAAAATTAATGGTACAAGAATTGTTCCTTCAAGTATGTTCTAATCCTAGTTTTTATTAAATATGAATTAGAAAAATAACATTATCAATGGGGTATTTTTATATTTTTAAATGCTTCTTCTCCACCTGAACTTGACTCGAAAGTCAAACAGAACATAAAAAACATAAAAATGGCGCAATCGACGCTCCTCCACATCAAACACCCATATCCCTTCCCTCCTCTCCACTTCTCCGAATCACAAATTCACCCCAAAAAACCATTAATTCTTACTTCCACCCCATCATTTCCAACACTCAAGTTCCACAAGAAAATGATCCCTCACAGACCACATGCAGTCTCAGTGCAAGGAGTTCTATCAGACGCTATGAACTTGATCCAATCAGCACATCCCACTTGGAAATCAGCCCTTTTCAGCAATCTGTTGATTTTTGTTGTTGGGTCTCCAATTTTGGTATCCGGGCTGTCAATTTCTGGGATTTTTGCTGCTTATTTGCTGGGCACTCTTACTTGGCGCGCTTTTGGACCTTCCGGGTTCCTCCTTGTTGCCTCTTACTTTGTTATTGTAAGTTACAAAGGAAAAAAAAAGAGAGATTGGATCTTTGCTTGCATGTATTTTGTTATTTTTGTTGGGTTTTGGTGATTTGTTTTATTGGGTTTTTGAATGGCTAAAATAATTGAATTCCTTTTTTTTAGTGATTCAGGCGATACATTTTATGCCCTTTTTGTCTTTTCTAGTTATATGTATAATATTTATGCATAATTAGGTTGCTTGAGCTTTTTTCTGATTCTATAGAATTTAGATTTTGTAAACTTAATTTTGAAATAATTAATTGGTCAGTCTGCCATAGATGTTGGGCCCTTTTCTGGGTTTAATCTGTAATGGTTTCACTTCTAAGTGGTTGAAAAATATAATGTGGGGTTTTTATTTATCTCTCTCTCTCACGTCTTATAGATTATTTTGTATTTCTTTCGTGCAGGATTTGAATTTTAAAAGTTAGAGCTTACTCTTAGCAACTGACTGGTTACATATTGCCAGTTTTAGAGGGTGATAAATTAGTCATTGTATTTTTTTTCCATTCAAATTCTTGTTTTTAACAGGATTCAGTTAATTTATGCTGTTAGGGAACTGCAGTTACAAAAGTGAAAATGGCTCAGAAGGAAGCTCAAGGGGTGGCTGAGAAGAGGAAGGGAAGAAGGGGACCAGGCAGTGTGATTGGTTCAAGTGCTGCTGGTTGTGTGTGTGCTTTTCTGTCAATATTTGGAATAGGGGGACGGGCATTTCTTGCGCTTTGGCAACTTGGCTTTGTAGCCAGTTTCTGTACTAAGTTGAGTGATACAGTCTCAAGTGAGATAGGGAAGGCATATGGCAAAACTACGTAAGTATTGCTTTTCTGTTTGGTGAGGATTCAGCTGTTCGTTCTGAATTTTTAGGCTTTGATTTGGTCACTCTTGATTAAGCTGGATTTGGAATTCAGTGGCTTTGAATGCCATTGACCTATTGCCACTTAATAGCATCAGTCATCAGCCAGTTTTATTTAGTTTTTCATTGTTTATAGGTGATAGTTTTTGCTGAAATAACTTAGAAGCATTACTTGTTACAATTTTAGAAGTTCGATCATCTAGTTGGATCTGGATTTGGAACACTGGTGGCAACTGTGCTAATGGGTATCCTTCTAAACCTTGAGACAAGGATTATTGTGCTTAAGAAGGTTACTGGGATAAGAAAACTAGGACTGATTTAAGAAACTTAGGTTTGATTAAGACCTGTGTATGTAAATGAATTCCTTGGAGTGTCCTTTACATTGATGTATTAAGAACTAACCTTTTCAAGGAGGAGTGTTCATGAACTGTATTTGATCACCATGTGAGAACCATGCAAGAAAAGCCTGATTATTTTGGAGATATGTTTTATCGACTAAACTTTCCAGTGATTAACTACCTTATTTTAATAATAATTCTGTTTGAGGTTTGCATTTCTTGTTTGTCGATGATTTTCAAAAGAATGAATGCGATATGTTCCCATTATGAGTTTACACTTTTTAACAAAGGAGTTTGAAAAGAAAATGTCTAAAATTTAGATAACAAAGCATGAGCGATAGAAGAAGCATAACTAATGATATTATGAAGTTGCTTTCTCAACGCTTTTGGAAGATTAATTCTTCTCTGGCAGGTTCTATATGGTATTTAGGTGATCATGACATCAAGCCTGTGTACTTTGCACATGTACCTAAATCTAACAAACTAATGGAATACTGGTGGCATTTGCAATTAGCATAATCAGATTGTGTATATAAGTTTCTTTCCATACACTTGAAAAGAAACATGTAGTTATTATGCTGTTCCAGTGACAATTGGTAGTATTGCATCTTCATCGATCATTTACCTGTAAAATGTGTTTAGTGCTTCTGATATATGAGTCACATCCAGTTTATTGCATTTTTATTATACAGTTTATTACTGATAAGTATAAAAAGGGAAAAATAAATAAAATCCTTCATATGAAGAGACATGTCTTGAAAACTCCCAGATACGTGTGCATGCACACAAGTTGAGCAATTCCTTGCTGTAGCTAGATTATAGTTTGTGATGGTTGCCTTTTTATGAGTTTTACTTGGTAATCTAGGTAATGCTAGTTGGAATTGTTTCTTGCGATTTGATCATTGCATTTTCAAGGGTTTCAGTTTTTAATGAAGCTTGTATCCATAGGAACAAATTTGATTTGATTACCATGCTTTGATGCTTAATCTTTTGTTTGGCTTTTGAACTATGAGAATTTTATAGTTCCACATTTATTTGGCTTGAGCAGGTACCTTGTTACCACATTTAAGGTAGTTCCAAGAGGAACAGAAGGGGCTGTCAGTGCTGAGGGAACACTAGCTGGATTGTTGGCCTCTATACTTCTTGCCTCCATTGGTTGTATCCTGGGTGAGGTATTGTTTATCATGTCCTCTTTAATTATGCATAACCTTCTCTCTCTCTGTATCATCCATTCTTATTTAGGTTGACTTGTATTCTTTTTAAGCATAAGAAAATAATTATGCAACCAAAGCATGTATAACTAAAATGGTCGTTAGCATTATGAGCATTTTTCCTGCCTTCTTTCTCTTTCTCACATTGCTTTGGTAAAAACATCACACCATTACATAACCTTATGCTATCATTATCATGGTTTCTCATTTTCAGATTGTGTTGTTATAGCAAAGGCAATGCTGATGGTTATTGTCAAATGTAAAATCTAAAAACACAGTTTTGGCTTGATCCATATATTTTTATATTCTCCATTTAATTTCTGCCCCCAATCCCACATGCTGCTTTGAGAAAAGTTTTGGTTTTCTTTTTACTATTATTTCTCATCAATAAGGTTATCTTTTTGTTGTAATTACCATTTTTATTTCTTAAGCTAGTATTCTGGATACTGTTGTGCTTAACTTTTATGAAACCTTGCCAAAAAAAGAAGAAGCTTTGCCGAAAGAGATTTGGAAGAAACCTAGTATTATGGAGTCACTCCTATTATCTCCAAAGAATGATTACCTTGTTTTTTGTAGTTCTTTTAGATGCATTTCTTCATTGTTCATTTTGTAAGTTTTGAAATGGGTTGTTATGATGCTTATGGTCCAACTTATCCCATAATAAACTTTCTTCCTATATTTGACATAAACAAATGCACTATTTAAAGAATAAACTAAGAAAAAGTATGCTGTAAGAATTAGGAAGTTGAATTTTAAGGAAGAGTGCATTTTCCAACATGAAAGTTGTTTAGGTTTGGTGCATCAGCAAAACCGTATGGTCCAGTGACTGGCTTCCAAATAGGGGTAGCCTCTTCATCTTCTAAACAGAGCATCCTCGCTCTGAATAGGATTCGTGGAGACTTTACTGGTTAGGTGTACCCATTTTGACTACATTTGTATGCTGTTTCTTCAGATTATGTTTTAATTTCATTCAGACCATGTAGCAATATTTTAGTGTATTGCTTTTTTTGACATATTCCAATCATTCCCCTTTTCTTTGTATGAATCAGATAAATGCACCTGAAGCAGTTATATGTGTGATAGCATCCCAGATTGCTAATGTTGGTGAGAGCATAATAGGTGCTGCTTTCCAGGAGAAAGAAGGATTTCAATGGGTAAGCAAGCAAAAAAAAAAAAAAAGAAGAAAACTTAATTTATCATATGGAACTCAATCTTTTGGTTTTTTTTTGGGAGGGGGTTGAGGGGTTTATACTTTACAGGACTACCTCCTGATAAACCACTCCCCATCCCAGGAACCTTAGAAGGCTCAAGCTCCGTACTCACTAGCATAACAAACTATGGAATGCAGCCAGCAGTCGTACATGTTATGTTTCTCTGCTATTGTCAATATGTTTTGAGTTCTGATCAGCCGTGTAGAAGAGGGGGTTGCACTTAATTGTCTTGACTGTTGGGGACCATTAACCAGCTTGAACCTTACTTAAATTAATTAATATGTTAGAATATGGTTAGCTTTGAATCCAAGTTTGGATCCATGTAGCTTACCTGATTAATTTGGGATTGAGGATTACCTTAGTTGAGCTAACCAGTATCTCATTAGTCTGGATATAGATGCTTTATGTGTGAAACCTATTCCAACCATAGAGAAATAGAAAAATCAGGCAAATGAGATTTACCTTCTCTGTGTATTATGACTTCATGGCTCCTAGCTTTTCTGGACCCTCCTCTATTAAATGGACATGTTTAAGAAAGAATATTCTACACTTCTGAGTTTCTACAGATTATTGTGATACTTCATCAGTATGAGTATGGAAATATCCTGCAATTCTATTGCTATCTCGTGTGATATTGCTGAGGTAGAGGATCTCATCAATCATTGATAGGCTGTTTGAGTCCATGTTTGCCATAAATCATTCCTCTTTCATGATATAATTTATGCTTCTGCTCTTTTTTGCAGCTCAATAATGATGCTGTCAATGTCATCAACATATCTGTGGGCAGTATTTTAGCTGTACTGATGCAGCAAGTCTTTCTCCGAAGCTAGGGTGCTTAAATCTATAAATTACTGGAAATTAAAATGTCTGAAAATTTTGGACTTTAGTTTCAACATCATTCCAGCCATGTATACATTCCATTGATGAACAAAGCATGACCAGGTGCAGTGCAGATAAGGTATTTTGCTCTGTTTCGCATCAACCTGCGAGATTGACTGTTTGTTATCTGCATCCATAGCTCTCGGCTATGCTAGCAACAGAGTGCCAAACAAGGAGGCGGTTGTAAGTAATTCTAGATCAGTTCGGGATAATATTCGTTATATAGTTGTTAGATACAAAATGTTACCAATTTTATCTGTATATTATTCTTATTAGCTGATGCATTAAGTCCTATGTTAAGACGCCAGACTAGTTACTGTACAATGTGATCTTTTAATCACCGGAACCTTCTTTTTGTGGCAGTTTTCTGATGGAAACGATAATGGCTGAAATAGGAAAACTAATTTAGAGGAACGTCGTACACAGTAAGCTTTTATTAAGCAGCTAAAAGACCATATTTAGCCCTGCACGCACATGATAAACACAACGGATTTCCTTTCTTGAAGGTTGAGAAAAAAGGGAAGATTTGTAATTTCCAATCTGTTTACATGTCACCTCTCGCCTTCTGGCTATTCCTGCTGGTGCCTCCCTTGGCATCCTTGAGAATGAGCTCCAATGGTTTCTCGTACGCTCCAACAGCAGACTCCAACATATCAATGGCTTTGCTCCTATCTTTTGCTGCCACAGACAAGACATCATCTATGTCTACTGTATCCTTTACTGATCTGGTAAACTCTTTCAACTTCCCATAAATACACACTCCCATCTTCCGTAGCAGAAACCAAATTCTTCCCCTCATTAATCATCACCACCACTGATATGATAGCTCCACCGTGTTTTTCACCGCATGTCACCGATTCAAGCATTTGGGTAATTTCTTTTCTGCTCCCAACCTTCAAAAATCCCTTATAAATCAAACCATCTGCCCCCGCAGCATAGAACTCTGTCTCTGTTGGGTCCAAAGAAATCCCAGAAATTGCACATGGGAATGTAATTTTGCAGAGGTTTGCTCCATCCAGAAGACTCCACAACTTGCATGTGCAATCTGTTGAGCAAGAAATTACGGTAGTGGCTGGACCCCCTACAACAGCCGTAGCTGGACCATCATTTGCGTAAAAAAAAATATTTAAAAATATTACCATAAGCACTTGATTTTGATGACGTAGCTAGGGGGTTGGACAACATTTTTACAAATCTTTTAATCTTGTAGTAGATAGCATGTTTTTTTTCTTTTATCGGAGTAAAGAAATAATTTTTATTTTATTATTAATGTGGATGTTCGGGTTAGTTTGTACGTACCTCGATTAATTCTACATGTTCTGAAGTTAATGACCATGTAAGTCTCTAGTGATCTTAAAATATATGAAACTTAAACTGATAAAATCTAGAGAATAAATTTAAAATCTAATTAATTAAGCTATATTCCTTAAATTTAAATAATTTAAATAGCCTTAATATTATTGTTTGTGTGAAATGTGATAAGAAAATGTTTCTGAACATAAAACCAAAAGATAATATGTTAGGAACTAGAATAATAGAAGAAGACGTTATAACGTTTCTTAATATGCAATAAAGTTATGTTAGACATTTACACATCCCAATTCCCCCACCTTGCATCAAAAATGTTTTTTTTTTTTTAATAATTATTGGTTAATTTATAAACGTCTCAACTAATCCTACAATAATATCTTTTAATAACTTGAAGGAACTCGAACCAGAGAACATTACGAGCTAATTCATAGGGTGGATTGACTGCCCATCATCTCTTTCTGGCGTGTTCTTTTGTCAAATATCATGTGGGTTCTGTATGTTGCTGCGTGAAACATTCTCGAACCACAATCATTTTCTTTTGTTTTCTCCTCTCACGTCGCCGAGATTGCGAGGGGTCCTGTCTACCCTACCAATATGTGACTTTAAATTAAAATCAATTGTCAGAAGTGTATCATAAATAACGGCTCTCTCTCTCGTGTCGCCATCGTTTGGTCATCTACTAGTGTATGACAACCTTTGGGCTTTGACACAAATTGCATTTTCAGTGGTCCTCAAGAAAATTGAACGCGTATTTGTTAGTAATGAGCGACAATGTGATGCCAATCAATACACAGTTCACGAAGCACCTTTTATTTATTTTATTTTTTTTAAGTTTCTTCTTTTAATATTAATTTGTTGTGTGTGAGTTATTTGTCTCGTGGCTTTAGGGTAATTTTTTATAATATTAAATTAATTAAAAATTATTTTTTATAAATTTTTATAATTTGTTTTTTTAATGAGTTATCATGAATTTATATTGGGGTATTAAATTTCACAAATTAATATGGATTAATTTAGGTTGATCTAATATATTGTTATGTGTAATAATTTTCTTGTAAATATCAATATTGGATTATTTTTAATTAAACTACATTTTAATCAATTATACAATTTATATTTAAACCTGTCAAGTTAACCAAAATAAATCTACAAAAGATTTTAAAAAATAAAATTGATGGGGCGTGCAATACACGCGCCACCAGGTGGGAGGAGCCTGCACCTTTTAGGAGGCATGTGAAGGCTTCTCTAGTTGTGAAACATCGTGTTTCATGATAGCGTTTGAAGAGGCGCATCAAGAGCTTTCTGGTGGCGGCGTGCGTGGTGGTGGATGATGGATAATGTGACTCTGGTTGACTTTTTTCTTCTCTACCCACTTTTCTCTCTCCTCTTTTTGGCAAAGTACACAAGCTTCCTTTCATTTGTTTTTTTTATATAATGTGATCCTCGTTATTTTTTTAATCTTTTATAGGTTTATTTTGTTTTCAATTCCATCCCTATCATTATATTTCACTTGGTTTTTATTTCAAATGTGATCCTCACCCTTTTGATTTCCTATTGATTTTGTTTTTTAAAATCTTTTGTATGGGTTTTTCCTCCTTTAATTTTGTTTTTATCATTTGATTTCATTTAGTTCTTATTTCAAATTTGGTCCTTATTTTTTTAATTTCTTATTTTTTTTCTAATCTTTTATAGGTTAGTTTTTTTTCTTCAATTTCATATCTCATCATTTAATTTAATTTAGTTTATGTTTCAAATTTGATCATCATTATTTTGCCATTTATTTTATTTTTATCATTTTTATAATTTAATTTTGTTTTTTATTTCATCTCTCAACATTAAAAATTGCAATTTAATCCAAACATAATGGATGCTACCTCGACCCAACCTGTCCCGCCCTACCCTGACCCAAACAAGTTGGTTTTTTTTTTTTTTAAGTTACCTTACCCGATAAGTAATGATTAGGGTATGAAAACATACCCAAAACCTGCCTGAACCTAACCCAAAATGTATATTTGTTGAATGTTTTTTTTAATACAATGTGATATATTTATTAATAAATAATAGTTAGATGATTGATTTCCATATGGATACTTAAAATCCAATTGATAGTTTATAAATATCTAAATTTCTTACTCAATGGGTAATGACTAAGGTATGGATATCAAAAAATCTGACACAGAAGTAATCATTTCCATCCATGCTCAACATTGGATTTTAATTTATTTTTGTGTCAAATTTTATCTGCTTTCGTTTTATTGCTCTTTTTTTTTTCTTTTTTGATTGCCTTTTTGTTTTTTCAAATACCATCCTTTGATGTTTTGTTATTGAGAATTTTACTTCGTTATTATTTTAGGGTTTACCTTCAATGACGTTAGTCCTAAGCTCATGACTAGGGTCATAGATTTCTAATATTAACATGAAATTTGTTTCTTTTTTCCAATATCATCTTTAAATATTTTAATTATCAGGAATTGATTCTCATGTTTTTTTTTGTCGCTTTCCTTTTTATGAGGTTATCCCAATTCTATACCCGTGATCGTGGGTTCAACAAGTTAACTCGGCTTGACTCTGATTTTTTTTTCAATTGTGTTTTTATTATATATTTTTTTTCAATTTCGCTCTTCAATATTGAATTGTTTGATAATTGAGATTTCAATTTACTTTCGATGGGGTTACCTTGATATCATGATCAAGTCGTAGATTTTGCATATTAAATTGGATGGATCCAAGTCAGTTTTTTTGACTTTTTTCTTTTCATTTTTTTTTCATATTATCAAAATTATATGGGCGTATTAATTCAGATCAAGTCAATGACTTAAGTCTTAGTTTTTTCATGTGAAATTTTTTTCTTTGTTTTTTTTTTCATATTATCCAAGTCTTAGTCTTTATTAATAGTTTGCATATATACATATATAACTATGGTCTTGGGAGCACTTTTATATGGGTCGTCCACGTGTGAGGGGCATCTAGATGGTGGATGTGAAAACCACAAATACCACTAGATGTTTGTTTATAGTAATTCTTAATGAAATTTCCATTAACACATAAAATATACTACTTACAAAACCGCAATAAATCCATGGCTTGCAACGTTAAATGGTATGGTTCTAAGAGTTTCATGAAAATCCAATCTACATTCAGTCATTCTACAACCGCGATAAGTTAGATACACAACAATATGATTAGGTGTGAGTTCCGATACATATTTTTTAATATTATATTTTACACCCAATTATTTATAATTAGGTACATAGGTTCAATGCTTTAATATATTATATGGACATTGTACTCAGACAATGCAATATAGGCAACTTATTAAGTTTTCATCAAGTGCAACAACATATGAAGATTAGTGGTTTTAATATAATGTTTTTTGATAGTTAAGTTATATTACCCCGATAGTGTTACACAACAATTTGCATTGCATCAACATATACTACTTGATGTTGATAATAGTGATGAGCTCCATGTTACTAGTCATTTAAGGCAATAATGAGAATTATTTATCAATAACTTATGTAGATTTTTATCAACTAGTATGATGCAAGGAGGCAAAAATCCATGAGCATTACCCCACCATTACAATTGATGACTATAGGAACTAGTACATTTATATAAAGCATCGCTTTATTTCACCGACAAGATATCAAATTCTGAATCTTGAGAGGTGTAGTTTAACTGATCAGGCCTTAAGTTTACTCCTCAGAGATTATCAGTTCGAGTCCCACAAACTTCAAGGTCACTGGAGGTTTACATAGTCATTAACTTTAAGACCTTTGAGATTAGTCAAGATATGTACAAATTAACCCGGACATCAACATTAATCTTAAAAATATATATCAAATTCTGTAGCGTCTATGTAGTATGATTCTCAGACATCAAGGAATAATAGTTTGTTATACATTAGTTTCTTTTCTCAGCATATAATAAATGTATTATATCTTATCTTCACCAAATGATTCTCAACTTGCCATTATAAAGGTGGCTTTATTTTTAAAATTATGTTTGGAAATGTGGTTTTTGAATTTTTTTTTGTTAAAAATAATTTTTTTTATGTTTTTAAATTATTTTAGTATGCTGATATTAAAAATAAAAAAATATATTTTTAATATTTTTTTAAATAAAAAATACTTTAAAACACTGCTATTACTCTAATAATCCTAAATGAACCTTAGTTGAGGATGAGCTACTTGTGGGAGGCAAGGACAAAAGTAAATCACAAGACATGATTCGCAGGATGTAGCACTTCAAAAAGCACCAGGAGGTTAAAATGATAATATTATTATATGTAAATGGATATATTTAAACATGGTTAGATGTGATTATTATATGAAAATGGATATAATACCTCTCTCATTCACTTAAATTTATCACATCGTCATGGAATTTAATTTTGAATGCACTACAAGCCTTATATTCTAAAATATAATAAATTAAATTGTGATTATTTTAAGTGTAAAGCAACTTATAAAGAGATGTTTTACACAATTTTTGTTTCTATTTTTAGATATTTGTTTAAAATATTTTTAGTTTAAAAAAATATTAAATTAATATGTCTTATTGCTTTGATAGTTTTGATATACCGTATTAAAAATAAAAATAAATCTAAAAAATATTTAATTTTAATAAATTTTTTAATATAAAACTATTTTAAAGAATAACCTAAATTATAATTCCACACAGTAGCGCAGCTCAATTACCTATGCTATCTGTACAATTTTTCTGAACACACTAATTTGTCAAATATTTTCTTGACAATTTTCCCATTTTTTTTTTAAATTCTAAATTTCTAATACCCAAAAACTCCTCCAAAAATACGAAGGAAAGATATTAAATTTCCCCAACATATCTATCGCTTTCTGACTTTAAAAAGCTCAAAACCCAAGCGCCACCTGTTCCTCTTTCTTCTCTGTCTTCTTACTATTTCTCTCCGCAGAACTCAACGGCGCTAATTGGTGTCATAAAGTATTCACTCTATAAGTACACGCGTCCACACTCTTTTCTCTTTGCTAAGAATCCCAGAAAAGAAAATTCCTACTCTCGTCTTCTCTCGCAGTTTCCCATGTTCCAAACAGCACCGCCTTGAATAATACACTTCGTTTTATATTCACACTGTTCACTGATCACAACCCAAGATGGCCCTTAATTCAACTGACCCGAAAGAAGTGATTGTGAGCATGGACGGCTTCGATGACAGTGGTGTTAGAGTGATGTTGAATAACAGAGGAGGAGGAGGACGAGGAGGAGGGGGGATTTGGAGGGAATCAAGCTATGATTTCTTGAATGATGAAAATAAAAAAGATAAGCGACGTGTTATTAATGGAGACGACGACGACGACAACAACAACAGTGATGGAAATGGAAGTCACGAATTTGATTTTAAAGGTCATCAGAACATTAACAGTAACAATGGTGTTACTGTTAGTGCTAGTTGTAGCGGTTCGTCAAAGGAGGAAGAAGATCCACCCTCGAAGCTGATTGGTCAGTTCTTGCACAAACAGAAAGCATCGGGTGAGTTTTGTTTAGATATGGACTCTGAGATGATGACTCATCTCCAGGACGACGCTGTTGTTTTTCATAAGAGTTTACCTCCGGTTTCTGAATCTCCTACTGCTATTATGAATCGGGTCTCTTTCGACCCGAACCCACCAGGGTCAAGTGAATCAGTGAGGAGGAGAAGGGATTTTAAAGATTCTTCTCCAGCTAAAGAAAGTAACGGTGGTAGTGATGATGGTGAGATTTTGAAGTGTAGTTCTAGAAACCACAGGTCTTTTTCGAGCAATCCCTCGTTTAAGAGGAAGTCTACTTTGTTGAAGGACAGGCCAAAGTCTAGATTGATGGACCCGCCACCGCAGCCGCCGGAGAAGTCGGGAAGAGTGGCTGTTGGGAGGTCGGGGCAGTTAAAGTCTGGATTTTTAGGGAAAGGGAGTGTTTTTGATGAAGAGGAAGATGACCCTTTATTGGAAGAGGATTTGCCCGAAGAGTATAAAAACGATAGGCTTGATATTTGGATTTTACTTGAATGGGTGAGTTTGATTATTATTATTGCTGCTTTAGTATGTAGTCTTGCAATTCCATATTTGAGAGAGAAGGATTTTTGGAGACTTAGGTTGTGGAAATGGGAAGTTTTTGTTTTAGTTTTGATTTGTGGGAGGTTGGTTTCAGGTTGGGTTATTAGGATCATCGTGTTTTTCATTGAGAGAAACTTTCTCTTGCGGAAACGGGTTTTGTATTTTGTTTATGGAGTTAGGAAAGCTGTGCAAAATTGTTTGTGGTTAGGGCTTGTTTTGATTGCCTGGCACTGCCTGTTTGACAAGAAAGTTGAGAGGGAAACTCGGAGTGACAAACTTAGATATGTGACTAAGGTTCTGGTCTGTTTAGTTGTGGGTACCTTGTTGTGGTTGGTGAAGACCTTAGTGGTTAAAGTTCTTGCATCTTCATTTCATGTGAGCACTTACTTTGATCGGATCCAGGAGTCGTTGTTTAATCAATATGTGATTGAAACCCTATCTGGTCCCCCATTGGTTGAAATGAGAAGGAATGAGGAAGAGGAAGAGAGACTTCAGGCAGAAGTACAAAAGTTGCAGAATGCAGGTGCCACCGTGCCCCCTGGCCTTAAGGCAACAGCGAGCCTTTCACCACCACAGAGTGCAAAGGTTATCGGAAGCGGAAGGCTCCAGAAAAGCCCTCGAATAGGTACCCCCAAGCTCTCTCGTTCTCTTTCTAACAAAGATGACGAGGGAGATGAGGGTATAACGATCGACCACTTGCACAAATTGAATCCTAAGAATGTTTCTGCTTGGAATATGAAGAGGCTGATGAATATAATTCGACATGGAGCTCTGTCCACACTGGATGAGAAGATACAAAATTCTAATGACGGTGATGAAGAGTCTGCTACAAAGATTAGAAGTGAAATTGAAGCGAAGGCTGCAGCAAGGAAAATATTCCAGAATGTGGCTAGGCCAGGGTGTCGGTAAGTTCTTGTTTCCACTCACTTTTTATGTTTTGAATCCTGTGTTAAGTTGTATTTAGGTTCTAATTTTCTCGATTTAATCTACTATCGGCCTATTCTAGTATCTGACTTGCTCCGTGACTCTTCTTGTTGGATAATGTGGGCATTGATTATATCAAATTTAACTGATTTCCAAATTTGGTCATGCTCTGTTTCATGATGCCAGAAAATGTCTTCTTGGACAAGGATCATTGAAGATATTCTTTCTGAGTCTGTAACTTGATCTGGTTTATCACAGTCATCTTGTGATGATCCTCTGTCATTGTTTTATCATGCAGGTATATCTACTTGGATGACATCACGCGTTTCATGCAAGATGATGAGGCTACAAAGACCATGAGCCTCTTTGAGGGAGCATCTGAAAGCAAAAAAATCAGCAAAAAATGTTTGAAAAACTGGGTGGTAAGAACCAATTAACATTACACCTTTTACCTTTTTTTTTCCCTCTCATTTCTCCTTTTTGGCATATTTTTCATTTTTAGTTCTAGAATTTTGTTATGCTTGCTGAGTTGTGTAGGAGGTGCAAATGAACTCATACCCAATGATAAAACCCTCCTGCACAAGTTTGGGCACTCATTTACAGGATTGGACTGGAAATCTTTTAGCAATTTATAGGTCTATAACAATTTCAAAATTTGAACATTAAAGTCTAAGCTATAAAATATGAAATCTCCATGATTTTTTTTGGATGCTTGCCTTTGACAAATGTTAAAATTTAACAGTTCTATGTACTTCTCTTGTAAAAACCTACCTCAAACATTGATTTTGAAGAGGGGTTGCTTTATCATCTCCAGTATAGACATAACCGTTTGCTTTTCAACGGGATGATCTCCTCTCTTCAATGAGGATTTCTTTTCACCGATTATGAAAAAAAGGAAACCTGCTTTGCAGATTCATATTTGATGGCATATCTGCAAAGTTTTTCTGCTTCCATATTTTTTTAGACATGCGATTGTGATTTTCTATTCTATGATAATATGAAAAGGCACTTACTTGATTGTCTCAGGTTAATGCTTTCAGAGAACGGAGAGCACTCGCTTTGACACTGAATGACACAAAAACAGCTGTTAACAAACTGCATCGTATGGTGAACATTATGGTTGGGATTGTAATAGCAGTTATTTGGCTTCTTATACTAGGAATTGCTACTAGCAAGTTTCTCCTCTTTCTAAGTTCACAACTTCTCCTTGTGGCGTTCATATTTGGAAACACCTGCAAAACTGTGTTTGAGTCTATTATTTTCTTGTTTGTAATCCATCCATTTGATGTGGGCGATCGCTGTGAAGTTGATGGAGTTCAGGTATGCAAGCTAATGCATATGAACTGTATCACAGTTTCATAGATTTAACATGATAGAAGTTTTGGCTTCTATTTTTTATGGGTCTAATTTGTTTTTCTACAAATTTCAGATGGTGGTTGAAGAGATGAACATTTTAACTACTGTCTTTTTAAGATTTGACAACCAGAAGATAATAATTACAAACAGTGTTCTTGCTACCAAAGCCATTGGTAACTACTACCGCAGCCCAGATATGGGGGATGCAGTTGAGTTCCTCATCCACCTAGCTACTCCAGCTGAAAAGATTGTCATCGTGAAACAAAGAATAAACAGGTAACCACAGAAAGATTGGATACCCTTCTTTTCCCATCTCAAATTCTCTTTACTGAAGTCATAATGGTACTTTATCATTGATCTTACAACATTTTGCTCTGTTTAAGAGTGTCCATTTTGTTCTCTTGAAGCTGAAATCACGTTCATAAAGTTACATTCCAAATAAATCTCACTATACAGGATGAAAACGTTGGCCCTAGAACTTGATCTAGATGTTATTGCTTTTATATGGAAAACAGCAGATACTGTGAAAATACATGCACGATTGTGCGTGTTCATATTACGAGCATCTTTTTTTTTTCAGTGCTCATTTCTTGTAAGATTCTTTTTCCAACTAGTGGTTGTTCTTTCATTAGTTTATTACAGGCATGCATCAAGTTAGATATTTTTACAAGTTTGATATTTTTTGTGTAATCGATCATCTATGCTAAGAATTACTCTGCATCCGCCACTGCAGCTATATTGAGAACAAAAAGGACCACTGGTATCCTTCCCCCATGATTATATTCAAGGATGCAGAAGACTTGACCAGGGTACGGATAGCAGTGTGGTTGACTCACAGGATGAACCACCAAGACATGGGAGAGAGGTTTGTAAGAAGATCTCTCTTGCTGGATGAGATGATGAGAATTTTCAGGGAGCTCGACATGCAATTTCGCCTGCTTCCTCTTGACATCAATGTTCGTGCCTTGCCACCTGTCATCTCTGACCGCCTCCCTGCCAATTGGACCAGCTGATGGATGAAACAAAGAAAGCAGATATCGTACGTTAACTGGCCACTCCTGCCCACTTATATCTCCTTTTGAAGACAGTCCCCATTAAAATGAAATTGTCGGCTCTAGTATTTATCCTGGAGGATGAGAAGACTATATAGTACATGAACTGTTTAGAACTGTGTGCCAATTCTTATTGTTATATAATCAGCTACTGTAGCGTCGTTGAATTTCTTGTATAGTTGCATTATGATTCTCATGGCAGCCGCATTTGCTGGCAAATTTGTTTGACTTCTCGTTAAAAGAGAATATGGTGATTTTGCTGCCCGCTACATGAAATCGTATATAAGTTGATCGATCATCTGTAGCCACTTAGCACCATGTTTGAGGTATCATATCTTAGATATTTTATTTAACAGTTTAAACAAATTTTTAAGTTTGAGATAATTTTTTTTTGTTATAGTATTAGAGTTTTAGTAACAATTATTAGTTTAAATTTTACTATTTGATAAAAATTAAATATAATATAATATATTTTTTTAAAATTTTAAACTTAAAAGATTTTCACTTAAAAAAATATATATTAGAAAATAATATAAATAATATTTTAAAATTTCAGTTTAAAAATTACATTATTTTATATTTATTTTTTATTAAATAAATAAAAATTATAAAATTTAAATTCATGATTATTTAATTATTAAAACTCTAATACCATCTAAAATAATCATTCAAATCTAAAAATTTAAATTATTAAATAAAATTAATTTTACATCTCATTCCTGTTTGAGAATTCTTACATTAAGAAGCATCAACGTGCAGGGGCCCGCATGCTGCAACACAAAGGACTTCACTGGGCGAACTCCTAGAGATGAAGAATATAACACCGCAAAGCCGAACTGATCAAGTCATCAAGCAAAACGGGAAAGGCGAGGCTATGCCCCTCTGGTGTGATGATACCCAGCAACATCAAGTAGATAATAAAAGAGAGTTGAAAAGAAAAGCAACATTACTTGGCTTGAAGCGGCAGACAAACAGCTTTCAAACTTTTAATTAGGTTATGTACATGGAAACAGACATCAGGTATCATCATTAAAGATGTCTGATTTCCATGAAAAGTAAAGGTCAAATAACCTTCTCAAGTTCTACAAAAGATTTAATAATAACCACTCAGCACGCTCCTATCTTCGGATTCAGAATTTTTTTGTGAAACATGGATTTCCATCACGTTATTGAGGTATTTCTTGGAATACCTTACTGACTCTTACAGATATCAATGTCTCAGGTGAATGAATTATTGACTCAAGCACTAATGCCTTCTATCTTACAAGCTCCAAAGTAGCAGCAGTGGAATGGAGGAGCTCTGATGACAGGAGAAAGCTACACAAATGAAGATTTCATTAAAAACATGCCAACAGACCCTCGGGCATCCCAGTTGATGATGAAGCTGGCAAAGAGTAGTCTAGAGTTTCCGCTGCCGTTTGGAAACAGTGCCACGCGGTTCACTGTAATGGCAGTTCTGCACAACTGAGCAACATATATCAGGCACAAAAATTGCTGTCTCAGAATGATTATGAAAACTTTTTGGCCAGTATAACCCTGAGGCTGTAGGTGGGGAAGGGATTTGGGGAACTGCCCTGGAGCTATCTGGCACCTGACCCAAGCATTCTTCATCATCAACCTCTTCTTCAGTAGACCTTAAAATGGCAGAGCCGTCAGAATCTCCACGTTTGCCACTATCAGCCTGACTAGTAAGAAAGAAGCCAAAATTACAAATTGTATAGAACATTAAGGAGGCCAGTCACAAACCTTTTCTAACAGCAAATTCATTAGGAAGTAATTCTGGAAAACAGCAGTGTAATAAGTTAAGAAAAATCCACTGTGCGCACACTTTTCTGTGACAAACGCAATGAATCCAAAGTTTTGAAAATACCACAACTGACATAAAGCCAATGTGAATCAGATACAGAATCCAATTTTAACATTGGATGGGAAAAATGTTACACATAAATAAACAAACAATACATGTTTACTAACACATTTCACAGGTGTTCAGTTGCTCTTAAGAGTCGACAAAAGTCAATATGTAACACACATCAAGGAAACAAGGGACCATCTAGCTAATTTGATAATTGTTAAGCGGTGTCCAGATTACACAATCATAATCAAGAAAATGCACGTCTGTGGAAGAGAGAGAGGGCGGAGGGGGTGTTTGAGGATTTAGTCATTTCTGTTTTTCCATCATGTCAGATCCTTTTTCTCAATCATTATTCTATAATCTCTCTGAATCAGTGGATAAGAAATTGGCATGTAATCAGCAGAACTTAGCATTTCTCTCACACACGTAGCATGAATAATACTGAAAGATCCCTGCCTTATTATTTGGAAAGTGCTTGAGCTCAAACTCTTGGAAATTTTGAATGCAAGTGCAGGTAAGGAGAACAAAAAGGGAAAAAAAGCTTGGAGCCTCAAAAGTAATTTACTTCCTTCAGATGGCCCTGCTTATAAAAACAACAATACAGCCAAAATCAATGTTATTACAAGGGCAGGGAATTTTTGGTAAAAGGCGAGCCTTAGATCCCTGATTCCTGGTAAACAAAGTTTGGTAAGAACCTCTGGAAGAATGGCCCTTGTTGTTGCAATTATACTAAAACGAGCTACAGTTATTAATTACATGAAAATATGTAGTCTAATTGGAAGAACCTTCAGATGTACATTCCTACCATCAAAACATGAATTAGATCAAACTCAACTGCACCAATAATGGATCCAGTCTAGTTAACTTAAGATCTTACTCTCAAACTGTACATCTACGTTAGATTAAACTACAAGCATACCTTAGATGATCCATTATGCATATAGCCATAATTCTCATTAAATTAAGCCAGTTCAAGAAACTCATCTAGCCATAATAGGTATATTATAGGTAATCTAATTCATGTTCTCCTAGTTGGGATGTATTGTAAATCTCAACCAGCTGAACATGAATTAGATCATGATCAGCCTGTGTTTGCCTTGTGAATCTTTATGCGTACCTTAGAAGATCCATTATCAATATAGCCATAATTTTGATTAAACTCAGGCAGCTCAAGAAATTCATCTATTTGCCACTGTGAAATGCTGGAAGTTGCTGA
Source organism: Populus alba (assembly GCF_005239225.2). Classification (NCBI taxonomy): domain Eukaryota; kingdom Viridiplantae; phylum Streptophyta; class Magnoliopsida; order Malpighiales; family Salicaceae; genus Populus; species Populus alba. The sequence continues at coordinate 13,428,367 of NC_133294.1, read as the reverse complement.
ACCTCCAGAATAGGGCAGCTTAGCAGGCCCAAAGTCTCCAACTCCACAGACATTCACAGGTGAAACTTGATTGCAAGGATTGGCCAAAGGCAATAAGGTGCCTCTTCTAGAAACAGGGCGTGATTTTGTTTCCGAGGTTTTCTTTTCCCCTGAAGGTGACTTTCCTGAGGAAGAGGATGCACCAGGATCAGTAGGTTCTAGACCTACCTTTACTCCAGTGAGCAGAAATCTCTGATGAACAGACACATGGGTATTTGCTGTGTGTATGGCAACATCACATTTCCTGCAGAGCAATGCTCTATCTTCTAGACAAAAGAAAAAACCAGCAGTCTCCTGTAATAAGCAACGGATTCACCAGTTAGTAAACAACAAGAAAAGGAAAAAAGTATAAATTCATACCCAACAAACTCACCTCATGTAGGGCCAGTGGTTGAGGGTGTATTGAATTATTTGGGGTGCCAAGTTAAAAATACCATGAGGCTTTAGGAATACCATCTAATATTTTGAAAATGTTTTTTTGGGGGATGAGGGCTCAACCATTTCCCCGAGTAGAGCAATAACTCACATTTTTAGAACCATTGAAAAGAACATGGTGCTATAAGAAACTGGAAAGCTAGAACCTACAAAACATATTTTGAAAATGTTTTTTCGGGGGATGAGGGCTCAACCATTTCCCCGAGTTGAGCAATAACTCCGCACATTTTCAGAACCATTGAAAAGAACATGGTGCTATAAGAAACTGGAAAGCTAGAACCTACAAAGCATGGATTCTGTTTAATACAAGTATATGTCACTATTGCGAAATAAAAAAATCTAGTAATGAAAATGACAAAGAAATTTAGAATTATGCATTTAACTATTTTTATGTTACTAACCTTTTCACCATTCAAGAATAGATGAGTTACACGTCAAAACTGAAAGTAAAATCGGAAAACTGCCACCAAAGAGCAAAATGTACATTTCGAAGAAGGAACTTGATAGTTTTGAGGAATTAGATATCTGAAAAGGAAAGCACGTGTTTCGAACAACCTGAGCCATAGAAAAGAATGAATTTGCTCTTTGATGGCAAGCGAATCAGACAAGCAAATCAACAGGTCATCTTTTTGGCTCTTAAGTAACAATACATACTAGGCAGTTGACTACTTTACTATGAACCTTATACACTCTTCTACGTGGGAAAATGCTAAGCAGGCTGGCTGCATGAGGCATAACTAGCAGATGTTAGCAACTTGTTGCCAAACCAAAAGAACGCTCTCTTCTTCCCCTTTCTTCTTGATTGTCTTGGTTTACCTTTATCGCTCAAAATATTTGTCAAATCCGGTCTTCCTTAACATTAATGTACTTCAAATGTGGCCTTGAAAAACCGGAAGTTATCACTCTTATTCACATCTAACTATCATACTCTGCTTCATCCAGATAGAGACTATATTAAATTCCCTAGGACACAAAAAGATACACCGAATGCTTTGGCAATGGCTTGTGTAAGAATACAAAAAACCAACCTAGTTTCTTCAATTTAACAGCAGAGGTTCAGAGCTGGGAGTTGTTTATTTATTCACTCGTTTGGAAGGGGAATGCTTTGCTTACATAATTCCAAGGAAAGAGAAGCTAATCCCATTACCCTCAACTTATAGGTTGGATACTAAACAATAACCTTATGACCCCAAGTCATTAAAAAGATATCAGAGACCGTGATATCACACTAAACCCAGAATCATGTTGAGTCCGCAATTAATTAAAATTATAAAAAGAAGATGTAGGCATACATTCATACTAATTACTAATAACTAATTCAGTAAGAACAAGTTTAAATCTTTTCCCTCCCTATTGACAAACTACAAAACAAAATCTAAAACCATTCTCCAGAAGCCAATAACCACAACTAGTACATGATACATCAAATCCAAAATCTTATTAATAATAGAAACTCAATAACATCATCAAGTTAAAAATAAATTAAACATGTGGAAAACTAAAATAATTACCTGACAAATATCACATTTAGGCATCTGAGGAGAAGAAGCAGAAAGTGGAACCCTCTGATGCTTACTAGCAAGCTTGTTAGCTGCATGAACCTTCTCGTCACATGTCCAACACAACGCCGCCTCGTCCGCACAACATAGCACGTTCGCCTCCGCTGCCTCACAGACGTTGCACTGTATCTTCATCTTCCCCAGCTATCTCTCTCTCTTTCCAATCTTCTTTGGATTTCTCTGTTTAACTATCCCCACAAAAAAAAAAAAAAAAACCCACACGCAACTACAATAGTTTCTCTTCTTCTACAACCTTAAACTTATCTCTCTCTCTGAAAATCCTATCTTCTTCTCTCTTCTTTCTGAAAAAATAGAAAAAAGAACCCTCTCTTTTGCCTTTTCAAACCTCGAATCTGACCTTTCTGCCTTAAAGTGAAACCCAGTTCGTGTCTCCCCCTCTCTCTCTCTGCAAGGAGAACCTCAATCCAATATCTCTCTCCCAAGAGCAGGAAATTTCTTTTCAAAAAGATAGAATATGAAGATATTTTAGTAGAGAGGCTTGAGAGTGAAGAAATAAAGGGAGCCAAGAGAGATCTTTTCGGAGAAAAGAAGAGGATGAAATGGAGCCACAAGAGCTGACTTGTACAGTTAGGAGGTGGGACACGTAAAGAAGGAATCAGGTGAGCGAGGCAGTGACTCCCTCAAAGTTTGAACCTTTGGGATGGGGGATATTTTTAGCGGCGCATATCAATTTTTATTTTTTGTTGTACACGTGGCAGGTTTTCGATTGTGTCCAAGTAAATGGAGACCAGGCTCGCTGTCTTGAGCTGTATTGTAATAAAAGAGAGAGTGCGGGAAGCCACAGGATAAAATTGAGAAAACCGATGTCTAGAGAGTGTTTGCACGCGCCAATCTACTCTTTGTACTTGCCTGAATATTTTACTGTTTTTTTATGTTTCACGTGGCCTTGTGTGATAATTCACTCTAAGGTTTTATTGTATCCAAACTATAATCAGATAGGTTGTACGATATTCGTCACAGACAGACTGGATTTTTTTTTTCTACATGAAAAATGATCAATTACATGATAGAAAAATAAATGATCAAAAGGAATCGATTATAAAAAGAAAAAGTGACAACGATAATAAAAAGGAAAACAATACTTGTAAAAATTTATCCTTCAATCAAATCTATTATAACAAAAAAAAATTAAGATGAAAAAAAACAAAAACAACATTATTATTATTATTATTGCTTTTTAAGATAGTCGAATCATTTAATTGTGCTACAAAAATAAAAGAAAACAACCATATTATGACGAATCTCTTAACCTGAGTTAATCTTTTAATATTATAATCCATAAATTTTTAGACATGAATTCAATTAAAAAGCTTAATTCTCAATAAATTTAATATTGAATGATAAAATCAAAAAAAAATAGCAATCAAAATAATAAAAAATATAATAGAAAAAAAATAAAGAATGATGAGCTCTGTAAAAAAAAATTATTTTTTTAAAATAATTTCAAATAAAACAAATAGCAATCAAAAGAATGATGATCAAATTTGACCTATAAAAAATTAGAGGAAAAACAAATTGAAATGATAAAATTGAAAATTCTTTTGATTTTATAAATTATTTCAAATAAAAAATGCTAATAAAAAGAATAAAAATCAAATTTAAAGAAAAAATAAATTGAAATGCTGCTTTAAAAATTTAAAGGACCAACGTAAAATTTGAAAAGGAGAGAGAAAAAAACGAATACTAATGTCAAACCAAAGGTGATCAAGTTACACACATTGTTTAGGAATGGAAGGGTCACTAAGACAATTAGAAAATTGACATGAAAGTTATTGTTTGACCACCAAACACCACAACATATATTACTAGAAGATCATGGGATCTTCCCACATGCCTCCCCTTTTTTTCTAAAAAAAATAATATTCTATATTTAATAAAAATACCTAATTGTCCTCAATCAAATTAATTATAATGAAAAAACCAGAATAAAAATATAAAAATACCCTTAGATATAGTTTTGAAACTCGGTCTGCCCCGGGACTGGAATTGGACCGAGTTGAAGAAAAAACAGGGGAAAAAAAAATCAGGTGTGACCCGGTTGTTTCGGTCAAAAAACCAGTTGCAACTTGTTAAATTTTTTTATTTTTACTAAAACGACATCGTTTTGATTTTTTTTAAAAAAAAAGAATTGACTCGGACGACCCAGTGACCCGGTCAAAACCCAAAACTCGGGCCTTGGATTGAGTCGGGTCTAAAAATTTGACTCTGGAATGTTTGAATGATCATAAAATGTAGCTGATGACTATGTTTACTTCCAAATAGTGGAGTTTATGTAGGTTTGCAAGAATAGAGGAAGGGAAACGAATTCAAAATTTTGTTTTGGACAGTAGGTTTTGGCATGATGTCACTATATGTATTAAGGCAGCATATCCTCTAATTAAAGTTCTTCGATTAGTTAATTCAAATGAGAAGCTATGAGTTTTATATATAAATCAATGGATGAGCCAAAAAAGAAAATATAAGTGAATTTTGGTTATGTGAAAAAAAGATATATATCTTGCTAATTTTTATTTCAAATGTTGTCATTTATTAATATGAATGTCTTTAGAGATACTTCCAATTGAGATATTACTAGATTGTTGTCGCACCCCAAAAAAATCAATCAGCGCGCGGCATCGGCTGGCGATCTTTCTCGTTTATTTGTTGTTTGCTTGAATTTGGTTCGTTGGAGTCGCCACCTAGTAATTGATTGCGGGCTACTAGGAAACCGGATATACTGGTCTCGTCAAAGATTCGTGGGTAAGGGACTGATTGTGGTTAGGGAAGGTATTAGCACCCCTAACGCACCCTACCTGAGGTAAGCTGCTTCGCGAATTTGATGTGTTAAAGAAGTTGTAATAATTGTCTTTTCATCGGAAATTAGAAATATCACTTACGTATAAGTTAATAATTCTCAACCGTGATCCGATCAAAATATTAAATTCTTCTTTAATATATTTACAATTTTATCATTAAAATATATACAAATAACTAAAACAAAATACAAACACACACATTCACTTTCACTATTTTCATTTCTTTTCATTTCTTTTCTTTTTTTTACATCCAAATACAAATACAAATACAAATTCAAAATAAATAAATAAAAATTACATTAATTAATTTAAAAATTACAAAATGGTCCTTAAAAACTCCAGAAATTGCAGGGAAGGACTTCTGGGGGCTGTATGAACAATGCCGGGCGCGTGGATCCACGCGCCGCCGTGAAAAAGCTTGGAAACAGCAGATCCCGAATGGATTCTTCTTTTCTGTCTCCCTAAATCATCGGTGACCACCTACAGAACAAGAAAAGAAACACACAAACACAGTCGATTTTAATTTTTTCTTTGATTTCAATCTGTTTTGTTCTTTCTCTTCCAACCGTTTTGGATCTGCTCCTCTCGGCAGATTGTTTTTGTTTCCTCTTCTTCTATTTCAGATGGGCGGTGGTGGGCGTCTTCTTCTCCTCCGTTTCAGGTGGTGAAGGCAGGTCTGACGGCGGCTGTGTTGCTGCTGGTGGCCGATCTGCGTAGGGGGTCGGCTTTGTGGAGCTGCTGCTCCGATGCTGTTGAAGGAACCGTCGAAGAAGAGGTTGCTGAGGGAGGAAGACCGTGGCTTGTCTCGCGGCGGCTGGAGAACAATCAAGACCGGGAGGGGGCTGTTCGGTTTGTGGTTGAGAGAGGAGAGGGACGGTGGGCTGTGCAAGGTGGTCGGGTCTGTTCGTTGACCCGGAGAGGGAGAAAGTGGGAGTGGCCAATTGCTGTGGTGGCCGTCGCTGCTGTGGAGGGCGATGGGTCGACTGTTGCCCGGTGGCTGAGGGGATGGCTGTCCGGCTGAGAAGATTGAGGGAGCGGCGTTGGTCTGAGGGGAGAAAGAAGGAAATCTGATCTGGTTTCGGCTTTGAAAATGAGCAGAAAATGGGGGAAAATGGTGATGGCTTCGGGACGTGGGTCTGTGAGGCTGAAAGGGGAGGGGGTTTCTTTGGCTGGTGAGAGGCAGCAATGGGGTTGTCGGGTTGAAGATGGAGGGGGTGGCTTCGGGCTGTTGTTTTGGATTTGTTTGTGGCCGAGAGAAAGGGAACGGCGGAGAAGAAGATGAAAACAGGGGGAGGCTGGTTCAGGTGGCCGGTTTTTTGGGTCAGAAAAATCAAACCGAGGAGCAACTCTAGGAGACCAAAAATGAAAACCAGGGGGGCGGCTGGTGTGAAGGAAAAAGTTTTTTTTTTTAGGGTTAGGGTTTCTGTATTTTTTCTTCTAAAAGTGTCAAAATTACCCTTCCTTATGCAAGTGTTGGAAACCAGTATTTATAGACAAAATTTTTGCTAGCTTTTTCAACTTGGTCCCTCAACTTCTTTCTTTTTTGTAAATTTTGATTTTTCTTATTTTTTTGTATTTTTTGAAAACGAGCAATATCAATGTTAACTCAAAATGCGGAAAATCAATGATTTAAAAATGACGCGTGAAAAGTCGAACGCGTTTGAAAATCTTTTAAAAATTTAAATTCTTTTTTTTTTTTAGACGACGTTGAAAATGCTAAAATGACGAAAATATATTAAAAACATATTTTTTGGATTTTCATTGTTTTTCTCTATTTTTGGATTTTTTGAAAATATATCAAAAACATGGGTAAAAAATTGGGTAGCAACAATTGTAATGATATTTTTATTGTTTTTTTTTTATATAGTTATATACTCATATGGAATATTGTTGATGTAAGATGAGAACTTTAACTCCACGGGCCCCACATGCAGCAGCTTATTATTTCAATCTTCATTATCATTATAATCTCAATTTTAAGGTTAATGCCAACATTAAAATTGGATTATATCAATGCTTAGAAAAGATAGTGCCTAATGTAAGTGAAATGTGCAAAATTGACTTGCAACTTGAATCATTTAAGGATGCAAAAGGGTTGTTAGGCTTTGAGGCTGCCAAGACAGCAAGAGATAAAAAAAAAACTCCAACTGGTGGGATTTCTATTATGATGAATGTTCAGAATTACAAAGGTTTGCAATCCGAGTTTTAAGCTTGACTTGTATTTCATCTAGATGTGAGCGTAACTGGTGTTGTAACCCATTTTTGGGTCCCCACAAAAACAAAAATAAATACAAAAAAAAAAAAAACAGAGAAAGCTCAAAACGGTGCCGTTTTGAAACGGCACCATCGTCTTCTTCCCCTGGACGCGCAGAGAACAGGGGAGAAGAATTTTTTTTCTTTTCGCCTATTTTCTTTCCCGGCTTTGGCGCAATAAAACGCCCACAATTCACCCACTTGCCTGGCGTTGTTATCCGTTGAAGGTAGTGGAGGGGGCTGCCAACAGTAGCCGCCCCAACACGTTCTCCCTCCCCTGTTTTCCTATAAATACAGGGGAGGGCTGCTGAAAAAAAAAAGAGAAAAAACCGAGAGAGAGGAGAAGAGAGGGAGAAGACCGAGAGAAGAGAGGAGAGAAGGCACAGAAGAGAAAGGAAGAAGCAGAGCAAAAAACAGAAAAAATACAGAGCAGAGAGAGAGAGAAGGAAAACCGCCGGCCACCACGAACCGCCGGCACCGCCGCCACCACCCCTACCGCATCAGCTGCTGTCAGTATCACCACCGCTCCAGGTAGCCTTTCCCGTCGTTTTTTTTTGGTTCAGCTTGTTCTGCAGCAGATGAAGATTAATTAGCGAGTTACTGTGCTGCTATGCACAGTAACTCGCTAATTAATTCACGGTTTACTGTGTGCACAGTAACTCGCAGATTAATTCTCTGGTTACTGTACACACAGTAACCCGGTTACTATGTGCACAGTAACCAGCCCATGCTTTGGGCCAGGTTCGGCCCAGCCCATATATTTGGGCTTAATCCAGCCCATTTCAAGGAAAAAAAATAAAAAATATTTGTTTCAGCATTTTATAATTTTTCCGCGTAATTTTTATGTCATTTTGATTAATATTTGGTGGTATTTTTTATGTTGTTAAAAATACAAAAATCTGATATTAAAATACCCGGTTTTCGTCAAAAACTTCCACAAAATACAAAAACATTAAAACAAGAGAAAATAATGTTTTTGTGCATACGGCCAAGTGTCTCAAAGCTAAAAATTCATATTGTATTTTTCATACACAAAAAAAAAATGTTTTAGCATGCATTTTGACTTTAATAACCAGTTTATTAAAGTCAAGAGAATATTGGCCAAAATTTCAAAAAAACAACAAAAATTTTATTTTGTTTGTCTCTTAGTATCCGGGGTATGACTTTACACGTAATGCATATTCCGGCTATTTAATTCTTTTTTTTTTGGACAATAGAACCTGGGGTATGACATTACATGTAATGCGTATTCCGAATAATAAAAAACCACAACACGACCTTAGATTTTATCAGACATTAAAACAATGCAGCCTACCTTAGGTAGGGCGTAGTTGGGGTGCTAATACCTTCCCTTTACGCAACCAGTCTCCGTACCCGATCTCTAAAGACCAGTTAAGGTTCCTAGTAACCAGAATACTAGGTGGCGACTCCCAGTCCATATTTTCACTTGTAGAGACAAGAATTCCTTGTCTCTCCCTATTTTGCCAGGAATAAATATTTCTGATTTTTCCTTGAGGGTGGATGATCGCCGCGCTGCCGCACACGTGCGACAGAATGGCGACTCCACTAGGGACCTTGTGGACTAAGCATTGTTTTGTCTAGTTATTTTTCTTTGGATTTATTGTGTTTTATTTTTAAGGTGAATTTCCCTTAGTTATTTGCTCATATGCTTTAAATTTGTACATATTTGTTCATGCATTATAGATTGTGTCATGCATCATTCATATGAGAGTTTGTACTGAAAAACTGTAAGTTAAGTGGGGGACTAGCAGCTTACCTTACGACTTTTAGTCAAGGTTTAAGTTTGTGTAAACCCCAACTCTTCACTGAGTGCTTAGACTGGTAATAGTTGGTACACGTGCCATCTCATTGCTTACAAGCCCCCATATTGCCTCCACGAGGGCGATCACTGGAACATCAAGAGACCCTTTTTAGAGACTGAATAACCAACCTACCCATGTTCACATATTAAATAGAACCTGTCCTTATGTTGTATGTGCTATCGTTATTTGCATACGGGCAAACCCTTCTTGAAGCATCTTGAACTCAAGACTTGTGGGTGACACAATGGTCGTCACTCCGAAAATTTGCATTGTAGAGTTTGGGCAAAAATCACGATTCTTGTTCCATCATACAAGAGTTACGACCATATTGTCACCCCTCGAAGGGCGAGTTCATCATATATATTACATGTTCATACATTTAACATGCATACATGACAGATTGAAATATAGGTCCCCAAAAAGTCTACAACACCCGACTTCGAGCGAGAAACATGGAAGATGAAGAGCGTGCTCAACGTGAGGCCTATTTGCACGAAGAGTTGGAGTCTCTGAAAATAAGTGTGGCTCACCTCACTAGCTTACTCAAGCAAACATTAAGAAATACCTCTGATGAAGGTCCTTCTAATCGACCGATCACCTTTGATCCGGCTCCTACTACAGTTCAGCCTGAGGAAAGAATAAGCGAACATGGTCAAGAACCTCAGCAAAATCCAACATTTGTGCAGTCAACGACATCTGCACCATCCCCAACAGTCATGAAGGCATTTGCTAATGAGTCCCACAAGGCTAAGTCATCTGATAGCATTGATCAAGCTAAGATAGAGGCGTTGGAAGCCAGACTCAAAGCCATTGAAGGGATAGACTTATATGACCCGGTACGGGCAGCAGAGATGTGTTTGGTCCCAAATGTGGTTATCCCAAAGAAATTTCGTGTTCCTGAATTCATCAAATACAGTGGAACACAATGCCCCATGACCCATCTCAGGTCCTACTGCAATAAAATGGCTGAGGTAGTACATGATGAAAAACTACTAATGCACTTTTTCCAAGACAGTTTAAGTGGGGCAACTTTGAGTTGGTACATGAGATTGGATAACACAAAAATTCGCAACTGGAAAGATCTTGTGGATGCTTTCGTCAAGCAATACAAGTACAACATGGACATTGCGCCCGATAGAACCAGTTTGTCCAATATAGAGAAAAAGGATAAAGAAAGCATAAGGGAATATGCTCAAAGATGGCGAGAATTAGCTGCTCAAGTACATCCCCCACTTCTGGACAAAGAGATGGTCTCTTTATTTGCCAACACACTCAAAGCACCATATTACGAACATATGATGGGTAGTTCAGCCCAACAATTCACTGATGCTGTGATAGTGTGTGAACGCATAGAGCAAGGTGTCAAGAGTGGTAGAATTGCTGCACCAACCGAGAAAAGAGGCGTCGAAAGAAAAGAGGTTCACCATGTTGAAGATGGCTACAAGGGTAAAACAAATACATCCCAAAATTACCATACTCCATCCCAAATTGCCAACATAAAAAAACCTGAACCCCAAAACTTTCAAGCCAAAAGCCAAATTGGAAATTTCCAAAGGGTTCAAGAACAACTACCTCCACTACCGTTACCCCTGAATGAGATGTATCAAAAGCTATTGAGCATCGAGAAAATAGCTCCAGAACCTCTAACACCTCTGCAGCCACCTTATCCTAATTGGTACAAGCCAGAACTTAGTTGTGAATACCATGCTGGTATTACTGGGCATAGCATCTATACCTGCAACGCCTTTAATAGAAAGCTTCTGCAATTAATCAAGGCTGGGTGGATAGAATTGGAAGATACCCCTAATGTGAATACAAACCCGCTGCCTAATCATGCTTGAAGCATATTAGGATGGAATGTTTGGGGAATTGGAAAACATCAATGGTCCAGCATGATAGCTTGAATTTTGTAGAACTTAAATTTTGATCGTGGTGTTGTTCCGCATTGTCTTTGAGTCCCCTGCACAGAACTTTGGAGAGGAGGCTAGCCTATGAACAGATTCGCCAAAATAAAGGAATGAAGCCTGCCTTGTTATTTCCTTTTGTTAATGCTTTTGAATGAGACTTTCTCTGTTAATGAGCTTCTCTTGTGAAATAAGATCATGTGTTTTCTTGTGTTCACATCACACTCTTCTTTGTTGTTATTACATGTAAATAACATTTTGAGCGCAACTTTGCTCACAACACTACAACATGAAGAATCATTTGGTTTTCCTTTCTTCCAAACCCATACATTAATCTCATATGTTTTCAAGGATATTTTTTTGGGACCTCCAAAGTGAGTACAAAAAAAAAAAATCGTGTTGATATTTGTCCAAAACAAATGCATTTTGAAAATTCAAGTGATTCCTTAAATAGGTACACATATACCTAGAAAACTTGAAAGAAAAAAGACAACAAAGATAAACAACACTATGAGGTGACTCAAAAGCTGAGTTTTATTTGACTGAATAAATCACTTTGCATACGCGCATGAAAGCAAGACCTATCGATCCTCACTGCAGTGCATTTGAGATGAGGAAAGGCCATCTTTGATAATCCTTTCACAAGACTGAAATATATCCTTTGCAGTCCCATGTTGAGCCTAGTAGTGTTTTTTGGAAAGAACCTTGACTAGGATCACACCCCACACTGGGGGGCAAAATAAGAGAGTTTGTTTGTTTTTACCATCCAGACAAAGCAGTGAAGATTTGGATTTGATCATGTAATTTTTAATCTTTCATTATCATCTAAATGAAGCAGTGATTGGTTAAGAAAAGAAAAGAAGAAAATCTAAATGATCTAAAAGATTTGAGCTTCTCATACAAACAACTGATATGATTGTGCTCAACCAAACAAAAACGGAGAAAACAAAGAGAAAAGCCCAAATCCGACACTGGGGGGCATGAAGACTATTTTGAAAAAAAAAAATAAATCCAAAAGACAAAAGGTCAGGAAACAAGCACAAGTGATCCCTAGTCTTGAAATCCCTTAAACACTTTTTGAGCCTGCAACATATCCATTTTCTTCGTAACCAATAGCCAAAGCCTACATTACATACCTGATAAAGACCTTTCTGATCAAAGGCAAGCAATCTGGATAGGTAGGCAGTGCTTTCTCGTGCGGGTCAAATCATTATTCATGCAAATAAAATAAATGCTTTGAATCATTTCGGTTCTCAATAACCCTCAAATTGACATTTAAACCTTTTGTGACCAACCAGATGTCACTTCATCTTTAAACCAAAAGCAAAAAGCTTTCATCACTTTAAGAAACTTGTCCATAGGAATCACTTGAATTTTTTAAAGCAAGTTTATTTTGAACCAATATCAAAATCATTTTTGTGATTGGAATAACTTTGAAGTTCCAAAAATTTTGCATGAAAACATTCATTGTACAAAAAACCTAAACTTACTTTCACATATCCTCACCCCAAACTAAATCCAAGTTGAAAACTTGGGGGGCATGATCAAGCTGGGGGGCAATCAAACACACATGGTAGGGCTGGCTCCATGATTCCTTTTCTAAGGAAAATGTCGGGCAAAATTGGCAACTCTTGAGATAAAGGGTGAAGGACAAAGATGTATGATGACATCAAACCCTTCCCAGAGGTCAAGATCACAATATGTAACCCGAGTAAGCAAAAGTGGAAAAGCTATCGAAGTTTACTACCAACACTACAACTTTTGAGAGAAAACAAAGACACCATGAAGAAATGGGGGCCTATATTTCTCAGGTAAGTATACATGCATATCAATCATAATGCATTTGCTTTTCAACATTGACAATCATTGTTTCAACATCAACTTTTGGGTAGTGCGTTTTATAACCCTACCTCCCTTTAAGTGTGCCTTTGAGCCCTCAACGCCTTTTGAGTGCGCCTTTGAGCCCTCATCCCTTTGGTAGTGCGTTTTCTAACCCTACCTCCTTTTGAGTGCGCCTTTGAGCCCTCACCTCCATTTTGAGTGCGCCTTTGAGCCCTCATCCCTTTGGTAGTGCGTTTTCTAACCCTACCTCCGTTTGAGTGCGCCTTTGAGCCCTCACCTCCATTTTGAGTGCGCCTTTGAGCCCTCATCCCTTTGGTAGTGCGTTTTCTAACCCTACCTCCGTTTGAGTGCGCCTTTGAGCCCTCGCCTTCATTTTGAGTGCGCCTTTGAGCCCTCATCCCTTTGGTAGTGCGTTTTCTAACCCTACCTCCGTTTGAGTGCGCCTTTGAGCCCTCACCTCCGTTTGAGTGCGCCTTTGAGCCCTCACCTTCCTTTTGAGTGCGCCTTTGAGCCCTCACCTCCATTTTGAGTGAGCCTTTGAGCCCTCATCCCTTAGGTAGTGCGTTTTCTAAACCTACCTCCATTTTGAGTGCGCCTTTGAGCCCTCACCTTCATTTTGAGTGCGCCTTTGAGCCCTCAACTCCTTTTGAGTGCGCCTTTGAGCCCTCACCTCCATTTTGAGTGCGCATTTGAGCCCTCATTCCTTGGGTAGGGCGTTTTATAACCCTACCTCCCTTTGAGTGCGCCTTTGAGCCCTCACCGCCTTTTGAGTGCGCCTTTGAGCCCTCATCCCTTAGGTAGTGCGTTTTCTAACCCTACCTCCTTTTTGAGTGCGCCTTTGAGCCCTCAACTCCATCTTGAGTGCGCCTTTGAGCCCTCACCTCCTTTTTGAGTGCGCCTTTGAGCCCTCAACTCCTTTGGTAGTGCGTTTTCTAACCCTACCTCTTTTCGAGTGTGCCTTTAAGCCCTCGCCATCCAATTCTTCACATTTTTTCCATCTGGGTAGGTCACCCATTACAATGAGATCACTCTTTACTTTTATGTTTGGGCAGGTCGCCCATGAAAATAGACCAATGTCAGCGTGAGTGTGTGGGCTGGTCGCCCCTGAAAATAGAACACCTTAAATATGTGTGGGCAGCTCGCCTGTGAAAATATACCATCTTTCTTAAAAAAAAAAAAAGGGGTTTGAACACACAGGATTTTGGTTCTGGTTAGAGGGGATTGCCGAAAGGGATCTCAGTCTATCCCAACCACACACAAGATTTTTTGGTTCTGGTTAGAGGGGATCGCCGATAGGAATCTCAGTCTATCCCAACCACACACAGGTTTTTGGTTCTGGTTAGAGGGGATTGCCGAAAGGAATCTTAGTTTATCCCAACCACACACAGGATTTTGATTCTGGTTAGAGGGGTTTGGCGAAAGGAATCTCAATCTATCCTAACCACACGCACATAATATTTTAGGTTCTGGTTAAAGGGGATTGACGAAAGGAATCTCAGTTTAGCCCAACCACACACAGAACTTTGGGTCCGGTTGAAGTTTTAGGTCAATCAAATGTTGAGACGACCAGCTTCGAAAGACCAATTTTATTTTATCTTTACAACACTTACTATGCACAAATCTTTGCTCCGTAAGCATTATAAAGAGGGGGGCAACTGTTGTAACCCATTTTTGGGTCCCCACAAAAAAAAATAATAAATACAAAAAAAAAAAAAAACAAAGAAAGCTCAAAACGGTGCCGTTTTGAAACGGCACCATCGTCTTCTTCCCCTGGACGCGCAGAGAACAGGGGAGAAGAAATTTTTTTTTTTTCGCCTACTTTCTTTCCCGGCTTTGGCGCAATAAGACGCCCACAATTCACCCACTTGCCTGGCGTTGTTATCCGTTGAAGGTAGTAGAGGGGGCTGCCAACAGTAGCCGCCCCAACACGTTCTCCCTCCCCTGTTTTCCTATAAATACAGGGGAGGGCTGCTGAAAAAAAAAGAAGAGAAAAAACCGAGAGAGAGGAGAAGAGAGGGAGAAGACCGAGAGAAGAGAGGAGAGAAGGCAGAGAAGAGAAAGGAAGAAGCAGAGAAGAAAACAGAAAAAATACAGAGCAGAGAGAGAGAGAAGGAAAACCGCCGGCCACCACGAACCGCCGGCACCGCCGCCACCACCCCTGCCGCATCAGCTGCTGTCAGTATCACCACCGCTCCAGGTAGCCTTTCCCGTCGTTTTTTTTGGTTCAGCTTCATCTGCATGCAGAACGTTTACGTTCTGCAGCAGATGAAGATTAATTAGCGAGTTACTGTGCTGCTATGCACAGTAACTTGCTAATTAATTCATGGGTGACTGTGTGCACAGTAACTCGCAGATCAATTCTCTGGTTACTGTACACACAGTAACCCGGTTACTATGTGCACAGTAACCAGCCCATGCTTTGGGCCAGGTTCGGCCCAGCCCATATATTTGGGCTTAATCCGGCCCATTTCAAGGAAAAAAAATAAAAAATATTTGTTTCAGCATTTTATAATTTTTCCGCGTAATTTTTATGTCATTTTGATTAATATTTGGTGGTATTTTTTATGTTGTTAAAAATACAAAAATCTGATATTAAAATACCCGGTTTTCGTCAAAAACTTCCACAAAATACAAAAACATTAAAACAAGAGAAAATAATGTTTTTGTGCATATGGCCAAGTGTCTCAAAGCTAAAAATTCATATTGTATTTTTCATACACAAAAAAAAAATGTTTTAGCATGCATTTTGGCTTTAATAACCAGTTTATTAAAGTCAAGAGAATATTGGCCAAAATTTCAAAAAAACAACAAAAATTTTATTTTGTTTGTCTCTTAGTATCCGGGGTATGACTTTACACGTAATGCATATTCCGGCTATTTAATTTTTTTTTTTTTGGACAATAGAACCTGGGGTATGACATTACATGTAATGCGTATTCCGAATAATAAAAAACCACAACACGACCTTAGATTTTATCAGACATTAAAACAATGCAGCCTACCTTAGGTAGGGCGTAGTTGGGGTGCTAATACCTTCCCTTTACGCAACCAGTCTCCGTACCCGATCTCTAAAGACCAGTTAAGGTTCCTAGTAACCAGAATACTAGGTGGCGACTCCCAGTCCATATTTTCACTTGTAGAGACAAGAATTCCTTGTCTCTCCCTATTTGCAAGGAATAAATATTTCTGATTTTTCCTTGAGGGTGGACGATCGCCGCGCCGCCGCACACGTGCGACAACTGGAGTGCATTTTGAAATGGTGAGTTTTTTTTTTATTTTAAATGTTGAAATATTTGAAAAAAATCTTATAAATTTGAATTGTTTATTTAGTTTCATACAAAACAAAGAAATTGTTTGCACCTGAGAAAAATGAATGACTTGGCATTTGTAATGTGCAATATGAAATTGAATAATAATCAAATCAAAAAGCAAGCTGATGATTTTGGTAATGAAGATGAAAGTGATGAAGAAATTCCTAATGATGTTGAAATGGAGAGTCATGGTACTGAAGATGATTTGAAGATTGAAATTGATGATATTGGTGTGGGTACTAATAGTAACACTAATGTTCATAATATTGGTGTTGGTATCAGTAGTGACACTAATAATCCTCTTAATACTAATGATATTGATGAATGTCTAAGGAATAATGAGGAAGATGAAGGCAATGAATCTGGTTTTAGTTTACATGACACACCAGCAGATTGTTTGTTTTAAGTTTGTTAATTATTAGCTAATGAAAAGTTATTTAAATTATGTATGAATTTTTATTTGAACTACTTATTTTAAGATGCTTGAACTATGTATGAATTTTTATTTGAAGCATGTATTTTAAGGGGCTTGAACTATGCATGAATTTTTATTTGAAGCATATATTTTTTGTTAATATATTTTAAAATTCCTTATGATTTTACGATCCGAGTTTGTTTTGCATTTTCCGTATCATTTTAAAATCACGATTTTAACAACCTTTCTCTAAGGTATACCAACCTTTCTTTTAAAAGGATTTAAGATATTTCTCACTAATGGTTCATGTGGATTAACTTTAGAGGCCAGACAACTGGAAAGCTTATGGTTTGCGATAACCCAACTTTAAAACATATATTCCAAGTCAAAAGAAATTCAGATCTTTAAGTAATCTTCGCATAAACTTTTAACAACTCTATATTTTTCTAATAAGAATTTTTGAAACTTCCAAAAAAATTTAAAAGTTACTATTTTCCCTGTGCGTATATGTTTCAGAAACCAAACAAGAATAACATACTAAAAGTTTATCCTTTTTAGATCTTCAATCACTGATGATTAAGGCAGAAAAGGTAAGATTTAAACTTTCTCTCGTAGCCAAACTCTCTCTTTCTTGAGGTTTTATAGCTTGCCAATTACTAAGAAAAGTTAAGGTTGGCTTTTTAACAAGTCATTAAGAGACTTTCGTTTTCTGTTTCTTTGTAATATCCAGACATGGTTTTGGACTCCAAATGGGATGGACGGAAACCCAAAACTTTTGGGCCATCCACTAATTTGAAAACTATTTATCGACTTGGATTAGTATGCTCCTAATAACCAACTAATAACTAATTGATGCATTTCCTTCAGCACTTAAAAAACATATGATATGGACTTGGATAATAATATTCTTCCATTTAAGTGCCGAGATAGAGCTTTTATAATCTCGAATATCTTTACGATTATAGGGATTGATTGATACTTTCCTCTGGACTGAATAGTCACCAAATTTACAAAGATAGATATTTAAAAGTGTAGTAGATGTTGTTTTTCTAAATGTATTTTGGCTTGAAAAATTATCAAAATAATATATTTTTTATTTTTAATATTTTTGAACATTAATACATCAAAACAATATAAAAATAAAAAATTATTATAATTCAAAACTTAAAAAAATCAGGATTTTTCTAAAACACAGTTCCAAACCCTTCATAATATTAGCAAGTCTCAAAATCTAATCCTGGAAAATAATAAACATAGCTAGAAACGAGTGATGAACACGTCAAAACTTTTTAAAGTCGTCAAAACATCTCAATCCTGGAAATTAAATGCACCAAGTCTAGATGATAATCGAGAAATTGTAGCGAAGTCTTTGGCAACCAAAGTCCAGCTTATGGGTCTGGCATGTCTTAATTTCCATCTGGACAAAAAATGAAGTGTCCTACAAGTTTAGTTTAATAAAATGTGATGAGGCTAACATAGTCTTATTTGTTTTGCATAAAAATTTTTAAAAAATTATTTTGTATTTTTTTATGAAATATTCTGCAAGAAAATTATTCAACCTAAAATATTTTAGATGAATATCTTAATTTACTCCATCTATTAAAAAAATATTTTTAGCTCGTGCTATTAAATCCATTATAAGTTAAGCATTAATTTCTATCTTGAAAATATCATGTCTTACAAATTTATTTAATTAAATGTGGGCGGTAAATTAGACACTCGTTCATTTGCAAAGGACTATTTATCAAAGGAACTTTTCGATAGCAAGTTAATGATAATTCAAAAACAAAATATTTGAGAGCCTCAAGTACACAGTTAGAAAATCTAGGATGAGTTTGAAGAAAAATTATTAAAAGATTAATTTTTTTTATGAAGTTTAATTAATTTCTTTAAGTTTAAATTGTTCCAAATCATGAATCATTTAAGTATTTGTTTTTTAATAATAATCCACATGAATTATTAATGAAAAATATCTTAATTGTTTTTTTAAAATCATAACATAGGCAAAAACAAATGATAAGAGGTTAATTTGTTGCAAGTCAAAACTCTTAAAAATAAAAAAATGTAAATATAATTTTTTTTAAAAAATATTTAATTTTATTTTTTTATGTATCCATTCACCAAAATGATTATAATAATAATTTAAATAGAAAAAAAATTAAAAAAACCCTAATAACACTAGATTGACCCACCAAATCAGATGGATTGAATAACCATTTTTTCCAGTCATAAACTTAGTGTTTCAATTAGATTAGCATCAATTGATGCATGATAGATGGGAAACAAGCATTTGGATCAATCTTCCAGTCTATGCTAAGTCAAATACGGAACGTAGCCATATCTCCACCTTACAATCATCTGGGTCGCCCATACATTTATTTCTGGTTAAGTATAAATTCAAAAATCTCATTTCTAAAAAGAAAAATAAATATAACACCACCAAGTCTTCCCCAAGATAACAATTATATGATTTCAAGGTGTTTAAGGGTAGTAAAAATGTAATTGAATATTCTTGTGCTAGATTATGAAGGTTTAATAGCCAATATTGAATGATGAAATTGAAAAATAAATTATTTAATTTAAAAAGGAAAAAAGACCTAAATTAACATAGCTAACTTGCAAAATTCACAATCTAAGTCATGAGACTATGATAACCCTATAGAAATCAAATAAAAAAAAATATGAAAATAAATTCTCAATCAACCCAATTTTAAATGATGAAGTTAAAAAAATAATTAAAAAACAAAAAAAAAACAACATGAGTCAACACGACTAACTTACAAAACTCATCATGACCTGGGTTATAAGATCGGAATAACTTTATAAAAAATAAATCAAAACAAATTATGAAATCTAGTATCTCGTAAGCCCAATGTTGGAGGATGAAATTGAAAAAAAAAAAAAATTAATTTTTTTTTAAAAAGGCCTAAAAAGTCTCGAGGACCAAGGTTAAAAGGGCTTAACATTTTATTATTCATTTATACATTGAAAAGTCAAGTCCTTTAAGTATATGTTAACTATAATTGGAGCATGCACTTTGCCATGGGGCTAGACTATTTTATTTTATGTAAAAAATAATGTTCAACTACCATAATCATGTTTTAAAAGACAAAAGAAATATGTAACTTGGGTTATAGACTTTACTAGGTTGGATAAGATGACTTTAATTCAAATAAACAAAAAAAAAAAAAACTATAAATGAAGCAAATTTTAAAAAAATTTTGATAAACAAAGTTATCTTCAATCCGCAGCTGTACAGCAAGACTAAGTAATATTTCCACACGAGGAGAGGTCTCTCTCTTTCAGCATCAACAAGGGAGAATCGATCTTCATTTGGTGTTGAATATTGAATTGAAGGTTCACTTGCAAATATTTCCGCATAAAAGTGAGCGTTGCAACAACGGTGATACTAATTTCCAAATTTGACATTTTTGTAGCAAGTCTGATGGCAACTGTTTATATTAGAACCGAAGCAAAAAAAATACCTCCATAAACAAGGGATCGAGAGTATATATCAGCAACCCCATTACTGCATGAAAATATGTTATGATTAACTGCACGATCGAAGAGGGTTTATATGCTGATCCAATGTAGCCCTAAAATTTTATCTTATCCAAGCAGGAATTACCAATTACATTTCACCATTCGATCTATTTATGGAATGGGAATTGGGAAGACTTCTGCGTTCAACAATACCCTGCCCTCCATGATCAAATACGTACTACCACTTTAGCACTGCAAGAACTTGCAGTTGTTGCTTGCTTCTTCTGCACACAGGCATTTGCTCCAGTTGGCTGGCTAGATGAAGTAAGGTAGGAAATATGTACAGTTCCATGATATCACCATCACTTCATAAATCCTTTCAGCGTATATTTCCACACGAGGAGAGGTCCCTTAAGTCATTAACACAAGTTGTAAACCAGTCAACACGTTCTGGCAACAGCTTTATTGAACAGTTACTAGAAAACTGACAAAAAATGGAGATTGGAGTTTGAGGGTTCTTGCCCTCAAGATACGGTGCTGCTGAATATGGAATTGAAGGTTTACTTGTAAATATTTCCACACAAGACTGAGCGTTGGAAACACGGCAGTATTAATTTCCAAAATTGACATTTTCACCAAGTCTAGTGGTGCCCAATTCAGACAAGTCCAAGGTGGAAATATGTATAGCTTTGTCTAGTTTTACCATTTTGATTAATCTTTTAATAAACACCGTGTGCAAGGGGTTCCTAGTTCATTATGGTCCAGTCAATATTGATGGAATTAAATACTGGACCTACATAACCATTTTTCCAGTAAAAAACTTACTGTTCCAGTCTATGCTAATCAAATACTGGACCTACATAACTTTACTATCCATGAATATCAAGTCAAGTTGCGCTGTATTTGGAGAGAAGACCAGGGAAAGCCATACTGACAAGTCTTCCATCTTACAATCATCTGGGTGCCCAAACATTTTTTTCTGGTTAAGTATAAATTAAAAAATCTCAATTCTCAAAAAAAAAAAAACCAAATCTTCCACCTTTTGTAAGAAAATCCAATGAAAAACAAAAATAAAATAAAATCTGAGACGTATACGAAGAATGTCCTTAAAATTTTTTTTCTCTAGGTCATTTTTCATGATTCAACAAATTTCTCCTCTAAATCAAGGGTTACATAAATAACTAGACCAAGATCGAAAGAAAATACCATCAAGCTTTGCAAACACAAAAAAAATGCTATGGTGTTTTCAGTATACCTTGATTGTAAAAGTGCATGGTATATATAGGCTATTAGCATGTACTAGTTAGTCAAGAAATAAATTAGAAAATTAAAGAGTTGTTATAATAATTTAAAAAATAAAAGAGCTGTTAGGAAATTAAAGAGTTAAAACTGTTAAAAAAAAATTTAAAATAAAAGAGTTGTTAGGATTTTGTGATTGTTTAAAAATTAATTTGAAGTATTTAAAAAATTACATTTTCAATTTAAGGGCAAAAAAAAAATTATTGTTAGAGATAAAAAGTTCATAAAGTACATGTATTGCCTTGCGCGTAGGAGAGGCAATTAGATTACAATTTAAGGGCCAAAAAAAATTATTGTTATAGTTAAAGGTTCAGAAAGTACATGCATTGTCTCACAAGTAGTAGAGGCAATTAGAAAAAAAAAATTTTGCTCAGCTCAATCTTATGCTTATGTGCACGAGTCAATTATTATTTTCTTGTTAGTTATTATCGGATATCAAAATTTATTATATAAATAAAGGTTATTCCTAGTCATTTATTGGTATAAAACCTTATGTTCATTGCATGTTTTTATTGAGATACAAAAAATCATGTATATAATATAATTTAAATTTAGAATAATGACTTAGCATATCTAATATAGACGTGTTATATTTTACGCGACAAAATGAATATCCATTTCACTATTCAACAACAAAAAAAGGGACTTAATTTTATGAATTTTCAATTGCTATTTATGAATTTATTATTATTTTTTTCTTTAATCCAAATATTGTAGTTTGCGAATAACAATGGCAAACTTTGTTGGCCAGTCTATTTTTGCTATTGGTTTCCGAATTAGCTGAACTGAGGTTTTAGTAGATACTGCAACATTTCAAATTCCATTTCGTTTTTAGTCTGTTTTGCAGCAGTGAAGGAATCTGCTTTCAATTTTATTCTGGCTAGACTTTTGTTCTCCCATCAGAAATTTGATAATATATTTATATGATTTCTTTTTTAAATAATTTTAGAAACAACGAGGAAAGGGGAAATTATGCATTCCGGAGAAGTCGATCTCTATATATAGACTACATTCTAATAGAAGTCTCCCATCAATCTAAGTTAACTGTCCACGTTTTAATCTCTAAGAAGAGCACTTTTAGGGAATGATGGGACCTTCATTTTTGCTCGCTCAATTTCTCTGCCTCCTTTTCTTCCATTCCCACTCCCAACCTGCTCATTCTTCTTCCAATTTCTCCTCTTCAGTACAATTATGCCCCGGTGACCAGAGCCTGGCTTTGCTCCAATTCAAAAATTCCTTTTCCATGTCTTCTTCTCCATATGGATTTTCATGTTATCCACCCAAGAAAGTGCTGTGGAAAGAGGGTACAGATTGCTGCTCTTGGGATGGCGTGACTTGCAACATGCAAACTGGCCATGTAATTGGCCTAGACCTTGGTTGCAGCATGCTTTATGGCACCCTCCATTCTAACAGCACTCTCTTCTCCCTTCATCATCTTCAAAAGCTCGATCTCTCTCACAATGACTTCAATCGCTCTGTCATTTCATCTTCGTTTGGTCAGTTCTTGCATTTGACGCATTTAAATCTAAATTCATCAAATTTTGCAGGCCAAGTTCCCCCAGAAATCTCCCATTTATCCAGATTGGTGTCACTTGATCTCTCTTCCAACTCTGAGGAGCTGATGCTGGAACCGATTTCTTTCAACAAGCTTGCTCACAACCTTACCCAGCTGAGAGAACTCTACTTGGGTGTAGTGAACATGTCTATGGTGGTACCCAGTTCCTTGATGAACTTGTCTTCTTCTTTGTCATCTCTCCGACTCTGGTATTGTGGATTGCAAGGGGAACTCCCTGATAATTTCTTTCGCCGATCAAACCTTCAATCGCTCGATTTATCGAGCAACAGAGAACTCACTGGCTCTTTTCCGCCATACAATTTGAGCAATGCTATTTCACATTTGGATCTGTCACTGACGCGGATTTCAATACATTTGGAACCACATTCAATCAGTCAACTGAAGTCTGTGGAAGTGATGTATCTTATTGGGTGCAATTTTGTTGGCTCGAATCTTGGTCTACTTGGTAACCTCACCCAACTCATTGAGTTGAGACTTGCAGGTAACCAGTTTGGTGGTCAAATTCCTTTCTCGTTTGGAAAACTTAAGCATCTCGAGTACCTGGATCTTAAATACAATAATTTTATTGGTCCAATTCCTGATGTTTTTGCTAATCAAACGCAATTGGCGTGGTTGGACCTATCAGATAACAGTTTTCAAGGTCATCTCCCATTCTCACTTAGAAATCTTAAGCAGCTCAGTCACTTGCTTCTCTCAGCCAACAATTTTACTGGCAAAATTCTTAATGAGTTTTCTAACCTCACTCAACTCACCAAGGTGGACCTCTCAAACAACAGGTTTGATGGTCAGATTCCATCCTCACTTGAAAACCTTAATAAGCTAGAATCCTTAACACTTTCTTTCAATAATTTTTCTGGTAAAATTCTGGATGGTTTTTGTAACCTCACACAACTCAACGACTTGGACCTCTCAAACAACAAGTTTGATGGCCAGATTCCATCCTCACTTGGAAACCTTAATATGCTACTTTCGTTGAAATTTTCTTTCAATAATTTTTCTGGTAAAATTCCGGATGGTTTTGCTAACCTCACTCAACTCACTTGGTTGGACCTCTCAAACAACAAGTTTGATGGTCAGATTCCATCCTCATTTGAAAACTTTAATATGCTAGATTTCTTAAGACTTTCTTTCAATAATTTTTCTGGTAAAATTCCGGATGGTTTTGCTAACCTTACTCAACTCTCCTGGTTGTACCTCTCAAATAACAAGTTTGATAGTCAGATTTCATCATCACTTGGAAACCTTAAGAAGCTTCAAGTACTGAATCTTTCTTGCAATAACATTATTGGTGAAATTCCGAATAGTTTGTTTGAACTCACACAACTTGAGTGGTTGGATCTCTCGTACAATAGACTGATAGGCCTCCCTTTTCAAATAAGTAGACTTTCAGGTCTAACTGCACTCTTTTTATCTAATAATCAGCTGATAGGACACATCCCATCACAAATAAGTAGGCTTTCAGTTTTAAACTCTCTCGATTTATCTCATAACTTGCTTAATGGAACAATTCCCTCCTCCTTGTTTTCTATGCCTTCTTTGCAGGCTCTTCTTCTTCACAATAACCTATTGTATGGCCAGATAAGTCCGTTCCTTTGTAATTCATTACAATATATCGATTTCAGTCATAATAGGTTGTATGGCCAGATTCCACCTTCAGTTTTCAAGCTTGAGCTTTTGAGAACTCTTATGCTTTCCTCCAATGATAAACTGACTGGGAACATCTCCTCTGTCATTTGTGAGCTGAAGTTCCTAGAGATTCTAGACTTGTCCAACAATGGCTTTAGTGGATTCATCCCGCAATGCTTGGGAAACTTCAGTGATGGACTCTCAGTGTTGCATCTTGGTGCCAACAATCTCCACGGCAATATCCCTTCAATCTATTCAGAGGGGAACAATTTGAGTTATCTCAACTTCAATGGCAACCAATTGAAAGGGGTGATACCACCATCCATCATCAATTGTGTGAATTTAGAATTTCTGGACCTCGGTAACAACATGATTGATGACACATTCCCTTCCTTTTTAGAAACGCTTCCACAGTTGGAGGTTGTTGTTCTAAGGTCTAATAAACTCCATGGTTCTTTGAAGGGTCCAACTGTCAAGGACTCTTTTTCTAAATTACAGATTCTTGACCTCTCCAACAACAGCCTGAGTGGTCCTTTGCCAACAGACTATTTCAACAACTTCAAAGCCATGATGAGCGTTGATGAGCATATGGATTACATGAGGAAAAACAATTTATCATTTTCCACTTCTTATGTTTATTCTGTAACTTTGTCATGGAAAGGTTCGGAGATTGAGTTTTCTAAAATTCAAATTGCCCTCGCAACACTTGATTTATCCTGCAATAAATTCACGGGAAAGATTCCAGAGTCCCTCGGGAAGCTTAAATCTCTGATACAGCTCAACCTTTCTCGCAACAGCCTCATCGGTTATATCCAGCCATCACTGGGGAATTTAACTAATCTGGAATCGTTGGATCTCTCCTCAAATTTGCTTGCTGGAAGGATTCCTCTGCAATTGGTAGATTTAAAATTTCTTGCAGTCTTGAACCTTTCGTATAACCAACTTGAGGGACCCATACCTCAAGGTAAGCAGTTCAACACATTTGAAAATGGTTCATACGAAGGGAACTTGGGATTATGCGGGTTTCCCTTGCAAGTAAAATGCAACAAAGGTGAGGGGCAACAACCGCCTCCGTCAAACTTCGAGAAAGAAGATTCAATGTTTGAAGAGGGATTTGGATGGAAAGCTGTAGCAATGGGTTATGGATGTGGATTTGTATTTGGAGTCTCTTTAGGATACGTTGTATTTAGAGCAAGAAAACCTGCATGGTTTGTGAAGATGGTTGAAGACAGTGCACATCAAAATGCAAAAAGGCATAGAAGGAAGAATGCTCCCAGAAATGGTGGAAGACGATACTAGCAAGCTACTCAGGGCGGTGTGAGAAGGTAAGTCTTGATAATGCTTTTAACTAGTAGCGCAAATATTTTATTCAATGATCCATCACCAGTTTAGTTAACTAACTTGCTTTGTGGACTAGGTCAATAATGGCAGCTGTCAAGAAGAGGGGATCATCTTCCAGGCGAGTGCAGCAGTTTTTTTTTTTTTTCGTCGTGTGTTTGTAATTTTTTTAATCGATGGATTTATGTCATTGTAAGTTAATGATTTTACCAGGATCATAATAAATTATAAGCAAAAGCACTAACGAGGTGATTATGTCTTGATCTTTTAAAGCTATGATCAATTGCGCTCATTTAATTACGATTCATGATTTTTTATTTCCAAGAGATATATCAATTCGGGCAGCAAATTTTTCCTTCCTTATTCATACATTTTTATTTTATTTTAGCAAAATTATGTCTTTTTTAGTAGCATGTTTTTTTCTATATACTTTTTGCATAACTATATACTTTTTTCTATACATAAATTTTTTTTAAAAACCAAATTTATTAAGAAAAAAAAACAGAACAACAAAATTCTTTTTTTTTTTTTAATTTAGATTTTTTTAACACTATTTAAGGTTAAAAAATTAAAAGAGTTGCTTGAAGAACGACACCGTTCTGAATCTAGATTTTGAAATAAAGGAGAAGCGTCAAATTATAAATTCCTTGCTTGAGAGAGAGAAGCGTGATAATTTGAAATAAATACAAAAATCGAGTTGCCGCCATTTCTCTCCTTCAAAACCCCCACGCCACAAGCCAGGAAGAGAAGAGAAGAGAAGAAACGTTTCGAGCCAGAACTCTTTCAGGTTAGGGATTCGTGTCTCTTCAAATCACATTTCACTGTTTCCGAAGTAACGTATAAATTTGATTTCACATTAGCAATTGCTGCTGCTTTTCAATTTCGATAGTCACTCTGCTCGCGTTTTAGATCTCCGTATGATTTGTTTATGTTTATAATCTCTAGTGTCTTTACGATTTTAGGCATTGATTTGTGATTTTCATTAAGGAGAACGCCGAGGAGTGTAATTTTCAGGAAAATTTATCAAGTCGATTCTGTTTGTTTAGGCGTCTTCTTTTTTACAAGCTTTGTTTATGCGTCTTCTTTTTTCTCGTTTTCCGTTTGGATGCTGAGAAAATTTGAGAATTGGAAAGGAGTTTCAGGAATTTGAATAATAAGACTTCACTTTTGGAACTCGAGAAAATTGGTGGTTTTCATGCAAATTTTGCGTCTGCGCGGACTTTTTGGCTCAGTACCAAACTGAGGGTACTCTGGTCATTTTCATGACCTTGACTAATTTTTCTTGATTAATGAGGAACCACTACGTTGATCAATATTTAGACACTACCTTATACTCAGTGATGAGGATTTGGCACTTTGCAGCTGTATATTTGACAAAATTTTAGCAATTCTTTTGAGATTGTGACAGTCGTTTTATCTTATGAGGAATACTTCTGTAAAAAAATATAAATATTTGCACAAATTCTGTTTTGACTGTGCATAATGGAAGGGGATTGTAGTGAATTCGCAGATCACATTTTGATGTTGAGAAAATAAATGACCCCATAAAGATGGGCCAATTTCGTAAAAAAAAAAAAAAAAAACGAATGTTGTGAAAGAAGTTGCGTGGATTGTCATTCTTCATGATCGATATCGCTCTCTATAAAATCTCCATGTCTATTTTTCTGTGCATGATCAATATCACTCTTTATTTTACAAAATATGAAGCTCTATGATTTTAAAGAATTTACTGGGACTAAAAAATTCAATATATTTTCAGTATTTACAGCTGATGATTTTCGCCAGTGTCATCCAAAACTTCAATTTTTAAAACCATGTGGCTGCATGTAACAGTGATGCAGATTAGTTTGAATCTATGTGTCTGCAGGTGATGTTGTAGCTAATGCTAATGCTATGAAACTCCTTTTATTAGGTTCAGATGAGTGGATAATATTTGGATAAAAGTCTCATAGTGAAGGTGAAAATGAGATGCAATTCATGCTGGCGAGAGTTGGAAGGGCGTGCTGTTTCTACTACTTGTGGTCACCTCTTATGTATCCAAGATCAGATTATGATTAAGCTTTTTTAGTTCTATGCTTTCTGGATTACTGTTGCTTTCGCATATAAAGGGTACATAGAAGCTGTCAAAGCGCTAGCTTAAAGGGGCACACGTGTTTGAACCTCAGCAACTCTTGATGCTCTTACGTTGCTCTTGTAACAGTAGCATCCTCTGCTTTCTCTGATCAGTTTAACAGAGGATTCAAGTTCTACTAGGAGATACTGAAATGATATTAGCATTTTGCTCTTGGGTCTGGATTTCTCGATCCAATTGCAACTTTTGTGCCTGTGTGCTGTGAAAGAACGGCTGGGTCTTTTAGGCAGTTATAAATCTCTAGAGTCAATTCTAAGTGGTCAATAAAAACATATTTCAATGCCATTTCTTTTTTATTTTCAAGCAATTTCACTTCATTGTCATTATTTAGAGTACATGATTTAAAACAGAGAACAGCATCTTGCTTGATACAAGGGCCTTGAGTTACAATTTTCTCACATTTGATGCTCGGGCCTTGAGGCACAAGCTTGGGTTCACTAGGGAAAATGGAGATCCTGCGTTTTTGACTTTTCAATAAGAGAGATATAATTTCCCTACAAACTTACAAGACCTCTTTGACTTGTGTGGGATCTGAGTTCACTCCAAGTGTGAAATTCCTATGTAAGGAATGAAAAGAGAAGAATGCAGATCAAGATTAAGCAGAAGAGAACGAATTCTGAAAAGTGAATTGAGAGAATTCTCAATCAGTTGAATTCTGCTTTATTAAGCAATATTGCTTTACAAATTTCCTACTGCAATACAGGGTTAATGAATGAAACATATATACACGTTTTGTAGCGTAAATAACGCAACTGAATGTAACTAACAGTAACGGTTTATAACTAACTTTATATTATATTAATAGTAATTTGTATATATGAAGGCTGCAGAATATGTCTTCTAGGAGGATGTGGCTGATGGTGGTGCTTCTGCATGCTGTGAAGATTCGTCTGTTTCTTCATTCTCTGTAGATTGTGGTAGATTCCAACACCCCCCGTCAAGATGAGAATGGATATTTATCATTCCCATCTTGCTAATAATCGGAGCAAGGGTGAGACAACCTAGTGGTTTAGTGAGTGCGTCTGCAAGTTGATGTCTTGAGGGAATATGAATGATTTTAAGCAATCCTTCCTGCAATTTTTCACGGATAAGATGACAGTCAAGCTGGATGTGTTTAGTGCGTTCATGGTGAACTGGATTTGAAGCAATATCAAAAGCAGGCTTGCTGTCAGTGTACATCAGAGCAGGCTGAGAGTGTGGTATGTGAAAGTCAGCTAACAAATAAACAAGCCATTGAAGTTCACAGGATGTAGTTGCTAAGGCTCGATATTCAGCTTCTGCTGAGGATCGACTAACAGTTGGTTGTTTCTTCGATTTCCAGGAGATGAGAGAATCGCCAAGGAACACTAAGTATCCAGTGACACTGCATCTAGTATCAACGCAACCTCCCCAATCGCTATCAGAGTATGCTTTTAAATGGAATGTAGAATCAGCTTTGAGAAGTAATCCTTGTCCTGGTGTTGCTTTGATATAGCGAAGGACTTGTTCATCAGCTTGTAAATGTGTGGTATGAGGATTGGACATGTATTGACTGAGATTTTGGATGGCATATGATATGTCTGGGCGTGTGATAGTGAGATAGAGAAGTCTGCCAATTAAGCGACGATATGATGCAGGGTCAGGTAGAGGGGGACTAGAATCATGGGTACTGAGTTTGAGGGTGGTCTCCATAGGAAAGCTTACTGGTTTAGCCCCAGAGAATCCACTGTCGGCTAGGATGTCTAAGGCATATTTTCGTTGACAAAGAGCAATGCGTTGTTTAGATCGAGCAACTTCAATTCCTAGAAAGTATTTAAGTTTGCCTAAATCTTTAATGGGAAAAGTTGTGCTAAGGAAATGTTTAACTTGATGAATGGTTGTAAGGGTGTTGGAAGTGATGATAACATCATCAACATAGATTAATACAGCTGTGAAGTTTGTGTTTGTTTTTCTGATAAAGAGGCTAGAATCGGATTTAGCTGGTAGAAAACCAAAGAGCAGTAAGGAGGTAGATAGTTTAGAGAACCATTGTCTGGAAGCTTGTTTGAGGCCATATAAGCTCTTATTGAGCTTGCAGACGCGAGGATCATGAGGAGTTGAGTAACCAGGGGGTAACTGCATATATACCTCTTCATATAAGTCACCATGTAAGAAGGCATTGTCGATGTCAAGTTGGTGTAAATGCCAATTGTTGACCGCAACTATGGTGAGAAATACTCTAACAGTTGTCATTTTCGCCACAGGAGAGTATGTATCAAAGAAATCAATGCCCTCTTATTGTGTGTAGCCTTTAGCTACTAATCTTGCCTTGTAGCGTTCAATTTGCCCATTAGCTTGGAACTTAACTTTGTATACCCATTTACATCCAATGACAGATTTGTGAGGAGGTAGAAGTACTAAATCCCAGGTGTGGTTTTGTTCAAGAGCTGTAATTTCATTAGTCATGGCTTGTTGCCAATGAGGGATAGAGCAGGCTTGGTTGTAAGTTTTGGGTTCAAAAGTTAAAGAGACAGAAGAAGTGAAGGCTCGATGTTGGGAAGATAGTTGGGAAGAAGATAAGTAAGATAAGATTGAGTATGACTTACCAGGATTGGAGCAATGGGAAAGGCGTGGGTTTACTGAAGGGACCTGAGCCATATTGCCACAATGATATTGTTGCAAGTAATGAGGTGGATGTTTATTTCTTGTAGATCTTCGGAGTTGGGAAACAACATTCTGAGGTAAGGTTGTAGGGGAAGGAGCAGAGTTTTGGGAAGGTAAGGTTATGGGAGTAACAGAATATGGAGGATTGGACTGTGATGGTGGTGGACTGACTGAATAAAAAAATTGAGGAAACTCAGGAAAGACAAGAGGTGTATGGACTGTATTTGGTATGGATGGGAATGTGGATTTATGGAAGATGACATTGCGAGATATGAAAGTTTTGCATGTTGTTAAGTCTAGTAGTTTGTATCCTTTTGTGTGGGGGGGGGATGTCCTAAAAAAATGCATTTGGTAGCCCGTGGGTGGAATTTACCTTTATTGTGTGTGAGTGTGCTGGCATAACATAAGCAACCGAAGACTTTGAAGTAATTATAAGTGGGTGATTTGTTAAAAAGAAGCTGATATGGTGTTTTATGGTGTAAGGTCAGTGAAGGAATGTGGTTGATAATATGTGTTGAAGTAAGAATGCAGTCAGTCCAGTAAGATAAGGGCAGTTTGGATTGAAACATAAGGGATCTAGCTACATTTAGTAAATGTTGATGTTTCCTTTCAACTCTTCCATTTTGTTCGGGTGTTTCAATGCAAGTTGTTTGATGGATGATGTCGTGATCTTGATAGAAAGCAGGCATATTAAACTCTTGTCCATTGTCAGTTCTGATGGTTTGAATTCCAGTGTTGAATTGAGTATGAACATATATGAGAAAGTTGTTAAGGAGACCTCTAGTTTCAGACTTGGATTTCATCAAAAATAACCAAGAGAATCTACTATAGTCATCAACAATTGTGAGGAAAAAACGATGTCCAGAATATGAAGTAACTGAGAAGGGGCCCCAAATATCAATGTGAATTAATTGAAAAACTTGTGTGGATGTATGCATAGATAAAGGAAAAGGCAACCGCTTTTGCTTAGCTAAGGGGCAAATATCACAAATAGACTTGTCTGTGGCAGTTACTAAAGGATCAATTTTATTAAGAAGATTGAGTTTGGAAATAGGAATGTGGCCTAGGCGTAAATGCCAAAAGTTAGTGGTGACATTACAAGAGGTGATGAAAGATGTAGGAGATGAGTATGCTGGAGACTGGTTAGAAGTTCTGTGAATGTGATATAAACCAGATTCAGCTTCAGCATGCCCAATCGTCCTCCATGTGTTTAGATCCTGCAAATAACACTTTGTGTGAAGGAAGAACAAACCAATCTTGTTATCAACAGTTAGTCTGGAAACAGAAATAAGATTAATATTAAAAGAAGGCACATAAAGAGCATTGTTTAAAATAATAGTTGAAGAGAATTTAACCGTCCCTGTAAAGGCAATAGGCACCTTGTGGCCATTTGGCAAATGAACTTGCTTTTGGTTTGTAGGCAGGATAATGGATTCAAAAAGGATGGGATCACAGATCATGTGATCTGTTGCCCCTATATCAAGTATCCAAGTGAATTTGTTCTGAGGTGAAAGGTTTGTATGACAAGAAAACGATATACCTGATGCAGATTCTTGTTCCTTAGCAGAGTGATGTAGCTTTGAGTTGGAAATGCTATTTGCAAGGGTAAGAAGATTTTGCATCTGTTCTTGAGAGAAAATGATGTTGGGAGGTTCTTGTTTTTGTTCTGAAATGACAGTATTGTGTGCAATAGGGGGTGTTTGATAATTTCTGTTATTATGTGGTATTGTAGCAATTCTTTTTCCTTTCGGCCCCTTCCATCCAGGGGGATATCCAATGATCTGAAAACATTTATCAACTAGGTGTCCTGGATATCTACAGTGGGAGCAAGTTGCCTCTGATTTTCCTTTTTGTTTTAAAAATCGTGGAACATATGTTGAGCCTGGCCTGTGAGTATGATTGTGGTATTGTCCAGCAGCCATGGCATGTGAGTCAACAGAAATTCCTACCGTATTTGTTAGAGACCTTTGGCTTTCTTCTTGTAGAAGCAAAGAGAACACCTTTCCCATGGATGGCAGAGGTGTTTGAAGTAGTAATTGGCTTCGGACTGTAGAGAAGGAATCATGAAGTCCAACCAAAAACTTCATCACATAATCAGATTGTTGTCGATCTGTTAGGTACTGTAGT
Source organism: Populus alba (assembly GCF_005239225.2). Classification (NCBI taxonomy): domain Eukaryota; kingdom Viridiplantae; phylum Streptophyta; class Magnoliopsida; order Malpighiales; family Salicaceae; genus Populus; species Populus alba. The sequence goes on along the minus strand of NC_133294.1, from coordinate 13,395,768 downwards.
ATGTTGCAAGAACATGAATCAAGATTTCCACATTTGCAGTTTGGAATTGGACGAAAACTGATATATTCATCCCATAGGCTTTTGAATTCGCTGAAGTAATCTGTGATTGTTTTTGAGTTCTGAGAAATAGAACTTAAGGATTTCTCTAGGCTGAAGACTCTTGGTCCATCACTTCTCAAATATCTAACTCTCAATTCTTCTCAAATATCATAAGTTGATGTGAAATATAGAAGACTGCTGCGAATGTCTTTGGCAATAGAGTTCATCAGCCATGACAGTACCAGATTGTTTGATCTTAGCCATGCCACGCGTAGTAGTTGATTGTTGGTGTTTGGCTGCATTAAAGAACCATCAATGAAAGAAATCTTGTTCTTTATTGTTAGAGCAATAGTCATGGATCTGCTCCATGCGATGTAGTTGTCACCTGTAAAAATTTAAGAAACAAGAAGCGCCCCAGGGTTATCAGAAGGGTGCAGGTAGTAGCAGCTGGAGGAATCATCGGATAGATTCATAGTAATGGTGTTGAAAGGTTCATTGTGTGCTGTCATAGAAAATGAGTTGAAAATAACTTATTAATATTTTATTTTTTAAAAATTTATTAAAATAATAAGTAACAAATCTTAGAAATTAAATTCAGTAATCATAAAATTTACGTGTTAAAAGTTGAACGTGTTCAAAATACTTTTGAAACTTTAAATTCTTTTGAGATGACATTGAAAATGCTAAAAACGATGCAAATATATCAAAAATATATTTTTTGGGTTTTTCTTTTTTTTTTTGCTATTTTTTATTTTTTAACAAAATTTATCAAAAATATGGGTCAAAAACTAGGTAGCAACACACATAGGGATTGATGTAAAATCATAAAACTTAAGGGACCAAATAAATACATAAAGTCAAACTTTTAAAACTAAACTAAGGTTTTTCATGCCTTTTTCAACATTGGACATTGTTTTTTTTTCTTGTTATTTGGATTTTTTTTAAAACTACAATCTAAGATTCTTTTTTGAAAATTCAATCTTTAATTTGACATGGGATCATTCCTCTTACCTCGCATATATAATAACATGCAAAAGGAAAAGAAATTATTAACATAAAAAAAAAAAAAAAACCGAATGTTGTAAACGAAGTTGCGTGGATTGTCATTCTTCATGATTGATATCGCTCTCTATAAAATCTCCATGTCTATTTTTCTGTGCATGATCAATATCACTCTTTATTTTGCAAAATATGAAGCTCTATGATTTTAAAGAATTTACTGGGACTAAAAAATTCAATAAATTTTCAGTATTTACAGCTGATGATTTTCGCCAGTGTCATCCAAAACTTCAATTTTTAAAACCATGTGGCTGCAACAGTGATGCAGATTAGTTTGAATCTATGTGTCTGCGTGTGATGCTGTTGCTAATGCTAATGCTATGAAACTCCTTTTAATAGGTTCAGATGAGTGGATAATATTTGGATAAAAGTCTTATAGTGAAGGTGAAAATGAGATGCAATTCATGCTGGCGAGAGTTGGAAAGGCGTGCTGTTTCTACTACTTGTGGTCACCTCTTATGTATCCAAGATCAGATTATGATTAAGCTTTTTTAGTTCTATGCTTTCTGGATTACTGTTGCTTTCGCATATTGTCCCTTAACAGAATAAACAGGCACTGAAGATGCAAACAAGATCCTTAATAATGATGCAGCTTTCGCATATTGTCCAATCTGTGATCAAGTGCTCTCTAAGAGGTGAGTGCCTGAACTAATGATTTGGGTAATCTTTACTCATGTTTCTTGCTCATGGTTTTCTGATTTTACTTTCAATTTTGGTTTCCTCTTTACAGCCTTATGAAACCTGTGGAGATCAATCCAAATGATGAATGGATAAATGTAAGAAAAGACTTAGCTTAGAATATTACGAATATCTTGCTTCTTCTATTACATATTATTAAAGTGAAATCTAAACATGCATCATTATTTGGTCAAAACATTGCTATTTCTTATTTTACTGGTTGCCTTTTTCCTTTTATTCATAATGAATTTCTTGCAGATGGCCATGGCTGGAATATGTTGCCTTTTTCCTTTTATATTTTCTTTTTCAGGCTGTAGGCTACAAGGCAAGGCGTGCAACTTATATGCACTCGCCGGACTGCTTGGTTTCAGTACAGTCCTGAGAAGCTTTTCCTGTCTTCTCTTTCCTTTTCCTGTCTTCCAAAATACAAAGAAAAAAAAAAGGGAAGGAGAAGAATGATGACGTGGCACAAACAAGAGACTGTAATCCTGATATCATGCAAGTGTAGATTTTGGCTTCCATAACAACGGATACATGGAAATAGCTATTGTGCTGTTGGATTTCTTGTTTGATATAATTAAAAAAGGTACATAGAAGCTGTCAAAGCGCTAGCTTAAAGGGGCACACGTGTTTGAACCTCAGCAACTCTTGATGCTCTTACGTTGCTCTTGTAACAGTAGCATCCTCTGCTTTCTCTGATCAGTATAACAGAGGATTCAAGTTCTACTAGGAAATACTGAAATGATATTAGCATTTTCCAAGCAATTTCTTTTTTATTTTTCAATAAAAACATATTTCAATGCCATTTCTTTTTTATTTTTCAAGCAATTTCACTTCATTGTCATTATTTAGAGTACATGATTTAAAACAGAGAACAGCATCTTGCTTGATACAAGGGCCTTGAGTTACAATTTTCTCACATTTGATGCTCGGGCCGGCACAAGCTTGGGTTCACAAGGGAAAATGGAGATCCTGCGTTTTTGACTTTTCAATAAGAGAGATATAATTTCCCTACAAACTTACAAGACCTCTTTGACTTGTGTGGGATCTGAGTTCACTCCAAGAACCGGAATTGAATCATCCAAGAAATGACTTGCTTGTAAAAGAGTTCCATCACCACCAACAGTAACAACCAAATCAAAATTCCGAATTGGTTGTGACAAATTTGTACGTAAGATGGGTTCCCAATCAATATTTGATTTCTTTCGTAAAATATCCTGACAGAAGTTTATAGCATCCTTGTGAACCTTACGCCTGTTATCTAGATAACGAAAAGCCTGCAATAATTCCAACACAAAATTGAGTAAGAAACATCGAAGAAACCTTTACATGATTGGTAAAAACAGAAAATGACCCAAAAAAAGAGGCTGAGACTTTAGATCAAATGGTCCCTTCAAACATTCCTTGACCAACAAAATTTCTAGCAAGCAGCCATCAAATTTGAGAATGAACAGAATTCCTCCATTGAAACATAAAAATTAAGTATTTTGATTTATAGTCATCTACTATTACAGATATAATAGCTAAATATGAGCAGTAAATGTCAAACTCAATGAAAATAATAAAATCCAAAAAACGCTAAAATCAACTTTGACATTTTATCAAACAGAGTACCTTCATCAAGGTTAAGCCAAATGTTAAAACAGAAAAGAAAAATGAAAATGAGACAAGGGAGAAGAACCCAAAAAGAAATGGCTAATATTTAAGAGGGTTGAAGTGAAGAAACCATGAGTAGTGAGTGAGCTCTGAATATTCTGTAAAAAAAAATATAGAGTAAAAGTGGTGGTGGTACTATTGTAATGTTCATATGGTTGTTACCTGAGAATTGGTGATGGAAGAGCCACCATTTGATTGGCCAAATTGGTAAACATCAAAAAGTTTTAACATCAAGAATAGCCGCCTCCTTGCCATCTTTACATCTTTCTCACCGTGTGTTCGTGAGCTCGCTTTCTCGTTGGGTTTAGAACAGCGAAGTGCTGTCCGTCCTTAAAGACTTGGGATTGGGAGAGTAAGGGGCTGGAGATGCAGGCGTGGTGTTGAAGGCAGTGAGTTGGGCTTTGTGCCTGTTGGGGCTACTTTAATAACTGTTACTCAAAATGTGCAATTCTTTATTATAAGGTCCGTTTATTTGTTAAAAAATATTTTTGAGTGTAAAAAATTCCAGTTTCAACAAATTGACTGTTGTCTGGCAGTCAAAAGCCGACTTCTGCAATGCATTTGGTGGAGCATCTACGGATGAATCAGTATGTTATGCTGGTGAACCCGTTTATGCATAGTAGCATGCTTGATTCCTTTTTTTTTTTTTTTTCAAATCTTTTAGTTTATTTTATTAGATAATTGTGTGCACTATGCTGTAAGTCAGATTAATTTTTTTAACATAAAAAAAATCTAATAGTTGTTAATGTCTTTTAATTTTTTTTTTTTTTAACTATACAGATATTGATCTAATATGACCTGATCGATTTGGCAAATCCAAAGATTACTCGAATGACCACTAAAATATAGTTTGAGTTAAAAAGAATCAAGATGACATCTCTTTTAAATATTGAAAGGAAAACATATTACGTTGATTCAGATCAATTTGGATTAACTTGCCAAATCCTACAAAAAGCAAATAAAAGAAAAATAAACTCAATATTGAAAGATAAAATTGAAAATAGAACTCAAATAAAATCATAAGTTAAGTCAACACGGGTTAACCTATCAAATATGGATCATGAGATTAGGATAATGCCATATAAAAAAATCATAATAAATTATAAATCTCAATTCTCAATCAACTCAATGTTTAAGGATGAAATTAAAAGATCAATTAAAAAAGAGACATAAAAAAAACCCCTGAGTCAACTGACCAAACCCGTGACCTGTATTATGAGACTAGAATAACCTTATAGAAAACAAATAAAAATTAATTATGAGGCCTAATTCCCAACTAACCCAATATTAAAGGATGATATTAAAAAACAAAAACTAAAAGAGGACAAAAACAACCTTAGTCAACTGGCCCAACCTATAATAACCTTATAGAAAGAAAATAAAAAAAATATGATAAAGTTCAATCTCCAATCAACCCAATATTGAAGGATTAAATAAAATAAAAATAAAAAAAAAAGATAAAAAAAATTAACCCAAGTCAAACCAGGGTTTGGAGACCAAAATAACTCTGCAAAAAGAAAATAAAATAAAAATATAAAGTCAAATTCTCAATTAACCTAATATTAAATGATGAAATTGGAATAAAATTATTCAATTTAAAATAAAAAAAGAACTTAAGTCAACATAGCTAACTTGCAAAACTTGCAATCTAGGTCATGAGACCATGATAACCCCATAGAAATCAAATAAAAAATAATTATGAAGATTAATTCTCAATCAACCCAATTTTGAATAATGAAGTTGAAAAAAAATTAATTAAAAAATGACAAAAAAAATAACATTAGTCAACACGGCTAACTTGTAAAACTAGTGACTTGGGTCATGAGATTAGGATAATTTCATATAAAGTAAATCAAAATAAATTATGAAATCCAGTATCTCGTAAGCTTAATGTTGGAGGATGAACTTGAAAGAAAAAAAATAAGTTTTAATTTTATTTAAAAAATGCCTAAAAAGTCTTAAGGAGCAAGGTGAAACATGCTTAACATTTTATTATTCATTTATTCTGTTGCACGTGTGCGACGGCACGACGATCGTCCACCCTCAAGGAAAATAATCGGAATATTTATTCCTGGCAAATAATGAGAGACAAGGAATTCTTGTCTCTAAAAGTGAAAATATGGACTGGGAGTCGCCACCTAATATTTTGGTTACTAGGAACCTTAACTGGTCTTTAGAGATCGGGTACGGAGACTGGTTGCGTAAAGGGAAGGTATCAGCACCCCAACTATGCCCTACCTAAGGTAGGCTGCATTGTTTTAATGTCTGATAAAAATCTAAAATCGTGTTGTGGTTTTTAATATTATTGTTCGGAATACACATTACATGTAATGTCATATCCCAGGTTCTATTGTAATAATAAAAAATTAAAATACTAATAATCAAATATCCGGAATATGTATTACGTATAATGTCATACCCCGGATATTAAAAGATAAACAAAATAAAATTTCTTGTGTTTTTGAAATTTTGGCCAATGTTCTCTTGACTTTAATAAACTGGTTATTAAAGCCAAAATACATGCTAAAACATTGTTTGTTTTTTTTTTTTGTATGAAAAATACAAAAATGATTTTTTTTAACTTTTGAGACACGTGACCTTATGCACAAAAACATTTTTTTGTTTTAATAATTTTTTTTATACTTGTTGTAACCTATTTTTGGGTCCCCAAATAAATGAAATAAAATAAATAGCCAAAGGAGGTTAGAAAAATAACAGGAGGCAGAAGCGCTCAGCAAATGGTCAGAAAAATCGATCAAGGAGGTTAAAAATACAAAGATGGATTTTTTGACAATATTTTCTTGAATGATGAGAGCCCTATTGAGAAGGAAAATTTGAATTTTGGGGAGAAAAGCCCAAATTTAGATGTTTATGGACTTGATTGGATTTTTATTTGAATTTATAGGAGTTTTGATTGCAAGAAAAATTGTTTTTTAAGTCAATTTGGGCTTTAATTGGAAGAAATTTAAGTTCTGGGGCCAAATTATAATTTTTAGGAATTTATTAAGTCAAATCAGTCAATAAATAGCCAGGCACGTTTTACGGCTCGTGTGGCCTCCAAATCTGACACAACATACACCAACATGTCCACATGAAACCCTTTTATCCCGGAGAATGGTCAGGTCGGGTCGAAAAAGTCATAAACGGCTCCGGTGAGTGGCTCAAAGTGGCCACCTCGGGCAGTTCACAGCCTGGAGCTGCCAAATTTGGCAGCTCGAGGTGCACACTTGGAGCCAACGGTTGAGATGCTTCCCAACTGAATCAAGGGCTAAAATTTTTCCCCAACGTAGACAAGATTGCCCTCTTCCACAGCCTATAAATAGAGTTGGATTTGATGATCTGAGGGTTGAAAAAAATTCGGGTCCAAAGTCAGCCAAAAAACCAGCATTTTCACCCAATTTCTGCAGATTTTTCTTCTTCTTTCTCCCTTCCTCTGCAACAGGAAACCGACACCGTCTTCCTCCAACTCCACCGCTGCAACCACCAGCTGAACCACCTCATCACAGCAGCCACAACCCCTTCGGCCAAGTGAGCCCCTCTTCCTTTCTTCCTCCTTCCTTTTTCTTTCCTCCTCCTCTTCTTCTTCTTCCTCCTTACCTACTGTTCACTGCATGAACAGTAGGCGTGAAATATAATTCACGTCCTACTGTTCACGCAGGACGTGAATTATATATATATATATATATATATATATATATATGTGTGTGTGTGTGTGTGTGTGTGTGTGTGTGTGTGTGTGTGTGTGTGTGTATTATAATTTTATAGAATAAAAAAATAAAAAAAATCTTTGCATATTATATGTATAAAAATAAGAAAAAATATTTTGAAAAATCTTTGAAAAATATTGTTTATTTTCTGCATATTTTTGGTCAAAGTGGTTTAATGTTGGTTTGTATTTTTATACCGTAAAGATACAAAACCAGTGTTAAAAATACCCGGTTTTCGTCAAAATATCAAAGATTTTCAGAATAAAAAATGTTTTTTGCTTTCAAAAAAATTCTAAAAAGTCCCTAAAAATGTTGTTGATTTTTCTGCATATTTTTATCAAAGTAGATTAGTATTGGGTTGTATTTTTATACCGTAAGGATACAAGCTCAGTATTAAAATACTTGATTTTCATCAAAACAATAATAATAATAATATTTTCAAAAAAATTGTTTTTGTTTTAAAATACGGCCTAGTCTCTCCAATATATATATATAAATATTATAACATCATATTTTCACACAACAAAGGAAATTTCCAAAACAATATATGTATTAGCATGCATTTTGGCTTTAATAACCAGTTTATTCAAGCCATGAGAACTAGGCCAATATTTCAAAAATTCAAAAAATCTTTTTTTGTTTTCTTTTAGTATTTGGGATTACGAATTTATACGTAAAACGTTTTCCTAAATATTATTAATGAAATTTTGGTATGGACGTTAGAACGGTTAGGATTTTACCCGATAAGATAAAGTCTTTCTTACCGAGGAGGATTTTTCTTGAACCATAGACAGACCAACAACTAGGAAAACATGAAAATATCTTAGATTTTATCAGACAATAAAACAATGTAGCTTACCTTAGGTAGGGCGTATTTGGGGTGCTAATACCTTCCCTTTACGCAACTAGTCCCCGTACCCGATCTCTAAGACCAGTTAGGGTTCCTAGTGACCAAAATACTAGGTGGCGAATCCCATTCCATTTTCTACCAAAAAGACAATATTTTTTCATATCCCCATAGATATAGATAGATTTACATTGTAGATTAAGAAAATGGAAAAACATGTTAGATTTTCGCCGCGACGCCGCACACGTGCGACAGAATGGCGACTCCACTGGGGACCTTGTAGATTAAGCTTTGTTTTTGTCTGATTTGTTTGTGTTTTCCTGTGTTTATTGTTAATATGCCTTTCCGTTTATTTACATATTGGTTTTTTATTTTACACGTATTATTTATGCATTGTATAAAATTGTCTCATGCATCACTTGCTTTTATTTTTGAAAAGCACACACAAGCTTTAAGTTAAGTGGGGAATTAGCGATTTGCCCTAAGACTATTGGTCAGGGTTTAAATGCGTGAAACACCCAACTCATATCTGAGTGCCTGCTTGGTAATGGTGGGCATACGTGTCTTAACTGTTCCTTGCAACGCCCCCATACTGTCTTTATGAAGAACGTCACTGGGCAGATATGAGACCCTTCAAGACTAGATAGAAAAACTACCCACTCTCACTTAATAAATAGAGCTTGTCCTTAGGTTATGTATCTTTTTTTGCAATGTTATACTCATCACGCATCACTTGTGCATCACATTTTCATCACGCATTTTGCATTCCAAATCACGAAACATAGGTCCCACATCCAGAGTCCACCAAACCAGGTCCAGATCAAGAATGGAAAACGAAGAAAGAGCTCACTTAGAGTCACACTACCAGACCAAGTTGGAATCCGTGAAAAATGAAGTTTCTCGGCTGACCAATCTGCTTGAGCAACTTTTAAGAGCCAAGAACGGGGAGGGAACGTCTATCCAACCACCTATAGGAGCACTGCCAACTCATGCCCCGGGGGTATCTCAGAAATTGGGGGCAGATTCAGTGACAGAGCAGCACTTTGCACCTGCCATTCCCATTCAGCCCTCTCAAGCTCACATCACTGTAGATTTAACAGCAGATGGGCCTTCCGATAATAAGTCCACTGGATTTATGAACGATGACAAGATATCAGCTTTGGAAGAAAGGTTAAGAGCAGTCGAGGGAAATGACTGGTTTGACCCTATACGAGCAGCTGAAGTATGTTTGGTACCAAACGTCGTGGTGCCAAAAGATTTTAGGATACCAGAATTCATCAAGTACACCGGTTTGGAATGCCCAAACACTCATCTTCGATCCTACTGCAATAAAATGGCGGAAGTAATCCGCAATGATAAATTGCTAATCTATTTCTTTCAAGATAGCCTCGCAGGGTCTGCTTTGAGCTGGTACATGAGGTTAGATAGTGTCAGAATCAGGAGCTGGAAAGACTTGGTGGAGGCCTTCCTTAAGCAATACAAGTTTAACATGGAAATCGCTCCTGATCGAACCAGTCTAATGTCAATGGAGAAAAGAAGCCAAGAGTCAATAAGGGCATATGCGCAAAGGTGGAGGGATGAGGCAATGCATGTCCAACCCCCTTTGATAGAAACAGAGATGGTGACTTTGTTCGCCAATACATTCAAGGCACCCTACTATGAGCATTTAATGGGTAGCTCATCTCAACATTTCTATGACGCTGTACGCATAGCAGAAAGAATAGAGCAAGGGATTAAAGCTGGACGCATAATTAAGCCATTGGAGACAAAGGGTTTTATTGGAAGAAAAATGAAAGGTCTCGTTAACAACTTTGAAGGTGGGTCCGATGACAAGATAACAGATTCATATAACCCACAAATACCTACCTCTCATGTGGCCCACATAAACTTTAACAAATCTTTTTCCCCTAATTGAGCAAATAACCAATCAAACACCCAAAACAACGACCAAAGACCAAACACAAGATACATTTCAGAACAACTACCGCCATTACCCATGCCTTTGAAAGACATGTATGCCAAACTATTGAGCATTGGACAAATAGCTCCTATCCCTACATTACCACTACAACCACCATTCCCCATCTGGTATAAGCCCGAGTTGACTTGCGAGTACCATGCTGGTATTCCCGGGCATTGTTTTGAAACGTGCTACGCCTTCAAGAACATGTTGTTAAAGCTCATCAAGATAGGATGGGTGTCATTTGAAGACACACCCAATATCAATTCAAATCCATTGCCTGGTCATGACAAAAGTAATAGGGGATAAAAGGTTGGAAAACCTTGGTCAAGAATCGTCAATAATGAATAAGGTGAGATCGAAGGAGAAGACAAGGAAACACAAGTGGGGAAGGAAGATGAAGCATTGCGCCGGTTGACTTTCCACACACTAGAAGTTTCAGAACGGGTTGACCCAAGAACTTCTCGTAGTTTTCAAAATGTAAAACAACTTTTTTGCCTTAGCATGTTTTTGTCATTGCTTTTATTTTCTCTAGTTGGGCAATCAGGGCTCATGATGTCAACTAGATTTTGTGTTTGTCTTTGAGCCTACCTTTTCTTTAAATAAATGATGAGATTATGCTTTTTTTTTTAAGCTAACCCTAAAGTACAACCCTACCTCTGATGGCATAATGAATTGCACGGATAAATGATTAAGTGGTCACTTTATAATCATCTGTAATTGTCTTTTAAACAATAGAGTTTATCAACCATAACAATGTGCATTTTGAAATGAATGAAAAAAAAAAATTCATTATCTATTCACTCACTAAAAAAGGTTTATCACTGGCTGAATGAATTTCTTCTCTATATAAAAACCCAGACTAGGATCACACCCCTACACTGGGGGCAAGACGAGGTGTTTTATGAAAAGTTTTACGTGTTTAAAATTGGATGAAAGCCAATAGATTTGAAAACCAAGCTAAAGCATTTGACAAAAGCATGACGAAGAGGCAAATACAAGTCATACATTTTGAGAAAAGGACTACTTGAAGAAAGTCAAAGACTTCTTCTCCAAGAATATGATAGGCAACACAAGAGATGAATCCAGCATACGACTTCAAAAGCAAGTTCATGTTAAGAGGGAGTCTCATGAACTAGAAGAAGAGGATGGGGCCTATGTTTCAAAACCAGGTACGAATGCATGCATTGCATTTAATCATAAATCATTGCATGTATGTTTTTTTTTTTTTTTGGATCGTTACAGGAGGAGATCTTAGCGCATTCCAACAAGATTATGGACGGAGAAAGAATCATTGAGTTGATTCTAGAACAACAAGAAGAGAAGATAATGGTTTTCAAACCCTGCCAGCAGGAAGAACGACATCGATAGCATTCGGTAAAAAGGAATCGCCAAATGGGATTCCAAGTTGTTGAGATCGCCAGAAGGGATCTCGTATTTCGATGGAGGTCGCCAGAAGGGACCTCAAATTTCAGCTTTTGTATAAAAGGAATCGCAAGATGAGATTCCAAGTTGTTTGGTAAAACGAGATCGCTAGAAGGGATCTCATATTTTGATGAAGGTCGCCAGAAGGGACCTAATATTTCAGCTTTGAATAAAAGGAATCGCCAGATGGGATTCCAAGTTATTTGAGATCGCTAGAAGGGATCTCGTACTTCGACATTCATCAAGGAAGGTCGCTAGAAGGGACCTCATATTGAAACCATTTCTTAGAAAAGCATGGAGTTTACAGAATTCTTCCCCCTGGGTAGGTCACCCATACAATGAGACCATTATTCCCCCTAGGTAGGTCACCCATACAATGAGACCATTATTTTTCTCGGGTAGGTCACCCATACAATGAGACCATCATTTTTCTTGGGTAGGTCACCCATACAATGAGACCATTATTTTTCTTGGGTAGGTCACCCATACAATGAGACCATTATTTTTCTGGGTAGGTCACCCATACAATGAGACCATTATTTTCTGGGTAGGTCACCCATAAGAATGAGACCATTCTTCATCTTTTTTTTACCTGGGTAGGTCACCCATAACAATGAGGCCATTCTTCCCCCTGGGTAGGTCACCCATAATAATGAGACCACTCTTTCCCTTTTCCACTCGGGCAGGTCACCCATAATAATGAGACCACACACGCATTTTTATATTTGGTTATGGGTAAAGGAATCGTCAGATGAGATTCCAAGTTGATTGCGATCGCCAGAAGGGATCTCACATTTCGATATTGGTCAAAGGAGGTCGCCAGAAGGGACTTCATATTTTAGCCTTGGTTAAGAAGAATCGCCAGAGGGGATTCCAAGTTTTTGGGGTTAAAGGAGATCGCCAGAAGGGGTCTCGAGATGACTAAATTTTGATCATAGTTTTGGGTTGAGGAGGATTGTTGTAAAGACAAAGTTTCAGAGCAATCGAGCTCCGGCCAGATCAGTTTCAGGAGCTCAGTTTTGGTTTATCTTTATAAAACTTATTGTGCAAAACCTCTACTCCGTAAGCTTTATAAAGAGGGGGCATCTGTTGTAACCTATTTTTGGGTCCCCAAATAAATGAAATAAAATAAATAGCCAAAGGAGGTTAGAAAAATAACAGGAGGCAGAAGCGCTCAGCAAATGGTCAGAAAAATCGGTCAAGGAGGTTAAAAATACAAAGATGGATTTTTTGACAATATTTTCTTGAATGATGAGAGCCCAATTGAGAAGGAAAATTTGAATTTTGGGGAGAAAAGCCTAAATTTGGATGTTTATGGACTTGATTGGATTTTTATTTGAATTTATAGGAGTTTTGATTGCAAGAAAAATTGTTTTTTAAGTCAATTTGGGCTTTAATTGGAAGAAATTTAAGTTCTGGGGCCAAATTATAATTTTTAGGAATTTATTAAGTCAAATCAGGGGCATAATTGCATAAATATTGAAGTTTAATGGCCAATTAGGGGTTTAATTGTGAAAATCCGAAACCAGGGACCAATTTGGAAAAGGTGCCTTAAATTACTGTTCACTTTCTTCCTCAATAAGCTGCCTGAGTGGCTGCTTTCCAGGCGCGTTTTCCGGCTCGTGTGGCCTCCAAATCCGACACAACATACACCAACATGTCCACATGAAACCCCTTTATCCCGGAGAATGGTCAGGTCGGGTCGAAAAAGTCATAAACGGCTCTAGTGAGTGGCTCAAAGTGGCCACCTCGGGCAGTTCACAGCCTGGAGCTGCCAAATTTGGCAACTCGAGGTGCACACTTGGAGCCAACGGTTGAGATGCTTCCCAACTGAATCAAGGGCTGAAATTTTTCCCCAACGTAGACAAGATTGCCCTCTTCCATAGCCTATAAATAGAGTCGGATTTGATGATCTGAGGGTTGAAAAAAATTCGGGTCCAAAGTCAGCCAAAAAACCAGCATTTTCACCCAATTTCTGCAGATTTTTCTTCTTCTTTCTCCCTTCCTCTGCAACAGGAAACCGACGCCGTCTTCCTCCAACTCCACCGCTGCAACCACCAGCTGAACCACCTCATCACAGCAGCCACAACCCCTTCGGCCAAGTGAGCCCCTCTTCCTTTCTTCCTCCTTCCTTTTCCTTTCCTCCTCCTCCTCTTCTTCTTCCTCCTTCCTTTTCCTTTCCTCCTCCTCCTCTTCTTCTTCCTCCTTACCTACTGTTCACTGCATGAACAATAGGCGTGAAATATAATTCACGTCCTACTGTTCACGCAGGACGTGAATTATATATATATATATGTGTGTGTGTGTGTGTGTGTGTGTGTGTGTGGGTGTGTGTGTATTATAATTTTATAGAATAAAAAAATAAAAAAAATCTTTGCATATTATATGTATAAAAATAAGAAAAAATATTTTGAAAAATCTTTGAAAAATATTGTTTATTTTCTGCATATTTTTGGTCAAAGTGGTTTAATGTTGGTTTGTATTTTTATACCGTAAAGATACAAAACCAGTGTTAAAAATACCCGGTTTTCGTCAAAATATCAAAGATTTTCAGAATAAAAAATGTTTTTGCTTTCAAAAAAATTCTAAAAAGTCCCTAAAAATGTTGTTGATTTTTCTGCATATTTTTATCAAAGTGGATTAGTATTGGGTTGTATTTTTATACCGTAAGGATACAAGCTTAGTATTAAAATACCCGATTTTCGTCAAAACAATAATAATAATAATATTTTCAAAAAATTGTTTTTGTTTTAAAATACGGCCTAGTCTCTCCAATATATATATATATATATATATATATATATATATATATATATATATATATATTATAACATCATATTTTCACACAACAAAGGAAATTTCCAAAACAATATATGTATTAGCATGCATTTTGGCTTTAATAACCAGTTTATTCAAGCCATGAGAACTAGGCCAATATTTCAAAAATTCAAAAAATCTTTTTTTGTTTTCTTTTAGTATTTGGGATTACGAATTTATACGTAAAACATATTCCTAAATATTATTAATGAAATTTTGGTATGGACGTTAGAACGATTAGGATTTTACCCGATAAGATAAAGTCTTTCTTACCGAGGAGGATTTTTCTTGAACCATAGACAGACCAACAACTAGGAAAACATGAAAATATCTTAGATTTTATCAGACAATAAAACAATGTAGCTTACCTTAGGTAGGGCGTATTTGGGGTGCTAATACCTTCCCTTTACGCAACTAGTCCCCGTACCCGATCTCTGAGACTAGTTAGGGTTCCTAGTGACCAAAATACTAGGTGGCGACTCCCATTCCATTTTCTATCAAAAAGACAATATTTTCTCGTATCGCCATAGATATAGATATATTTACATTGTAGATTAAGAAAATGGAAAAACATGTTAGATTTTCGTCGCGACGCCGCACACGTGCGACAATACTTTTGGAATTTTTGCCGAAAATCGGGTATTTTAATACCGAAGTTATATTATTGCGATGTAAAAATACGGACTGGTATTAAGCAAACAGTGATAAAAAAACAAAAATATACTTAAAAAAAGATATATATAAAATTATAACAAATAATAATAATAATAAAAATTTTAAAAAAATTATATGGGCCGGCCTCGGCCCATGCACAGTAACCAGCCCACGCTGCATTTTGCAGGAGAACGTGAATTATTCACGTTCTGCATGCAAAATGCAAGCCGGGGCAGCAAGAGAAAAAAACGATCGGGGAGCAGGAGGGTACCCGGGGTGGCGTCAAGGTGGTTCTGCTGGCGGAGGCGGTGCTGCTGTCGCGGTGGTTCCAGCGGCGGTCCTCTTTCTGTCTCTCTCTCTCTGTTTTTACTTTTATTCTCTCCTCTACCGCTTCTCTTTCTTCTTCTTTTTTTTTTATGTTTTTCTTTCTGTTTCTCTCGCCTCTCTCTCTCTTTCTATCGTTCAATCCTTCCCCTTCTCTCCCTCTCTTTTTTTTCTCTTCTTCTTCGATCCCCTTCCCCTGTTTTTATAGGCAAAAACAAGGGAAGGACGTCACGGTGGGGCGGCCACTGTTGGCCGCGCCACCCACTATCGATCAATGGATAAAAAGGAGGAGGCAAGTGGGTGAAATGTGGGCGTCTTATTGCGCCAAATCCGGGAAAGAAGTTCGGCGAAAAGTGGAGAAGAAAAAAATTCTTCTCCCCTGTTCTCTGCGTGCGCAGGGAAGAAGACGATGGTGTTGTTTCAAAATGGCACCGTTTTGCGTTTTCTCTCTCTTTTTTTTTATAATAAACAATGCATGAAACGGCGCCGTTTTGGTCAAAACACGCGGTTTCATTTAAAAGAAAAAGGCGCGAAGACGCGTCAGATATCAAAGAAGTCCCTCAATTTGCGAGCGTTTTGCATTTTAGTCCTTGGTCTCAGATTTCTTCAATTAAGTCCTTAATTGGCCATTAAACTTCAATATTTATGCAATTAAGCCCCTGATTTGACAAATTAAGCCCCTGATTAAACTTCAAGTCTCGGATTTTTTTTAAAACTACAATCTAAGATTCTTTTTTGAAAATTCAATCTTTAATTTGACATGGGATCATTCCTCTTACCTCGCATATATAATAACATGCAAAAGGAAAAGAAATTATTAACCGATAAAACAATGATAATAAAACTTGAAAGGATGTGATTGTGAATAAAGAAAGTTGAATGAAAAAAAAATCCTTAATACATATGAATTTTCATGCATAGTAGCATGCTTGATTCCTTTTTTTTTTTTTTCAAATCTTTTAGTTTATTTTATTAGATAATTGTCTGCACTATGGTGCAAGTTAGATCAATTTTTTTAACATAAAAGAATCCAATAGTTGTTAATGTCTTTTTAATTTTTTTTTAACTATATAGATATTGATCTAATGTGACCTGGTCGACTTGGCAGATCCAAAGATTACTCGAATGACCACTAAAATATAGTTTGAGTTAAAAAGAATCAAGATGACATCTCTTTTAAATATTGAAAGGAAAATATAATACATAGATTCAAATCAATTTAGATTAACTTGCCAAATCCTACAGAAAGCAAATTAAAGAAAAATAAACCCAATATTGAAAGATAAAATTGAAAACAGAACTCAAATAAAATCATAAGTTAAGTCAATACGGGTTAACCTATCAAACATAGATCATGAGATTAGGATAACGCCATAGAAAAAAATCATAATAAATTATAAATCTCAATTCTCAATCAACTCAATGTTTAAGGATGAAATTAAAAGATCAATTAAAAAAGAGACATAAAAAAAACCCCTGAGTCAACTGACCAAACTCGTGACCCGCATTATGAGACTAGAATAGCCTTATAGAAAACAAATAAAAATTAATTATGAGGCCTAATTCCCAACTAACCCAATATTAAAGGATGGTATTAAAAAAGAAAACTAAAAGAGGACAAAAATAACCTTAGTCAACTGGCCCAACCTATAAAAATCTTATAGAAAGCAAATAAAAAAAAAATGATAAAGTTCAATCTCCAATCAACCCAATATTGAAGGATTAAATTGAATAAAAATAATAAAAAAAGATAAAAAATTAACCCAAGTCAAACCATGGTTTGGAGACCAAAATAACTCTGCAAAAAGAAAATAAAATAAAAATATAAAGTCAAATTCTTAATTAACCTAATATTAAATGATGAAATTGGAATAAAATTATTCAATTTAAAATGAAAAAAAAACTTCAGTCAACATAGCTAATTTGCAAAACTTGCAATCTAAGTCATGAGACCATGATAAACCCATAGAAATCAAATAAAAAATAATTATGAAGATTAATTCTCAATCAACCCAATTTTGAATGATGAAGTTGAAAAAAAATTAATTAAAAAATGACAAAAAAATAACATTAGTCAACACGGCTAACTTGTAAAACTAGTGACTTGAGTCATGAGATCATGATAACTTCATATAAAGTAAATCAAAATAAATTATAAAATCCAGTATCTCGTAAGCCTAATGTTGGAGGATGAAATTGAAAGAAAAAAATAAGTAGTAATTTTATTTAAAAAATGCCTAAAAAGTCTTAAGGAGCAAGGTGAAACATGCTTAACATTTTATTATTCATTTATACAGTGAAAAGTCAAGTTTTTTTAGTATATGTTAACTATAATTCGTGTATGTGCTTTTCCATAGGGCCAAACTATTTTGTTTTGCGCAAAAAATAATGTTCAACTACCGCAATTGTGTTTTAAAAGATAAAAAAAATTTGTGACTCGGGTTATAGACTTAACTAGGTTGGATAAGATGGCTTTAATTCAAATTGACAAAAAGAAAGACAATAGACGGACTTGATTTTTCCCTTTTCTGTTTTAAATAAAAAATAATTTAAACTATGGATAATGTATACATAATTGAAATAAAAACAATTGATAAACAAAGTCGTCCTCACCTTCTTGTGTCGAATCCGCAGCTGTACAGCAACCAATAAATCCTTTCAGCGAATATTTCCACACGAGGAGCAATGGAGATTGGGTTCCTGCCCTCAAGATACTGTGGGATTGGTTGTCCTAAGAGGTCTCTCTCTTTCAGCATCAACAAGGGAGAACCAATCTTCATTTGGTCTGACCTCCAAGTCTTCGGAACTTGGATGTATAGATATTGTGTGGAACTTGGATGAACAAGGGAATATAGAACTGAAGGTTCACTTGCAAATATTTCCACACAAGATTGAGCATTGGAAACACGGCGATACTAATTTCCAAAATTCACATTTTTGCTCTAATTACAACTTTCTCTGTAGCTCGTCTGATGGCAGTTGTTCTCGGGGACATCTATCCCGCTATTAGTCTTTGCTGGCCTTACAAACTTAATGCAGATAGATAATTATTGCTATTATTAACAAGAACAGGGGACAGCTTACTTGAAGGGTTAAGCAATTTATATGTTTCTCATCAGAAGAAGAAGCATTTCATAGCTTAGAAAACAGCAATTAATATGTGCTAATAGATACAGTTTGTGCTCTTCCTTTGCAGCTCGTCTGATGGGAAGTGTACGTTGCTGGGGACTTCGGTTAAGAAAGGATCAACAATATCTCATGGTTACGTAATGGATTAAGAAACAAATATGTAAAAATATGGGAATACTTCTACAATATCCATTAGCTCGTCCTCGTCTTCTATCTAGAAAAAAATATACAGTTCCACGATATCACCATCACTTGATGGATGATACTTCTACAAAATATCACGTGTCCTACAAAATTATTTAATTAAATGTGGTGGGAAATCAGACACTCATTCATTTGCAAAGACCATTTCCCAAAGGAGGTTTTCCATAGCAAGTAATGGAATGAAGCTATCATACTGTTCTTACATTCCATGATCATTTGGTGGCTGATACTTGCCAAGTACACATCAGTAGCCAAATACTGGACCTCCACGACCTTACTATCCTTTAACATGTCAAAAGTTTTTGAACTCGTCATAATTGAGTGGGCTAGGTTTCAACGAAGTACACATAAAATATCCTGGAAATTATATACATAAAACATTCAGTGATGATTATATTAAAATGATATATTTTTTATTTTTTAATATTTATTTTTGATATCAGTTAATAAAATAATTTAAAAATATAAAAAAATTAATTTGAAAAAGAAATTAAATTTTTTTAGAATTAGAATTAAGAATGGAGTTTTGAAAGTTGTAATAGGCGAGAATGTGAAAACTTCAAGAGAACGTTTTGATTAGCAAAACGTAAAAAATCAGAGTTTATAAAATCGAAAGAGATTAAAAATCAAAGATCTCTTCACAGTGCTAAAATATTAATATTTAGTAGGACAAATTGAGTGCAAGTATTAGTACATATAAAATTGGTTATTTAAATAATTTTAGAAACAACGAGGAAAGGGGAAATATGCATTCCGGAACGTAGCTATCAGGTCTATTCTCTCGTGCCAGTTAAAATATCAAGTCAAGTTGCGACGTCGTTGTATTTGGAGAGGAGTCCAGGGAAAGCCATATCAACAAGTCTTCCACCTTACAATATTTATCTGGGTGGCCAAACATTTTTTTCTCGTTAAGTATAAATTCAAAAATCTCATTTCTAAACATTATATAGGCGAGCCCACTATTATTTTCTTGTTAGTTATTGTCACATATCAAAATTCATTATATAAACACCAAATAAAAATTATTCCTGGTCATTTATTAGTATAAAACCTTATGTTCATTGCATGTCTTTATTGAGATAGAAAAAAGAATAATATAATTTAAATTTATAATAATGACTTAGCATATCTAATATAGACTAGATTGTTAAATTTATGCGACAAAATGAATATCCATTTCACAATTCAACAACAGCTAAAAAAAGGACTTAATTTTATGAATTCAATAGTTGTTAAGTTTTCAATGGCTATTTATGATTTTATTATTTATTTATTTGGTTTTCATTTGTTATTTTTTTCTTTAATCCAAATATTGTAGTTTCCGAATAACAATGGCAACATTTCAAATTCCATTTCGTTTTTAGTCTGTTTTGCAGCAGTGAAGGAATTTGCTTTCAATTTTATTCTGGCTAGACTTTTGTTCTCCCATCTGTATATATTTTGATGATATATTAATATGCTTTCAATAATGTTTGTTTGATCATGATATTGTGTTGTTTGACTTTTTTCACTTTTTTAAATCGAGGTTCCAAATGTCAATGGGATTTTATCTTTGTTTTTTTTTTAGCCAAACTTTTCTCTTTAATGAGATCATGCCTTTTCAAAAGTTCATCTTGGTGTTTTTACACATTATTTTTTTTTTCAAAGCGAATCTTCCATAACTACACCTGCACTTTACACTGAGAATGAATGGCCGGACTTTAAAGAATCCATATTAGTTGTAGAAGAGGAATGATGGTAGGAAAATAACATTAGGGGATTCACAAAAATGAACAACATGAACAAGCTTGGAAACCCGCTACCAGGTCATGCCGTTTGGGTTAAAGAACATTGGGGGCACCTACCAAAGGGCTATGTTGACTCTATTACATGACATGATGCATAAAGAGATTAAAGTATGCGTGGATCTAGAGAGGGAGAGAATCATGTCCAAATATTGAAGGAATTATTTGAAAGATTAAGGAAGTACAAGTTGAGGCTTAACCATGCAAGGTGTTCATTCGGGGTGAAATCTATGGAAGTTGTTGGGATTTATGATGAGTGACAAAGGGATAGAAATGGACCCCGATTAAGTAAACGCTATTCAATCTATGCCAACTCCCAAGACTGAGAAGGATGTAAGAAGGTTCTTGGCAAGGTTGAATTACATTGCTCAATTTATATCCCAATTAACCACGACTTATGACCTCATCATCAATTGTTAAGGAAGAAGAATCTTGGAATTTGGAATAAGAATGTGAAGAAGCTTTCACGAAAATCAAGCAATATCTACTGAATCCACCCCTATCTATCGAGTTGAATTGAAAAATGGCAAGTTCTACTAGCTGAGTACAACATGGTATATATGACAAGGAAAGCCATGAATGTCATCGCCGATCACCTAGCTGACCATGTTGTGAAAGTTTATGGGCTGTTAAAATTTAATTTTTCGGATAAAGATATGCTTTCAGTCAAGGAAGGGAAATCAGATTGATGGATTATGTACTTTGAGGGTGTTGTGGTAATAGACTGGGGGCAGTGCTAATCTTTCCTAATAAGAAACAGTATCCGGTTTTAGTTAAGTCACAATTTGGGTACACTAACAACACAACTGAGTTTGAAGCTTGCATT
Source organism: Populus alba (assembly GCF_005239225.2). NCBI lineage: Eukaryota > Viridiplantae > Streptophyta > Magnoliopsida > Malpighiales > Salicaceae > Populus > Populus alba. The sequence goes on along the minus strand of NC_133294.1, from coordinate 13,374,659 downwards.
CTCAATTTTAGAGGTTGCATTAGAGCTAAACATCAGAAAGATAGATGTGTATTGGAGACTCGATTTTGATTATTTCTCAAGTGAAAGGAAAAGGGCAAACCAAGGACGAGAAGTTGAGACCTTGCCAAGAATACTTGTCTAAATGGGCTAGATAATTTGAGGAAATAAAGTTCACCCATCTAGGAAGGGAAGGAAACCATTTTGATGTTTTGGTCACGCCAGCTTCTATGGCTAGAATAGACTTTGGGCACAAGGTACAACCAATACACATTGATATAAGAAATAACTTAGCTCATTATTGCTCAGTTTGAAAGAGAAATAGATGGAAACCCTTGGCACTATGATATCAAGAATTTCATCCAAAACCAGACATATCCCATGGGGGCATCCAAAAATCAACAAGAAGACATTGAGGAGGTTGGCAATGGATTTCTATCTTGATGGGGAAACTTTGTATAAGAAATCATTTGAAGAAACTTTGTTGAGATGTTTCGATGACGTGAAAAAAAGTGGTGAGGAAATTTATGGAAAGATATTTGATCTATCGATATGGTCCACTAGAAAAATTAATAATGCCCAGAATTTCAACGGCAAGATGATAATGGAGCTCTGCACTAAATGAAAAATCAAGCATTCCAATTCTTCACCATATAGACCAAAGATGAATGGTGCGGTAGAAGCTGCTAACAAGAATGTCAAAAAGATTATTCAGAAGATGGTAGTCACCTATAAGGATTGGCATGAGATGTTGTCATTTGCCCTTCATGCATATCGCACCGCAGTTCGAACCTTAATAGGAGCCACCTCGTAAATGTTGGTATATGGAATGGAGGCGGTGATGCTTTTAAAAGTGGAAATCCCCTCATTAAGAGTGTTGATAGACTTTGAGCTAGAAGAGTTAGAATGGGAGAAGGTTAAATGTGAACAGTTGAATCTGATAAGAGAAAAGAGGATAGCCGCAATCTGTCATCATCAACTTTATCAAAGAAGGATGGCCAAATCATACAACAGGAGGATTCGACCTTGAGGATTCCACGAAGGAGATCATATATTGAAGATAATGTTGTCTTTTACCAGGAGAAAATCAGAGTAAATGGACGCCAAACAATAAGGGCCCTTTAGTGGTAAAGAAAGCGTTTTCGGGAGAAGCTTTATTGTTATCTAGAATGGATGAAGAAGATCTAGTTGGGCCCGTGAATTCTGACTCTGTAAGGAAATATTACGCTTGATGTATTTCGTAATTCCCCAATCAATAAAATTAAAGTTCGGCCATGAATTCTCTTTGTAAGGAACCTTTTTTTTTCATAAAACATATGATCTCATAGCAGTTGAAATGCTTTTACTTAAAAGAACCCTTTTTTTTTACGCATAACCAAGGAGTTGACTCCATCAGTTGGAGAACCAAATCAAATCTAAACTTGACATATTTTTGCACGCCACACTAGGGGGCAAGAGGTGCACAAAGTGCACATAGGGGTCCATAGTGAACCAAAGCCCAAAGGGGTATCATATTAAAAACTTCTAAAAAGGAATCTTTTATGAGAATTGCTAATTGCATTGAAAGTTTCAGTTTTCATGAACAAAACCAAATCTTTTGAGTTTTCCTTTTGAAATAATAATAAAGCACAATACTCAATGGAGCAAGAAAGGGCCCCATAAGGAACCAGAGATCTCTTCACTAAGAGGATATGAAGTATATTTTGGTTCATGAGAAAAGGTGGAAACAAGAGCTTGAAGAAGTTTACAACGAAAGGGGGACCTATTTTTCTCAGGTAAGTATACATGCATATTGATCATAATGCATTGCTTTCAACATTTGTCGTATCGGTGTTTCATCATCATCTTTTGGGTAGTGCGTTTTCTAACCCTACCTCATTTTGAGTGCGCCTTTGAGCCCTCACTTCTTGGGTAGTGCGTTTTCTAACCCTACCTCTTTTCGAGTGCGCCGTTGAGCCCTCACTTCTCGGGTAGTGCGTTTTTTAACCCTACCTCATTTTGAGTGCGCCGTTTGAGCCCTCACCTCTCGGGTAGTGCGTTTTCTAACCCTACCTCATTTCAAGGGCGCCTTTGAGCCCTCGCCAACATTTTTCTGGGTAGGTCACCCATTACAACGCGACCAATTCTCCATGTTTTTATTTGGGTAGGTCACCCATTACAATCAGACCATTCTTTCACCTGGGTAGGTCACCCATTACAATGAGACCGCTCTTTCCTTTTTCTTGGGTAGGTCACCCATTACAATGAGACCAACATTTTTTCTGGGTAGGTCACCCATTACAACGCGACCACTTCTCCATGTTTTTTTTACTTGGGTAGGTCACCCATTACAATGAGACCGCACTCCACATTTTTTCTATTTGGGTAGGTCACCCATCACAATGAGACCACTTTTTCATATTCTTTCCACTTGGGTAGGTCACCCATCACAATGAGACCACTATTTTTTCTGGGTAGGTCACCCATTAGAACGAGACCATTCTCCATCTTTTTGTTTACCTGAGTAGGTCATCCATAAGAATGAGGCCATTCCTCCCTTTGGGTAGGGCACCCATAGGAATGAGACCACTCTTTCCCCTTTTCCCTTTGGGTAGGTCACCCATCACAATGAGACCATTATTTTTTCTGGGTAGGTCACCCATAAGAATGAGACCATTCTCCATCTTTTTTTTACCTAGGTAGGTCACCCATAAGAATGAGGCCATTCTTCCCCCTGGGTAGGTCACCCAAAGAATGAGACCACTCTTCCTTTTTCCACTTGGGTAGGTCACCCATCACAATGACACCATTATTTTTTCTGGGTAGGTCACCCATAAGAATGAGACCATTCTCCTTTTTTTTTTTTACCTGGGTAGGTCACTCATAATAATGAGGTCATTCTTCCCCCTGGGTAGGTCACCCAAAGAATGAGACCACTCTTCCTTTTTCCACTTGCGTAGGTCACCCATCACAATGAGACCATTATTTTTTCTAGGTAGGTCACCCAAAGAATGAGACCACTCTTCCTTTTTCCATTTGGGTAGGTCACCCATAAGAATGAGACCATTCTCCATTTTGTTTTTACCTGGGTAGGTCACCCATAATAATAAGGTCATTCTTCCCCCTGGGTAGGTCACCCAAAGAATGAGACCACTCTTCCTTTTTCCATTTGGGTAGGTCACCCATAAGAATGAGACCATTCTCCATTTTGTTTTTACCTGGGTAGGTCACCCATAATAATAAGGTCATTCTTCCCCCTGGGTAGGTCACCCAAAGAATGAGACCACTCTTCCTTTTTCCATTTGGGTAGGTCACCCATAAGAATGAGACCATTCTCCATTTTGTTTTTACCTGGGTAGGTCACCCATAATAATGAGGCCATTCTTCCCCCTGGGTAGGTCACCCAAAGAATGAGACCACTCTTCCTTTTTCCACTCGGGCAGGTCACCCATCACAATCAGACCACACACGCATTTTTGTTTTGGTTGTGGAATCGCCAAATGAGATTCCCAGTTTTGAGATCGCTAGAAGGGATCTCGTATTTCGATATTGGTCAAAGGAGGTCGCCAGAAGGGACCTCATATTTCAGCCTTGGTTAAAAAGAAATCGCCAGATGGGATTCCAGGTTTTTGGTTAAAGGAGATCACCATAAGGGATCTCGAGATGACTAAAGTTTGATCACAGTTTTTGGGTTGAGGAGGATTGCGGTTAAGACAAAGTTTCAGAGCGATCAAGCTCCAACCAAATCAGTTTCGGGAGTTCAGTTTTGGTTTATCTTTATAAATCTTACTGCGCAAAACCCCTGCTCCGTAAGCTTTATAAAGAGGGGGCATCTGTTGTAACCCATTTTCGGGTCCTCACAAAAATAAAAATAAAATAAATAGCCAAAGGAGGTTAGAAAAATAACGGAAAGCAGAAGCACGCAAAAAATGGTCAGAAAATTGGTCAAGGAGTATAAAAATACAAAGATTGGATTTTTGATAGTATATTCTTGAAGGATGAGGGCCCTGTTTAGGAGGAAAATTTAAATTTTGAGGAGAAAAGCCCAAATTTGGATGTTTATGGACTTAATTGGATTTTTAATTGGATTTATAGAGGATTTGATTGCAAGGAAAATTGATTTTTAAGTCAATTTGGGCTTTAATTAGAAGAAATTTAAGTTCTAGGGCCAAAATATATTTTTTAGGATTTTATTTGGGTCAAATCAGGGGCTTAATTGCATAAATATTGAAGTTTAATGTCCAATTAGGGGCTTAATTGTAAAAATCTGAAACCAGGGACCAATTTGGAAAAGGCGCAAAGATAGAGGGGGCTGTTTGGAATTGATTCAGGAGCCTAATTGAAGAAATTGGAAGTTTATTGATCAATTGAGGGCTAAATTGCATAAATTAGAGGCCAAGGACCAAAGTGAAAAACGCGGCCAACTATGGGGGCGGGGACCGAAATTGGCAGTGATACAATTGAAATGAACAAAAAGTAATTGGGGGCTGATTTGAACATTGGCGCGTTTTTGGCGCCACATTTAAATGAAACGGCGCGTTTTCTCCAAAACGACATCGTTTCATACATTAAAAAAAAAAAAAAGAGACTGAACGGTGCCGTTTTGAACGGCATTGTTCCCCTTTCTTCTTCCCCCCGAACATGCAGCGGGGAAGATGGAAAAAGAATGCATTGAAAAAAATAAGTTTTAATTTTATTTAAAAAATGCCTAAAAAGTCTTAAGGAGCAAGGTGAAACATGCTTAACATTTTATTATTCATTTATACAGTGAAAAGTCAAGTTTGTTTAGTATATGTTAACTATAATTCATGTATGTGCTTTTCCATAGGGCCAAACTATTTTGTTTTGTGCAAAAAATAATGTTCAACTACTGCAATTGTGTTTTAAAAGACAAAAAAAATATGTGACTTGGGTTATAGACTTAACTAGGTTGGATAAGATGGCTTTAATTCAAATTGACAAAAAGAAAGACAATAGATGAACCAAATTTAAAAACAAAAGTAATTAGGATAACCTAAATATATTTTTTTAAAAGGGATAAATGATATATCTCAATTCAATTCACAACCCATTAAATATGGAAGAAAAAAATGGGATAAGAAAAGGACATAAAAAGGGGTCCTGGTTAACCCGAGTTAGCATAACAAACCTGTAATGTCAATAATCAAGTCCGAGTCAACCCGTGATATTCTGCCAAACCCGTGACCTAGATTATGAAATTAGAATAATCTGATAAAAAATAAAGAGAATCATAAAGATCTTTTTAAAAAAAATATTAACTTTTCAAATTCATGACTTGGATCATTACACCTAGAAACACCATATTTGATATACAATAAAGTATAATTTTTAATTAATCAAATATTGAATGATGAAATTGAAAAAAATCAATTATACAAAAACATTCAAGAAAATAGCAATTAAAACAATATGGATTAAAATTCAAATACCAAATAAATTTTATATTTAATTGAATAGTGAAATTGAAAAAAAAATCAATTTTAAAAAATGACCAAAAAAATTAAAAGAATGAGGATAAAAAATAACATAAAAAAAATTATGATTGAAAGGTGAAATTAAAAAGAATAATAATTTTTCTAAAAGTTCCAATAAAGAAATTAGAAATCAAAACAATGAGGACCAAATTGAAAAGCATAATACTATCAATTTTGATTGAATGATGGAATTAAAAACAAATAAAATTTTTATAAAAGAGCTAAGAAAAAAATTAGAAACCAAAAAATAAAGACCGAATTAAAAAATATAATATTTGTAAATTGGGATCGAAGGATGAAATTAAAAACAAATAAAACTTCTACAAAAACAAAAAATACAAATAAAAAAAAGGACTGAAGTTGAAATATCCATAATAATGAGGGCCAAACTATAATGTTTTAGGGATGAGAGAGAAAATGAGAAAAAAAGATCCACTAATAATAAACCGGACCACCAACTCCAACATGCGTCTCTTCATAGGGAAAAGGACACAACAACACTTCTAACAAAATAGTACAAGGGCATTCTTATATGCTAGGAAGTGGAGCACATGCTGCCCAAAGTGTGGGGTTGCCTTCTATATAAGCTTCCTGACATCGTACACATGCTTATTTTTTTTTTTTTTAGCAAAATACCAATTTTTCCCTAAGCTAACATGATAATTATAATAATAACCATTGTGAAATGACAAAAAAGCCCATTGATTCCATTTTTAAAATATTTGATTTGAAGGGTATTTTAGTTATTTCATTGTACATTTTAATTGTTTATTTGTTTTTTTATATACATCCAAACACCAAATTTCCTTTCATCTAACATTATAATAACAAAAAAATTATTATGAAAAAACAAAATATCTTACTTTTAATATATATATCAAACACCAAATTTAGTTAACTTGCACATAATATTTCTCAACTAAGATACCTCTACTTAGGAAATAGACAAACGTTGTTAAGAAAACAAATGAAGTTTTTATAACGTTTTATCCTCCGTCATTCTTATCTCAATTTCAATTTTATTTTTTTTATCATGTTACTGTGCTGGTTGATTCGTATCAGATATGAAAACTCGTAATCCGGGTGTTAGTCTAGATCTAATAATTTTTATTTAAAATTATATACTTATAAATTTCTCCGACCTATAAATGAAACTAGCATATTGGAAAAACATTTTTGTATACATCAAGAACATCTTAAATAAATAAATAAAAAGTAATATTTTGAATACTAGTATTATTCTTCTTCCAATTTCTCCTCTTCAGTACAATTATGCCCCGTTGACCAGAGCCTGGCTTTGCTCCAATTCAAAAACTCCTTTTCCATCATGTCTTCTTCTCCATATGGAACTTCATGTTATCCACCCAAGAAAGTGCTGTGGAAAGAGGGTACAGATTGCTGCTCTTGGGATGGCGTGACATGCAACATGCAAACTGGCCATGTAATTGGCCTAGACCTTGGTTGCCGCATGCTTTATGGCACCCTCCATTCTAACAGCACTCTCTTCTCCCTTCATCATCTTCGGAAGCTCGATCTCTCTGGCAATGACTTCAATGGCTCTGTCATTTCATCTTCCTTTGGTCAGTTCCTGCATTTGACGCATTTAAATCTATATTCATCGAATTTTGCAGGCCAAGTTCCCCCAGAAATCTCCCATTTAAATCTATGCTGGAACCGATTTCTTTCAACAAGCTTGCTCAGAACCTTACCCAGCTGAGAGAACTCTACTTTGGTGGAGTGAACATGTCTTTGGTGGTACCCAGTTCCTTGATGAACTTGTCTTCTTCTTTGTCTTCTCTCCAACTCTGGGATTGTGGATTGAAAGGGGAACTCCCTGATAATTTCTTTCGCCGATCAAACCTTCAATCGCTCAAGTTATGGCTCAACGAAGAACTCACTGGCTCTTTTTCGCCATACAATTTGAGCAATGCTCTTTCGCATTTGGATCTGTCATATACGCGGATCTCAATTCATTTGGAACCAGATTCAATCAGTCATCTGAAGTCTGTGGAGAAGATGTATCTTAATGGGTGCAATTTTGTTGGCTCGAATCTTGGTCTACTTGGTAACCTCACGCAACTCATTAAGTTAGGCCTTGCAGATAACCAGTTGGGTGGTCAAATCCCTTTCTCGTTGGGAAAACTTAAGCAACTCGAGTACTTGGATCTTGGAAACAATAGTTTTACTGGTTCAATTCCTGATGTTTTTGCTAATCAAACGCAGTTGGCGCGGTTGGACCTCTCACATAACAATTTTCAAGGTCATCTCCCATTCTCACTTAAAAACCTTAAGCAGCTCAGTTACTTGCTTCTCTCAGCCAATAATTTTACTAGCAAAATTTTGAATGAGTTTTCAAACCTCACTCTACTTGCTTGGTTGGATCTCTCAAACAAGAATTTTGATGGTCAGATTCCATCCTCACTTGGAAACCTTAAGAAGCTATATTTCTTGACACTTTCTTTTAATAATTTTTCTGGTAAAATTCCGGATAGTTTTTTTAACCTCACACAACTCATCGTCTTGGACCTCTCAAACAACAAGTTTGATGGCCAGATTTCATCCTCCCTTGGAAACCTTAAGAAGCTATATTACTTGACACTTTTTTTCAATAATTTTTCTGGTAAAATTCCAGATGGTTTTTTTAACCTCACACAACTCACTTTGTTGGACCTCTCAAATAACAAGTTTGATGACCAGATTCTATCATCACTTGTAAACCTTAAGAAGCTATATTACTTGTCACTTTCTTTCAATAATTTTTCTGGTAAAATTCCAGATGATTTTTTTAACCTCACATAACTTGCCGAATTATACCTCTCAAACAACAAGTTTGATGGTCAAATTCCGGATGGTTTTGCTAACCTCACACAACTCTATTTGTTGGACCTATCAAACAACAAGTTTGATAGTAAAATTCCAGATGGTTTTTTTAACCCAACCCAACTCAATATCTTGTACCTCTCAAACAATATACTGATAGGAAGCATCCCATCACAAATAAGTAGGCTTTCAGGTTTAAACTCTCTCGACTTATCTCATAACTTGCTTAATGGAACAATTCCCTCCTCCCTGTTTTCTATGCCTTCTTTGCGGGCTCTTCTTCTTCGAAACAACCTTCTGTATGGCCAGATCAGTCCGTTCCTTTGTAATTCATTACAATATATCGATTTCAGTCATAACAGGTTGTATGGCCAGATTCCACCTTCAGTTTTCAAGCTTGAGCATTTGAGAACTCTTATGCTTTCCTCCAATGATAAACTGTCTGGGAACATCTCCTCTGCCATTTGCGAGCTGAAGTTCCTACAGATTCTAGACTTGTCCAACAATGGCTTTAGTGGATTCATCCCGCAATGCTTGGGAAACTTCAGTGATGGACTCTCAGTGTTGCATCTTGGTGCCAACATTCTCCACGGCAATATCCCTTCAATCTATTCAGAGGGGAACAGTTTGAGATATCTCAACTTCAATGGCAACCAATTGAAAGGGGTGATACCACCACCCATCATCAATTGTGTGAATTTAGAATTTCTGGACCTCGATAACAACATGATTGATGACACATTCCCTTCCTTTTTAGAAACGCTTCCACAGTTGGAGGTTGTTGTTCTAAGGTCAAATAAACTCCATGGTTCTTTGAAGGTTCCAACTGTCAAGGACTCTTTTTCTAAATTACAGATATTTGACCTCTCCAACAACAGCCTGAGTGGTCCTTTGCCAACAGAGTATTTCAACAACTTCAAAGCCATGATGAGCGTTGATGAGCATATGGATTACATGAGGACAAACAATTTATCCACTTCTTATGTTTATTCTGTAACTTTGGCATGGAAAGGTTTGGAGATTGAGTTTTCTAAAATTCAAATTGCCCTCGCAACACTTAATTTATCCTGCAATAAATTCACGGGAAAGATTCCAGAGTCCCTCGGGAAGCTTAAATCTCTGATACAGCTCAACCTTTCTCACAACAGACTCATCGGTTATATCCAGCCATCACTGGGGAATTTAACTAATCTGGAATCGCTGGATCTCTCCTCAAATCTGCTTGTTGGAAGGATTCCACCGCAATTGGTAGATTTAACATTTCTTCAAGTCCTGAACCTTTCGTATAACCAACTTGAGGGACCCATACCTCAAGGTAAGCAGTTCAACACATTTGAAAATGGTTCATACGCAGGGAACTTAGGATTATGTGGATTTCCCTTGCAAGCAAAATGCAACAAAGGTGAAGGGAAACAACAGCCACCATCAAACTTCGAGAAAGAAGATTCAATGTTTGAAGAGGGATTTGGATGGAAAGCAGTAGCAATGGGTTATGAATGTGGATTTGTATTTGGAGTCTCTATAGGATACGTTGTATTTAGAGCAAGAAAACCTGCATGGTTTGTGAAGATGGTTGAAGACAGTGCACATCAAAATGCAAAAAGGCTTAGAAGGAAGAATGCTCCCAGAAATGGTGGAAGACGATACTAGCTACTCAGGGCGGTGTGAGAAGGTAAGTCTTGATAATGCTTTTAACTAATTAATAGCGCAAATATTTTATTCAATGATTCATCACCAGTTTAGTTAATTAACTTGCTTTGTGAACTAGGTCTATAATGGCAGCAGTCAAGAAGAGGGGGTCATCTTCCAGGCTAGTGAAGCTGCTGTTTTTTTTTTTAGGTGGTGTGTTTGTAATTTTTTTTAATCGATAGATTATGTCATTGTAAGTTAATAATTTTTACCAGAATCATAATAATATAATAAATTATAAGCAAAAGCACTGACGAGGTGTCATTTACGTGATGGCATTCATGTCTTCATCTTTTGAAGCAATCAATTACGCTCATTTAATTATGATTCCTGATTTTTTATTTCCAAGAGATCTGATTGCTATCAATTCGGGCAGCAATTGTTTCCTTTCTTATTCATAGATTTTTAAAACTGTAGATAAGGACTATAATGACAACTGTCATAATTTCAATAGACAAGAAAAAAGAAGGAGCTCGTACGTAGACATCTAATTAAAACAATTTTATTTCCAAATTTAAAAGATACATGAATTTGCAGTTTTAGATCTAATAATTTTAAAACTGAAAATATAGTAAAACTTAATTTAGAATTTCATGATTTCCGAAAATACAGTAAAGTTTGTCTTGACTTTATATAGCTTGATCCTTGTTGTTTCTTGAAATGTCACAAATGGTCTTAGCCGCTTAAAATCTTGCATTTTGATCCTATTGCTAAGATTAATTGGAGGATGCTTATTATGATGGATGTAAACCATCCTTATAGTTTATTATATAATTTATGGGTGGTTCCATGATTTTAATTTGTTAAAAAATCAAAACCTATTTTAAAAAGCTATAAATCCTTTAAATTGAAAGAAATGAATTACCATTTTTAAATTAAAAAGTTACTTATGTAAATTTTTAAATTAATTATTCAAAGTTTTCTATTATTTCTAGTATGATCTAAGCTAATAACATTAACCAGTTATAATAGGTAGGTTTACCTGATATAGGACAATTATATATTAATTAGATATTGATCCTGAATTTATTGTTTCAGCGCCATAGAAAAAATCATAATTTAGATACTCCGTAACCTCTATCTTGACTTTTTGAACAACTATATACTTTTTTCTATACATAAATTATATATATAAAAAACCAAATTTACTAAGAAAAAAAACAGAAAAACAAAACTCTTTTTTTTTATTTAGGTTTTTTAACGCTATTTAAGGTTAAAAAAATTAAAAGAGTTGAAGAACGACACCGTTTTGAATCTAGATTTTGAAATAAAGGAGAAACGTCAAATTATAAATTCCTTGCTTGAGAGAGAGAGAGAGAGAGAGAGGAGAGAAGTGTGATCATTTGAAATAAATAAAAAAATCAAGTTGCCGCCATTTCTCTCCTTCAAAACCCCCACGCCACAAGCCGAGAAGAGAAGAAACGTTTCGAGCCAGAACTCTTTCAGGTTTGGAATTCGTGTCTCTTCAAATCACATTTCACTGTTTCCAAAGTAACGTATAAAGTTGATTTCACAATAGTCACTTTGCTCGCGTTTGAGATCTCCATATGATTTATTTATGATTATAATCTCTGGCTTCTTTACGATTTTAGCCGTTGATTTGTGATTTTCAATGGCAAGGAGTGTAATTTTCAGGAAAATTTATCAAGTGGATTTCGTTTGTTTACTCATCTTCTTTTTTACAAGCTTTTGTTTATGCGTGATATAGATAAAGGTCATCCTATGTGATTAGGATGATCTGCATAAGGTGGGTGCCTTATCCTGTATTTGAATTCCATATCAATTATATCTCTTGTAACAAACATAGAAAAGTGGTATTTGTGTCAGATTTAAATATTGTGGTTATATAAGCTAGAATACAAAAGATATCTGGCAGCCTTTTCTAGAATTATTTCATGGTATCAGAGTCAATTATAGTTAACGCTTTTGTCAATCCTATGGCTGCTATCATAGACGCTTCTTTTTCTTCCGTTGCTTTTCATCTTCCAACTCAAGTTATCTCAATTAAACTTGATGGAACTAACTTCCTTGCCTGGAGTGCTCAATTAATTCATCTGTTTCGAAGCTATGGTCTTATAGGAATCATTGATCGTTCCGAGCCTAGCCTTCCTAAATTTTCCATTGAAGAACACAAGGCCCAAGGGACACTTAATTATGCTCATGTAATTTTGCAGTATAAAGATCAACAGTACTTGGCTGGATTATTTCTTCTTTATCTCCTACGATGGTTTCCACCATTTATGATTGTTGTTGCCCAATTTTTTACTCATGTTTTTGATATATTTTAAAAAAATCCAAAAAATAGAGAAAAACAATGAAAAACCAAAAAAAAAAATATTTTTTATATATATTCTCGTCATTTTAGCATTTTCAGCGTCGTCTAAAAAAGAATTTAAATTTTCAAAGAATTTTCAAACGCGTTCGACTTTTCACCCGTCATTTTTAAAATCATTTATTTTCCTTATTGAGTCGACGTTGATATTGCTCGTTTTAAAAAAAATACAAAAAAATAAGAAAAATCAAAATTTACAAAAAAAGAAAGAAGTTGAGGGACCAAGTTGAAAAACCTAGCAACATTTTACCTATAAATATTGGTTTCCTCAACACATTCAAGAGGGGGGCAATTTTGACAACATCAGAAAAAAATACAAAAAACCTAAACCTAAACCTATCTTTTTTTTCAAAGGGAGTCGCCCCCCACCTTTTGGATTTTTTCTCTTCAACCAATAGAAACTGGCCAAGCACCCCCCCCCCACCAACGGCGGTTTCCTCTTCCTTCTCCAGCTCCCTTGCGAACCAGCCCCTCTCATCTCTTAGCCACCGCAGCTCTCCTTTTCCTTCCCTCAAACCAGCAGCGCCGATCATCCCTCTCAACCACCATGAGCTGACCACCCTCTCCTCTCCATTCGGCCTCCAATAGCAGCGGCCAAAACAACAGCCCGAAGCCAGCCACCGCCAGATTGGTTCATTGCTCCTTCCTCTACTCCTTCGCCGCACCGTAGCTCTCGTCGGCCAGCCTTCCACATCAGCACAGATCGGCTTCCAGCAACAGCCTCGTTGTCCCCTTCGATCTCCTCCATAGCAACCGGCCGGCAGCGGATCCAGCTCGTCGCCTCCCATAGCAGCCCAGGCACGACGGACTACACAGAAGCTGCCGACCGAACAACCCCTCTGCAGCAGATCTTCCACCGAGGAAGAAGAAACGAACAACGGACAGAAAAAATAATAAATTAAAAGCAGATCTAAACAAAAAATTAAAATCAACTGTTGTTTGTGTGTTTCTTCGTTCTGCAGATAACGGTGGTTGTCACCGCCGGCGAGGAAGAGAAGAGGGGAGGAAGCCATTTCCAGTCTCCCCTGCTGCCTGCGTTTTCACAACACTGTTCCGGCGACTTAGAGGTTTCCAGCACTGTTCCGGATTGTTTTGGGTCATTTTGTAATTTTAGAATTGTTGTTTGTTTTGAACTTTTTTTTTTGTATTTTGTAAATATGAAGGAAGAAAGAAAAAAAGAAAATAAAAGAAAAGAAACAAAAAAATATAGTAGAAATGGATGTGGGTGTTTGTATTTTGTTTTATTTTTTTGTATATATTTTTTAATGATAAAATTGCAAATATATTAAAAAAGAATTTAATATTTTGATTGGATCACGGTTAAGAATTATTAACTTATACGTAAGTGATATTTCTAAATTCCGATGAAAAGACAATTATTAAAACTTCTTTAACACATCAAATTCGCGAAGCAGCTTACTTCAGGTAGGGTGCGTTAGGGGTGCTAATACCTTCCCTAACCACAACCAGTCCCTTACCCGCGAATCTCTGACAAGACCAGTACATCCGGTTTCCTAGTAGCCCGCAATCAATTACTAGGTGGCAACTCCAACGAACCAAATTCAAGCAAACACTACGCAACAACGAAAAAATCGCCAGCCGATGCCGCGCGCTGATTTTTTTCGACATGCGACAGAATGGCGACTCCACTGGGGAAGGTACTGTTTCTGACATTATTGGACTAAGCTTTGTGTATTTGTTGTGTTTAAGTTTTTGCATTTTTATCTTTGTTGTTAATATTTATTTCCATGCATTTTATAGAATTGTCTCATGCATCACCTGTATTTATTTTTGAAAGCACACACAAGCTTCTAGGTTAGGTGGGGAACTAGCGATCTGCCCTAAGACTATTGGTCAGGGTTCAGATGCGTGAAACACCCAACTCATATATGAGTGCCTGCTTGGTAATGGTGGGTATACCTGCCTTAACCATTCCTTGCAACACCCCCATACTATCTTTACGAAGAACGTCACTGGGCAGATATGAGACCCTTTTGAGACCAGATAGAAAACCTACCCATGTTCACATAATGAATAGAACTTGTCCTTAGGTTGTATGTGCTATCGTTTTTTTGCATAAGGGAAAACCTTCTTGAAGCATCTTGAACTCAAGACTTGTGGGTGACCCAATGGCCGTCACTCAGAAAATTTTCATTGTAGAGTTTGGGCAAAAATCACGATTCTTGTTCCATCATACAAGAGTTACGACCATATTGTCACCCCTCGAAGGGCGAGTTCATCATATAGATTACATGCTCATATATTTATCATGCATGTATCGGGTTGAAAAGTAGGTCCCCTGTACAAGTTGTGTTGCACGTGATTGAAGAAAGATGAGGGAAGTGAACAAAGGAGTCAGATATAGGCTCATTATCAGATTAAGGTTGAGAGCATCAAGGGTGAAGTAGCTGGACTCAGATCTGCTCGAAAAAGTGTTGAGCATCAAATGGAAAGAGAGTGTCTGCATAGTCTTCTGTGGGAACACTGCTTGTTCCCGTCCAATTGAAGTTGTATCTCTCCTTTTCCGTCATGAACAACAACAACAATGCCTTCAGTCATCAACTAATGACAACTCTGGTTCTTGTCCAGTTGCACTGTTAAATGTTCATCGCCTCCACATCATCTAATGGAACCAAACAACTACCGGTTTCCTGTACATGGTGCATTAGTCTTCTTTGAAGCTACCCCAATTATGAGCTCAGTTCCATTTCAGCAGCACAAGATGTTGGTCTGAAAAACCATGATTTATTTGTAAATCTGCCAAATGGGAAATCCAAGAAGGGATGCAGTGGTTTCAGATTGTCCATAATTGTTTCCTTCCAATATCGGCATTAAAACGCAAAAGTGGTTGTTTGCTGCACCGTCAGTGAGGAATCAAAGAAGAAATAGAAGATATTGTAGATTCATCGGGTTCTCTTCCGATTTGGACAATGTGTGATTCCACATGCTTTTGTTTTTGTGCGCTGCCAGGATTACCTAGATATTAAGAGGTTTCCAACAATCCTAGAACAACAACAATATCATTGGAAGATTGACATGAAGTTGTGTGGATTGCCAAGAAAGAATTGAACATGTTATGAAGAGAGGAAAGATTGAAGGTTCTGTCATGGATTCCAGAACAATGATGAGAGGTGAATCAGGAGATGACTTCGACGGTGTGAACCCTTAATTATGTGGTATAGCCAGGTCTCACGGTAGCATCAATTGCTCAAATGTCTTTGCCAAGATGGGACATTCCTCTGCCGTTTAAGTTTGTCGACCAGCATCTGCCAGATCCCAGAATTTTGCTTGACTCTGACAAATCCCATGCAACCACCAATTTCTCGGTGGTATAATCCAGATAAGAGATGTGATGTCATGGTGGGGTCCTCAACCATTTCAAGTGAACAGTTTCAAGAATTGCAAGAATTGAGTCTGAAAGTTGGTGAGCAAGAGACAAGTGGAGTCGGTGAAGGAGGGTGTCATTGGCTATATTGTTCCCCGAACATCTTCAGAATGACATGTTGATTGAAAGCGCTTGGCAAAACGCAAATATTGCCAGAAAAGCTTATTCAAGAATGGTGATGAACAGTCAATCATATTGTTTTGGAATTCTGCATTTTGTTTTGGGATCACATCTCATCCTTCAACGAAACATGCCTTGCTTTTGTCTTTTTGTTGTTTTGAAATCAACAGATGTTTAACGTTTTCTCTGATAAAATATTTTGATCAAACTCCAACATGTGATAAAGGTTAATCAATCCTAAAGATTAAAAGTGTTTTGATTACAGAAATGACTCGATTCTTGTTGAAATGACATGAGGTGACTAAACAATTTTGAACTCATACCTCCTGAAACTGAACCACACATCATATAGCTAAGTTTTAGCAGTATGCATAATGACATGTAGTGGATTTGGTAGTTATGGACTCGTGAATCATTGACTCTTACAAGTCCAAATCATTACACTGGATGAGGTCAAAATTTATCGGTTTTAACTGACCTTGCTTGAAATGAGAAAAGGCCATCTTTGTTATCCTTTCACGTTTCTTGAAATATGATCCCTTGCAGTCCCATTTTGAGCCTAGTGAAATATTTTCTTTCAAAAAGAAACCTTGACTAGGATCATACCCCACACTAGGGGCAGATGAGAGATATGTTGGAGACATTGATATGATTAATGGATAAAGAGGAAGGCTTAGAACAAAAGTCCAATGATTGAGAGAGAGCTAAAAGAAAACACATAGACTATAGGCATATAAGGAAATTTCGAGGAAGGCTATGAGAAAGCAAAGCAAAAAAAAAAAAAAAATAGAAAAAGAAAAGAGGAGAATGCCTATCAAGTCTAGGAAGAGCAAAAGAAATTTCAATCAAGGAAAGGCACAACAAAAGTCAATACCAAAAAGAAAAAAAAAGACTAAGCTATAAACGTGACTTTTGATATCCATTATAAAGTTATGATGTTATCAGATGATTAATGTTGGTTATTCACCATGGAAATGTGGATTTGCATTATGACTTCTGTTAATAGAAGTTTGATCTTTGAGGTTAACAAGGTTCTATGTCGTTTCCTCAACAAAGACAACAATAGAAAATGAGTTGATGAATAATTGATGTTGATCCTAGGTGTTTGAAACCCTCAAACACCTCTTGTGCCTTTGAAATTCTTTTCTTTCACATCCATGAACCATAGCCTGCATTACGCGCTTTTAAAAGCCCTTTTTAATCAAGCAAGCAATTTGAATTGATAAATGGCGCTCTCGAAACTGGAAGAGCTTTTCTATAAGAGTCGGGACTTCATGAATTAAGCTACTAGTTATTATGCATGTTGATAAAATAAATGCTAAGAAAAGAAACAACATTTCTTGATAAAGCCTGAGCATCTTGTTTTTGAAATTCATAAAAATGTCACCTCATCACAGACCATCAAAATATATACCCAAAATCAGAGTTTAAAGTGGATGGAAAGAACCATGGAAAAAACCATTTTAAATCTTACAACGGGTCATTTCTGTTTTCAAGATACAAGAAAATCAATGGACTGCATTGAATAGTGTGTTGGGTCTTTGACCAAAGAAGTTTGAATTTCAAAAAAAAAAAAAAATTTTCAAAAACAGACATCTCTCTGATTTCATTTCAACAATTAGACTTGAATAGACATGATCGTTGAAATGTGAGATTTGATTCCAGAACAAGAAAGATTTTCAAACAAGAACATCAATTGAGTTTGCAAAATCCTTGACAAAAATGACATCAACATTTCTCGACACTCCTTGAAAAGTTGACCACCTGGGGGCAATACAGTTAGCCCTTAGAAGAAAAACAAACAACATTCTGATCAGTTGGGGTCAAAGAAAGAATCAGATGATGAGTCATCAAAGTACATGAAAGTTATGTTTAGCATCTGACAATGACAAAGGAAGACCTTTTTGAGTATAAACTGATGAACGAGCATGTTCAGATCAACTAGGGGCAATGTTGTTTCAAAGACAATCCATGATTTAGTGAACTCCAGCAGCAATGGATGAGCAACACTGCACTTGAAGGATATTTTGATATCTTCATCTTGGGTCACCCTCTGAAACATGGCTATGACTCCTGACAGATGTTATCGGTGAGTGTACTTGAATGAACATCGAACAGATGCATACTGTCGCACGTCGAAAAAATCCGCGCGGCATCGGCTGGCGATTATTCGTTTTGTTTTGCTGATTTGGTTCTTTGGAGTCGCCACCTAGTAATTCATTGAGGGCTACTAGGAAACCTGATGTACTGGTCTCGTCAGAGATCGCGGGTAAGGGACTGGTTGTGGTTAGGGAAGGTATTAGCACCCCTAACGCACCCTACCTGAGGTAAGCTGCTTCATAGATTTGATGTGTCAAAGAAGTTTTAAAATTTGATTCATTCATCAAATTTTAGAAAATACAACTCTTGCTGCCCACGCGCCGCCCTGAAAATCAGGCAGCGTGAGGGGGCTGTAACGACTTCCTCCTCTCTTCAATCTCTTGCTGTCCTTCACTTGCAATTCAAAAAAAACACAGCAAGGGCAGTCGATTTTAAGTTTTCGGGTCTAGATCTGTTTTCGGGTCTTCTTCTCCGTTTTGAATCCGCTTCTCCTTTTTGCTATGTTCAGTTTCGTTATTCTACCCTTCTTCTTCCGGCTGATCTGGTGGTTATGGAAGGAGTATTGGAGGCGGTGGCTACCGATCTGTGGACGGCAACTACTGCGGGCCGCCGCTAGAGAAACGGCTAGAGGAGGGGAGCTTGTCTCGCGGTGTGGCTGAGCTGGGTTCTTCAATTGTGGGGAGATCGGTGGCGGTGCTGAGGAGATCGCCTGCAGATCGGTGGCTTGGTGGAAGGGAGATCAGCGGTGAGGGGCGGCGTCTCGGGTGGATCCGGGTCAGATGCAGAGAGTGATGGGGAGCTGGTTCGTGGCTGCTGTGGTTTAATTTCACAGAGAGGGGGAAGCTGTGAAGATGGAGGCGCGGGTCGCCGCCGGTTTGAGGGAAAAAAAAATCAAAAGGGGAGGGGCTGCTGTTTGGTTTTGATTGGGAGGCAGATCGGAGAAGAGAAAAAATGTTATGGCCGAGTGTGTGGGTCTGTGAGGGAAAAGTTGGAATCGAGAGTGGGGAGGAGATGGTGAGGCGGCTGTGGTTGTTCCGGTTAGAGGGGTTTGTGTGGGGGATCAAAACAATTCAAGGCAGGGGAGGGGGGCGGCCGGCTTGGCTTCAGGAGAAAAAAAATCAAAGGGAGCCGGGGGGGGCTGGCCTAGCGGCGGCTTGGAGAAGAGATAGAATTAGGGTTTTGTTTTTTTTTTTTTGGGTTGTCTCCCCTCAAAAATATCAAAATTTCCCCCTGCCTTAAAATTGCCCCCCTCTTGTAAGTGTTGGAAACCAGTATTTATAGGCAAAAAATATTGATAAGTTCTCAAAATTGGTCCCTTAACTTTCTTTTTTTTGTAAAATTTGATTTTTCTTGTTTTTTTGTATTTTTTTGAAAACGAGCAATATCAACGTCGACTCGATGAGGAAAATCAATGATTTTAAAAACGACGCGTGAAAAGTCGAACGCGTTTGAAAATCTTTTGAAAAATTAAATTCTTTTTAAACGACGTTGAAAATGCTAAAATGACGAGAATATATTAAAAAGCATATTTTTTGGATTTTCATTGTTTTTTCTCTATTTTTGGATTTTTTGAAAATATATCAAAAACATAAGTCAAAAAATGGGTAGCAATAGATGCCCCCTCTTTACAATGCTTACGAAGCAAAACTCCTCAAAATTTTGCATAGTAAGCTTTGTAAAGAAAACAAAAGGAAAATGATTTCATTATCTTGGGCGACTTGCCCACACACGCACACTGGTCTATTTTCATGGGCGACCTGCCCACATATACTTACTCTGGTCTATTTTTAGGGGCGACCAGCCCACTCACTCACACTGGTCTATTTTCATGGGCGACCTGCCCGCACATACTCACTTTGGTCTATTTTCACGGGCGACCTGCCCTTTTATTGGGTTTACCTGAGATCCCATCTGGCGATCTAACAAGAACAAAAACCGGTGTGTAGCTCGGTCAACCTGAAATCCCATCTAGTGATTCCCTTTAACCAAAGCTAAGGTCTGTGTGGTTAAGCTAAACTGAGATCCCTTCGCCGATCCCCTTCAACCAGAACCAAATCGCTGCGTGGTTAGGATAGACTGAGATTCCTTTCGCTAATCCCCTCTAACCAGAACCAAAAACCTGTGTGTGGTTAGGATAGACTGAGATTCCTTTCGGCAATCCCCTCTAACCAGAACCAAAAACCTGTGTGTGGTTGGGATAGACTGAGATTCCTTTCGGCAATCCCCTCTAACTAGAACCAAAATCCTGTGTGGTTGGGATAGACTGAGATTCCTTTCGGCAATCCCCTCTAACCAGAACCAAAAATCCTTTCCAATTAGGTTAAACTGAGATGCCTTCGCCAATCTCCTTTAACCATAACCAAGGTCTGTGCGGTTAGACTGAACTAAGATCCCTTCGCCGATCCCCTTCAACCAGAACCAAAATCCTTTCCAATTAGGTTAAACTGAGATCCCTTCGCCGATCCCCTTTAACCATAACCAAGGTCTGTGTGGTTAGACTAAACTGAGATCCCTTCGCCGATCCCCTTCAACCAGAACCAAAATCCTTTCCAATTAGGTTAAACTGAGATCTCTTCGCCGATCCCCTTTAACCATAACCAAGGAATGTGTGGTTAGACTGAACTGAGATCCCTTCGCCGATCCCCTTCAACCAGAACCAAAATCCTTTCTAATTAGGTTAAACTGAGATCTCTTCGCCGATCCCCTTTAACCATAACCAAGGAATGTGTGGTTAGACTGACCTGAGATCCCTTCGCCGATCCCCTTCAACCAGAACCAAAATCCTTTCTAATTAGGTTAAATTGAGATCCCTTCGCTGATCCCCTTTAACCATAACCAAGGAATGTGTGGTTAGACTGAACTGAGATCCCTTCGCCGATCCCCTTCAACCAGAACCAAAATCCTTTCCAATTAGGTTAAACTGAGATCCCTTCGCCGATCCCCTTTAACCATAACCAAGGAATGTGTGTAGCTCGGTCAACCTAAAACCTCATCTGGCGATTCCGTTTAACCAAAGCTACATGAGATCCCATCTAGCGACCTCATTCAACTAGAACAAAAGAATGTGTAAAAAGTGGTCTCATTATAATGGGTGACCTACCCAGGAAAAAACAATGGTGGTCTCATTGTGATGGGTGACCTACCCAGAGGAAGAGTGGTCTCATTCTTATGGGTGACCTACCCAGGGCGAAAAAAATTATGAAGTGTGGTCTCATTGTAATGGGTGACTTACCCAGATGGACAAAATATGATGAAGTGGTCTCGTTGTGATGGGCGACCTACCCAAAATAGAAAGAATGTGAAGTGCGGTCTCATTATAATGGGTGACCTACCCAAAAATGGAAAAAATATGAAGTGTGGTCTCATTGTAATGGGTGACCTACCCAGATGGAAAAAATATGATGAAGGGCGGTCTCATTGTCATGGGTGGCCTACCCGGATGGAAAAAATGTGAAAATCGCGGTCTCATTGTCATGGGTGACCAACCCAAATGGAAAAAAATGTGATATGACAAGTGTGAAAAATAGGACTTACCTGGCGAAGTCCTGAGGGGATGACAGAAGACGGGCTGGAAAACTTGGTGCTTCCTGATAATCCCCGATCATAGGGTTTGAAAACTCGGTGTTTCCTGACTACAAGGGTTGAAAACTCGAGGCTTCCCGATTGCAAGGTTGATCTATTCATTTTTTTGGGAGTTTCCTAATGGTAGGGTTCATCCCATCGTCCTTTTATTCCATGATCAAAACCGATTCTTTATTATCATCACCACAATGCTTCTTTTTTTTCCCACCATCTTGCGGGACCTCATTAAGGATTTTCCTGTAACAATTCAAAAATATGTGCAAATGTTTTTTTTTTTAGGTTCGATGATATGCATGCATCCTTACCTGATTTGAAATATAGGTCCCCCCCTCTTTGATGCTCCATCGTCATAGGGTGCCCTTGTTTGTATCCCAAAGCTTTCTTTGTTCTTCCGATGCATTGGCTCATTCCTGTGCTAGCCATCCACTCAGCTGTAAATGCAGTGCCCATCCTGGGCTGTCTTCGACAATTACTGCTTGCATCGTTCATCAAGCTTGACCCTTCCCCCAAGTGTGGTACTGTTTGATTCATCATGAAGGATTTTCTCTCCTGGCTTCTTCTGAGAATTATCCTCTGATTGATTGTGTGCATCATGCCAATACCCATCAAGATTGTTAATTAGTCATGAACTTGACTCTAGTTGAAACCAGTACTCTTCAAGTACATGTTATCATCAGCCTTCTTGGAACTCATTCAATCATTCAGTCATGCATCTCATAGCTTGCAGTACAAAGGCTCATGGTTATATGCTCAGTGTTCTTCTCAATAGATTCCTTTCAACTCTTCTAATCAGATTGTGAAAAGAAATGCCTCGGCCTCATCAATGATGCTACTTCTATCACCCATACTCATGCGGTGAAGCGCTCATCTAGCTTCAAAACAAATTATCCCACAGTCAGTCTTCGAGGCGGGTGCCTTCTTGACATTCATTCAATGCAGTTGTGTGATAACATCTATCAACAACCATGTTGCAAAGGATGACAATATGAGATTGTCCTTTAAGTGCGGCATTGTTCCACAGCCAGTCTTGGTGATGTGCATCTTTTCACCATTCAATTACATTCATCTGTGTATCTTCATCGATTGCTAGCCATGTTTCAAAAGATGATGATATGAAAGTGTCCTTCAAGTACATCCTTGTTTCTCCATTGCCGATAGGGTTCACTGGAGCATGGGCCATTTTGGAATGACAATGCCCTCGGCATGATCTGAATGTGCTCGTTCATTGATTATCTTTCTTTGAACATCATTGTCTTCAGTTCCCTTCACTGATTCATCATTTAATCATTGCCTCATAGCTGATCTGAGCACTGCTTGTTTTTCCTTTTCAAGGTCTACTGTATTGCCCCCAGCTGCTCAACTTTTCAAGGAGTGTCGAGGACTTCAATGTCAATGTCATTTCTATCAATGATTTTGCATACTCAATCAATGTTCTTCTGTGTTTGATAATCTTCCTTGTTCTGGAATGAACTCTCATATTTCAAAGATCATGTTTATTCAAAGTCTAGTTTGTTGAAATGAAATCAGAGATGTCCTTTTTGAAAATCTTTTGAAAATCAAGCTTTTTGATCAAAGACCCAACACGTTATTCGAAATATATAGTCCTTTGATTGTCATGCATTTTGAAAACAGAAATTGACCCAATGTAGGATTAAAAATGGCTTTTTCCATGGTTCTTTGTATCAATTTGAATCCTTGATATTGGGTATATCATTTGATAGTCTATGATGAGGTGGCCTTTGCATGAATTTCAAAACAACAAAAATGCTCAAGTCAAAACTCAGGCTTTATCAAGAAAGGTTGTTTCTCTTCTTATAACTTGTTTTATCAGCATGCATAATAACCAATAGCTTAATTCATGAAGTCACGACCCTTATGGAAAAGCCCTTCAAGTTTTAAGAGCGCCATTTATCGGTTCAAATTGCTTGCTTGATTAAAAAGGGCTTTTAAAAGCACGTAATGCAGGCTATGGTTCATGGCTATGAAAGAAAGGAATTTCACAGGCTCAAATGGTGTTTGAGGGTTTCAAAGACCTAGGATCAACATCAATTATTCATCAACTTGTTTTCTATTGTTGTCTTTGTAGAGGAGACGACATATAACCTTGTTAACCTCAAAGATCAGACTTCGCTTAACATAAGTCATAATACAAATCCACCTTTCCTTGATGAATAACCAACCTTAATCATCTGATAACATCAGAGGCTTTATAATGGACACCAAAAGTCACGTTTATAACTTAGTCTTTTTTCTGGTATTGACTTTTGTTCTGCCTTTCCTTGATTGAAATTTCTTTTGCTCTTCATAGACTTGA
Organism: Populus alba; assembly: GCF_005239225.2. Classification (NCBI taxonomy): domain Eukaryota; kingdom Viridiplantae; phylum Streptophyta; class Magnoliopsida; order Malpighiales; family Salicaceae; genus Populus; species Populus alba. The sequence goes on along the minus strand of NC_133294.1, from coordinate 13,350,846 downwards.
TAGGCGTTCTCCTTCCTTTATCTTTGACTTGTCTTTAAGTGAAGGCAATTTCAACTTCTTCTTCTTTTTTTCATTATTTGTTTTTTCATCATAGCCTTCCTTAAAAATTTCTTATATGCCCCCTATCTATGTGTCTTCTTCTAACTCTCTCTCAATCATTGGACTTTTGTTCTAAGCCTTCCTCTTTATCCATTAATCATATCAATGTCTCCAACATATCTCTCATCTGCCCCCAGTGTGGGTTATGATCCTAGTCAGGGTTTCTTTTTGAAAGAAAATATTTCACTAGGCTCAAAATGGGACTGCAAGGATGATAATTCAAGAAACGTGAAAGGACAACAAAGATGGCCTTTTCTCATTTCAAACAAGGTCAGTTAAAACCGATAAATTTTGACCTCATCCAGTGTAATGATTTGGACTTGTAAGAGTCATGATTCACGAGTCCATAACTACCGAATCCACTACATGTCATTATGCATACTGCTAAAACTTAGCTATATGATGTGTGGTTCAGTTTCAGGAGGTATGAGTTCAAAATTGTTTAGTCACCCTATGTCATTCTCAAGCATCGAGTCATTTCTGTAATCAAAACATTTTTAATCTTCCGGATTGATTATTCTTTATCGCATGTTGGAGTTTGATCAAAATATTTTGTCAGAATAAAATGTTAAACATCTATTGATTTCAAAACAACAAAGAGACAAAAGCAAGGCATGTTTCATTGAAGGATGAGATGTGATCCCAAAACAAAATGCAGCATAACAATATGATTGACTGTTCATCACCATTCTTGAATCAGCTTTTCTGGTAATATTTGTGTTTTGCCAAGCACTTTCGATCACATGTCATTTTGATGATGTCAGCTTTTCTGGCAATATCTGTGTTTTGCCAAGCACTTTCGATCACATGTCATTTTGATGATGTTCGGGGGACAATATAGCCAATGACACCCTCCTTTATAGGCTCCACTTGTCCCTTGCTCACCAACTTTCAGACTCGCTTCTTGAAATTCTTGCAATTGCTCAATTGAAATGATTGAGGACCCCATCATGACATCACATCTCTTGTCTGGATTAAACCCCCCAGAAAATGGTGGTTGCATGAGATTTGTCGGAGTCAGGTAAAAAGTCTGGAATCTAGCAGATGCTGGCAAATAAACTCACATGACAACTATTCAATTGAAATTCTTGCAACTATTCCATTGAAATGGCCGAGGACCCCACCATGACATCACATCTCTTATCTGGATTATACCACCTAGAAGATGGTAAATGAATGGGATTTGTCGGAGTCTAACAAAAGTCTAGAATCTGATAGATTCTGGTAAATAAACCCACATAGAAAAAGAATGTCTATTTTTGGCAGAGACATTGGAGTAGTCGATGATACAACAAGACTTGGTTGGACCAACATAATTAAGGTTTTCCATCGTCAGATTCTTCCTTTGATTCATCTCTCATCGTTTCTCTGGAATCCTTGGCAGAACCTTCAATCTTTCCCATCTTGATAGCTTGTTCAATTTTTGGCAATCCACACAACTTCATGTCAAATCTTCCAAAGTTGTTGTTGTTGTTTTAGGACTGTTGGAAACCTCTCAATATCTAGGTAATCTTGGCAGTGCGCAAAAACAAAAATGTATGGAATCATTTATTGTCAAAATTAGAAGAGAAACTGATGAATCCACAACTCCTCTATTTCCTCTTTGATTCCTCACTGACGGTGCAGCAAACAACCACTTTTACGTTTTAATGCCAATACTGGTAGGAGAAAATTGTGGACAATCTGAAACCACTGCATCCCTTCTTGGATTTCCCATTTACAGATCCACAAATAGATTCCTGCCGAGAGATCTCTACAACGTTGAAGTTTGATGTCTGCTTAATGTTTTTCAAACCAAATCTGGCTCTTCAACATGCTACAGTTTCTTCATGCTGAAACTGATGAGAGAAATATTTATAGCATTTGCAATTAGTAAATCCTCTCTTGCACTCTCAACTTGCAGCATCACAAACAAATTTTCGTAGAGAGAGCTCTGCCACGTTGAAGTTCGACGACTACTCATATTTTCATACCAGGCCTGACTCCTCTGCCTAGTACAATGTTTTGCTCTTGCCACTGGTGGGAAAAAGTTTCAAAGCATATGTAATTAATACATCCCCTTTTGCATTTCCCATTGGCAGATCCACAAATAAATCTCTACAGAGAGAGCTTTACCACGTAGAAATTCAGTGTCTAATCATGTTTTTTCAGACCAACATCTTGTGCTGCTGAACTGGAATTAAGCTCATAATTGGGGTAGCTTCAAAGAAGACTAATGCACCATGTACAAGAGGTTAGTAGTTGTTTGGTTCCATTAGATGATGTGGAGGCGATGAACACTTAACAGTGCAACTGGACAAGAACTAGAGTTGTCATTAGTTGATGACTGAAGGCATTGTTGCTGTTGTTCATGACTGAAAAGGAGAGGCAGCTTCAATTGGACGTGGACAAGCAGTGTTCCCATAGAAGACTGTGCAAACATTCTCTTTCCATTTGATGCTCAACACTTGTTTGAGCAGATCTGAGTCTAGCTACTTCACCTTTGATGCTCTCAACCTCAATCTGATAATGAGCCTCTATCTGACATCTTTCTTCACTTCCATCCTTTCTTCAATCACTTGCAGCACAACTTGTGCGGGGGGAACCTACCTTTCAACCCGGTACATGCATGATAAATGTATGAATATGTAATCTATATGACGAACTCGCCCTTCGAGGGGTGACATATGGTCGCAACTCTTGTATGATGAAACAAGAATCTTGATTCTTGCACAAACTCTACAATGGAATTTTTTTTTTCAGCGACGGTCATTGTGTCACCCATAAGTCTGGAGTTCAAGATGCTTCAAGAAGGGCTTGCTCGGGTGCAAAACAATGTATACAGAGCATACATCCTAAAGGCAGGTTCTAATCTTTTTAAGTGAGACAAAAGGTAGGTTTACTATTTGGTCTCTAAAAAGGGGCTCTCGTTGTCCCAGTGATCGCCCTCGTGGAGGCAATATGGGGGCTTGTAGGCAATGAGATGGCACGTGTACCAACCGTTACCAGTCTAAGCACTCAACGAAGAGTTGGGGTTTACACAAACTTAAACCTTGACTAAAAGTCGTAAGGTAAGCTGCTAGTCCCCCTCCTAACCTGAAGCTTGTGTGTGCTTTAAAAAAACTAACTATGTGATGCATGAAATAATTCTACAAAATGCATGGATAAAACAAAAATAAAATAAGACAAAAATGCAAAAACATAAACACATCAAATATACAAAGCTTAGTCCAATAATGTTGAAAACAATACCTTCCCCCGTGGAGTCGCCATTCTATCGCATGTCGAAAAAATCCGTGCGGCATCGGCTGGCGATTATTCGTTTTGTTTTGCTGATTTGGTTCTTTGGAGTTGTCACCTAGTAATTCATTGAGGGCTACTAGGAAACCTGATGTACTGGTCTCGTCAGAGATCGCGGGTAAGGAACTGGTTGTGGTTAAGGAAGGTATTAACACCCTCTAACGCAGCCCTACTGAGGTAAGCTGCTTCGTAGATTTGATGTGTCAAAGAAGTTTTAAAATTTGATTCATTCATCAAATTTTAGAAATACAACTTACATGTAAGTTCATAATTCTTTATCGTGAACAATCAGAATATTAAATTTCTTTTTATTCTTGCAATTTTTATCATAAAAAAATCATTCATAAAACAAATACGCACCACATTCACTTTAAGCTCGTGGCTTGATGTGATTTTAAAAAATAAAATTTTAGCTCAACTTCTAAAGCTTTGATAATCAGTTATTAGTTCCAGAATATATGTAGATACATGTTCTACATTTTTATGGAAATACAACATGATTTTTATCTGTCCTTTAGATATTTGTGCATATAAATTAAATTCATTTTTTTTTTTTCAATAACATAACAGAAAAAAATAAATTACAAGCACACACAAACATTTCCTTTTTTATTATTTTACATCCACATTTTACATAAAATACAACTATAAAAAAAACTCAAAATTACACAAATATTACATTAACAATTTTACAATTACAAAAATTAACCCCAAAACAATTAGAAATTACAGGATAGGCCTTCAGCAGCGGAACAATGTTCAACAAAATTTCTGGGGGCGAGAACAGTCAGCGGCGCGTTTGGACCTCAACGTACCACCGTGACTGCTGGCGTGCGTATGCCCACGCGCGCGCCTGAAAATAGGCAGCGTGAGGGGGCTGTACAGGACTTCCTCCTCTCTTCAATCTCTTGCTGTCACGTCATTGCAATTCAAAAAAACACAGAAGGGCAGTCGATTTGGAGTTTTCGGGTCTAGATCTGTTTTCGGGTCTTCTTCTCCGTTTTGAATCCGCTTTCTCCTTTTTGCCTATCGTTCAGTTTCGTTATTCTACCCTTCTCTTCCGGCTGATCTGGTGGTTGTGGAAGGAGTATTGGAGGCGGTGGCTACCGATCTGTGGACGGCACGTTTTGCTGCTGCGCGGCCGCCGCTAGAGAAAACGGCTAGAGGAGGGGAGCTTGTTCGCGGTGTGGCTGAGCTGGGTTTCTTCAATTGTGGGAGATCGGTGCGGTGGTGCTGAAGGAGATCGCCTGCAGATCGGTGGCTTGGTGGAAGGGAGATCAGCGGTGAGGGGCGGCGTCTCGGGTGGATCCGGGTCAGATGCAGAGAGTGATGGGGAGCTGGTTCGTGGCTGCTGTGGTTTAATTTCACAGAGAGGGGAAGCGTGAAGATGGAGGCGCGGGTCGCCGCCGGTTTGAGGGAAAAAAAAATCAAAAGGGAGGGGCTGCTGTTTTGGTTTTGATTGGGAGGCAGATCGGAGAAGAGAAAAAATGTTATGGCGAGTGTGTGGGTCTGTGAGGGAAAAGTTGGAATCGAGAGTGGGGGAGGAGATGGTGAGCGGCTGTGGTTGTTCCGATTAGAGGGGTCTGTGTGGGGGATCAAAACAATTCAAGGCAGGGGGGAGGGGGCCTGGGGTTCGGCTTGGCTTCAGGAGAAAAAAAATCAAAGGGAGCCGGGGGGGGGGCTGGCGGAATATTGTCGTAGCGGCGGCTTGGAAGAAGAGATAGAATTAGGGTTTTTTTTTTTTTCTTTTTTTGGGTTGTCTCCCCTCAAAAATATCAAAATTGCCCCCTGCCATTAAAAATTGCCCCCCTCTTACAAGTGTTGGAAACCAGTATTTATAGGCAAAAAATATTTGCCAAGTTTTCAAATTGGTCCCTTAAACTTTCTTTTTTTTGTAAAATTTGATTTTTCTGTGTTTTTTTGTATTTTTTTGAAAACGAGCAATATCAACGTCCGACTCGATGAGGAATAAATCAATGATTTTAAAAACGATCGCGTGAAAAGTCGAACGCGTTTGAAAATCTTTTGAAAAATTAAATTGTTTTTTAACGACGTTGAAAAATGCGCTAAAATGACGAGAATATATTAAAAAGCATATTTTTTTGGATTTTCATTTTTTTTCTCTATTTTTGGATTTTTTTGAAAATATATCAAAAACATGAGTCAAAAAATGGGTAGCAACAAATACCACCAAGACTGGCTGTGGGACCATTATATATTCTGAAGCTCGAAGGGGCGCACTTTCAACCGCATGAATATGGGTGGTTGAAACATCATTGATAATGCCAAATCATTTCTTTGCATAAGCTGATTTGACAAGCTAGAGAAGAATCATTGACAAAGAGCATCGAGCATACAAACGATGAGTCTTTCACTGCGAAGCTATGAGAATGCATGTCTGGATGAACTTCCATGAAGGCTGATGATAACTTGTACTTGAAGAAGTATTGTTTCAACTGGCTAAAAGCAATTTCATGACTGATTAACAATCTTGATGGGTGTTGGCATGATGCACACAATCAATCAGAGGATAATTCTCAAGAAGAAGCCAGAGAGAAAATCCTTCATTCTGATGAATCAAGCAATTCCACACTTTGGGGGCAGGGTCAAGCTTGATGAACGATGCAAGCAGTAATTGTCGAAGACAGCCCGGGATGGGCACTGCAATTTACAGCTGAGTGGGATGGCTAGCACTATGAATGAGCCAATGCCATCGGAAGAACAAAGGAAAGCTTTGGAATGCAAACAAAGGCACCTATGATGATGGATCATCAAATAGGGGGGAGCTATATTTCAAATCAGGTAAGGATGCATGCATATCATCTAACCTCAAAAAAAAAAAAAAAAAACCATTTGGCACATATTTTTTGAATTGTTACAGGAAAAATCCCTAAATGAGGTCCAGCAAGATGGTGGAAAGAGAAAGAAGCATTGTGGTGATGATAAATAAAGAATCGGTTTTTGATCATGAAATAAAAAGGACGATGGGATGAACCTACCATTAGGAAAATCCAAAGAAATGAATAGATCAACCTTGCAACCGGGAAGCCTCGAGTTTTCAACATTTGCAGTTAGGAAAACACCGAGTTTTCAAACCCTATGATCGGGAATTATCAGAGAAGCATCAAGCTTTTTCCAGCCCTTCTTCTGTCCATTCCCCCTCAGGACTTCGCCAGGTAAGTCTTATTTTTTTACACTTGTCATATTCACATTCTTTTCATCTAGGTAGTCGCCCATCATAATAAGACCGTTAGGGGCTTTTCACATTTTTTTTTCATCTGGGTTAGGTCACCCATGACAATGAGACCGCAGTTCTTCATATTATTTCCATCGGGGTTAGGTCCCGCCCATCATAATAAAGACCGTTTTTTCTCACATTTTTTTACATCCGGGTAGGTTCCCCGATGACAAAGAGACCGCACTTCATTCATATTTTTTCCATCTAGGTAGGTCTCCCATTTACAATGAAGACTGCCCACTTCATATTTTTTCCATTTTGGGTAGGTTTCACCCATTTACAATGAGACCGCACTTCACATTCTTTCCATCTTTGGGTAGGTCACCCATCACAACGAGACCGCTTTTTTCATATCTTTCCACATGGGTAGGTCACCCATTTATAATGAGACCCACACTTTCATATTCTTTCCATCTGGGTAGGTCACCCATTCATAATGAGTTAAACCGTTTTTTTCATATTCTTTCCACTTGGGTTAGGTCACCCATTACAATGAGACAGCTTTTTACACTTTCCTTTTGTTTTGGTTAAAATAAGGTCGCCAGATGGGATCTCATGTAGCTTTGTTAAAAGGGAATCGCCGCAAATGGGGATTTTAGGTGAGACCGGAGCTTATCCGCACAAGTTTTAGTTCCAAGTCTGAATGAGGTCCACCCGCCAGATTGGTGATCTCCTAATGGAGCTTTGGTTAAAAGGGGAATTCGCCAAATGGGATTTCAGGTTAACCGAGTTACACATTTATTGTTTAGTTCCAGTGTGATCGAGGTCGCCAGATGGGTTATCTCTATTGTAGCTTTTGGTTAAAGGGAGATTCTCCATATGGGATTGTCAGTGACCGAGTTTAACACACATTCTTCATTGGTTTGATTAAAAGGAGGTCGCCAGATTGGGATTCTTAGGATAATGATAAAAATCGTGTAAAAGAGACGGAGAGAGAGAATAAAAAAAGAGAGAGAACAGAGTAAGGTTTTTTTAGATGAAGTGGATATTGAGCAAACAGAAATACAAGTTTTTCTTTACAAAGCTTACTATGCAAAAACTTGAGGGGCAGCATTCTGTTCTGCCTACCCCATTTTTGCGACCCATGTTTTTGATATATTTTCAAAAAATTCAAACAAATAGAGAAAAAACAATGAAAAATCCAAAATATATATATTTTATATATATTGAACCCAGCTCGTCATTTTAAGGCAATTTTCAGCGTTGTCTAAAAAAGAATTTAAATTTTCAAAGAGATTTTCAAACGCGTGAAAAAAGTCGGAATGCGTCATTTTTAAAATCATTGAATTTTCCCTCATTGAGTCGACGTTGATATTGCTTTCGTTTTCAATAAAAATACCAAAAAAAATAAGAAAAATCAAAATTTAACAAAAAAGAAAGAAGTTGAGGGACAAAGTTGAAAAAACCTAGGCAACATTTTACCTATAAATACTGGTTTCCTCAACACATTCAATCGAGGGGGGCAATTTTTGACAACATCAGAAAAAAACTACAAAAAAACCTAAACCTAAACCGTAGTCTTTTTTTTTCAAAAGGGAGCCGCCCACCCCCACCTTTTGGATTTTTTTTTCTCGTCTCAACCAACAGAAACCGGCCAAGGCAGCCCCCCCCACCAACGGCGGTTTTTCCTCTTCTTCTCGGGCTCCTGTTGGCGAACCAGCCCCTCTCATCTCTCAGCCACCGCAGCTCTCCTTTTCCTTCCCTGAAACCCAGCAGCGGCCGATCCCCTCTCAAACCACCATGAGCTGACCACCCTCTCCTCTCCATTCGGCCTCAATAGCAGCGGCCAAAACAACAGCCCGAAGCAGCCACAGCTAGATCAGGCCGCTGCTCCTTCCTCTACTCCTTCGCCGCACCATAGCTCTCGCCGGCCAGCCTTCCACATCAGTACAGATCGGCTTCCAGCAACAACCTCATTGTCCCCTTCGATCTCCTCCACAGCAACCGGCCGGCAGCGGATCCAGCTCGTCGCCTCTCCCATAGCAGCCCAGGCACGGGGACTATACAGAAGCCACCCGACCGATGACAACCCTCTGCAGCAGATCTTCCACCGGGAAATCGAGAAAACAAACAACGGACAGAAAAAATAATAAATTAAAAGCATATCTAAACACAAAATTAAAATCAACTGTTGTTTGTGTGTTTCTTCGTTCTGCTGCCTGCGTTTTCACGGCGGCGCGTGAACCCATGCGCCACCAATTGTGGTGGCATGTGGGAGACGCGCCGCTCCTGTCCCAGCGGGCTTCACAACACTGTTCCGGCGACTTAGAGGTTTCCGGCACTATACCGGATTGTTTTGGGTCATTTTGTAATTTTAGAATTGTTTTAATCTAATTGTTGTTTTGTTTTGAACTTTTTTTTTTGTATTTTGTAAATATGAAGAAGAAAGAAAAAAAAAAAAAAAAAGAAAAAGAAACAAAAAATTATAGTAGAAATGGATGTGGGTGTTTGTATTTTGTTTTATTTATTTGTATATATTTTTAATGATAAAATTGCAAAATATTATTAAAGAAGAATTTAATATTTTGATTTGGATCACGGTTAAAGAATTATTAAAACTTATACGTAAGTGATATTTCTAAAATTCCGATGAAAGGACAATTATTAAAACTTCTTTAACACATCAAATTCGCGAAGCAGCTTACTTCAGGTAGGGTGCGTTAGGGGTGCTTAATACCTTCCCTAACCACAACCAGTCCTTTACCGTGAATCTCTAAACAAGACCAGTACATCTGGTTTCCTAGTAGCCCGCAATCAATTACTAGGTGGCGACTCCAACGAACCAAATTCAAGCACACACTACGCAACAACGAAAAAATTGCCAGCCGATGCCGCGCGTGGATTTTTTTCGACGTGCGACAATGATCAAGAGACTTCTCGGCTTGCTTGGCAAGCTCTTGGTGCAAGAGTTGTTGCGCCTTCAATTTCACGAATTTCTCTTATCAAGAGGAAGTTACAATCTTCACAACAAGGATCCATGTCTTGCCAACAATTTTTTGGATGAAGTCAAATCCTTTGCCAATGAACTATCTGTTGTGGCGAAACCTGTTGATGATTCAAATTTAATTTTATCTGTTCTTAATGGTCTTAATTCCTCTTTTCACTCTTTTGTGACAACTTATATGTTGCTTGCTAAGGAGAAGTCCATGCTATTGTCTGACTTCCATGCAGAGTTGCTGAATTATGACCTTATGCAAAAATTCCATAGTCACTCTATTCAACCTGAGTTAGGACCATATGCTTTGTACACGTATAAAAATGGTTCCAAACCTGGATATCGACATAGTATCAACAAATCTCGATTCTCTAGATCCTCCAAACCCTCTGGTATTTCTTCTTCTTAGTTTTGACAGTCGTTACCTCACATGCCATCCTCATCACCAGCCACACCTGCTACTACGACTTCTCGCTCGCGATCTCCTTGTCAAATTTGCAGAAGGGAGGGACATCAAGCTCTGGATTGTTTTAATCGCATGAACTATTCCTTTCAGTGTCGTCATCCTCCAACTGAATTAGCTGCTATGGTGGTTGAAGCTAATACAACTTATCTTAGTCAAAATCAATGGTATGCTGACAGTGGAGCTAATGTTCATGTTACCTTTGATATTGCTAATCTAGCTAGCTCTCAACCTTATACAAGAGATGATTTAGTCGATGTAGGTAATGAGACAGTTTTGATCATCTCTCGTACTAGCACTACTTCTTTTCATACTCCTTTTACTCTCACCTTAAACATTGTTACATATTGTCCTCAAGCATTTGCACATCTGCTCTCCATTAATAAATTTTGCAAAGACAATAATGTCTACTTTGTACTCACCAGCTCTCTCATTTTTTCACAAGGCCAAGTGAAAATGGATTGTACCCAATAAACCTACGTCAGCTTCCATCTTCCAAATTTCATGCACTCACCATGACAGTTGGCGTCAAGGCTTCTACCTCCACATGGCATTGTCATTTAGGCCACCCCTCCTCTGTCATCCTTCATCGTGTCATTTCTAAATTTTCTCTCTCCAGTTAACGATTCAATCAATAAACAGACTCTTTGTGTGTCTTGTCAACTTGGCAAATCTAAACAATTGCCATTTTCTGACTCTACAACCAAGTCCACAGCTCTCTTAAAAATAATTCATTCTGACGTTTGGTCTCCATATCCACACCTTCATTGAGTAGCTGTCAGTATTATGTAATTTTTATTGATGACTATACTCGCTTTTGTTGGCTATTTCCCCTTTCTACTAAATATGATGTTTATTCAGTTTTTGTTAAATTCAAACTTTTAGTAGAAAAACAATTTAATTAAACCATTAAACAATTTCAAAGTGACAATGGTGGGGAATATTGCTCTAACATCTTTAAGCAATTTTTAAGTGCCAACGGAATTTTTCATCGTCTTTCTTGTCCTCATACCTCGTAACAAAATGGCCTTGCCGAGAGGAAACATCGTCATATTATAGGACTTACTCTTCTTGCCCCATCTGGTTTACCTAAACAATTTTGGGTTGATGAATTTCTCACCTCTATTTTCATTATTAATTGTTTACCTACCAAGGTTCTTGATTATTTATCCCCATTTGAACATCTTTTCCACATTCCTCTTGACTTCACCTATTTCCGGGCTTTTGGATGTCAATGCTTTCCATATCTTCGTCCTTACTCAACTGACAAATTATCCTATCGCAGCACACCCTGTATTTTCATTGGTTATTGTTCTAATCACAAAGGTTTTTGGTGTTTTGATCCATCTTCTAGGCGTGTCTATACATCCCGAAATGTGATTTTTGATGAAGGCCATTTCCCAATAATAGTACAATCTATCTTCACTGACTCTGCCAGCAACACAAGCTCCTCAGGTAATTCTCTTAATCTATTGTTATCTCCTCTCTCCACTATATTTATTTCTTCACCTGTTTTTCCAGCTCCTACTGTCCCATCTTCACCTTTCATTTCTCAAAATTCCACCTCACCCATCCATGATCTCCATCCATTTACACCAATTTCCACCTCTAGTCATTTTGCAACCCCTCTAGCCTCTCCCAATTCCTCTGCACCCATTTATCAATTTTATTCTTCTCATAACAGTGAGCATCCTACTCATCAAGACATATCACCTTCTCTTCCCCTACCTCCCTCTCACATGGTCACCAGATCCTAGACTAGCCATCTTAAACCCCGTAGCTTTCCTGGTTTCCACACATATTACTCTACCTGTCACCCTCTTCAAACTTTGCATGCAGGTATGGTCATCTCTGAGCTTTGCACCTATGCTTAAGCAGCTTCCTTTCCTGAGTGGCAGGCAGCAATGGACACCGAATTTCAGGCATTACTCAAGCATGACACCTGGTCTTTATGCTCTCGTCCTCCTAGAAAAAATATGGTGCCTTGCAAATGGGTCTTCAAACTAAAGAGAAGGCCTGATAGAAGTATTGAACGTCATAAGGCTAGACTTGTTGTTGTTGGCTATTATAGAAAAGTGTGATAGACTTTAATGACACGGTCAGTCCCTGTCATCAAACCTTTGACTGTTCGTATGTTCCTTACAATTGTTGTTTCTTTCAACTGGGCATTAGGCAGCCTGACGTCTCTAATGCTTTTCTCAATGGCATTTTAGAGGAAGAGGTATACATGACACAACTGAAAGGCTTTGAAGATCCAGTGCACCCTCACTTTGTTTGTAAGCTTCACAAATCTCTCTATGGTTTAAAGCAAGCCTCTCGGGCTTGGTTTCATCGTCTATCTATTGCATTATTGTCTCTTGGCTTTCATAGCTCCCAAGTTGATCCCTCCTTGTTCACTTATCACCACGTTTCAGTGTATGTGTTCTTATTAATATATGTGGATGATATCCTTGTCACATCTAATGACCAAGAATTCACTACATCTCTTATAACTAACCTGCAACTTGAGTTTTCCATGAAGGACCTTGGCTAGGTGGCTTACTTCCTGGGTATTAAAGCTACACGTTCTCCTTCCGAGTTGCATCTTTGATAAACAAGATATATTATTGATCTTTTAGATCGAGTACACCTCCTTGGCATCCGACCTTATAGAGCTCCTTGTGTCTAAGGCTCTAAACTATCTAAATTTGTTGGGGAACCTCTTTCAGATCCAACTAAGTACAGGCAAACAATTGGTGCCTTACAATATGTCACCCTCACGCGTCCTGACATTGCATACTTAGTAAATCAACTTTCCCAACACATGCAGACTCCAACCTCTACCCATTAGACAACATCCAAACATGTCCTATGTTATTTGAAGAATACACTTGATCATGGCCTTTTCTACAAACCTGGTTTCTAGGTCTAGCATTGTGGCACAATATCATTGTTTAGCTCTTGTTACAGCTGAAGTGTATTGGCTACATATGCTTTTGTGTGAGCTTAAAATTTCCCTTCAAGTTGCCCCTATTGTTTGGTGTGACAATATTAGTACTCTAGCCCTTGCCTCCAATCCAATTTTCCATGCACGGTCTAAACACATCGAAGTTGATTACCATTTTATCCATGAGAAAGTAGCCAATCGAGACATAATTTTACAACATGTTCCCACTTCTTTGCAGCCTGCTGATGCTTTTACCAAGGGACACAAAGCTGATCGTTTTTGTTTGCTACGGGACAAACTCTCTATGTTGGATCTCCCTGCTGATTTGCGAGGGAATGATAAAGATAAGAGTCGTGTTATATCTCCATGTTAATTTACGAGGGAATGATAAAGCTAAAAGTCATCCTATATGATTAGGATGATCTGTGACTAGTACTTAAAAGTGCATATTTATCAAGGTTTTATATCATCATTTTGCACTTGAAGTATCAATAACTCCTTAACTAAAGCATGTTTTATAATAACAAGTCTAATACTATAAAATGCCTTAATATATAGTAAATGTTCATCTTAAATGCAGGCCTATCATATAAATCAAAGGATTGATTGATGAGTTCAAGTATGGAAATTGAAAGGACAAAGAGAGGGCCAAACTTAGAAAAGAGATGTTGGTGTAGTCCAAACTGGAACATTGTTTGGTAATTGAGTCATATCTTGAGTTCTAGATGTCAAAATGATCTCAAATGTTTACATAGATTCAGTAAGACATAGGCCTACAACTTTCATGTGGACACCAAGATCTAAGAAGGCCGTTTGCAAGTCCAAATTATAGCAACAACGGAGAAGTCCGAATCTGTCCAGCAGCCCAAACATTGTTCAGTGTTTGGCCCATATCTGGAGTTCTAGAAGTCCAAATGACCTCCATTCTTTTTCAAGAAAGCTAAGACAATTTCCTACAACTTTTATGTTTTCAAGTGGTCTCAGTTCTGATGCTAGCAATTTCGTTTTATTCAGACAAGAAGATAAGGATTTTCACCAAGTCAAGAGTTGGCCACCCACTCAACAATTAGTCATCAAATCAATAATTCCGAATTTTTGCCTATAAAAGGAGGCATTTGCCATGCATTTAGGGGCTTGGTTGTTAAGATCATGAACTTGCTCTTGCTCTCTCTCTCTTGATATTTTTTTTGTAATTTTTAAGTTTTGCTTTTATTAATATCTTGTTTATGCTTTTCATTTCCTTTCCTTTACTTAGTTAACTTGTATTTTCTTTATGTTCTTATTTTGTTTATTTATGTTTCTCTTTTTCATTATGTTTAGCTAAGTTTATTATGTCAAGGTGAAAAGGTTACACTAATGGTGTAAGAATAAATATAGTGTAAACTCAACATGGATCTTAATGTTTAATATAACATGTCTTATCTTTTTATCTTACTAATTCTTAACACCTTGCTTAATCTAGATTTGTGTTGTATAACACTTGGTCAACAAATGCTTGGCACTCTCATAGCCCAACCGTATGGTATTACCTACACCTGTGCTATGAAAGGAACTTGATTTGTTGTTAACATAAGTTAGCATCATGAATTCCTGACAATATTTAAAAGTTTGGTGTTACTTAAATAAGATAATTAATATGATTATGTTAATAATTTATAATGAGCTATTAATGAGAAATCATCCGATTGGAACCTCCTTTGTTAACATAAGTTAGCATCATGAATTCCTGACAATATTTAAAAGTTTGGTGTTACTTAAATAAGATAATTAATATGATCATGTTAATAATTTATAATGAGCTATTAATGAGAAATCATCCGATTGGAACCTCCTTTGTGTGTAGTTTCCAGTTGAATAATAAGAGTTTATACTATACTTGTTTGAAATACCATTAGTGGATCCTCTAACCTTGACATTTGTTTTTATCATTGTTCAATCCTTACATTAATCTTCCATCTCAAAGTTCTCATTAATTTCTTCCTCTTCTTCTTTTATTTTTTTTATTATTATTACTACTACTTCTACTACTACTACTACTACTACTACTATTAGTATTAGTATTAGTGTTATTATTATTACTATTACTATTACTATTACTATTTCTATTATTATTATTATTTACATTCTTGTTATATATTTTATGTACGTTAAGTATGCTCTGTGTTTGATCAAGGATCCTGACATTGTTGGTCTTGCCTTGTTCATTCGCATCAGAAATCTGTTTGTATTATATAATATATCTCTTTGATCTTTTTCATAAAATTAGTATATAGGCTGAAAATCTGTGACCCGATCTTTTAGATCATTCTCAGGTATAACAACGCCACGTACTGAGTATTATTATTATTATTATTATTATTATTATTATTATTACTACTACTGCTGCTGCTATTATTGTTGTTGTTGTTGTTGTTGTCGTTGTTATTTATAATTTATATAATTAACCTCTCTGTGGTTCGACCCCGGTCTTGCCGGGTTATTTATTACTTCAACACTCCTGCACTTGGGAGAAGACATCAATCTTTTGGTCGTGTCAATCTGCATAGGGTGTGTGCCTTATCCTATATTAGAATCCCATGTAAATTATATCTCTTGTAACAAACGTATAAAACTGGTCTTTGTATCAGATGTAAACACTGTGGTTATATAAGCTAGAATACAAAAGATATCTGGCAACCTTTTCCAGAATTATTTCAATACGTCTTCTTTTTTTGTCATTTTCCGTGTGGATGCTGAGAAAATTTAAGAATTGTAAAGGAGTTTCAGGAATTTGAATAATAAGACTTCACTTTTGGAACTCGAGAAAATTTGTGGTTTTCATGCAAATTTTGGGTCTGCTCATACTTTTTGGCTCAGCACCAAACTAAGGGTACTCTGGTCATTTTCATGACCTTGACTAATTTTTCTTGATTATTGAGTAACCACTACCTTGATCAATATTTAGACACTAGAAAATCTGTATAATTTGATATTCAGTGATGAGGATTTGACACTTTGCAGCTGTATATTTCACAAAAAATTTAGCATTTCTTTTGAGATTGTGACAATGGAGTGTTTCATCTTATAAGAAGAATACTTTTGTAAAATACATATAAATATTTGCACAAATTCTGTTTTGATTGTGCATAATGGAAGGGGATTGTAGTGAAATTCACATATCACATTTTGATGTTGAGAAAATAAATGACTCCATAAAAGATGGGCCAATTTCGTAAAAATAAAAAATGTTGTGAAAGAAGTTGCATGGATTGTCATTCCTTATGATCGATATCACTCTCTATATAATCTTTATGTCTATTTGTTTTTGTATGTAATCAATATCACTCTTTATTTGACAAAATATGAAGCTCTATGATTTTAAAGAATTTACTAGGACTAAAAAATCCAATATATTTTCAGCTGATGATTATCGCCAGTGTCATCCCAAACTTCAATTTTTAAAACCACGTGGCTGCATGTAACAGTGTTGTAGATTAGTTTGAATCTATTAATGTAAATAAATTTGTAAAAATATAGATTTAGCTCAAGATTATCCAATCTACTTTCATACTTCTCTTAATTCATTATTAATTATTTATGTATATATAAACTTATACACATTAATTTACGAAAATTACAACTCGACAATAAAATTGACAATATAAAACAGAACCATTAAATACGTTATTATTTATTTCATCATAACACACCAGAGTCAGTAATTCGATATAAGTTTCAACAATTTACAAACAATTATAATTTTACAAAATCTAAAATAAACCATAACATTTACAAAATCATAAATCCATACAATAATTTTGTTTCAGAAAAAACAATAAAACAACACTCAAACAAATACATATGCTAAAAACCATGCTAGATATTTTAAAATTGTGTTCAAATTTTTTTAAAAAGATAGATCTACTTAAAATATAAAAAAATACATAATAAATCAAAACACGGATGCTATGACTAGAAAAGTTGAAGAAGGATGAGCTGTGTTGAGATGAGAGAGGGTTGTTTCCTTAGTTGCAGAGGAGGGGGGGTTTGTTTAGATGCAAATAGGAAGAAGGAGAAATAAGGGAGGGGAGGGTCAATAGTCAGTCCATATATTA
This sequence comes from Populus alba, assembly GCF_005239225.2. Classification (NCBI taxonomy): domain Eukaryota; kingdom Viridiplantae; phylum Streptophyta; class Magnoliopsida; order Malpighiales; family Salicaceae; genus Populus; species Populus alba. The sequence continues at coordinate 13,333,812 of NC_133294.1, read as the reverse complement.
ACTATTGTCAATGGAATTACTGATAAAAAAATTTTGTTTGTCAATCCGTCAACCATTCTGTCGGTATAATAGATCTGTCAACCATACAATGGTATGGACATCCCTGTTCAAATCCAACTATAATTGTGTTGGTATCCACAAAAACTTACACGTCATTGTATTTTTTGGTTTTATAAAATTCTTTCTATTCTAACTGAGATTCCCTAAGTATATACGACAAAATATTTTTGTCGGTAGTTAGCGATGGAAACAATTCGGTAGGTAAATATCACCTCAAAATACCGACAGAAAAAAAAAACCAAAAGTGATTCTGTTTATATTCGTAGATTTTCTGGTAATGTCTATTGCATCAAAGCCTTTTCCCTAAATGTTCATGGTCAATGCTATATTAATATTGGATATTAATTAGAGTTGTTGAAACCGATACATATTGTTGTTACTAATTTTTGGGCCCTACATGTTGGAGATGGTGTGTACCTCTTTTGAACAAAATGCAAGATTTTATCTCATTGCTACTGGAAGATTGACAAAAGTAGAGAAGAAAGAAATGTTTTTTTAATCTTGTTTCAGTTGTTTTTTGCTCTCCTTATCCTCCCCCTTTACTGCCAAAATCATCAGGATTCTTAGGTTAATTAGGAGACTTCATGATGCTAAATTTGTTCCTTCTTTATCTGGTCTTTAAGGTTGGATAAATTCCTCAGAATTTGCACTAAAAAGAACTGATTCTGCTGTTGTCGCAATTCTGTTGGGATACCAACTTTGTTCTAACTTAGACTTTGATTTTGATGTTTAATATCTGACCATCCCAGCTATATTTTGTCATTCATGACACGTTAAAGAATTCATCTGCATTTTTATTGGGTCCTAAGGCCCACTGTTCTTAGGTTAGACTCTCAGTCATATTGGGATGCTCGGTATTGTCAGTTTCCGAATCCTAAAGCAAAAATAATAGGCGGACAAAGCGAGAAGAGAAAAAGAAAGGAGATGCCTTTATTTTATTCTCTTAGGGAATTTATTGAAGGGGACGGTCTTTCTTATGAAATAGGGCCACCAAGCCCACTTCGATTAGCTACTTAGGATTCAACACACAGACGGGATTTCGAACATTGTCATTGTTCGATGAAAAATCTAATTTACTACCCTGCCCAATTGAATTTCACGGAAAAAGAATTCGCTCTTTTATCTTGTTCATAGAGGTTTCCTAATTAGGAATCAGGGACATCGGTAAAAAAAAAATTATATGTATGATTCTTTCCATAATTTCCTCTTATGTCACCAAAAAAAATCCATTCTTCAGATTTTTCCTTTGATTCGGATAAATAAATACTTATTCTAAATAGTTATCAGGAAACCCTTTTTGACCAACTAGATTGTGGCCGGATTCTATTCTTCACAACGGTTTTATTAGACTTTGAATCCTACTTGAAAATTGTATTCCAAGACATGTTGATGAATTTGAGTTTTTGAATTGCCTAATTTTGATATCAGAAGCTCTAGATATTCTCGTTTGAATGTCTAGTTAAAAGTAGAAAATCCTGCTGCGAGAAGGATCCTGACCTGAGTTTGCAGGTCTGATTCGAGGAACCCAATTTAATGTTTCAAGGATTATCGAGTTAATTAAAGACCAATTTTAAACTTTGAAAAGTTAATTGGTTTCGTTGAAGGAATTGAGAATAGGGACTGGATCAGAAAACGCCATCATAATTTTTGTTACTAAAGCAACCCATAGAAATTAATTAGCATGGTATTGTTCATTTTTATTTCCCTTTCCCGTCTGCAATTCTTTCCTTTTTCTCTACACATCCATTCCCACTAGTTTTTCTTTTGAATTTCTCCTTCGTTAATTGGCATGTACAAGATTTGCAGCTACGAGAAAATGCCATCAAGGGAACCATTTTACGCCTCTTTTGTGCCAGCTGCAAAATGACATGAAGAGAGGAACCTCACCATCATCTAATGGCTGAGATTTTATCCCTAACACAGATGGCTGGGATGAGGTGTTAATGAGGAAAGTAATTACTGGAATCATCAGAATATGAATAAGAATATTTTGGTTTAATTTGATTGTAAATTAGCCGAGATTTACATCCTAGATCAGTGCATTGAATCTTTCCTAAATAGAGCTATGTATAGGCTATATATATACCTCCTCTACTGACCTAACCAAAAGGGGAATGAAAAAAAAGAGAGCAGGGAAACGAAAAAGAAGAGATATAGAGAGGAGAGAAAAAACGCAGAGAACATGGGAGAGCAGAGAGTTTTTTCTTTATTTCATCCTTTCGTTACTGTGAAAGAAAGGAAAAGGAAAACATAACAGAGAAGAGGGAAAGAAAAGATAAGAAAACAGGAAGAAGAAGGGAGAAAGAGGCAGGCAACAAAACAACACAGTCGAAAGCAAGAAAAAAACATAGAGGCAAAGGCGTCAATTCAACCAGCACACCACACCTTCATTGCCATCATCTTCACCATCTCTAGAGAGAGCATCAGGAGAAGATAAAAAGCATGCCAAAACCAGCGTGGCCATCATTTTTTTGTCTCCAGAACCAATGACCACCGACCGTGCGCAGAAGCTTCAGTGCCATCGTCTTTGCCCGGCTTAGCGCCAAGTAAGTTTTCATGCATTCCTTTAACTTTGCATTTTCATTACATAGTTATTGTGCATGCCTTTGTGTTTGTTTTTCAAGTGAATTATAATTCACTTGAATAGTAACTGAGCAATGCACGCCTGAGGAAACTCATGCGTGCCTCTTGTGTCCAGCCAGGTCACTGGTTTGGGCAAGTGATCCGGCTATGCCTGCTGGGTTTAACCCAGCCATATGGGCCGCGTTGAACCCAACTCCAAAAAACAAAACGAGTGAGATTATTGGTTCTCGTGTATTTATTTTGTGGTTTGTATTTTTATATTGTAGAAATACAAATATGACATTAAAATACCCGATTTTCTACAGAATGTTGCAAATATATATATGTGTGTGTGTGTGTAAAAAACAAAAAAAACAACATTTTCTTGTGTGTTGTATATGACCAATATCCTAATGTATTTTGAACATTTCTCTTAAAAAAAAATATTCGAAGTTTAAAAGAAAGTGTGTTTTAACATGAATTTCTTAAGCACAAAAATTATTTTCTTGCATTTTGGATTTTACAACATGTTTGTAAATTCCAAAGGGTGTTGGCCAATATTCTAGAAATATAAAAATCTTATTTTTAGGGAATTCATCTATTATTCATTGTTAATATTTGGGGAATTCATCTATTATTCATTAAAATATTCCATATGGGCCGGGTCGATTTCTGTTTTCAAAATAGAAGACAATCAAAGGACTGTGTATTTCGAATAACGTATGTTGGGTCTTTGATCAAAAAGCTTGATTTTCAAAAGATTTTCAAAAAGGACATCTCCGATTTCATTTTAACAAACTAGACTTTGAATAGACATGATCTTTGAAATATGAGAGTTGATTCCAGAACAAGGAAGATTATCAAACACAGAAGAACATTGATTGAGTATGCAAAATCGTTGATAGAAATGACATTGAAGTCCTCGACACTCCTTGAAAAGTTGAGCAGCTAGGGGCAATACAGTAGACCTTGAAAAGGAAAAACAAGCAGTGCTAAGATCAGCTACGAGGCAATGATTAAATGATGAATCAGTGAACCAGCTATGAGGCAATGATTAAATGATGAATCAGTGAACTGAAGACAATGATGTTCAAAGACAGATAATCAATGAACGAGCACATTCAGATCATACTGGGGGCAATGTCATGGCCCATGCTCCAGTGAACCATGTCGGCAATGGAGAAACAAAGATGCACTTAAAGGACAATCTCATATTGTCATTTTTTGAAACATGGTTATAGACAGATGTTATCACACAACTGCACTGAATGAATGTCGGAAAGGCACCCACCTCGAAGACTGATTGTGGGACATCTATTTTGAAGCTCAAATGCGCACTTCACCGCATGAATATGGGTGATAACATGAACATCATTGATGATGCCAACGCAGGTATTTTCACGATCTGATTTGACAAGCTAAGAGGAATCCATAGAGAAATACATCGCGCTTACAATGATGAGTTGTTTACTGCAAAGCGTGAGATACATGTCTGGATGACTTGGCAGTTCCATGAAGGCTGGTGACCATACATACTTGAATGGTGTTTCAACCGAAGACAAGTTCATGACTGATTAACAAACGTGATGGATGTTGGCATGATGCATACAATCAATCAGAGGATAAGTTCTCAGAAGAAGCCAGGAGAGAAAATCTCTCATGATGAATCAAGCAGTACTACACTTGGGGGCAGGGTCAAGCTTTATGAACGATGCAAGCAGTAATTGTCGAAGACAGCCCGGGATGGGCACTACATTTACAGTTGAGTGGATGGCTAGCACATGAATGAGCTAATGCATCGGAAGAACAAAGAAAGCTTTGAGATGCAAACAAGGGCACCCTATGACGATGGAGCATCAAAGAGGGGGGACCTATATTTCAAATCAGGTAAGGATACATGCATATCATCTAACCTCCAAAAAAAAAAAAAAAAAAATGAAGAGATCAACATTGCAACCGGAAAGCCTCGAGTTTTCAACCCTTGCAGTCAGGAAACACCGAGTTTTCAAACCCCATGATCAGGAATTAGCAGGAAGCACCAAGTTTTCCAGCCTTTTCTTCTGTCATCCCCTCGGGACTTCGCCAGGTAAGTCCTATTTTTTTACACTTGTCATATCACATTTTTTCCATCTGGGTAGGTCGCCCATCATAATAAGACCGTTCATCATATTTTTTCCATCTGGGTAGGTCACCCATTACAATGAGACCACATTTTACATTTTTTCCATCTGGGTAGGTCACCCATTACAATGAGACCACACTTCACATTCTTTCTATTTGGGTAGGTCGCCCATCACAACGAGACCACTTCGTCATATTTTTTCCATCTGGGTAGGTCACCCATTACAATGAGACCGCACTTCGTATTTTTTCCACATGGGTAGGTCACCCATTACAATGAGATCACACTTCACATTTTTTCCATCTAGGTTCGTCACCCATACAATGAGACCATCATATTTCTGGGGGTTCGTCACCCATACAATGAGACCATCATATTTCCGGGGTTCGTCACCCATACAATGAGACCAGCATTTTTCTAGGGTTCGTCACCCGTACAATGAGACCAGCATTTTTCTAGGGTTCGTCACCCGTACAATGAGACCAGCACTAGGGTTCGTCACCCGTACAATAAGACCAGCACTAGGGTTCGTCACCCGTACAATGAGATCAGCAGCACTAGGGTTCGTCACCCGTACAATGAGACCAGCATTTTTCGAGGGTTAGTCACCCGTACAATGAGACCAGAATGAGGTTGCCAGATGGGATCTCATGTAACTTTGGTTAAAGGGAATCGCCAGATGGGATTTCAGGTTAACCGAGTTACACATATTTTCGTTCCAGTTGAATGAGGTCGCCAGATGGGATCTCAAGTAAACCCAATGTGTGGGCAGGTCGCCCGTGAAAATAGACTATTGGGAGAGTGTGGGTCGGTCGCCCGTGAAAATAGACTTGAGTGAGTATGTGTGGGCAGGTCGCCCGTGAAAATAGACATGAGTGAGTATGCGTGGGCAGGTCGCCCGTGAAAATAGACATGAGTGAGTATGCGTGGGCAGGTCGCCCGTGAAAATAGATCAGAGTGAGTATGCGTGGGCAGGTCGCCCAAGATAATGAAATCATTTTCCTTTTGTTTTCTTTACAAAGCTTACTATGCAAAATTTTGAAGAGTTTTGCTTCGTAAGCATTGTAAAGAGGGGGCATCTGTTGCTACCCAATTTTTGACCCATGTTTTGATATATTTTCAAAAAAATCCAAAAAATTGAGAAAAGCAAAGAAAATCCAAAAATATGTTTTTTAATATATTTTCATCATTTTAGCATTTTCAACGTCGTCTAAAAAAAAAGAATTTAAATTGTTAAAAGATTTTCAAACGTGTTCGACGTTTCACGCGTCATTTTTAAATCATTGATTTTCCGCATTTAAGTCGACGTTGATATTGCTCGTTTTCAAAAAATACAAAAAAATAAGAAAAATCAAAAGTTACAAAAAAAAAAAGAAGTTGAGGGACCAAGTCGAAAAACCTAGCAATATTTTTGCCTATAAATACCATGCTAAACTGATTTTTAAGAGGGGGGGGTTAATTTTGGAAACACAAAAAATATACAAAAAAACCTAAACCTAATCCTTTTTTTGAAGAGCAGCCGCCCCCCCCCTCTGGTTTGAATTTTTTCCCAGCCGCCGGAGCCAATTCATTTTTTTCTCCCCCAAACAGCCCCCCAAAGCACCCGGATTATCCTTTCTCCCTCACCAGCAGATCCAGCCGAAACCCCCTTCCTCAGCAGCGTCTTCTTCTCCTCTCAATAGCAGCGCCTCCACCCAAATCAACCCGCAGCTCCGGCGCTTCCTGTTGAAGACGATCGCTGCTTCCCCAGCTTGGACCCGTGGGTTTCTTCTCCTCCGGTCGCCTCCAGCAGTCCCTATCTCCCCGTCATCTTCCCTCTCGGCCTGCACAGAGCCGCCGCTCCTTCTCCCCTCCGCCGCAGTCTCCCAGCTTCTCCACCTGACGAATCCGAAGCCAGCCTCGACAGGCCTTCACCGAAGCCGGCCACCCTCTCGCAACGCAAGTCCCCCCCTTCATTCGGCCTCCAGTAGCAGCGACCGGCTCGCCGAACACCAGCAGCAACACAGCCGCCGTCAGACCTGCCTTCACCACCTGAAACGGAGGAGGAGAAGACACCCACCACCGCAGCTGGGCATCACCGGATCTGCAACCAGACGCAGAAAAAAAAAAAAAACAGATCTAAGAAATGAAACAAACAAATTAAAATCAACTGCCTGTGTTGTTTTTGGGTTTCTTTGCAGGTCGTCGCCGGCGTTGGGAGGCTGAGAAGAAGAAGTCGATCAAGCCCCCTGCTGTGGCTTTTTTTTTCCGGTAGCGCGTGAACCCATGCGCCGCCAGTGACGGTGGCGCGTGGGGAGACGCGCCGGAACTGTTCATGCGGGTGCAAAAGTCCTTCCCTGCAATTTCGGGAGTTTTGAGGGACCATTTTGTAAATTTTAAAGTTTTAATGTAATTTTTGTTTATTTATTTTAAATTTGTAATATGTGAATGTAAAAGAAAAAAAAAGGAAAAGAAAAGAAAATAATAATAAAAAAAAAGGGGATGTGTGTGTTGGTGTATTTTTATTTATTTATTTTGAATTTGTATTTGTATTTGTATTTGCATTGTGGATGTAAAAGAAAAGAGAAAAGAAAAAGAAAAGAAATGAAAATAGTGAATGTGTGTGCTTGTATTTTTGTTTTATTTATTTGTACATATTTTTTAATGATAAAATTGCAAATATATTAAAGAAGAATTTAATATTTTGATCGGATCACGGTTAAGAATTATTAACTTATACGTAAGTGATATTTCTAATTTCTGATGAAAAGACAATTATTAAAACTTCTTTAACACATCAAATTCACGAAGCAGCTTACCTCAGGTAGGGTGCGTTAGGGGTGCTAATACCTTCCCTAACCACAACCAGTCCCTTACCCGCGAATCTCTGACGAGACCAGTACATCCGGTTTCCTAGTAGCCCGCAATCAATTACTAGGTGGCGACTCCAACGAACCAAATTCAAGCAAACGCAATAAACGAGATTTAAATCGCCAGCCGATGCCGCGCGCTGATTTTTTTTGGGGTGCGACAACAATCATGCAATGATCATTCACTTTTTACTCTAACTGAAGGTATATCTTTTCTTGCTCTTCTTGTCTGCGTAGATAACATGGTTATTGTTGCAAATGATATTTTGCAGATCCAAAAGCTCAAGAATTATCTTAGTACATGTTTCTCTATCAAGGATCTTGGCACTCTTAAGTATTTTCTTAGCTTGGAGCCTGCTCGTTCTCCTCATGGGATATCTCTTTACCAACGTATATATACTCTTGACATGTTGAAAGAAAATGGGATGATTGGTAGCAAACCAGTTGCTTTTCCTATTCCCCAACAAGATCGACTGTGTTCAGATTATGGTGAACCATTAAAAGACCCTAGCCAATAGCGTAGCTTAATTGGGTGTCTTATTTATCTCACCATTTCTCGGCCTGATATCACTTATGCAGTACCACTTCTCAGTCAATTCATGCAAAAACCTTGTCATCCATATCTTGATGCTGCCTATTATGTTCTTTGTTATAGGAAGAGTTCTCCTAGTCAAGGTCTTTTTTTCCTTCAAATAATGATTTTCATATCAAAGCTTATTGTGATTTCAACTGGGCAAGTTGTCTCATGACTCGACGATCTATTACATGTTATTACACTTTTCTTGGTGATGCTCCTATATCTTAGAAATCCAAGAAGCAACCCACAGTGTCACGTTCCTCATCAGAATCAGAATATCGATGTATGGCTGCTACCACTAGTGTGCTGATATGGTTACGTAGTTGCTTGCTGATCTATCTTTGCCTCATTCTCAACCAATGCTTTTGCACTGTGATAATCAATTAGCTTTACTTATTGCTGCTAATCCTGTTTTTCATGAGTACACTAAACACATTGAGATCGACTGTCATTTTATTCGTGAGCACTTACAATCTGGCATAATTGCTGCATAATATGTTTCAACTCAATTTCAATTGGCAGATATATCTTGACTAAAGCATTGGGACGTGATCGCTTTTGGGTTAATGTTTTCTTCAGACTCCAAATGGGATGGACGTAAACCCAACACTTTTGGGTCATCAAATAATTTGAAAACTATTTATAAACTTGGATTAGTATGCTTCTAATAACCAACTATTAACAAGTGGTTGCGTGGATCTTATTTTAACTTATTGATGCAGTTCATTAAGCACTTAAAAAACGTTAGATATAATGTCGAATTTCTTTTATGATTTTATGGATTGATTGATACTTTCCTCTAGACTGTACAGTCATCGATTTTATAAAAAATAGATGTATGTTTAATGTTTGTTTATTTAAAAGTTATAGTAGATGTTGCTTTTAAAATGTTTTTTTTGCTTTGAAAATATCAAAATAATATATTTTTTTATTTTTTAAAAAATTATTTTTGACATTAACATTTTCAAAACAATACAAATACAAAAAATTATAATAATTCAAAGCTAAAAAAAAATCAAAATTTTTTCAAAAGTAAATTCCAACCACAATTCCAACCACTTCATAATATTCCAACCATTCATAATATTGGCAAGTCTCAAAATCTAACCCTGGAAAATAATAAGCATAGCTAAAAACGAGTGATTAACATGTCAAAACTTTTTGAAATCGTCATAATTGAGGTGGCTTTGGTTTCAACGAGATACGCATAAAACATCTCCATCCTGGAAATTAAATGCGGAAAGTGCATCACCATTTTTTCCAGTCAAATCTGCTCTGATCATTTGGTGGATATCAAATAACCAATTAATTTATTTTAGCCAAATTAATGATATCAACAAGTCTTCCACCTTACAATCATCTGTTTGGCCAAACATTTTTTCTGGTTAAGCATAAATTCAAAAATCTTTGATACGAGAGAGAGAGTATATTACAAGTAAATTCCAGGTGAATGCAAGTACATTAAAGTAAGTATATTATATGTTTCGATAAGTATGGTAGAAATTATTTTTAATTGTGTTTTTTTTAAAAAAATTATATTAAAATAATATATTTTTTATTTTTTTAAAATTTATTTTTGACATCAGCTATTTAAAATAATTTAAAAATATAAAAAAATTAATTTGATAAAGAAATTAAATTTTTTTTAGAATTAGAATTAAGAATGGAGTTTTTGAAAGTTGTAATAGGCGAGAATGTGAAAACTTCAAGAGAACGTTTTGATTAGCAAAACGTAAAAATCAGAGTTTATAAAAATTGAAAGAGATTAAAAATCAAAAGATCTCTTCACAGTGCTATAATATTAATATTTAGGAGGACAAATTGAGTGCAAGTATTAGTACATATAAAATTGGTTATTTAAATAATTTTAGAAACAACGAGGAAAGGGGAAATATGCATTCCGGAACGTAGCTATCATCTCCATTCTCCCGTACCAGTTAAAATATCAAGTCAAGTGGCGACGTTGTATTTGGAGAGGAGACCAGGGAAAGCCATATCAACAAGTCTTCCACCTCACAATCATCTGGGTGGCCAAACATTTATATTTCCAATTAAGTATAAATTCAAAAATAAATATAAAAAAACCAAGTCTTCCACCTGTTGTAATAAAATATAATGAATAGAAAAAAAATAAATAAAACCTGAGACGTGGACAATCATTGTCCTTAAAGATATTTCCTTAATACAAAACTATCTTTTAGGATTTAAAAGGATGTTTGTTTTGGAGGTATTGTTGGTTTTTTTTTGTGAATCCCACCAAAAAAACATATATTTTTTGTTTTTAGAGGTATGGTTTGTACTTTAATAAGTTCTTTTTCTAAATTGAGGGTTACAAAAATAGTTAGATTAAGATCGAAAGAAAATACCAACAAGTTTTTGCAAACACAAAAAAAATAATATGGTGTTTTTTAGCACATCTTAATAGTAAGAGTACATGATATATATATATATATATATATAGACTACTAGTATGTAACAGTTAGGTAGATAAAAAATTAGAAAATAAAAAAGTTATTATACCAATTAAAAAAATAAAAGAGCTTTTAGGGAATTAAAATGTTATAACTGTTAAAGAAAGTTTTTTTAAAAATAAAGTTGTTAAGATTTTATGATTGTTTAAAATATATAATTTCAATTGTTTAAAAAAATATGGTTTCAATTTAAGGGCAAAAAAAAATTTATTGCTAAAGATAAAACGTTTACATGTGATGCCTCACATATAGGAGGGCAATTAAAATTTTTTTTCTTGCTCAGTTCAATCTTATACACACAAGCCTGTTATTATTTTTTTTTTGGTTATTATTGCATATTAAAATTTTCTATATAATTATAAAGGTTATTCCTAGTCATTTATTGGTATAAAAGCCTTATGTTCATTGCATGTCTTTATTGAGATACAAAAAACTCATGTATATAATATAATTTAAATTTATAATAATGACTTAGCATATCTAATATAGACGTGTTATATTTTATGCGACAAATTAAATGAATATCCATTTCACGATTCAAATACTAATGTATACAAAAGGATGTGTCTTATCACTAAGATCATATATACTAATATCATTCCCAATTCCATCTATTAATTAAATACATATAATATGAATCCTTCCAGGAAACTCTTGTTAAGTTGCTTTACACTCGGAAGCTTGACCGACGAACCTCATTTCTAAAAAAGAATAAATAAAAAAACCAAGTCTTCCACCTCAGTCTTCCATACAATTTAAGTGGTTTGAACTCGAGAAAATAAGGTAATCTACAGCTTTGTTTTGTTTTTTCTCTATCATCAGGAGCATAAAGAAATCAGATGAGGACATTCATGTTCCACCTCTCGGGCAAAGTGTATGTATATATATAATTTTTTCCAGCTTCTGGTTTCTCGTTCGGCAACTTATTAGTGCAAACTTTGTTGACCAGTCTATTTCGCTGTTGGTCTCCGATGATGCGTTTCATATTGTAATTTAAAAGTATTTTAAAAGATTTAAATTTTTTTATTTTTTTTACTTTAAATTAATATTTTTTTTAATATTTTCAAATCATTTTAATACTATCAAGTCTTCTTAGTTTGTTAGGCATCACCGATCCTTCCAGGAAACTCTTGTTAAGTTGCTTTACACTTGGAAGCTTGACCCGACGAATCTTGATGCTGACAAGTATTCTTAGTTGTAACGTAGCTATTTCAAAATGTTTGATTTGATAAACTTGAGAAAATGAGCTTGTGTGAATAAGTAAAAAATGATTAGTAAGTAGATTATTTAAGATATTGAAAACTAGCAGACATTGTAATGGTGGTTGTTTGTTTAAAAATATTATTATTAGATTGAATATTAATTAAAGCTATTGAGACTGATAAATATGATGTTCTTTTTCTTATAAAAGAAAACCATTATTCTCATTAAACTGAAGTATGAGAGATACTTTAGAACTTAATATATAGATACTTGTCAGATAACTTATAAATTGAATTGACTAGACTAATATACAGGGAATTACAATTCTAGACCTAAAAAAATTAAGTTGGGATTTAATTGAATAAATTTATAAAATTAGCCTTAAATTATATATATATATTATTTAAGGTGCAAATTAATATTTTATCATTTATAAGGTTTTTATTTTTCCTTATAAATAGAAAGCTATGTCTCTTATTTCACGTGGATAATGAAAAAGGTGAGTAGAGTACAATATTGAAATACCTAAAAAAAAGAGAGCTTTTACTTTAAGGTATAACAAATCCCTTTCTTAAAGTCGAAATAAAGTTCAAATCTTTAGGTAATCTTCGCATAAATCTTAAACAACTCTAAATCATTCTAATAAGATTCTCGGGACTCCTGAAAAAAAAAATTCAAATTTACTATTTTCACTACATATTTGTGTTTGTTAGAGAATAATATAAATCATATATTGGGACCTCATTTAATAGCTTAAAATTTTAGATTGAATTGGTTCTTTGACATGGTATCAGAGGGTTGATGACCAAGCGATCACAAGTTCGAATTTCACCATCCCTATTTATTTGATAAAAATTAAGCACAAAGTAACATGGATCTATGCAAGTTTTAAGCTCCAAGATCTTTCACTTGAGGGGATATGTTAGAGAATAATATAAATCATATCTTGGGACCTCACCTAAAAACCTAAACTTTTGAGTTGAATTGGTTCTTTGATAGTGTTTCATGAAATCCAACAAGAATGACTTTCATTTTCTCTTTCTTTGTAATACACACACGGTTTTGGACTCGAAATGGGATGGAAGTAAACCCAACATTTTTGGGCCATCCAATATTTTGAAAACTATTTATCAACTAATAACATATGACATGGACTCAGATTAAATGGTTTATGTTCTAAGATAGAGCTTTTATATTGTTGAATTTTTTTATGATTTTAGGGATTGATTGATATTTTTCTCTAGATTGTATAGTTATCGATTTTTACAAAGATAGATGTACGCATTGTTCCTGTTTATAAGTGCGGTAGATGTTGCTTTTTTTAATTATTTTTCTCTTAAAAATATATCAAAATAATAAATATTATAAAATTTTATTTTTAACATCATCATATCAAAATGATACAAAAATAAATAAAAATATTATAATTCAAAGCTAAAAAAAATTTCAGAATTTTTCAGAATTTTTATAAAGTTTTACCATTGTGATTAATTAATCTTTTAATAAACACCGTGTGCAAATATTGATGGAATTAAGTGCATAACCATTTTTTCCAGTCAAAAACTTACTGATCCAGTCTATGCTAATCAAATACTGGACCTACATAACCTTACTATCCATGAATATCAAGTCAAGTTGCGTTGTATTTGGAGAGAAGACCAAGGAAAGCCATACCGACAAGTCTTCCACCTTAGATTCATCTAGGTAGCCAAACAATTTTTTCTGGTTAAGTATATATTCAAAAATATCATTTCTTAAAAAAAAAAAAAACCAAGTCTTTCACCTTTTGTAAGAAAATCCAATGAAAAACAGAAACAAAATAAAATATGAGGCATATACGAAGAATGTCCTTAAGAAATTTTTTCTTTATGCAAGGCTATTCTTCATGATTCAATAACTACCTCCTCTAAAACAAGAATTACATAAATAACTAGACAAAAATTAAAAGGAAATACCAGCAAGCTTTGCATACACAAAACATTTTGCATTGGTGTTTTTAGTACACCTTGATTGTAAAAATACATGGTAAATATAAGCTGCTAGCATGTAACAATTAGTTAAGAAATAAATTAGAAAATTAAAGAGTTGTTATAATAATTTAAAAAATAAAACAGCTGTTAGGAAATTAAAGAGTTAAAAATGTTAAAAAAAGTTTTTAAATAAAAGAGTTGTTAGGATTTTATGATTGTTTAAAAGTTAATTTCAAGTGTTTAAAAATTTATGGTTTCAATTTAAGGGCGAAAAAAAATTATTGTTAGAGATAAAAGGTTTATAAAGTAAATGTATTGTCTCGCGCGTAGGAGAGGCAATTAGAGATTTTTCTCTTGCTCAGCTCAACCTTCTGCAGACAGACCCGCTATCATTTTTTAATTGGTTATTATCACATATTAAAATTTTCTATGTAAATATAAAGGTTATTCCTAGTCATTTCTTGGTATAAAGCCTTATGTTCATTGCATGCCTTTATTGAGATACAAAATATCATGTATATAATATAATTTAAATTTAGAATAATGACTAAGCATATCCAATATAGATGTGTTATATTTTATGCGACAAAATGAATATCCATTTCACTATTCAACAACAACAAAAAAAGGACTTAATTTTATGAATTCAATAGTTGTTAAGTTTTCAATGGCTATTTATGAATTTATTATTTATTTATTTGGTTTTCATTTGTTATTTGTTTCTTTAATCCAAATATTGTAGTTTCCGAATAACAATGGCAACTTATCAGTGCAAACTTTGTTGGCCAGTCTATTTTTGCTATTGGTTTCCGATACTGCAACCTTTCAAATTCCATTTCGTTTTTAGTCTGTTTTGCAGCAGTGAAGGAATTTGCTTTCAATTTTATTCTGGCTAGACTTTTGTTCTCCCATCAGTATATATTTTTGATGATATATTTATATGATTTATTTTTTAAATAATTTTAGAAACAACACGGAAAGGGGAAATTATGCATTCCGGAAGTCTCTATATATGGACTACATTCTAATAGAAGTCTCCCATCAATCTAAGTTCACTTCCTCTTTTTAATCTCTAAGAAGAGCACTTTTAGGGAATGATGGGATCTTCATTGTTGCTCGCTCAATTTCTCTGCCTTCTTTTCTTCCATTCGCACTCCCAACCTGCTCATTCTTCTTCCAATTTCTCCTCTTCAGTACAATTGTGCCCCGGTGACCAGAGCCTGGCTTTGCTCCAATTCAAAAACTCCTTTTCCATCATGTCTTCTTTTACATCAATATGTTCATTTTATCCACCCAAGAAATTAGTGCTGTGGAAAGAGGGTACAGATTGCTGCTCTTGGGATGGCGTGACATGCAACATGCAAACTGGCCATGTAATTGGCCTAGACCTTGGTTGCAGCATGCTTTATGGCACCCTCCATTCTAACAGCACTCTCTTCTCCCTTCATCATCTTCAGAAGCTCGATCTCTCTTGCAATTGCTTCAATCTCTCTGTCATTCCTTCTTCCTTTGGTCAGTTCGTGCATTTGACGCATTTAAATCTAAGTTCATCGAATTTTGCAGGCCAAGTTCCCCCAGAAATCTCCCATTTATCCACATTGGTGTCACTTGATCTCTCTTTCCACTATGAGGAGCTGATGCTGGAACCGATTTCTTTCGACAAGCTTGCTCAGAATCTTACCCAGCTGAGAGAACTCTACTTGGGTGGAGTGAACATGTCTTTGGTGGTACCCAGTTCCTTGATGAACTTGTCTTCTTCTTTGTCATCTCTCCAACTCTGGTCTTGTGGATTGAAAGGGGAACTCCCTGATAATATCTTTCGCCGATCAAACCTTCAATCGCTCGAGTTAAGGAGCAACGAAGAACTCACTGGCTCTTTTCCGCCATACAATGTGAGCAATGCTCTTTCGCATTTGGATCTGTCATATACGCGGATCTCAATTCATTTGGAACCAGATTCAATCAGTCATCTGAAGTCTGTGGAGAAGATGTATCTTAATAGGTGCAATTTTGTTGGCTCGAATCTTGGTCTACTTGGTAACCTCACTCAACTCATTGAGTTGGGCCTTGCAGATAACCAGTTGGGCGGTCAAATCCCTTTCTCGTTGGGAAAACTTAAGCATCTCGAGTACTTGGATCTTTGATACAATAGTTTTACTGGTTCAATTCCTGATGTTTTTGCTAATCAAACGCAATTGGCGTGGTTGGACCTCTCACATAACAATTTTCAAGGTCATCTCCCATTCTCACTTAAAAACCTTAAGCAGCTCAGTTACTTGCTTCTCTCGGCCAATAATTTTACTAGCAAAATTTTGAATGAGTTTTCCAACCTCACTCTACTTGCTTGTTTGGATCTCTCAGACAACAAGTTTGATGGCCAGATTTCATCCTCACTTGGAAACCTTAAAAAGCTATATTACTTGATACTTTCTTTCAATAATTTTTCTGGTAAAATTCCGGATAGTTTTTTTAACCTCACACAACTCACCGACTTAGACCTCTCAAATAACAAGTTTGATAGCCAGATTACATCCTCATTAGGAAACCTTAAGAATCTAGATTACTTGTCACTTTCTTTCAATAATTTTTCTGGTAAAATTCCGGATGGTTTTTCTAACCTCACACAACTCACCAGCTTGGAACTTTCAAACAACAAGTTTGATGGCCAGATTCCATCCTCCCTTCGAAACCTTAAGAAGCTATATTACTTGTCACTTTCTTTCAATAATTTTTCTAGTAAAATTCCGGATGGTTTTTTTAACCTCACACAACTCGTCAACTTGGACCTCTCAAACAACAAGTTTGATGGTCAGATTTCATCCTTACTTGGAAACCTTAAAAAGCTATATTACTTGAGACTTTCTTTCAATAATTTTTCTGGTAAAATTTTGGATGATTTTGTTAACCTCACACAACTATGGTTTTTGGACCTCTCAAACAATAGGTTTGATAGTCAAATTTCAGATGGCTTTTTTAACCTCACCCAACTCACTGTCTTGGACCTCTCAAACAATTTACTGATAGGAACAATTCCATCCTCCTTGTTTTCTATGCCTTCTTTGCGGGTTCTTCTTCTTCAAAACAACTTTCTGTATGGCCAGATAAGTCCGTTCCTTTGTAATTCATTACAATATATCGATTTCAGTCACAACAGGTTGTATGGCCAGATTCCATCTTCAGTTTACAAGACTTGTGAGCATTTGAGAGCTCTTATGCTTTCCTCCAATGATAAACTGACTGGGAACATCTCCTCTATCATTTGCGAGCTAAAGTCCCTAGAGATTCTAGACTTGTCCAACAATGGCTTTAGTGGATTCATCCCGCAATGCTTGGGAAACTTCAGTGATGGACTCTCAGTGTTGCATCTTGGTGCCAACAATCTCCACGGCAATATCCCTTCAATCTATTCAGAGGGGAACAGTTTGAGATATCTCAACTTCAATGGCAACAAATTGAAAGGGGTGATACCACCATCATCAATTGTGTGAATTTAGAATTTCTGGACCTCGGTAACAACATGATTGATGACACATTCCCTTCCTTTTTAGAAACGCTTCCAAAGTTGGAGGTTGTTGTTCTAAGGTCAAATAAACTCCATGGTTCTTTGAAGGGTCCAACTGTCAAGGACTCTTTTTCTAAATTACAGATATTTGACCTCTCCAACAACAGCTTGAGTGGTCCTTTGCCAACAGAGTATTTCAACAACTTCAAAGCCATGATGAGCGTTGCACAGGATATGGATTACATGAGGATAAAAAATCTATCTTATGTTTATTCTGTAACTTTGGCATGGAAAGGTTTGGAGATTGAGTTTTCTAAAATTCAAATTGCCCTCGCAACACTTGATTTATCCTGCAATAAATTCACGGGAAAGATTCCAGAGTCCCTCGGGAAGCTTAAATCTCTGATACAGCTCAACCTTTCTCACAACAGCCTCATCGGTTATATCCAGCCATCACTGAGGAATTTAACTAATCTGGAATCGCTGGATCTCTCCTCAAATCTACTTGCTGGAAGGATTCCACCGCAATTGGTAGATTTAACATTTCTTCAAGTCCTCAACCTTTCGTATAACCATCTTGAGGGACCCATACCTCAAGGTAAGCAGTTCAACACATTTGAAAATGGTTCATACGAAGGGAACTTGGGATTATGCGGGTTTCCCTTGCAAGTAAAATGCAGCAAAGGCGAGGGGCAACAACCGCCACCATCAAACTTCGAGAAAGAAGATTCAATGTTTGAAGAGGGATTTGGATGGCAAGCTGTAGCAATGGGTTACGGATGTGGATTTGTATTTGGAGTCTCTATAGGATACGTTGTATTTAGAGCAAGAAAACCTGCATGGTTTGTGAAGATGGTTGAAGACAGTGCACATCAAAATGCAAAAAGGCTTAGAAGGAAGAATGCTCCCAGAAATGGTGGAAGACGATACTAGCTACTCAGGGCGGTATGAGAAGGCAAGTCTTGATAATGCTTTTAACTAGTAGCGCAAATATTTTATTCCATGATCCATCACCAGTTCAGTTAACTAACTTGCTGTGTGGACTTGGTCAATAATGGCAGCAGTCAAGAAGAGGGGATCATCTTCCAGGCGATCATATTTTATTTTATTTTTTCTTCGTGTGTTTGTAATTGTTTTTAATCGATGGATTTATGTCATTGTAAGTTAATGATTTTACCAGAATCATAATAATATAATAAATTATAAGCAAAAGCACTAACGAGGTGATTATGTCTTGATCTTTTGAAGCTATCAATTGCGCTCATTTAATTATGATTCATGATTTTTTATCTCCAAGAGATGTGATTGATATCAATTCGGGCAGCAATTTTTTCCTACCTTATTCATACATTTTTATTTTATTTTAGCAAAATTATGTCTTTTTTAGTAACATGTTTTTTTGAGAAAAAAACTATAATAAATATTCATTAAAATTTAAATCACTTGAAGTTAGGAGGAAAAATGTATTTTTTTGTCTTATTCTGATGAAAACATGTTTTTTATTATATATAAAAAGCATTGTTTTTTAATAAAAGTTTATAATGGTTTGAAAAGAAACTTTAGATTATAAACATAAAAAATTATCATGACTCAATTATTTATTTATGTGTGATAGAATAAAAAATTAATATGAGAAAAACATGTAAAAAACTATTATTAAAATAAAAAATAGATAATTTATTCTCAATTTAATATTCATGAAGATATTTAAAAAAAAAAAATTATATATTAGGTTTATATATAATAATATTTTTTTTCTAGGTGTTTTAAGATTTTTTATTTAATTTAGATTTTTTTTAACTTTTTACATGCTTTTATATTTGTAGTTGTTTTGTGGTAAGGTAGGTTTTATGATTTATTTAAAGATATTGGTAACCTTTAAAGAGATAATTAACATATATTTAGAGAATAAAAATTAGGGGTGAAAAAAAACTAAAAAATTGATTAAACCGAGAAAATAAAAAAAAATAATAGTCGAAAAAAACAAACCGTGAAAAAAAAAACTAATTAGAATTTTTTTAAAACCGACCGGTTCAGTTCGGTTTCGGTTTGATAAGCCTGAAACTGAAAAAACCAAACCGAATCCAAAACCGAAAAAAACAAGCCAAACCCGAACTAAACCGAACCAAATCGAAAAAACCGAGAAAACGCACCGGCGGCGCGTGGGTTCACGCGCCTCCACGAGAAAACGCAGCAACAGGGGGGATCTGGATCAACTTCTTCCCCTCTTCTTTTCCTCACCGGCGGTGAGAATCACGGTCACCTGCAAAAGGAGAAAAAACACAAGCCAGTCGATTTTAATTTCTTCCCCGATCTATTCTCAGGTCCTCCATTTTTTAGATCTGTTTTTATTTATGCTTTGTCTCTGTTTTTGGAAGCCGCTGTGTATGCCTCGGGGTCGGGTGGAGAAAATGGAAGGCGGTGGCTTGCTTCTGTTCGGCCGCCGATGGGGGAGGAGCTGCGGAGAGTAGAGGGAGGATCTGTGGAGGGGGGAGCTCCGCTGGTTTCTGTGATGGAGGTCGCCTGCTGCTGGGTGGCTTGGTGGAGGCCGGCTCTGTGGAGCTGCTTCTCCGTTACTGTCGGTGGACGGTGGAGAGGAGATGGTTGTTCGGTCTTCACTTCTCTTGGAAGGTCTGGTGGTCGGCGGGAACAGCAAGGTGAGGGGGACGGCTGTTGGGAGAGAGGGGCTGAGGTTGGTGGCTTTGAAATGGTTGGCCTCTGGGGAGAAAAAAATCAAAGAAGATGGCCGGCGGCTGGCTGGTTTTGAGAAGAATAAAATGGTGAGCAGCGGTTAGAGGTTCCAAAAATTGAAACCGGAGGGGGAACGGCTTCTTTGGGTAGAATCAGGGCTGTTTGGCCGGTTTCGAAAAAAAAATGTCAAGGGTGGGGGGCGGCTGTCTTGAGAAAAATGGGAGAAGATAGGTTTAGAGTTTTTTTTTTTTGTTTATATTTCCAAAAGCCCCCCCCCCCTCAAAAATATTGCCAAGTTTTTCAACTTGGTCCCTCAACTTTTTTTTTTTTTGTAAATTTTGATTTTTTTTTATTTTTTTATATTTTTTTGAAAACGAGCAATATTAACATCGACTCGATGGAAAAAATCAACGATTTTAGAAATGACGCGTGAAAAGTCTAACGCGTTCGAAAGACCCTTAAAAATTTAAATTCTTTTTTTTTAGACGACGTTGAAAATGCTAAAATGACGAAAATATATTAAAAAACATATTTTTTTGGATTTTTTTTTTTTCTCTATTTTTGGATTTTTTTGAAAATATATCAAAAACATGGGTCAAAAAATGGGTAGCAACACCTATAATAACCTTATAGAAAGCAAATAAAAAAAATATGATAAAGTTCAATCTACAATCAACCCAATATTGAAGGATTAAATAAAATAAAAAATAAAAAAAATTAACCCAAGTCAAACCAGGGTTTGGAGACCAAAATAACTCTGCAAAAAGAAAATAAAATAAAAATATAAAGTTAAATTCTCAATTAACCTAATATTGAATTATGAAATTGGAATAAAATTATTCAATTTAAAATGAAAAAAAAAAACTTAAGTCAATATAGCTAACTTGCAAAACTTGCAATCTAGGTCATGAGACCATGATAACCCCATAGAAATCAAATAAAAAATAATTATGAAGATTAATTCTCAATCAACCCAATTTTGAATGATGAAGTTGAAAAAAAATTAATTAAAAAATGACAAAAAAATAACATTAGTCAATTCGGCTAACTTGTAAAACTAGTGACTTAGGTCATGAGATTAGGATAACTTCATATAAAGTAAATCAAAATAAATTATGAAATCCAGTATCTCGTAAGCCTAATGTTGGAGGATGAAATTGAAAGAAAAAAAATAAGTTTTAATTTTATTTAAAAAATGCCTAAAAAGTCTTAAGGAGCAAGGTGAAACATGCTTAGCATTTTATTATTCATTTATACAATGAAAAGTCAAGTTTTTTTAGTATATGTTAACTATAATTCATGTATGTGCTTTTCCATAGGGCCAAACTATTTTGTTTTGCGCAAAAAATAATGTTTAACTACCGTAATTGTGTTTTAAAAGACAAAACAAATATGTGACTTGGGTTATAGACTTAACTAGGTTGGATAAGATGGCTTTAATTCAAATTGACAAAAAGAAAGACAATAGATGGACCAAATTTAAAAACAAAAGTGATTAGGATAACCTAAATATTTTTTTTTCAAAAAAAGATAAATGATATATCTCAATTCACAACCCATTAAATATAGAAGAAAAAATGGGATAAGAAAAGGACATAAAAGGGGTCCTGGTTAACTCGAGTTAGCATAACAAACCTGTAACGTCAATAATCAAGTCCGAGTCAACCCGTGATATTCTGCCGAACCCGTGACCTAGATTATAAAATTAGAATAATCTGATAAAAAATAAAGAGAATCATAAAGCTCTTTTTTAAAAAAAATGTTAACTTTTCAAATTCATGACTTGGATCATTAGACCTCGAAACACCATATTTGATATACAACAAAGTATAATTCTCAATTAATCAAATATTGAATGATGAAATTGAAAAAATTCAATTATACAAAAATATTCAAGAAAATAGCAATTAAAATAATATGGATTAAAATTCAAATACCAAATAAATTTTATATTTAATTGAATAGTGAAATATCTATTGACATCGTACACACGCTTATCTTTTCTTTTTTTTAGCAAAATACCAAATTTTTTCCCTAAGCTAACATAATAATAATAACCATTGTAAAATGACAAAAAAGCCCATTGATTCCATTTTTTAAAATATTTGATTTGAAGGGTATTTTAGTTATTTCATTGTACATTTTAATTGTTTATTTTTTTTATATATATATAGCCAAACACCAAATTTCCTTTCATCTAACATTATAATAACAAAAAATTATTATGAAAAAACAAAATATCTATTGACACTAGTTTTAATTATATATATATATATATATATATATGGTCAAACACCAAATTTTAGTTAACTTGCACATAATATTTCTCAACTAAGATACCTCTACTTAGGAAATAGACAAACGTTGTTAAGAAAACAAATGAAGTTTTGATAACGTTTTACCCTCCGTCATTCTTATCTCAATTTCAATTTTACTTTTTTTATCATGTGCTGGTTGATTTGTATCACATATGAAAACTCGTAATCCGGGTGCTAGTCTACATCTAATAATTTTTATTTAAAATTATAAACTTATAAATTTCTCCGACCTATAAATGAAACTAGCATATTGGAAAAACATTTTTTGTGTACATCAAAAACATCTTAAATAAATAAATAAAAAGTAATATTTTGAATACTGGTATTATTTTTGTATGCCTATAATATGAATAATACCTTTTCCAGGATTAAAAAATAAATAAAAATAAAGTAAGAATAAAAACCGATGGAAATAACGTACACGTCTTGATTAGTAATATTTTGTTTTTAAAAAATTCTTTCCATTCCTTCAATTGATATACTTCGATTTTTCCCTTTTTTATTTTAAATAAAAAATAATTTAAACTATGGGATTATGTATACATAATTGAAATAAAAAAATTGATAAACAAAGTCATCTTCACCTTCTTATGTCCAATTCGCAGCTGTACAGCAAGACTTTTCAGCGAATATTTCCACACGAGGAGACTGGAGTTTGAAGGTTCTTGCCCTCAAGATACTGTGGGACTGGCACTACAAGATTTCTATTTGTAGTGTACTAACCGATCTTGCAGTAAAATTGGGACTGATCTCCTGTTCAAGGTAGAGGTGGTGAAGTGTAAATTTCATATCAAGGTCAGAAAGCAATAGGCAATGGTCCAGAAAGTCTTCGGAACTTGGATCTATAGATACTGCCCAATCTTCATGTGGTGCTGAATATGGAACTGAGGGTTGAATTATTCAATTTTGAATATTTCCTCGCAAGGAGAGCTCCCTTAATTAGTTGATGACTAAACAAGAGTGTTGGAATCACGGCAATATTAATTAATTTCCAAAATTAACATTTTTGCCGAGATCCAGTCTATGTGACTGATGCGCAGCAAGTCTGTGTGCTCTTTAGAACTTTCTTTGTAGCTGGAATGGTGTTCACTGTGCGTTATTGACATCGCAACGCTGTTAAAACATGTTAGGAGCACGTGGATATTGAAAAAGGTATAAATAACACAAAAACAACAATAAATATGAATTTTAAATTAAAGAAAAAAATTAAAAAAATCTATTTTTTTTAAAATATTTTTGAAACGTAAAAACAAACATACCTTAATAAAAAAATTATCATCATTCAATTTTTGTACAATATAAAATAAGTCTCATCAATTTTTTTTCTCTTTACTGTATCAAAAACAAATTACTTAAGAGAAAGGAAAAAAAATTTCAAGAGGAAAAACCATTAAATTGGAAATATCTTAGAAGGAAAAAAAAAATTAAAGAGAAATAAATTAGTTACCGATGTATTGAGCCTTGTTTTGCTATACGTTATTTATGGTGCAACTGTAAAAAAATACTTTATTTGAAGATGGTGATGATGTAAATACATTTCATGCTTTTAACTCAACTCAAGTATTTTTACATTTAAAAAAAAATTGTTATTGACTCGGTGTGGAGCGCAGGCCATTATGCTAGTTATTATATTATTACGTGATGGTTATTTTTAAAAAATATATATTGAGATAATAAATTTTTTATTTTTTAATATTGATTTATTATATCATCACATTAAAATATTACAAAAAACATCAAGAAATATTAATTTGAATTAAAAAAAAAAAACAAATTCAAAATTTTTTATCAATTTTCTACGACCTATAAATGAAACTAGCATATTCGAAAAAACATTTTTGTGTACGTCAAAAACATCTTAAATAAATAAAAAAGTAATATTTTGAATACTAGTATTATTTTTGTATACCTCTAATATGAATAATTAATACCTTTTCCAGGAGTAAAAAAAAATAAAATAAAGTAAGAATAAAAACGATGGCAATAATGTATACACCTTGATTAGTAATATTTTGTTTTTGAAAAATTCTTTCCATTCCTTCAATTGATTTACTTTGATTTTTCCCTTTTCTGTTTTAAATAAAAAATAATTTAAACTATGGATAATGTATACATAATTGAAATAAAAAACAATTGATAAACAAAGTCCTCTTCACCTTCTTGTGTCCAATCCGCAGCTGTACAGCAACCAATAAATCCTTTCAGCAAATATTTCCACACGAGGAGAGGTCCCTTAAGTCACTAACACAAGCTGTAAACCAGTCAACACGTTTTGGAAACAGCTTTATTGAACAGTTACTAGAAAACTGACAAACAATGGAGATTGGGTTCTTGCCCTCAAGATACTGTGGGATTGGTCGTCCTAAGAGGTCTCTCTCTTTCAGCATCATCAAGGGAGAACCAATCTTCATTTGGTCTGTCCCTGACCTCCAAGTCTTCGGAACTTGGATATGGTGCTGAATATGGAACTGAAGGTTCACTTGCAAATATTTCCACACAAGAGTGAGCGTTGGAAACAAGGCGATACTAATTTCCAAAATTAACATTTTTGCAGCAAGTCTGATGGCAACTATTTATATTAGAACCGAAGCAAAAAAATACCTCCATAAACAAGGCATCAAGAGTATGTATCAGCAACCCCGTTACTGCATGAAAATATGTTATGATTAACTGCACGATCGAAGAGGTTTTATATTCTGATCCAATGTAAGTTTATGTAGCCCTAAAATTTTATCTTATCCAAGCAGGAATTACCAATTACATTTCACCATTCGATCTATTTATGGAATGGGAATTGGGAAGACTTCTGCGTTCAACAATACCCTGCCCTCCATGATCAAATACGTACTACCACTTTAGCACTGCAAGAACTTGCAGTTATTGCTTGCTTCTTCTGCACACAGGCATTTGCTCCAGTTGGCTGGCTAGATGAAGTAAGGTAATAATCCCTTCCCAATTTGTTGTTTCCTCTCTAAATACAGCAGCAAATTCCCCATTTGAGGAGTCAAGAAGAGAGTTAAAAACAAGCCATCAACGAGCCTTCAATAAATAGTAAGCATGATAGGAACATTTTGGACTATATAATTAATTACACAGACAACCTACTCAAAATAAATTGTCTACCTGCTCCAATTTCGGCAGAATAAATACAAAGAACAACCCCCCCCCCCACCCCCCCGAAAAGAAAAAAGAAATAAAAAAGAACAACTACAGTCAAACTAGCCTTCAATTGTGTCAATCCAAACCCTTGCTTCAGAATTCTCTTCAATATCCTGTGGGAAACTCGCACTGCCCAAACTCTGCAACAACGAACACTCTTTTTCATTAGAAGATATAGAGAAATAGAAAGCAAGGAAACAAACAAAAGCAAAGTCACCAGTTGATCTTAATATTTTATGCACTAAGTGACAAAATGTCACCTTTCACGTTTGACTATTTTACCATCGAAAGCTATTAATTACCTAAAAACAACATTAATAAGGAGTCCTTTTAAAACCCAAGTAACATAGACCTATTTGTAATCCACATGATAATATATAAAGTTTTTCAAAATAACTTGCTCATAGAGGAAGATCTTCTAAGACTAAAGAGAAATGCAAACAAAGAATTTTTTTATATAATTCTGTATAATCTTAAATGTTATTATTTTTCATAAATAAATAAGATAATCACAACCAGAAATTTGCTAAATACCAACGGACACACCGATGGAATTTTTTTTGTCGGTAATTTTCAGCCGAAATCACCGACGGAAAATATTCGTCGGTAATTAGGTCGGTAATTACCGACGGAAATAGGCCGTCGGTAATTACCGACGGAAATAGGCCGTCGGTAATTACCGACCTAATTACCGACCGAAAATTCAGAATTAATGAAAAAAGGGCGGGCAGTGGCGCGGGGGTTTTGGCGGGTGATTTTTCCGACGGAATCACCGACGGAATTAAAAACTGGGGCCCGTACGCGTGATGGGACTTGTTCACCGTAAAAAAATACCGACGGATTTGAAATGCCAGATCCGTGCCGGTGACGTGACCGGCGCACCGTTAAAAATACCGACGGAATCACCAAGGGATTTGAATAGCAGGTCCGTGCGGTGACGTGTCGATTGCCCGTCAGAATTACCGACAGTTTTTGCCGACGGATTAACCGACGGAATACAAACCGTCGGTAATTCCGTCGGAAAAAGTGAATATATGGCCACTCTGCCGACACTCTCCTCCCCCATTTCTCCTTCTTCTTCCTAATCCTAACCCTCCCCATCTGCAAAATAACCAGCCCCCCCTCGCCCCAAAACAAAAATCTTTCTCATCTCAGCACAACAAGTTGTATTTGTTTTGTGGTCACAGCATCCGTGTTCTGATTTACCGACGGATTTTATCATTTTTTGTAAGTAATTCTATCTTTTTAAAATTTTAACATTTAAATGTTAATTTTATTGTTTTTTTAGTATATATATTATTTTTTTTAGTAGATGTACATGTTTTATTGTTATTTCTCAAACAAACTTGTAGTATATGAATGTATAATTTTATACTTGTTATGGTTTGTTTTAGATTTTGTAAGATTGTATTTGTTTAAAAATTGTTAAAACTTAATTTGTAGAATTACCGAATTACATGTTGTGTTTTGAAATAATTAAGAGCTTGCTTAATTAATGGGTCCTTTTTATAGAGGTTCGATAGAAGTCATGGATGATCGTTCATGGATGTATCTAGATTCACCCTAAGGATTGCGGAGGATGGATTATTGTAACGGGGTTCAGGGTTTTATTAATTTCACAACATCTATTCCCAGAAATTTTACTGGAGGCGGTATTAGGTGTCTATGCAGAAAGTGTCAAAATAAAAAGTATCTGCATCCAGATGTTGTAATGATGCATCTTCTACACAAAGGGTTTGTGGAGGATTACGAGTGTTGGTATGCACATGGAGAGGTATTTGTTAGTAATAGGAGAATGGGAGAAACGGTGGTTGGGTCAACTTCTAGTGCTAGCAACGTGCATGAAGCGGCAAATGACAACACTAATCCTTACAGAAACATGGTTATGGATGCAATGGGAATGAATCAAGATAATGTCAATCAATGTCCAATCGTAGAAGAAGAACCTAATGCAGAGGCAGCTAGGTTTTTTGATTTGTTGAAAGATTCTGACGAACCATTATGGGATGGCTGCACAAACCACAGTAAATTATCGGCTGTGGCATAGGTGTTCACCATCAAGTCAGATCACGGGTTAAGTGAGGTCGGGTATGACAAAATTATTGATTGGGCAAGAAGCATTTTACCAGAAGGGAACAGGCTCAAAGAGAACTTCTATGCTGCGAAGTCCATGATGAAACCCCTCGGTTTAGGATACCAGAAAATTGACATGTGCCCTAACTTCTGCATGTTATACTACCTTGAAAATGCTGTGATGACCGAGTGCATGACATGCGAGCATTCCCGTTACAAACCCAGAACTGGCAGGGGGAAGACTCTAGTGGCATATAAAAAACTTAGATATTTCCTGATCACACCAAGACTGCAGAGGTTATTTATGTCACCAAGGACTGCTGAGCACATGACATGGCACCAAACACACGATGTCGTTGATGGTGTGATGGTGCATCCTTCTGACGGCGAAGCGTGGAAACGCTTTAACAGTGTTCATCCGGACTTTTCTGCTGAATCAAGGAATGTTCGACTTGGGTTGTGTACAGACGGGTTCAACCCATTTGGGTCATTTGCTGCTCCCTATTCTTGTTGGCCGGTCATTCTCACAGTTTATAACTTGCCACCGGGAATGTGTATGAGGCCGGAGTTCATGTTTCTATCTACTGTCATACCCGGTCCAAGCAGCCCGGGGCGGAATATAGATGTTTGTCTTCGACCGTTGATAGATGAGCTGGCGCAGTTGTGGTCCTCCGGATCTCTGACTTATGATATATCGAGGAAACAAAATTTCCTTATGAGGGCGGCTTTGATGTGGACTATCAGTGATTTTCCAGCTTATGGAATGCTTTCTGGTTGGAGCACGCATGGGAAACTCGCATGTCCATACTGCATGGAAAACAACAAGGCATTCACGCTAGCAAACAGAGGTAAAGCTTCTTTTTTTGACTGTCACCGTCGCTTCTTGCCACTTAATCACAGGTTCAGAAAAAACAGAAAAGATTTCTTTGTTGGTAGAGTTGAAAAAGATGTTGCATCCCCGCGTCTTTCTGGTGAAGAATTGCATCATGTTGTATCAGAGTATGGTGACATTGTGTTTGGCCTTCAATCAGGTAAGCAAAAGTTTCCTGGTTTTGGTTTGACCCATAATTGGGTAAAGCGAAGTATCTTTTGGGAGCTTCCGTATTGGAAGACTAATCTTCTCCGCCATAACCTTGACGTCATGCACATCGAAAAGAACGTGTTTGAGAATATTTTCAACACCGTCATGGATGTGAAGGGGAAGACAAAGGACAACATGAAGGCTAGATTGGATATAGCTTTATACTGTAACCGTAAAAATATGGAGTTGGTTTATGACGAGTCACGGGTTGCAAAACCAAGGGCAAGCTTCGTGTTAGAGAAAAACGCACAACTGCTAGTCTATAAATGGCTTAAGAGTCTGCGTTTCCCGGATGGACATGTATCGAACATATCAAGGCTTGTTAACATAGAGGACTGCAGATTGTATGGAATGAAGAGCCATGACTGCCACGTGTTTATGCAAACACTCATCCCATTAGCTTTTCGTGATTTGTTGCCAAAGGGAATATGGGATGCACTAACGGAGATCAGTCATTTCTTCAGAGATATATGCTCCAGCAAGATGAATGTTGAGCACATTGAGATGCTTCAAACGAATATCATCGAGACACTATGCAAACTTGAGATGATATTCCCTCCTTCATTTTTTGACTCAATGGAGCATCTCCCTATACATCTACCGTTCGAGGCAAAAGCTGGAGGACCGGTCTAGTATAGATGGATGTACCCATTCGAACGGTGAGATATTACAGTTGCAATGGGATTCATATCTTAAAGTATTTTCTATGTTTTTCTTATTTGAAAATACTTGAATTGTACTTCAATGCAGGTACTTGTTTAATCTAAAAAAAAAAAGGTTAAGAACAAGGCGCATGTTGAGGCTTCGATATCTGAGGCCTATATTGTTGAAGAGATATCAACATTTATCTCGTACTATTTCGAACCTCATCTGAGAACAAGAATCAATCGCGTTCCACGGCATGACGATGGCGGTGAAGTGCCTTCCAGTGGGAACTTGTCAATATTCTCCAATACTGGACGACCCACACCTAAAAATGCCGTAAGAGGAAGATATTTGTCGGAAATAGAATTCAAACAAGCACACAACTATGTTCTATTTAACTGTGATGAGCTGAGACCATTTATTCAGTAAGTCTATATATGTGTAATAGTAATTAAACTTTGTCAGTAATATACTGTTAATTATATATTGTAATAACATACACTTATTATCACTTGCAGGCAACATCGACAATATTTGCTCTCCAATAACTCGCAGCTGACCGAATCCCAGATCTTTCAATTACAAGATGAACAATTTGCCACATGGTTCAGAACACATGTAAGCACTATCACAAACTCATTCTAACGTATGCATGTCATTACGAGATTCTCGTTCATTTACCGTGTATTGATGTACATTTAATTACATATATTTACAAGGTTTATCAAATGGGAAGGAGTGCGCCCAAGTCATTGTCTTCACTAAGCCTCGGCCCTGAAAGAAAAGTTAGGTGCTACAACGGGTATTTTGTCAATGGATATGTTTTCCATACTGAAGAATACGGGCAAGGAAGAAAGACATACAACTGCGGTGTTTGTGTTAAGGGATCCACAAGTAGCCAGTTAGAAGTTGACTACTATGGTAGATTAGAAGAGGTCGTCGAACTGCAATATCATAGCGAGCAGAATAAAGTGTTTTTATTCAAATGCTATTGGTATGACACGACGGACAGAGGAATCAGAGTTGATCCGCACCATGGTCTGGTCGAAATCAACTCAAAAGGTAGACTCCGCAACATAAACGATGTCTTTATTTTCGCAAAGCAATGTCAACAAGTTTATTACACATACACCCCTTCATTTAGAAAGGATCGTTCAAGAGTTGATTGGTTGTCCGTTTTAAAAACGAAACCACGGGGTCGTGTCGAGGTTGTTCAGGATGAGAACGAAGACACAAATGTGCGAGATGAAGTCTTTCAAGTTCGTGAGTTGGTTCAACCATATCGAGTTGCTCCTTCGATTGAATTGGAAGAAAATTCAAATTTTCGAGTTCTCGATGATAGTCTTGTTGATATTGACGGAGAGGAGTTGAATGTTGTTCTCAGCTCTAGCGGACAAGCAAATGTCGATGAAGAAGATGATATCCATATTGAAGATTGCGATGAAGATGATGACAATTCAATTGACGAGGAAGAAGAAGAAAATTCCGACTAATTATGAAAATGAAGCCCTATGTAAAAACATTTGTCTCATGTAATTTAGATTATTGATGATGTATTTTGTAAAACAAAATATTTACTGTTTAAGCAATGTGGTTATTGTGTTTATGTGATGGACAGTTTATCAGTTAAGTTTCTGCAGGAAGGTAAACAGGCAATACAAAGACAACCTTTCCTGCATCATGCAATCTTACCGACGGATAGTGATCCGTCGGTATCTCACAGAGAGTTCGAAATTAATTACGCGAAATGCCACCACCACCGACGACATTACCGACGGCTTCACCGACACATACACCGACAGATTCTAGTCCGTCAGTATCTCACAGAGAGTTCGAAAATATTTACAACAAAATGCCACAATCACCGACGTCCATACCGACGGATAATCATCCGTCGGTACCTCACAGAGAGTTCAAAAATATTTACGCGAAATGCCACCAACACCTAATTACCGACGGAGTAGGTCCATCGGTAATTTTTCGGTTACACATATTACCGACAGAATTACCGACGGACCGCGCGTTTTCCAAAGTGCGTTAATTGCGCCTCTGAACATGTCAGATTACCGACGGAATCACCGACGGACTACGAAAAATTTGGAGGGCTTTTAAAAATTCGGAGCGAAATTCGAAAAATACCGACGGAATTTTTACCTGTTACCGACGGAATTTTGCCCTGTTACCGACGGAGGTGAAGTCCGTCGGTGATTCCGTCGGTAAAATTGACCTATAAGTTCCAGCCCCGCCGCTTCGCCTCATTTTTTCTTCTCCTCCGTTTTTCACCTTAGATTTTTCATTTTTTTCACCTCAATCGTTAAACACTTTCACCTTTAATCTCTAGCAAGATTTGGTGTTGTAAATCTTCATTATATTAAAAGGTATGTGTTTTTTTTTCTAATTTATTTTATTTTATTTTATTTTTAGTTGTTTTTATTTTTGTTGTGTTGGTGTTTTTTGTTGCAATGTAGATAAAGTTTTGAATTTGACACATTATTAAGGTATGTATATTTCGTTCCTTTTTTTTTTGAATTTTTTGAATATTTTTTGAATTTGTTGAATATTTATGAATTTAATTGTTGAATAATTGAATTTAATTGTTGAATTTATTGAATATTTTTTGTTGTTGTGTTGTTAGAATTGTTATTAGTTAATTTAACTTAGAATTAGTTAAAGTTGAATATTTGAATATTTTTTGAATATTTTTTGAATTTGTTGAATATTTGTGAATTTAATTGTTGAATAATTGAATTTAATTGTTGAATTTATTGAATATTTTTTGTTGTTGTGTTGTTAGAATTGTTATTAGTTAATTTAACTTAGAATTAGTTAAAGTTGAATATTTGAATATTTTTTGAATAATTTTTGAATTTGTTGAATATTTGTGAATTTAATTGTTGAATTTATTGAATATTTTTTGTTGTTGTGTTGTTAGAATTGTTATTAGTTAATTTAACTTAGAATTAGTTAAAGTTGAATATTTGAATATTTTTTGAATAATTTTTGAATTTGTTGAATATTTGTGAATTTAATTGTTGAATTTATTGAATATTTTTTGTTGTTGTGTTGTTAGAATTGTTATTAGTTAATTTAACTTAGAATTAGTTAAAGTTGAATATTTGAATATTTTTTGAATTTTTTGAATTATAATTGTTAATGTTGAATTGTAATGATTAATTTGTTGAATTATAATTTGTTGAATTTATTGAATATATTTTTTGTCATATTTTTTATTGTTTTGAATTTATTGAATTGTAAGGATTAATAGTTGAATATGTTGGAATAAATTAGTATAGATTGGTTCGATTGGTTGTGGCTATTGTTAATATTTGCAGGTTTGTGGATTTGGGTAGTATCCAGTATAGGGGAGGTGCTGCCGATTTTTTTTTTTAACTTTTGAATTTTATTATACAATTATTAATATAAAATTGTTTAGATGCGCAAAATGAAAACCAGAGCTGGTCGTCTAGTCGAATCAAGTTCGTCTAGCAGCGATGATGATGTTTCCTTAGGTGCCTCTCAAGAAGAGGCACCTACACCACCTGCGCCGTCAACCGATGCTGCCTCTTCCAACGATGTTTCACATCGCAGACGCGGCATGCCTTCGAAGCGGAATCAATTTACCCGCCAGTTCGAGGCACAGTGGAAGGACGATCTTTCAATGTAAGTTTTGTTAATGTTTTAGTTTTTTTTATATAAAAAAACAAATTTAAAACATAATTTATGAAGTAATCACAAATTAATTTCATTTCTTTTCAGGTTCACAAACATTGAGGCCGCCCGATTAATATCATCGGCGTTTAAAGCGTCGATGGAGATTCCATTGTTTCAATGGAGTCAGATATCCAGACATCCTGAATGGATGCCTCAAATCAATGCATGGTTTCGTAGATTTGAGGTTCGTGTTAATATATAATTTTCAGCTTATTTCTAATAAATTCAAGTTATAATTGTAAATAATTTATTAACATTTTAAAAGATTATTTTTTTATATACAACATCGATTCTGCTGGGACGATGAACATGACAGTGTTGTGAGGAGGGTGTGGGAAAATCACGCGGCAATTAGGTAACATCGAAAACAATACGACTTTTTTTTACATAATTATTTATGTTTTGAAATGTAATTTTTTCGTGCGTGAATTAGGTTGCGTGATTTTTGGTATGACGCCCAGAAAAAAGCAAAAAAAACAGCGAGGGATAAGGAGTTACAAGGCTGGAACGATATTGCGGTTTGGAGGGATTTCAAACCAATATACATCCCGGAAGATATATGCCCGCACTATCTTCAGCACGTGACGTCTGAGCGGTTCACTCGACGCTCACAGTCCGGTGCCAGCAACCAGAATCGGCAAATTCATGGCTCGGTTACAACGCACACTAGCGGCTCCGTTCCGTTTGCTGCACATGCGAAACGGATGGTAAGATTAATTTAAATGAAATATATCGTTCAATTAATTTGTTGTTAATACATTTGTTTCATTATATATAGGCTACGTCTCTTGGACGTGAGCCGAGCCCTATGGAGCTGTTTGTGGAGACGCACGTGCGGAGTCATGACCGCCAAAAGGGGACGCAACAGTTCGTTGACAACCGTGCTCAACAGTTTGTGGTGTGTTTGTTCAACCATTTTATTTTATAAGTTATTATCATGTTTATTGAATTGAATATGATTTTTTTTTTCAGGAGACCTATAATAATCGGTTGAGGGAGAGATACGGGGATGATCCTTCGACCCATCCGGAATTCGATCCGGATTTGTGGATGGAGGCTGGATCGTCAGGTGGACCCGATAAAAATCGGGTTTACGGGCTCTCCAACACTACCGCTACCAAGTTGCGGTCGACCGGTACTGCTTCAACCGGTGGGAGCTCCCAATCTGTATCGAGCTCCCAATCTAAGGAGTTTGTGGCCTTGCAGCAAAGGTGCGACCACCTATCAGAGGCGTATACACAACTCAAAGAAGAGCAAAGATTGGCGAACGAACAACACAGATTGGCGGACGAACAACGCAGAGCAGAGTCTGAACAACAAAGAGCGGCCTATGAAGAGCTTCGTCAAATGGTCATGAACATGACACAAGGTTGCGCCTAATCCTTTTTGGCCGCCTAACCCCCACCCTCCTCCTCCTCCTCCTCCACCTTTATATTAATTGTTTTTTTTTTTAAACACATTCATTTTGTAATGAATATTATTTAACTTTGAGTTTTTGTTGCTTAATATAAATTTTATTTGCATAATTGGTTTGTATTACTACTAATTTATATTATTTTTTCTAAATAATTAAAAAAAAAAAAATTACACAGGGATTTACCGACGGAAAAAATCCGTCGGCATTGGACACCCATCACCGACATATTCACCGACGGAAATAATCCGTCGGCATTGGACAGTGTCTGCGGTATTCCATCCCATCACCGACGGAAATAATCCGTCGGTATAAAAATACCGATGAATTTACAGACGGATTTATTCGGTCGGTATGAAATATCACCGACACTTTTGCCGACGGATGTATTCCGTCGGTATTTACATAACACCGACGGAAAATATTCCATCGGTATATTCCAAGCGGGAAACTTTTTTTTTTTTTGGCGCGCACGGTCCGTCGGTAAAACCGTCGGTAAATGTTTTTTTTGTATTACCGACCGATATAGCGATGGAATGTGGAATCACCGACAAAAGGTATTCCGACGGGAGTATTCCGTCGGTAATATAGTCGGTAAATACTTTACCGACGAACGTTCTATCACACACCGACGGAATATTTCCGTCGGTAAAACTGTGAAATCTTGTAGTGAATATAATGTAAGAGTACCTAGATTTATAGAGAAATAAAATATCATATAAGTTAATTATCATGATTGCATATCCATTATATGAATCTCTAAAATTATTCTAATAATTATAAATTCAATTTGATCTACGGATAAATATGTAAGAGAATATTTAATGTTTATTTCAGTAATAATAATAAGAACCCCCATTATCATACTTATGCTAACTAGGATTTCCAAAAGATTAAGTCATTCTTATGATGAGAAACAAAAAGAAATATTGAAATTAAAGTTGAAAAAAATGATTCCTTGCTTATTTTCTCATTCAAAATCATACATGACACTCTTAACTCACTTAACTTTTAAGAGGTAAAAGAAAGAATAGCTTATATTCTTTATTTCTTGATTCCCTTATGCTTCTTTTTGTCAATGGATGCTCCCTTGTTACTTGTAGTCTTTAAAGGATGAAAATCAACTATATAGCATTTACATATAAAATTTAAGTCTCGTACGTCATTAGTCCATAACAATGAACTTATAAAATGCTTCTTTTTATGTCTATGAAGTTTTGAAAAATCCACACATCTCAACGATAAATAAAGAGGTATAAAGTTTTTGAACGAACCACACTCCATTAATGAGAATTGGATGGAGAAAGCTTGTGGCTAATTCCTATAATGAGTGATACAGGCACAACTAAAATTTCAAAGAAATTTGGTTACTGAAAAGGCCTTTCATTATATCTGGTGTCTCCCCTAGGCCAATCATATAACAAGAGAAACTATGAACTAGAATAGAATAGCTTGCCTATTTGTAAGTAAATATTTCATAATAGCCTTATTAGTCCACATATCTTTCTTGATATATATAAATAATAGGAATGATCATAAACAAAAATATTTTAACAATAAAAAAATAGTTATAAAATTGTTAACATTGCATAAAAACATTTCTCCTAGAGTACATGTTCATATGAATAAGGGAATCTTTGGTATAACTATTTATGTACATTTAATCTACTCAATAAATAAGGGAATGCATAAAATTTGAACATAATAACATAAAATGTTTTTATTAATTTTTGGTTTGGAAATTTTCCTTAAGTCAATCATAAGTCCTTCTCTCTATTGGAGCATCATGGTTGTTATAGTAATTTCTAAACTTGTGGAAAAGATGTAATATAACCAACACATATTTATTTTATTAGAGGTTGAATCAATAGTCAAAAAAAGAATTAGACAAAAAATTAGGATAAATTCTTTAAAAATAAAACTTTCATTGAAGAGAAGTGAATGAAAGGCTTTCATAAAAATTCTTATAGAATCAAGAATACACACACACCTTGAATTAGTAATTGAATTTTCCAAAAAAAAAAAAAAACTCAATTATTTCAAGCTTTTTCTATTTTTTTTTAATGAAAAATTTACACAATCTCTATAATTAGGATCAAACCTTATTTCATGATATGTACCTCTTTCTTATTCTTAAGCAAGTCTTCAAGAAGGATTATTTAATTTATGGTTTATGTTTCATCTTCTATTTATTTTTCATTTGTTTCAAGAAATATTATGATTGATTTTGATTCTTTCTTTTTCTATTAATTCTTTATTAATTGAGGCATATGTATCTATAAGTTTATGTATCTATATAGACATAGATTTTGTTCATGGGTCAACAAAAATGTCCAAAAGCATTATTTGCCTTTATCATTCAATGACTCTCTTCCTTTCTGTATATGTCATTGTCATTTTATTTCTTAAAAAACAAAAAGACATTTGTATATACTATAATCACAAACCACTTGTCACAAAATCTTTCTATTGATTCTTTACTAATTGAGACATGTATCTATAAGTTTATGTATCTATATAGACATTGATTTTGTTCATGGGTTAATAAAAATATGCAAAAGCATTATTTGCCTTTGTTATTCAATGAGTCTCTTTCTTTCTGTATATGCCATTGCCATTTTCTTTCTTAAGAAAAAAGAAGACATTTGTATAAACTATAATCATAAACCACATGTCACAAAATCTTTTCTCTTTGCATAGATAAAATGAGAGAAATCAAATTAACAACAATAATAAAAAGTGGAAACAATCAACAATAGAACCACATGATGAACATAATTTTTGTTTACATTAAAACTCTAATGTGGAAAAACCTTGAGATCATAATCCATCAAAAATGGGATTACAAAATTTATTTTGTAACTCAATTAGAGGATATGCATAACATCATCAAAACAACAACAATAATAAAAAAATTCATCCAAAGAAAAGGATATCAAGTTATCAACAATAGTAATAAATTTTTTTTTGGCAAAACTAACAAATAGGTATTTAGAAAACACATAAAGATAGAAGTTTTTCAACGATCAACACTATTCAAATTAAAGAATTCATCGTAGAGAATTGTTAGTGTATATGATGTAATGCCTCATACTTTCATATGCATTTATAGTTATTTTCCTGTGATTTGGTATGTAAACATACGAGTAATTTTTTTAATTTTGTTCTCATATAAAAGTCTACTGAAATTTCTACCAAAATTTCTACCAAAATTTTGGCAGAGTCTTCCCTTTACGGGGAGGTCCCAAGTTATCGACATATGCTTTATTTACACTTCTAATATCTCACATTTCATAACTCAATTATGATTCAATCGTCCCAGGTCTCAGACCCACAAACATCATCATCATCACAACCATAATATTTATAACACACATTGAACAACAAATATTATTAGAGAAGAATAAATGAGATAAACACGCATACATGAAACATGATTATATGAATTTCAGAGTTAAGTTTATCTATTCAAGTTTAAACATCAATTATACAAACTTAGTTATATAAATGCTTTTATATTTCAAAATACAAGGATATACTCCCTAGAACTAGATAACAAAAAGTGAACAAAAACTAGGATCTACTCATGTCGTACATGCGATGGTCCTAAAACAAAATACATATTATTGAAATATGAATATCACAATAAGTATAGTGACACAAATATCTAACAATTTAAAAAGGCAAACATATATTCATATTCTATTCACTTCTCCATATTTGTTTCCATTGGAACTTTTCTCATTCAACTACTAAAATCATTTCATCTTCCATTTTCAACTTCCATTCAAAATTCCATAAGGTCATCCACAATTATTTCTGCCTAACTCATTGTCATACCAATTTTACCGGTATCATTATCACCTTGCAGGCGTCGATGCATAACTATCCTCTTACCCGGGATCCTAACATACACTAAATATATGTTAGTCTATACATGGTAATCCCCTTACCTAGGATCCTAACATACAATAAATGAATGCTAGTTCATGCTCTATAGGCATCAATACATGTTGATCCTCTTACCCGGGATCCTAACATACACTAAATGTATGCT
Source organism: Populus alba (assembly GCF_005239225.2). Classification (NCBI taxonomy): domain Eukaryota; kingdom Viridiplantae; phylum Streptophyta; class Magnoliopsida; order Malpighiales; family Salicaceae; genus Populus; species Populus alba. The sequence goes on along the minus strand of NC_133294.1, from coordinate 13,295,347 downwards.
AGTCCATGCTAATTTCACCCATTGATATTGTCATTCTTTGTTTGACCATAGTTATCATTACGAATTTCCATTTCGAACATGACTCGTTTTTTTTTAAGCTAAGATATCATATCACATGTTTCCTAAAGGGAAAGGACCCAAATTTTCACCCTTTAACGCGTCTAAATAGTCGCTTTAGGGACTTTCCGAATCTGCCGGTATAGGTCATATTCCGACCTCTCCTTAGAGTTTTGACTATATATGGAGTTTTAAGACTACATTTAAAACAAGGTTGGTCTCGTTGGAAAGCTAAGACATGGGGCTACAAGTCTCATAGGGGAAGGAGAACCCAGTTCTGCCTTCAAGACACTCAAAATTATTCATCAACAAATCAGACCTAATGCCCTATAGGGTCTGTTATGACCCAGTCTCGGTTGGTGACCCATAACTAGAGTTCTATAGCTCCATATTGAGTAACACCAGTTTCCTTAGTCAGTCAACATCCAAAAATACAATTACTATGGAGGAACCGGATCCTAATTCCATCATCCTCCTACTCGAATTCTCTCCAAAAGTCAAAAACGAATCTGTCCAGATTTATCAACCTTTCCATTTACACACAACATCTATAGTTCAAATTTTTCTTTTTTATCTCAGCCCCTAGCCATATCACATACCATATAAGAGTGTCAAAAATATCTTTTTAAAAGTCAATTTATCCTATTTATTTCAATCTTCCCTTTTAATGTCAAAATTGAACATTCTTATCAATTTTACAAACTTTCTGAACAATATTTTTTGAAACACAATCCTTGACATTTCAACATGCATTTTTTCCTCTTTTTGATGCAATTAAACACACATCATTGAGCTAAATATGTCAAATTAAACATCCCCCTCTTTGATACATAATTGACTAAAAGCATGGCCTTAAGGAACTAAGAGTTCCCTTTTTCTTTCATGCTAATTTCATTCAATTCACACACACATTGACATAAAGAAAACAACCTATTTTAATAAATTTATTAAGGGAAACCACAATATCCCCCTTTTCCTCTTTACTCTTTATATGGTCGGCTAACTTTTCTTGCCCCCACTCATGTGGCCGGCTTTTTATATCAATCCGAGTTGTCCTGAGAAATTAGAATAACAAGCACTATTACCTTATACAATGTTTTTCCCAGAAACACTCATCTTGTTTCCACTGTCAAATTTCTCATCCTTTACTATCATAAATCAACATGCAATATAAACAAATAAAATTTCATAATGTATTAAACTCTTTAAAATATAAAGAGGTAAGGTGGTAAACACCTACCTGTTCCTCTTAGTGGTCTCGTTCAGTTAGCTTGAGGTCCCGCGGTCGATCCCTCTCCTGCTCCATACAAGACCAATATTTAATATCATTCATTGCCCTTTTCAATGTTTTCTTATCATCTAGCAAGCATCATTATATGATTTCATGAAAGATTTTCATATCTAAATTAGATCATTATTTCACGTTCACATAGTTATCCGTTAACTCGAATCGTGCACACTTTTCCAAGCTAATTTCTTAACCTAAACTTACCTCACCGTAATCACTTTATATGAGATTCTAATTTCCCATAAGTTTTTGTTCTTGGGGCTCTCCAAATCAACCCCCTTAACACCCATTAGTAAGGTTGTCACAGCAGCCTTGCTTTAGTTTTTTAGAGACATTAAAAAAAAATTGGAGAGGTATTTACCCCCCCCAAAACATAGACATTCAGGGCTGTCACAGTAGCCCTAAAGACTCCTAAAAATTAAGTCTCTCTATTGCTCCATTTCCTTTTAATTTTGGGGTTGTTTTAGCTCACACAAAACTAATTTTGGCAACAGTTTCAATCACCCATAAATAACAAATGAATAATATTACAACAATCCATACGGTCAAGTTATAATTCATTATTAAAGTATGACATATCCAAATATCAACTCCATTCAATGATGACATTTCCAGAAACATATGTTTAATTGAACTGACCTAAAATTTATAGACTTACTGTGCAAGAAGTACAACTTTCGTTCGGAGTGGTTGGTTTTCATCTCCACCATTCGAAATCTAGAAAGAATCAGGATGAACACGATATCCAAATTATAGCCCAATCCAATGGTGGACGGTGTAGAAAATGGTTGGCAATTGAGACTATCTAGAAGTGTACTTTCCCAGAAATTTTCCTCCTGCGATATCTCTTAAACGAGGACTGATATAGACGATCCCTTCAATGAAAATGTACAAGACATGGAGGATAACAACATATCCAAATATTGTTCTGATCCAACGGTGGAGTTATAGCTGTCCGAATTTTTTTCATCCATGTCTTCTCTTTGTCTCCTAAGTTCCCTTGTTCCTTCTTTTCTCTCTTATTTCTTTTTTATTTCTAGCTAAAAGCATTTTTCCTAACATAATTGTTAGGTTCCTCCTTGCCTTTTTCTCTCTTTCAATTCCAAGCTCTCTTTTCTTTGTTTTGTTTCCTCCTATTTTTCTGTCTAGCCATGGTTTAATGAAGAAAAGAGCTACTGGAATTTTCCAGCTGATCAAGCATATTTATAAAACTACCATTAATGATTTTCATGCTATTTTTCATTCTAATTCTCGACATTATTTGACAACCTTACCATACTCTGATCACTCTAAAATTTTAATTGTATATGAAACTACATGTGAAGGAGGCTTTCGTAAATGTTCAGTTCCATCCGAAGGTTGGATTGAGTTTTATGCTTATTAGCGCTAAATTGATCAGTAGGTGATTTTTTCGCAAGAAAAATCCAAATTTTCTTGTTTAACCCTTTTATAAAACACATACATTAATCCTGTAAACCCTAGGGATCATTTTATCTTTTGTACATAAACCCCTAACCTTTTGTTATTTTGAACATTGACCCCTCTTGATCTTATGTATTTATTTTGTGCCCGTAAATTTCTCTCTCTAACAATTTAGCACTATATTCACTTTGCATTTCATTAATTTCACCATTTTTATCTTGAGATAGTTTTTTTTTTAATTTAATTTAACCCATTTTACTATCGGTTAAATTTCTCATATTTTAATAACCTACTAAAATTTTAACCAGGGGTTTATATATGACCTGTAATAAATCAATTGGTTATATGTGGTATTGACTTTGTTCATGTATATATATTTAATTTATTAATAAAGACTTATTTATCTTTAATATTCATCAAATATTTGATTAATGAATTTATAATAAAGATAAAGTCCTTAGAAAAAAAAAATGTTTTGCAAAGAAAATTATACGGTTATTATAATTATGAGATTCTTATTGCATCAAACCATTATTCCTGGTCAATGCTATATTAAGACTGGACATTAATTAGAGCTATTGAGACTGATACATTGATGTTCTTTTCCTTATAAAAGAAAACAATTGTTCTCATAAACTGAATTAAGTATGAGAGATACTTAGAACTAATATGTAGGTGCTTGTCAGATAACTTGTACACTGAATTGACTAATATGTAGGTGTTTGTCACATAACTTATATATTGAATTGACTAGACTAATATACAGGGAATTACAATTCTAAACCTAAAAAAATCAAGTAGGGACTTAATTGAATAAATTTCTAAAATTAGCCTAAAATAATATATATATATATATATATATATATATATTATTTTAGGGGCAAATTGATATTTTATCATTTATAAGGTTTTTTAGGTGTTCTTATAAATAGAAAGCTATGTCTCTTATTTTCATGTTTCACGTGGATGGTGAAAAAGGTGAGTAGAGTACAATATTGAAATACCTACAAAAAAAAAAAAAGAGCTATTACTTTAAGGTATAATAATCCCTTTCTTCTAAAAAGGTTTATGAGATTTTTTACAAGTGATTCGTGTGGATTATCTTTAGAGGCGAAACAATTGGAAAACTTATGGTTTGCGACAACCCAACCTTGAAGCATATATTCAAAGTCAAAATAAAGTTCAAATCTTAAGGTAATATTTGCATAAATCTTAAACAACTCTAAATTATTCTAAGAAGATTCTCGGGACTCCTGAAAAAAATTCAAATTTACTATTTTCACTACATGTTTGTGTTTGTTAGAGAGTAATATAAATCATATATTGGGACCTCACCTAATAGTTTAAACTTTTAGGTCGAATTGGATTTTTGACATGGTATCAGAGGGTTGATGACCAAGCAGTCACAAGTTCAAATTTCACCATTCCTATTTATTTGATAAAAATTAAGCAAAAGGTAATGTGGATATATGCAAGTTTTAAGCTCCAAGAGCTTTTACTTGAGGGGGTGTGTTAGAGAATAATATAAATCATATCTTGGAAGCTCACCTAATAGCCTAAGCTTTTCAGTTGAATTGGTTCTTTGATAGTGTTTCACGAAACCCAACAAGAATAACTTTTGTTTTCTCTTTCTTTGTAATACACACACATGGTTTTGGACTCGAAATGGGATGGAAGTAAACCCAACATTTTTGGGCATCCAATAATTTGAAAACTATTTATCAACTAATAACATATGGCATGGACTCAGATTAAATGGTTCTTCCATTTATGTTCTGAGATAGAGCTTTTGTATTCTCGAATTCTTTATGATTTTAGGGATTGATTGATATTTTTCTCTAGACTGTATAGGTACCAATTTTACAAAGATAGATGCATTCATAGTTCCTCTTTAGAAGTGTAGTAAATGTTTTTTAAATTATTTTTTGCTTGGAAATACATCAAAATAATATATATTTTTTAAAATTTATTTTTGACATCTTAACATCGAAACGATACAAAAACAAAAATAAAAATATTATAATTTAAAACAAAAAAAAAAATTTCAGAATTTTTCAAAGATAAATTGCAACATCAATTTTAAATACTTTGTAATATTGACAAGTATCAAAATCGAATCCTGAAAAATAATAAACATAGCTAGAAACGAGTGATGAAATATGAATAGCTATGAAAATAATAAACATAATTGAGGTGGCCCATCCTAGAAATTCAATGCACCAAGTCTGGTGGTGCCCAATTCAGACAAGTACAGGGTGGAAACATGTATAGCTTTGTAGCTAGTTCATTATGGTCCAGTCAATATTGATGGAATTAAGTGCCTAACCATTTTTTCCAGTCAAAAACTTACTGATCCAGTCTATGCTAATCAAATACTGGACCTACATAACCTTACTATCCATGAATATCAAGTCAAGTTGCGTTGTATTTGGAGAGAAGACTTCCAGGGAAAGCCATACCGACAAGTCTTCCACCTTACATTCATCTGGGTGGCCAAACATTTTTTTCTGGTCAAGTATATATTCAAAAATATCATTTCTCAAAAAAAAAAACCAAGTCTTTCACCTTTTGTAAGAAAATCCAATGAAAAACATAAATAAAATAAAATATGAAGTGTATACAAAGAATGTCCTTGAGAAAATTTTTCTTTATACAAGGCTATTCTTCATGGTTCGCTAAGTGCCTTCTCTAAAACGAGGGTTACAAAAGTAACTAGACCAAGATCGAAAAGAAATACCAGCAAGCTTTGCAAACACAAACAAAATACTATGGTGTTTTCAGTACACCTTGATTGTAAAAGTGCATGGTATACGTAGGCTGCTGGCATGTAACAGTTAGACAATAAATAAATTAGAAAATTAAAGAGTTGTTATAATAATTTAAAAAATAAAAGAGCTGTTAGGAAATTAAAGAGTTAAAATTGTTAAAAAAATTAAAATAAAAGAGTTGTTAAGATTTTGTGATTGTTTAAAAATTAATTTCAAGTGTTTAAAAAATTATGGTTGCAATTTAAGGGTGGAAAAAAATTATTGTTAGAGATAAAAGGTTCATAAAGTACATGCATTGTCTCGCGCGTAGGGAGACAATTAGAGATTTTTTTCTCGCTAAGCTCAACCTTGTGTGCATGAGTCCATTATCATTTTGTAGTTATTATCATATATCAAAATTTACTATACAGATAAAGGTTATTTTCTAGTCATTTATTGGTATAAAGCCTTATGTTCATTGCATGTCTTTATTGAGATATATAAAAAAAATCATGTATGTAATATAATTTAAATTTAGAATAATGACTTAGCATATCTAATATAGATGTGTTATATTTTATGCGACAAAATGAATATCCATTTCATATTCAACAACATCAAAAAAAAAAAGGGGGACTTAATTTTATGAATTCACTAGTTGTTAAATTTTCAATTGCTATTTATGAATTTATTATTTTATTTATTTGGTTTTTATTTTGTTATTTTTTTCTTTAATCCAAATATTGTAGTTTCCGAATAACAATGGAAAATTATCAGTGCAAACTTTGTTGGCCAGTCTATTTTTGCTATTGGTTTCCGAATTAGCTGAACTGAGGTTTTAGTAGATACTGAAACCTTTGAAATTCCATTTCGTTTCTAGTCTGTTTTGCAGCAGTGAACGAATTTGCTTTCAATTTTATTCCGGCTAGACTTTTGTTCTCCCGTCAGTATATATTTTGATGATATATTTATATGATTTCTTTTTTAAATAATTTTGGAAACAACGAGGAAAGGGGAAATTATGCATTCCGGAAGTCTCTATATAAGGACTACATTCTAATAGAAGTCTCCCATCAATCTAAGTTCACTTCCTCTTTTTAATCTCTAAGAAGAGCACTTTTAGGGTATGATGGGATCTTCATTGTTGCTCGCTCAATTTCTCTGCCTTCTTTTCTTCCATTCGCACTCCCAACCTGCTCATTCTTCTTCCAATTTCTCCTCTTCAGTACAATTATGCCCCGGTGACCAGAGCCTGGCTTTGCTCCGATTCAAAAATTCCTTTTCCATGATATCTTCTTCTCCATGTTATCCACCCAAGAAAGTGCTGTGGAAAGAGGGTACAGATTGCTGCTCTTGGGATGGCGTGACTTGCAACATGAAAACTGGCCATGTAATTGGCCTAGACCTTGGTTGCAGCATGCTTAATGGCACCCTCCATTCTAACAGCACTCTCTTCTCCCTTCATCATCTTCAGAAGCTGGATCTCTCTGGCAATGACTTCAATCGCTCTGTCATTTCATCTTCCTTTGGTCAGTTCTTGCATTTGACGCATTTAAGTCTATATTCATCGAATTTTGCCGGCCAAGTTCCCCCAGAAATCTCCCATTTATCCAGATTGGTGTCACTTGATCTCTCTTCCAACTCTGAGGAGCTGATGCTAGAACCGATTTCTTTCAACAAGCTTGCTCAGAACCTTACCCAGCTGAGAGAACTCTACTTGGGTGGAGTGGACATGTCTTTGGTGGTACCCAGTTCCTTGTTGAACTTGTCTTCTTCTTTGTCATCTCTCCACCTCGGGGATTGTGGATTGAAAGGGGAACTCCCTGATAATTTCTCTCGCCTATCAAACCTTCAATCGCTCTATTTAAGGAGTAACGAAGGACTCACTGGCTCTTTTCCGCCATACAATTTGAGCAATCCTCTTTCGCATTTGGATCTTAATGGGTGCAATTTTGGTGGCTCGAATCTTGGTCTACTTGGTAACCTCACGCAACTCATTGAGTTGAGACTTGCAGGTAACCAGTTGGGTGGTCAAATTCCTTTCTCGTTTGGAAAACTTAAGCATCTCGAGTACCTGGATCTTGGATACAATAATTTTATTGGTCCAATTCCTGATGTTTTTGTTAATCAAACGCAATTGGCGTGGTTGGACCTCTCAGGTAACAGTTTTCTAGGTCATCTCCCAGTCTCACTTAGAAACCTTAAGCAGCTCAGTCACTTGCTTCTCTCAGCCAATAATTTTACTGGCAAAATTCTGAATGAGATTTCTAACCTCACACAACTCACCGAGTTGGCTCTCTCATTTAATAGATTTGACGATAAAATTCCAGATAGTTTTATTAATCTCACACAACTTACTTTGTTAGACCTAACAAATAACATGTTTTCTGGTAAAATTCTAGAAGGTTTTTTTAACCTCACACAACTCATTTTATTGGACCTCGCAAACAACAGGTTTTCTAGTAAAATTCAAAATGGTTTTTTTAACCTCACACAGCTCATTTTGTTAGACCTCACAAACAACGAGTTTGATGGTCAAATTCCAAATAGCTTTTTTAAGCTCACATAGCTCACTTGGTTGGACCTCTCAAACAACGTGTTTAATGGTTAAATTCCAGATAATTTTTTTAACCTTACACAACTCACTACGTTGGACCTCTCAAACAATAGGCTTGATGGTCAAATTTCATTTTTATTTAGAAACCTTAAGAAGCTAGATTTCTTGAAACTCTTTCAATAATTTTTCTGGTAAAATTCCAGATGATTTTTCTAATTTCACACAACTCACTTTATTGGACCTCTCAAACAATATACTGATAGGACGCATCCCATCACAAATAAGTAGGCTTTCAGGTTTAAACTCTCTCGATTTATCTCATAACTTGCTCGATGGAACAATTCCATCCTCCTTGTTTTCTATGCCTTCTTTGCAGGGTCTTCTTCTTCAAAATAACCTACTGTATGGCCAGATAAGTCCGTTCCTTTGTAATTCATTACAATATATCGATTTCAGTCATAATAGGTTGTATGGCCAGATTCCACCTTCAGTTTTCAAGACTTGTGAGCATTTGAGAGCTCTTATGCTTTCCTCCAATGATAAACTGACTGGGAACATCTCTCCTGTCATTTGCGAGCTGAAGTCCCTAGAGATTCTAGACTTGTCCAACAATGGCTTTAGTGGTTTCATCCCGCAATGCTTGGGAAACTTCAGTGATGGACTCTTAGTGTTGCATCTTGGTGCCAACAATCTGCGCGGCAATATCCCTTCAATCTATTCAGAGGGGAGCAGTTTGAGATATCTCAACTTCAATGGCAACAAATTGAAAGGGGTGATACCACCATCCATCATCAATTGTGTGAATTTAGAATTTCTGGACCTCGGTTACAACATGATTGATGACACATTCCCTTCCTTTTTAGAAACGCTTCCACAGTTGGAGGTTGTTGTTCTAAGGTCAAATAAACTCCATGGTTCTTTGAAGGGTCCAACTGTCAAGGACTCTTTTTCTAAATTACAGATATTTGACCTCTCCAACAACAGCTTGAGTGGTCCTTTGCCAACAGAGTATTTCAACAACTTCAAAGCCATGATGAGCGTTGATGAGGATATGGATTACATGAGGCCAAAAAATTTATCTACTTCTTATGTTTATTCTGTAACTTTGGCATGGAAAGGTTCGGAGATTGAGTTTTCTAAAATTCAAATTGCCCTCGCAACACTTGATTTATCCTGCAATAAATTCACGGGAAAGATTCCAGAGTCCCTCGGGAAGCTTAAATCTCTGATACAGCTCAACCTTTCTCACAACAGCCTCATCGGTTATATCCAGCCATCACTGGGGAATTTAACTAATCTGGAATCGCTGGATCTCTCCTCAAATGTGCTTGCTGGAAGGATTCCACCGCAATTGGTAGATTTAACATTTCTTGAAGTCCTGAACCTTTCGTATAACCAGCTTGAGGGACCCATACCTCAAGGTAAGCAGTTCCACACATTTGCAATTGGTTCATACGAAGGGAACCTGGGGTTATGTGGATTTCCCTTGCAAGCAAAATACTACGAAGGTGGGGGGCAACAACCGCCACCATCAAACTTCGAGAAAGAAGATTCAATGTTTGAAGAAGGATTTGGATGGAAAGCTGTAGCAATGGGTTATGGATGTGGATTTGTATTTGGAGTTTCTATAGGATACGTTGTATTTAGAGCAAGAAAACCTGCATGGTTTGTGAAGATGGTTGAAGACAGTGCACATCAAAATGCAAAAAGGCTTAGAAGGAAGAATGCTCCCAGAAATGGTGGAAGACGATACTAGCTACTCAGGGCGGTGTGAGAAGGTAAGTCTTGATAATGCTTTTAACGAGTAGCGCAAATATTTTATTCCATGATCCATCACCAGTTTAGTTAATTAGCTTGCTCTGTGGACTAGGTCAATAATGGCAGCTGTCAAGAAGAGGGGATCATCTTCCAGGCTAGTGTAGCTGCTTTTTCTTTTTTTAACGTCGTGTGTTTGTAATTTTATTTTAGTCCATAGATTTATGTCATTGTAAGTTAATAATTTTACCAGAATCATAATAATATAATAATTAAAAGCAAAGCACTCACGAAGTGTAATTTAGGTTGTTGTTATTCAATTTTTTTTTTTATTTTTTTTATAATTTAATTTTAATCGATAGATTCATATCATTAATTTAGCAAAATTATTAATCATAATAATATAATTTTAGAATAATTTCCAGGACGTGGCATTTATGTCTTGAACTTTTGAAGCTATCAATTACGCTTATTTAATTATGATTCATGATTTTTTATTTCCAAGAGATCTGATTGCTATCAATTCGGGCAACAATTTTTTCCTTTCTTATTCATACATTTTTATTTTATTTTAGCAAAATTATGTCTTTTTTTAGTGGCATGTTTTTTTGACAAAAAAACAAAAATAAGTATTCGTTAAAATTTAAATCATTTGAAGTACAGGAAAAATGTATATCTTAAACCAAAACTCTCTTTCCTTGTTAATGTATTTTTTGTCTTATATCATAAATACAATGAACACCCCCTCCCCCCCCCCCCCCCAAAAAAAAAAAAAAAAAAAAAAGAAAAAAGAAGAAGAAGAACAACTACAGTCAAACTAGCCTTCAATTGTGTCAATCCAAACCCTTGCTTCAGAATTCTCTTCAATATCCTGTGGGAAACTCGCACTGCCCAAACTCTGCAACAACGAACACTCTTTTTCATTAGAATATATATAGAAATAGAAAGCAAGGAAACAAACAAAAGCAAAGTCACCAGTTGATCTTAATATTTTATGCACTAAGGGACAAAATGTCACCTTTCACGTTTGACTATTTTACCATCGAAAGCTATTAATTATCTAAAAACAACATTCATAAGGAGTCCTTTTAAAATCCAAGTAATATAAACCTATTTGTAATCCACATTATAGAGTTTTTTCAAAATAACTTGCTCATGGAGACCTTTTAAAGGTAAAAGATATAAGACTAAAGAGAGATGCAACAAAGAATTTTTCTTATATAATCCTTCGTAATCATCTTGAATGTTATTATTTTTCATAAATAAATAAAATAATATGATGCAAATTAGAGTACCTAGATTTATGGGAGAAATAAAATATCATATAAGTTAATTATCATGCTTGCATACTCTAAAATTATTCTAATAATTACATATCCAATTTGATCTATGAACTAATTTATAAAATAATATTTAATGTTTATTTGAGTAATGATAATTAGAACCCCATTATCATGCTGATGTTAACTAGGATTTCCGAAAGATTAAGTCATTTGTTTAATGAGAAATAAAAAGGAATATTGAAATTAAAGTTGAAAAAAATGTTTCCTCACTTATTTTTCTAATTCAATATCATCCATGAGACTTTTAACTCACTTAACTTTTGAGAGGTAAAAGAAAGAATAGCTTATTTTCTTTATTTCTTCATTCCCTTATACTTCTATGTATAAGACTAAATCCATTCAATTTGTAAAACAAATTACTAATCCTTAAATTTGTAAGAAATTCTTCATCATTTGTTGTGAATGACTGATTATTCTCATATTTTTTGACCTCTTGGTTATGTCAGAGCAAGTTAGAAATATTTAGACATAAAATCAAATAATTGGATTTGTTCTTGAAGAGAAGTGAATGAAAGGCTTTCATAAAAATTCTCATAGAATCAAGAATTCACACACCTTGAATTAGTAATTGCATTTTCCAAAAAAAAAAAAAACTCAATTATTTCAAGCTTTTTCTATTTTTTTAATGAAAAATTTACACAATCTCTATAATTAAGATCAAACCTTATTTCCTGATATGTACCTCTTTCTTATTCTTAAGCAAGTAATCATCCAAAGAAAAGGATATCAAGTTATCAACAATAATAATAAAATTTTTTTTTGGCAAAACTAACAAATAGGTATTTAGAAAACATGTAAAGATAGAAGTTTTTCAATGATCAACACTATTCAAATTAAAGAATTCATCATAGAGAATTGTTAGTGTGTAATTTTTCGTAATATAGTTCTCATATAAAAGTCTGCCAAAATTTCGACAGAGTCTTTCCTATACTAGGAGGTCTCAAATTATCGACATATGCCCTGTTTACACTTCTAATATCTCACAACTCACATCTCAAAACTCAATCACGACTAAATCGTCCTGGGTCTTAGACCCACAAACATCATCATCATCACAACCATATTATTTATAACACACGTTGAACAACAAATATCATTAGAGAAGAATAAATGAGATAAACACGCATACATGAAACATGATTATATGAATTTCAGAGTTAAGTTCATTTATTCAAGTTTAAACATCAATTATACAAATTAAGTTACATAAATGTTTTAATATTTCAAAATACAAGGATATACTCCCTAGAACTAGATATCAAAACGTGAACAAAAACTAGGATCTACTCCTGTCGTGCATGCGATGGTCCTAAAACAAAATACATATTATTGAAGTATGAATATCACAATAAGTATAGTAACACAAATATCCAACAATTTAAAAAGGAAAACATGTATTCATATTCTATTCACTTCTCCATATTTGTTTCCATTGGAACTTTTTCTCATTCAACTATTGAAATCATTTCATCTTCCATTTTCAACTTTCATTCAAGATTCTATAATGTCAGCCACAATTATTTCTGCCTAACTCATTGCCAATACCAATTTTACCGGTATCATCATCGCCTTATAGGCGTCGATGCATAACAATCCTCTTACCCGGGACCTTAACATACACTAAATATATGTTAGTCGATGTATGGTGATCCCCTTACCCGGGATCCTAACATACACTAAATGAATGTTAGTTCATGCTTTATAGCCATCAATGCATGGTGATCCCCTTATCCGGGATCCTAACATACATTTAATCCTAACATACACTAAATGTATGCTAGTCCATGCTTTATAGGCATCGATGCATGGTGATTTCCTTACCCGGGATCCTAACATACACTAAATGTATGCTAGTCCATGCTAATTTCACCCATTAATATTGTCATTCTTTGTCTGAACATAGTTATCATTACAAATTTCCATTTCGAACATGACTCGTTTTTTTTTTTAAGCTAAGATATCATATCACATGTTCTCCAAAGGGAAAGGACCCATATTTTCACCCTTTAATGCGTCTAAATAGTCGCTTTAAGGACATTTCGAATCTGCCGGTAGAGGTCATATTCCAACCTCTCCTCAGAGTTTTAACTATATCTGGAGTTCTATGACCACATTTCAAGCAAGGTGATTAGTACTTAAAAATACATTTTTATCAAGGTTTTATATCATTATTTTGCACTTGAAGTATCAATAACTCCTTAACTAAAGCATGTTTTATAATAACATATCTAATAATATAAGATACCTTTAATTTATGGTAAATATTCATCTTAAATGCAAACCTATCACATAAATAAAAGGATTGATTGATGAGTTTAAGTAATGAAATTGAAATGACAAAGAGAAAAGAGATATTGGTGCAATCCAAACCAGAACACTGTTCGGTAATTGGGTCATATCCGGAGCTGTAGATCTTGGATTTAGGTATGATTTAAATGGATTTCAAGTCCAAATTATAGAAACAATGGAGAAGTCCGAAGCTATCCTGCAACCCAGACATTATTCAGTGTTCAACCCATATCTCGAGTTCTAGAAGTCCAAATCACCTCAATTTTTTTTTCTGGAAAGATAAGACAATTTCCTATAACTTTAATGAGTATAGGTGGTTTTAGTTCTGATGCTAGCAATGCTATTTTATTTAGACAAGAAGATAAAGATTTTTACCAAGTCAAGAGTTGGCCACCCACTCAACAATTAGTCATCAAATCAATAGTTCCAAATTTTGGCCTATAAAAGGAGGCATTTGCCATACATTTAGGAGCTTGGTTGTTCAGATCAAGAACTTGCTCTTGCTTTCTCTCTTTTTATTTTTGTTTTGTAATTCTTAAGTTTTGCTTTCATTAATATCTTGTTTATGCTTTTCATTTCCTTTCCTTTACTTAGTTAACTTGTATCTTATTTATGTTCTTATTTTGTTTATTTATGTTTAGCTAAGTTTATTATGTCTAGCTAAGTTTATTATGTCAAGGTGAAAAGGTTACACTAATGGTGTAAGAATAAGTATAGTGTAAACTCAACATGGACCTTAATGTTTAATATTAACATGTCTTATCTTTTTATGTTACTAATTCTTAATACCTTGCTTGTTCAATGGTTAATCTAGATTTGTGTTGTATAACACTTGGTACAACAAATGCTTGGTACTCTTATAGCCCAACCGTATAGTATTACCTACACCTGTGCTATGAAAGTAACTTGATTTGTTGTTAACATAAGTTAGCATCATGAATTCCTGATAATATTTAAAAGTTTGGTGTTCCTTAAATAAGATAATTAATATGATCATGTTAACAATGAGAAAAGACTTATTCTTCGCTAGCACTTCCATTTCCTCATGCCATGACCAAACAAAGGAAAGACAATCACAATTTTGAAATCCTTGAAACTTTCAAACATGTAAGGATCAATATACCTTTGTTGGATGCTATTAAACAGGTACCTTCATATGCTAAATTTTTGAAAGATCTATGCACTATGAAGAGAAAACTGAATATGAAAAAGAAAGCATTTTTAGACGAACAAGTAAGTGCTATTCTTCAAAACAATAATGCTTTGAAATATAAGGACCCTGGTTGCCCTACAATTTCTTGCTTTATTAGAGAAAATAAAATTGAAAGAGCTTTACTTGATTTTGGAGCTAGTGTGAATTTACTTCCATATTTAGTTTTTCAAAGTCTCAATCTAGGTGAGTTAAAACTAACTTTTGTAAATATTTTATTTGCTGATAGATATATAAAAGTGTTTAGAGGAATAGTTGAGGATGTGTTAGTACAAGTTGATAAATTTATTTACCCTGTAGATTTTGTTGTCTTGGATACACAACCTATTGAAGTATGTAATTCAATTCTTATTATTTTAGAACATCCATTTCTTGCAACTTCTAATGCATTGATTAATTGTAGGAATGGACTGATGAAGCTATCATTTGAAAACATGACATTGGAGATGAATATTTTCAACATTTACAAGCAACCTGGAGATGATAATGATATACAGGAAGTGGACTTTATTGAAAAATTAGTTCATGATCAATTTCAAATCACTTTCAGTGAAACTGAGATTGATGAACCTGATGATTTGCAAATGGTCTATTTTTAAAAGAATCAAAGTCAAACAATTGGAGACCACAAATTGAAGAATTGTCACCACGATCAATTGATTCCATACCTTCAAGTGTTCAACCACCAAAACCTGATTTGAAGTCGTTACCATTCAATCTTAAATACTTATTTTTTAGAGAAAATGAAACCTTTCTAGTAATAATCTCTTCCAAACTTAATGCACATCAAGAAGGTAAGTTATTACAGACTTTGAAAATACATAAAAATGCATTAGGATGGACCATAGCTGACATAAAAGGAATTAGCCCTTTGATGTGCACACACAGGATTTATTTGGAGGAAAATGCCAAACCCTCTAGAGAAATGCAACGAAGGCGTAATCCTAATATGAAAGTAGTGAAAAATAAAGTCATTAAGATTTTAGATAATAGAATCGTTTATCCTATTTCTGATAGCAAATGAGTAAGTCATACCCAAGTTGTACCCAAAAAGTCTAGGGTCATTGTGATAACTAATGACAAAAATGAGTTAATTCCAACTAGGACTATTACTGGTTGGCGCATGTGCATTGACTATAGAAAACTTAATTTCATGACTAGAAAAGATCATTTCCCTTTACCTTTCATGGATCAAATCCTAGAAAGAGTTGCAGGTTATGAATTTTATTGTTTCCTAAATGGCTATTCAGGTTATAACCAAATTGAAATTGCATTGGAAGATCAAGATAAGACTACTTTCACATATCTATCTGGTACTTTTGCATATCGAAGAATGCCTTTTGGATTATGTAATGCACCAGCCACATTTCAAAGATGTATGCTTAGCATATTCAGTGATATGGTTGAATGTTTTCTTGAGATTTTTATGGATGATTTTTTTGTTTTTGGTGATTCATTTGATGATTGTTTATCTAACTTGGAAAAGGTTTTGAATAGGTGTGAAGAGAAGAATCTTGTACTGAATTGGGAAAAATGTCACTTTATGGTAACAAACGACATTGTACATGGTCACATTGTTTCATTGAAAGGAATTGAGGTTGAAAAGTCTAAAATCGAGTTAATTGCTAACTTACCAACACCAAAATCTATTAAAGATGTTAGATCATTCTTAGGATATGCTGGTTTTTACAGAAGGTTCATCAAAGATTTTAATGTAATATCTAAACCATTGTGTAGCCTTCTAACAAAGGAAAATGTTTTTGAATGAACTGAACAATATGAAAAAGCCTTTGTTAAACTTAAAAGCTTGCTTACTTTTGCTCATGTCATTCAACCTCCTGATTGGTCACTACCTTTTAACATAATGTGTGATGCTAGTGATTATGTCGTGGGTCCTGTCATGGGACAAAGAAAAGATAAGAAACCTTATGTAATTTACTATGCAAGTAAAACTTAAATAGTGCTCAAATGAATTACAATATCACTGAAAAAGAATTACTTGTAGTAGTATTTGCATGTGACAAGTTCAGATCTTATCTTGTTGGCTTACCTGTTGTCATTTTTAGTGATCATGCAACATTGAAATATCTTCTCTCTAAGAAAGATTCTAAGGCTAGATTGGTGTGGTGGATTTTGTTACTTCAAGAGTTTGATATCACAATCAAAGACAAGAAAGGCACCGAAAATGTTGTCATATATCATTTGTCAAGATTGACAACCACTTTGAGATCTGACATCACACCAATCGATGACTACTTTCCTGATGAATCTTTATTTTATGTCTCTACAATGCCTTGGTTTGCTAATATTGTTAATTTTCTTGTTTCAGGACAATTGCCAGCTCATTGGAATACCCAAGACAAAAGAAAGTTCTTGAACAAAGTGAAGAACTTTTATTGGGATGACCCTTTTTTATTCAAATATTGTCTTGATTAAATATTTCAAAGATGCATTCCTAATAATGAGGTAAGTAGTGTCATTAAATTTTGTCATTCTAAGGCATGTGGGGGTCATTTCTCATCATGAAAGACAATTACAAAAATCTTACAAAGTCGATTTTACTGGCGCACCATATTCAAGGACTCATATGCATTCTGCAAGACTTGTGAAAATTGTTAAAAGTTGGGATCTATTTCAAAACATCACATAATGCCTTTAAATTCTATTCTTGTCATTGAGATCCTTGACTGTTGAGGTATAGATTTCATTTGTTTCCTTTATCATTTGGTTCCTTGTACATATTAGTCGTAGTAGATTATGTTTCAAAATGGATAGAGGCAATTTCAAGTCGAAACAATGATTACAAAATACTGATAAAGGTTTTGAAAGAAAACATTTTAAGTCGATTTGGAATCCCTCAAGCCATGATAAGTGATGGTGGAACACATTTCTGCAACAAGCCATTTAAGTCTTTAATGAAGAAATATGGAATCACATATAAATTTGTCACCCCTTATCACTCTCAGACAAGTAGACAGGTAGAACTTGCTAATAGGGAGATCAAACAGATCTTAGAGAAAACAGTGAACCCTAATTGGAAAGACTGGTCTTTAAGACTTAATGATGCACTTTAGGCTTATCGAATTGCTAATAAAACATCATTAGGTATGTCACCTTATAAACCAGTCTATGGAAAACCTTGTCACTTGCCAGTGGAACTTGAACATAAAGCTTATTGGGCTATTAAAACTTTTAATTCAAACTTTGATGATGCTAGTCAACTATGAAAATTACAAATAAATGAGCTCGAGGAAATAAGAAATGATGCATATGAAAATTCAAGAATTCATGAAGTAAGAATCAAAGAGTTTCATGAGAAAAAAATATTGAGAAAAACATTCAATGTTGGTCAAAAAGTCTTGCTTTATAATTCTCGACTCCATTTATTTCCTGGAAAACTAAGATCAAGATGAAGCGGTCCTTTTATTGGGAAACATGTGTATCTATATGGAGCCTGTAATATCAAGAATCTAAAGAATGGCAATGTTTTCATGCAAAACTTCATGCAAAACGACTGAAAGTCTGTCATAGATGTGCTAGATGGACTTGTAATGCAACATGTTTATTAGGAATGTTATCCATAAACCGTGAAGGAGTAAGGAGTCTTTAGATAAAATATAATTCATTAAGGATGGCCTGAGTAAGGAGTCTTTAGATAATCTTCTATTGACACTTGAGACACACCCTATTAGAGATGTGCATCATGCAATTCATGAATTATGGTCACAATTCCATAAAGAACATGCTAGACATAGTCTTGGGAATCTAACTAAAAAAGACCATGTTTTCCTGTTTTTAAGAAAACTAGATGGGAAGCCTATCCCCGATCCATAGAGGGCGTTTAAGTCGTTCTTTGACATAAAACAAAGGGAAGATGTGAGCCATAATCACAATTACCTATACATACACATGCTTTTTCAAAATAAGTAAAAAAATAAATAAATTAAGAGAGAGAAAGAGTATGTGTGTGTGTGTGTGTGAGACTCTAGCTGGCCTACATATAGGTGGCATGATTGCATTTTCAATTTCTCCTCTATAAAATCTTATATTCCTTCCTTTTATTTCTACTCAACCCATACATTCAATAGATATAAAAGTGTGTAGAAATGGAAGGTTTCTCAAGTCATCACATAAAACATATTTGTGTTTTCGGTGGATCAAGTCCTGGGAAGGTGATTAGTACTTAAAAGTTCATGTTTATCAAGGTTTTATGTCATCATTTTGCACTTGAAGTATCAATAACTCCTTAACTAAAGCATGTTTTATAATAACAAGTCTAATACTATAAGATACCTTAATATATGGTAAATGTTCATCTTAAATGCAGGCCAATCACATAAATCAAAGGATTGATTGATGAATTCAACTACTGAAATTTTGAAGATAAAGAAGGATGAAGCTTAGAAAAGAGATGTTGGTGCAGTCCAAACTGGAACACTGTTCGGTAATTAAGTCATATCTCGAGTTCTAGATGTCCAAATGATCTTACATTTTTACAAAACTTTGGTAAGAAATAGGCCTACAACTTTCATGTGGACACCAAGATCTAAGAAGGCCGTTTTCAAGTCCAAATTATAGCAATAACGGAGAAGTCTGAATCTGTCCTGTAGCCTAGACACTGTTTAGTGTTCAGCCCATATCTTGAGCTCTAGAAGTCCAAATGACCTCAACTTTTTTTTTCCTGGAAAGCTAAGAGAATTTCCTAGAACTTTCATGATTTCATATGGTTCCAATTCTGATGTTAGCAATGATGTTTTATTCAGACAAGAAGATAAGGATTTTTACCAAGTCAAGATGTGGCCACCCACTCAACAATTATTCATCAAATCAATAGTTCCAAATTTTGACCTATAAAAGGAGGCATTTGCCATGCATTAAGGCATCTTGGTGTTCAGATCAAGATCATGCTCTTGCTCTCTTTCTTTGTATTTTGTAATGTTTAAGTTTTATTTGATGCTATATTAATCTCTTGTTTATGCTCTTCATTTCCTTTCCTTTATTTGTATAATTATGTTCTTATCTTGTTTATTTATGTTTCTTTCTTTCATTATGTTTAGCTAAACCTATTATGTCAAGGTGAAAAGGGTACACTAATGGTGTAAGAATAAGTATAGTATAAACTCAACATGGACTTTAATGCTTGATAGTAACATGTTTTATATTTGTTACCTTGTTCACTTTTAATACTTTGCTTGCTAAATGGTTAATCTAGATTTATGTTGTATAACACTTGGTACAACAAATACTTGTATAGCCCATATTGTATGGTATAACCGACACCTGAGCTATGAAAGGAACTTGATTTGTTGTTAATTTAAGTTATAATCATGAATGCTTGGCAACATTTACAAGTATTAGCATCATTCGAATAAGATAACTAATGTAATCATGTTAATAATTTATAATCTAATTGGAACCTCCTTCGTGTGTGGTTTCCAAGTTGAGTAATAAGAGTTTATATCATACTTGTTTGAAATACCATTAGTTGATCCTCTAACCTTGACATTTGTTTTTATCATTGTTTAATCCTTGCATTCATCTTCTATCTCAAAGTTCTCATTAATTTCTTCCTCTTCTCTTTTTTTTTCTACTACTACTACTACTACTACTACTATTATTATTTACATTCTTGTCATATTTTATGTACGTTAAGTATGCTCTGTGTTTGATCAAGGATCCTGACATTGTTGGTCTTGCCTTGTTCATTTGCATCAGAAATTTGTTTATATTATATAATATATCTCTTTGATCTTTTTATAAACTTAGTATATAGGCTGGAAACCTATGACCCGATCTTTTAGATCATTCTCAGGTATAACAACGCCACGTATTGAGTATTATTATTATTATTATTACTACTACTATTATTGTTATTATTGTTGTTGTTGTTGTTGTTGTATTGTTATTTATAATTTATACAATTAACCTCTCTGTGGTTCGACCCCGGTCTTGCCGGGTTATTTATTATTTTGACACTCCTACACTTGGGAGAAGACATCAAGCTTTTGGTCGTGTCAAGTTTTTGGTGCCGTTGTCGGGGAGGTAAATTCTTGTATAAATTATAATATTTAATTTATTTTCTCTTTTCACTTTTCATTTTATCTAACTTTTGTTTCCTTTGTTTGTTTTGTTTCTTTTTCTTTTATTTTATTTCCTTTGTTTTGTTTTGTTTCTTTTTCTTTTATTTTATTTTCTTCCTTTTATTCTCTTCTTACACATGCATGAGAGTTTGGTCACGTACATTAAATGGTCGACTTTGTAGGGTATCCTCATCATTTTCATAAAATATGGCCGAAGAAGATAATCAATCGCTTCATAATGAGAATAATGAGAATAACCGTATGAGAACACTTAGAGACCACATGAATCCCACAAGAACAAGTGCACCCTCATGCATAGTTTTCCCTCCTGATGCATCTCATTTTAATTTTAAGCCAGGCATTATTCAACTTTTACCTTCTTTTCATGGCTTAGACCTAGAAAATCCATACTTGCATTTAAGGGAATTTGAGGAGGTCTGTAATACCTATAATGACTCAAATTGTAGCATGAACACCATTAGATTAAAGCTTTTTCCTTTTTCATTAAAAGATAAAGCTAAAACATGGCTACAAAATTTGAGACCAGGATCTATTCGTGCTTGGGATGAAATGCAACAACAATTTTTAAAGAAGTTTTTTCCGTCTCACAACAAACTCTTTCAAAAGACAAATCATCACTTTCACCCAAAAGCCAGGAGAAACATTTTATCAATGTTAGGATAGGTATCGAGACTTGCTTAATACTTGCCCACATCATGGTTTTGAAACATGGAGATTGGTTTCATATTTTTGTGAAGGTTTAACACTTAGAGATAGGCAAATGGTTGAATTAATGTGTAATGGAACTTTTGAAGATAAAGACCCTAATGAAGCAATGGAGTACCTAGACTTGTTAGCCGAAAATGCTCAAAATTGGGACACCACAGGTACTTATGAGGCACCAAGTGAAACTCAACCTCATACATCTAGTGGAGGTATACACAACCTTAGGGAAGATCATGACCTCCAAGCCAAGTTTGCATCTTTAGCTAGAAAAGTCGAAGCACTTGAATTGAAAAAGAGTGGTCAATTAAAATCTGTTCAAGATATTGTGTGTCAAATCTATGAAACCAATGAACACTCAACAAATGATTATCCAACCTTGCCTTATTTTAGGGAATGCCTCCATGAACAAGCCCATGCTTTAAACAATTTTCAAAGGCCCAACCATAACCCATACTCACAAATGTATAACTCTAGTTGGAGAAATCACCCAAATTTCAGTTGGAAGAGTGATAGCAATAATACACAAACTTCACAGCCACCGTTTCAAGCACACCATAATTTCTAAAATTCTCATGGATATGCACCTCCTTATGCTCCACCTCCTAGAAGAAATCTTGAGGAAACATTGTATGCATTCATTGAAAAACAGGAGACAATCAACACTCAACTTGCTCAAAGCATGACAGATTTTAAAGATGCTCTTGCAAAATTAACATCTGCTCTCAGTTTCCAAAAGAAAGGTAAGTTTCCATCTCAACCACAGCAAAATCCAAAGGGGCAATACAATGCAAATGCAAGTAGTTCTGGAAGCCAACACATGGATCAAGTCAAATCAGTTATCACTCTTCGTAGTGGTAAGGTTATTGAAAAACTCACTCTTGAACCTTGTGAGAAAGATGAAGAGTCTATCTCTGAGGGTAAGGAAGAGGTTGAACCTGAACATTGCAAAGAAAAGGCTGATTCCCCGCCAGCACTCTCACTTCCTCATGCCATGACCAAACAAAGAAAAGTCAATCACAACTCTGAAATCTTTGAAACTTTCAAACAGGTAAGGATCAATATACCTTTGTTGGATGCTATTAAATAGGTTCCTTCCTATGCTAAATTTTTGAAAGACCTGTGCACTATGAAAAGAAAACTGAATGTGAAAAAGAAAGCCTTTTTAGCCGAACAAGTAAGTGCCATTCTTCATAACAATAATGCTTTGAAATATAAAGACCCTGGTTGTCCTACAATTTCTTTCTTTATTGGAGAACATAAAATTAAAAGAGCCTTACTTGAACTTGGAGCTAGTGTGAATTAACTTCCATATTCATTCTTTCAAAGTCTCAATCTAGGTGAGTTAAAACCAACCTCTGTAACTCTTTTACTTGTTGATAGATCTGTAAAAGTGCCTAGAGGAATAGTTAAGGATGTGTTAGTACAAGTTGATAAATTCATTTACCCTGTAGATTTTATTATCTTGGATACACAACCTGTTGAAGCATGTAATTCAATTCCTGTCATTTTAGGACGTCCATTTCTTGCCATTTCTAATGCATTGATTAATTGTAGGAATGGACTGATGAAGCTATCATTTGGAAACATGACATTGAAGATGAATATTTTCAACATTTACAAGCAACCTGGAGATGATAATGTTTACAGGAAATGGACTTTATTGAAAAATTAGTTCATGATCAATTTCAAACCACTTCCAGTGAAACTAACATTGATGAATCTGATGATTTGCAAATGGTCTATTTTCAGGAAGAATCAAAGGTATGTAATTGGAGACTACAAATTAAAGAATTGCCACCATGATCAATTGAATCCATACCTTCAAGCGTTCAACCACCAAAACTTGAATTGAAGTCGTTACGATTTAATCTCAAATACTCATTTTTGGGAGAAAATGAAACTTTTCCTGTAATAATCTCTTCCAAACTTAATGCACATAAAGAAGGTAAGTCATTACGGACTCTGAAAATGCACAAAAATGCATTAGGATGGACCATAGCTGACATAAAAGGAATTAGCCCTTTGATTTGCACACAAGATTTATTTAGAGGAAAATGCTAAACCCTCTAGAGAAATGCAACGAAGGTTGAATCCTAATATGAAAGAAGTAGTGAAAAATGAAGTCATTAAGCTTCTAGATAATGGAATCATTTATCCTATTTCTGACAGCAAATGGGTAAGTCCTACCCAAGTTGTACCCAAAAAGTTTGGAGTCACTGTGATAACAAATGAGAAAAATGAGTTAATTCCAACTAGGACTATTACTGGTTGGCGCATGTGCATTGACTATAGAAAACTTAATTCAATGACTAAAAAAGATCATTTCCCTTTACCTTTCATGGATCAAATCCTAGAAAGAGTTGCAAGTCATGAATTTTATTGTTTCCTAGATGGCTATACAGGTTACAATCAAATTGAAATTGCATTAGAAGATCAAGAGAAGACTACTTTCACATGTCCATTTGGTACTTTTGCATATTGAAGGATGCCTTTTGGATTATGTAATGCACCAACCACGTTTCAAAGATGCATGCTTAGCATATTCAGTGATATGGTTGAACGTTTTCTTGAGATTTTTATGGATGATTTTTCTATTTTTGGTGATTCATTTGATGATTGTTTGATTAACTTAAAAAAGGTTTTGAGCAGGTGTGAAGAGAAGAATCTTGTACTGAATTGGAAAAAATGTCACTTTATGGTAACAAACGACATTGTACTTGGTCACATTGTTGCATCGAAAGGAATTAAGGTTGACAAATCTAAAATCTAGTTAATTGCCAACTTACCAACACCAAAATCTGTTAAGGATGTTAGATCATTCTTAGGACATGTTTGTTTTTACAGAAGGTTCATCAAAGATTTTAGTGTAATATCTAAGCCCTTGAGTAACCTTCTAACAAAGGATAATATTTTTGAATGGACTGAACATTGTGAAGAAGCCTTTGTTAAACTTAAAAACTTGCTTACTTATGCTCCTGTCATTCAACCTCCTAATTGGTCATTACCTTTTTAAATAATGTGTGACGCTAGTGATTATGTCGTGGGTGCTGTCTTGGGACAAAGAAAAGATAAGAAACCTTATGTGATTTACTATGCAAGTAAAACTTTAAATAGTGCTCAAATGAATTACACCACCACTGAATAAGAATTACTTGCAGTAGTATTTGCATGTGATAAATTCAGGTCTTATCTTGTTGGCTCACCTGTTGTTGTTTTTAGTGATCATGCAGCATTGAAATATCTTTTTTCTAAGAAAGATTCTAAGGCTAAATTGGTGCGGTGGATTTTGTTACTTCAAGAATTTGATATCACAATCAAAGACAAGAAAAGCACCGAAAATGTTGTTGCAGATCATTTGTCAAGATTAACAACAGATTCAAAATCTGACATCACACCAATCGATGACTACTTTCCCGATGAATCTTTACTTTCTATTTCTACGATGCCTTGGTTTGCTAATATTGTTAATTTTCTTGTTTTCAGGACAATTGCCAGCTCATTAGAGTACCCAAGACAAAAGAAATTTCTTGAACGAAGTGAAGAACTTTTATTGGGATGACCCGTATTTGTTCAAATATTGTCCTAATCAAATATTTCGAAGATGCATTCCTGACAATGAGGTAAGTAGTGTCATTAAATTTTGTCATTCTGAGGCATGTGGGGGTCATTTCTTGTTGAAAAAGACAACTGCCAAAATCTTACAAAGTGGATTTTATTGGCTTAAGAACTCATATGCATTCTGCAAGACTTGTGAAAATTGTCAAAAATTAGGATCTATTTCAAAACGTCATATGATGCCTTTAAATCCTATTCTTGTCATTGAGATCTTTGACTGTTGGGGAATAGATTTCATGGGTCCATTTCCTCCATCATTTGGTTTCGTGTACATATTAGTCGCAGTAGATTATGTTTTAAAATGGATAGAGGCAATTCCAAGTCGAAACAATGATCACAAAACAATGATAAAGTTTTTGAAAGACAATGTTTTGAGTCGATTTGGAATCCCTCGAGCCATAATAAGTGATGGTGGAACACATTTCTGCAACAAGCCATTTGATTCTTTAATAAAGAAATATGGAATCACACACAAAGTTGCCACCCCTTATCACCCTCAGACAAGTGGACAAGTAGAGCTTGCTAATAGGGAGATCAAACAAATCTTGGAGAAAACAGTGAACCCTAATAGGAAAGACTGGTCTTTAAGACTTAATGATGCACTTTGGGCTTATCGAACTGCTTATAAAGCATCATTAGGTATGTCACCTTATAGACTAGTCTATGGAAAACCTTGTCACTTGCCTGTGGAAATTGAACATAAAGCTTATTGGGCTATTAAAGCTTTCAATTTAAACCTTGATGATGCTAGTCAGCTGTGAAATTTGCAAATAAATGAGCTTGAGGAAATAAGAAATGATGCATAAGACAATTCGAGAATTCATAAAGCAAGAATCAAAGAGTTTCATGACAAGAAAATACTGAGAAAAACATTCAATGTTGGTCAAAAAGTCTTGCATTATAATTCTCGACTCCATTTATTTCCTGGAAAACTAAGATCAAGATGGAGCGGTCCTTTTATTGTGAAACATGTGTATCCATATAGGGCCTGTGATATCGAGAATCCAAAGAATGACAATGTTTTCAAGGTAAATGGGCATCGTTTGAAAGTTTATTTTTATAATTTTTCAGTTGAAAATGACTATTGAATTAAGTGATCCTGTATATAAAGATTGATTCTTTTTCTCACATTGTTTTGTGTTCTATTTTGGTTTTTCTAGTCTCTCTCTCACCCTGGTCAAATGACGGATAACGGTACTCTGTGACTTAAGTCGGTTCTTTCAGTTTCCCAAATAACTGATATCTGTATATATTTGTACAATTCTCTACTCTTTCTCCCTTCTTTGAATCTTTTCCTCAATTCTTATTTGAAAATGGACACCACTCTTGAAAAGTTGAAAAGGTATTTTCCCGCTTTGCCTCCAAATGCAATTACAAAAATTTACTGTGCTAGGTGTGCAAGATTGAGGTTGTTAACGAATCATGGAATTCCTGAAGATATTCGCTGGCTAATTGAAGCAAATGTCCAATTATCAGGTGAGTCCTCCAATTCTTTCATTTCACACATGCCTGGAACAGGTACAAGCACCTTTGCAAAGAAACGTCGTGCAAAACGACTGAAAGTTTGTCACAGATGTGCTAGTTGGACTTGTAATGCGACATGTCGTTCTTTAGGAATGGTATCTGTAAACCATGAAGATAAAATACAATTCATTAAGAATGGCCTGAGTAAGGGGTCTTTAGATAATCTTTTGTTGACCCTTGAGACGCATCCTAGTGGAGATGTGCATCGTGCAATTCATGATTTATGGCCATAATTCCATAAAGAACATGCTTGACTTAGTCTTGGGAATCTGACTAAAAAAGACCTTGTTTGCCAGTTTCTAAGAAAACTGGATGGGAAGCCTATCCCCGACCCATAGAGGGCGTTTAAGTCATTCTTGGATGTAAAACCAAGGTTTTATTAATAGCATATTAATTTTTTTTGTTACTTCTTATATTTGTTGAAGTGTGTTTCAGGTTTGTCATTGTTCGTTATTTCATGTGATGTCTTCTATACTCTATCTTTCTACCTTAGGACATTGAGGACAATGTCTTGTTTTGGTTGGGGGGAGATGGTAGTAGTTAAAAAGAAAACTAACTTACTAACTGTTTTTCCTATTATTAAAACCATTTGACAAAATTGTTATTAAGATGGCAGAGTAAGGAGTCAGTTTTATTAACTCTTGAGACGCATCTTAGTAAGTATCCTTATTAGGATGGCAGAGTATGGAGGAAATTTTATTGACTCTGGAGATGCATACCAAGGTCTATCATAATACTTCTTAAAATATTCAGGTTTACAAACTCTCGCATTGTTATCACTTGATTCTGCTCATATACTCATTGAACAAGTATTCTTAAACCTTTATTTTCACACACACACTTTAACATATGATTGTGGGTTGCACATTGGATTATTACATTAATTATGTTCTTTTGTTGAAGGTAACAACTAAGGGAAAGGGATAGTATACAATTTGCAAAAAAAAAAATTGATAATATTGATGATAATAAAAATGTAGACAAGTTTGGTTTCATAGCCTCCCTAACCTAAGCAATTAAGCCCAAAGGGGTGTTTTAACACCTAATACCCTAAAGTCAACTGACTTGGGAGCTATTGGCCCAAAACTTGTTACATGGGTTAAGGAGAAAAGCTTAAGGGAATCAAACATTGCACTATCTACGTATCAGTATCTGCAACCCGAGTTGCTAAGCTCGTAAGGGTGTCTCAACACCTAATGCCCTAAGACCAACTGGTCTTGGAGTCATTAGCCTAAAACTCGTTACATGTGTTAAAGATACATTGTGTTTTAAGTTGTATGTGTATATAAAAAAAATGAAAAAAAAAAGAAAGGAAAAAAAAATAATAATAATCCCAACCCAAGGAAGTTAACCTTAAACATTCGAACATAATATTGTTTTCTTCAAACAAAAGCCCCATCATCTATGTTTTCATACATTGAGCACATAAAAAGAAGGTTTATTAATATCTTGTTTAAGAAGTATGAAGTAGGAATATAAATTTAATGAGAGTTTGTTTATCTGGATATATTAATGGAAGTTGAATGATGAATGCCTTGCTTTGTGGAACTTGCAAATTGTTTTTCTATTTTAATGCTTTGATTACCAGGGGCTATTAATAAGCTAGTTGGGGGTGTGATTAGTACTTAAAAGAGCATGTTTATCAAGGTTTTATATCATCATTTTGCACTTGAAGTATCAATAACTCAACTAAAGCATGTTTTATAATAACAAGTCTAATACTATAAGATACCTTAATATATGGTAAATGTTCATTTTAAATGCAGGCCTATCACATAAATCAAAGGATTGATTGATGAATTCAACTACTGAAATTTTGAAGATCAAGAAGGGTGAAGCTTAGAAAAGAGATGTTGGCGCAATCCAAACTGGAACACTGTTCGGTAATTTGGTCATATCTTGATTTCTACATGTCCAAATGATCTCACATTTTTACACATATTTGGTAAGACATAGACCTACAACTTTCATGGACACCAAGATCTAAGAGTGCCGTTTTCAAGTCCAAATTATAGCAATAACGGAGAAGTCTGAATCTGTCCTGTAGCCTAGACACTGTTTAGTGTTCAGCCCATATCTTGAGCTCTAGAAGTCCAAATGACCTCAACTTTTTTTTCCTGGAAAGCTAAGAGAATTTCCTAGAACTTTCATGATTTCATATGGTTCCAGTTCTGATGTTAGCAATGATGTTTTATTCAGACAAGAAGATAAGGATTTTTACCAAGTCAAGATGTGGCCACCCACTCAACAATTATTCATCAAATCAATAGTTCCAAATTTTGGCCTATAAAAGGAGGCATTTGCCATGCATTTAGGCATCTTGATGTTCACATCAAGATCATGCTCTTGCTCTCTTTCTTTTTATTTGGTAATGTTTAAGTTTTATTTGATCCTATATTAATCTCTTGTTTATGCTCTTCATTTCCTTTCCTTTATTTGTATAATTATGTTCTTATCTTGTTTATTTATGTTTCTTTCTTTCATTATGTTTAGCTAAATCTATTATGTCAAGGTGAAAAGGGTACACTAATGGTGTAAGAATAAGTATAGTATAAACTCAACATGGACTTTAATGCTTGATATTAACATGTTTTATATTTGTTACCTTTTTCACTTTTAATACTTTGCTTGTTAAATGGTTAATCTAGATTTATGTTGTATAACACTTGGTACAACAAATACTTGGCACTTTCATAGCCCATACTGTATGGTATAACCAACACCTGAGCTATGAAAGAAACTTCATTTGTTGTTAATTTAAGTTATAATTATGAATGCCTGGCAACATTTACAAGTATTTTAGCATCATTCGAATAAGATAACAAATGTAATCATGTTAATAATTTATAATCTAATTGGAACCTCCTTCGTGTGTGGTTTCCAAGTTGAGTAATAAGAGTTTATACTATACTTGTTTGAAATATCATTAGTGGATCCTCTAACCTTGACATTTGTTTTTATCATTATTTAATCCTTGCATTAATCTTCCATCTCAAAGTTCTCATTAATTTCTTCCTCTTCTCTTTTTTTCTACTACTAGTACTACTACTAATACTACCACTATTATTATTATTTACATTCTTTTCATATTTTATGTACGTTAAGTATGCTCTGTGTTTGATCATAAATTTGTTTATATTATATAATATATCTCTTTGATCTTTTTATAAACTCGATATATAGGCTGGAAACCTGTGACCCGATCTTTTAGATCATTCTCAGGTATAACAACGCCACGTACTGAGTATTATTATTATTATTATTACTATTATTACTATTACTATTATTGTTGTTGTTGTTGTTGTTGTTATTTATAATTTATACAATTAATTTATCTGTGGTTTGACCCCGATCTTGTCGGGTTATTTATTACTTCGACACTCCTACACTTGGGAGAAGACATCAAGCTTTTGATCATGTCAGAAGGAAATAGATTTTTTAGAATCAACAAATCATTTTGATCAGGTACTAGCTGAGCGAAAGATTCATTTAGTGTATGGGGGAGGCAGCCTTGGTTTAATGGGGGGAGTGTCAACAGCTGTATTTTTAGGAGGTAGTCAAGTTTTGGGGGTTGTCCTGAAAGCTTTAGCATAAGGGGGCATCATTGGAAAAACAATTAGAGAGGAATTACAGGTCTCCACAATGTCTGATCGAATGAATAAAATGTTTAAACTCGTTGATGCCTTCATTGCCTTACCAGGTGGTCTGGGCACATTAGAAAAGATCTGTCATATTTCCTCTTGGGCCCAACTGCATATTTAGCATAAACCTATAAGTTTGTTAAATGTTAATGGTTTTTATGATAAGTTGTTGTCTTTTCTTGATCATGCTGTGGAACAGGAATTTCTAACATCTTCGACACGAAAAATCATAATTTCTTCTGCTACTGCTGAACAATTGATTGACCAACTACAATCTTTCATCCTTGTTATTGATCCCTCCATGAGTTGCATAATTTGGTCAACTAAGGAAAGCCATAAAAAGTTTAAATTGGATTTGAGCCTTTATTTGTAAAAACTTTGTGTCTTTTGGTTTTATTATTGTGTTTTGTTGTCTTATATTTGTTTAAATGTGTTTCAAGTTTGTTAGTGTTTGCTATTTCAGGTGATGTCTTCTATACTATATCTTTCTACCTTAGGACATTGAGGACAATGTCTCATTTTGGTTGGGGGGAAAGGGTAGTAGTTGATATATTTAAAAAAAAAACTAAATGTGTTTTCTGATTAGTACTTAAAAGTGCATTTTTATCAAGGTTTTATATCATCATTTTGCACTTGAAGTATCAATAACTCCTTAACTAAATCATGTTTTATAATAACATACCTCATAATATAAGATACCTTTAATTTATTATAAATGTTCATCTTAAATGCAGGCCTATCACATAAATGAAAGGATTGATTGATGAGTTCAAGTATTGAAATTGAAAGGACAAAGAGAGGGCCAAACTTAGAAAAGAGAAGTTGGTGCAGTCCAAACTGAAATAATGTTTGGTAATTGGGTCATATCTCGAGTTTTAAATGTCTAAATGATCTCACATGTTTACATAGATTCGATAAAATATAGGCCTACAACTTTCATGTGGAGTCCAAGATTTAAAAAGGTCGTTTTCAAGTCCAAATTATAGCAACAACGAAGAAGTCCGAATTTGTCCCGCAACCCAGACACTATTTAGTAATTAGCCCATATCTCGAGTTCTAGAAGTCCAAATGATCTTAATTCTTTTTCCTAGAAAGATAAGACAATTTCCTAGAACTTTCATGAGTACAGGTGGTTCAAGTTCTGATGTTAACAATGACGTTTTATTCAAACAAGAAGATAAGGATTTTTACAAAGTCAAGAGGTTGCCACCTACTCAACAATTAGTCATCAAATCAATAGTTCCAAATTTTGGCCTATAAAAGGAGGCATTTGCCATGCATTTAGGCATCTTGGTGTTCAGATCAAGATCATGCTCTTGCTTTCTTTCTTTGTATTTTGTAATTTTTGAGTTTTATTTGATGTTATATTAATCTCTTGTTTATGCTTTTCATTTCCTTTCCTTTATTTATATAATTATGTTCTTATATTGTTTATTTATGTTTCTTTCTTTCATTATGTTTAGCTAAATCTATTATGTCAAGGTGAAAAGGTTACACTAATGGTGTAACAATAAGTATAGTATAAACTCAACATGGACTTTAATGCTTGATACTAACATGTTTTATATTTATTATCTTACTGACTCTTAATACCTTGCTTGTTAAATGGTTAATCTAGATTTGTGTTGAACAACCCTTGGCACAACAAATGCTTGGCACTTTCATAGCCCAACCGTATGGTATAACCTACACCTGTGCTATGAAAGGAACTTGATTTGTTGTTAACATAAGTTATCACCATGAATACCTGATAATATTTACAAGTATTGGCATTACTCAAACAAGATAATTAATGTAATCATGTTAACAATTATAATCTGATTGGAACCTCTTTTGTGTGTGGTTTCCAGTTGAGTAATAAGAATTTATACTATACTTGTTTGAAGTACCATTAGTGGATCCTCTAACCTTGACATTTGTTTTTATTATTATTTAATCCTCACATTAATCTTACATCTCAAAGTCCTCTTTATCGTTACTATTACTACTACTACTAGTACTATTATTGTTATTATTATTACTACTACTAATTGGTGTTGTTGTTGTGTTGTTGTTATTTATAATTTATATAGTTAACCTCCCTGTGGTTCGACCCTGGTCTTGCCAAGTTATTTATTACTTCGAAACTCCCGCACATGGGAGAAGACATCAATCTTTTGATCGTGTTATTTTCTATTTCATAAACTATTTGCAAAACTGTTGTTACTAGGATGGCAGAGTAAAAGGAGTTCTTTTGTTAAAGTGACTCTTGAGACACATCTTAATAAACATTATTAACAAGGTTTATCAGAATACTTCTTGAAATATTCAGGTTTACAAACTCTCATATTGTCATCACTTGATTCTGCTCATATGCTCATTTAACAAGTATTCTTAAATCTTGATTTTCACACACACACTTTAACATATGATTGTGGGTTGCACATTGGATTATTACATTATTTATGTTATTTTGTTAAAGGTAACAACTAAGGGAAATGGATAGTATATAATTTGTAAAAAAAACAAAAAACAAAAAAACAAAACAAAAAAAAAATGATGATAATAAAAATGTAGATAAGTTTGGTTTCGTAGCCTCCCTAACCTAAGCAATTAAGCCCGAATGGGTATTTTAACACCTAATACCCTAAAGTCCACTGACGTGGGAGCTATTGGCCCAACGCTTGTTACATGGGTTAAAGATGCATTATGTTTTAAGTTATATGTATATATTAAAAAAAATATATATAATCTCAACCCAAGGAAGTTAACCTTAAACATTAGAACAAAAAATTTGTTTTCTTCCAAGTAAAGCCCCATAACTATATATTGATATTTTGAGCACAAAAGAAAGGTTTATTAATATCTTGTTTAAGATGTATTGAGCAGATATATAAATTTAATGAGAGTTTGTTTATCTTGATAGATTAATGGAAGTTGAATGATGAATGTCTTGCTTTATGGAATTTGTAAATTGTTTTTGTATTTTAACACTTTGATTACCAGGGGCTAGTAATAAGCTAGTTGGGGGGGTGTGATTAGTACTTAAAAGTGCATTTTTATCAAGGTTTTATATCATCATTTTGCACTTGAAGTATCAATAACTCCTTAACTAAAACATGTTTTATAATAACATATCTAATAATATAAGATACCTTTAATTTATGGTAAATATTCATCTTAAATGCAGGCCTATCACATAAATGAAAGGATTGATTATGAGTTTAAGTACTGAAATTGAAAGGACAAAGAGAGGCTAAACTTAGAAAAGAGATGTTGGTGCAGTCCAAACTGGAACACTATTCGGTAATTGGGTCATATCTGAAGCTGTAGATCTTGGATTTAGGTCTGCTTTATATGGATGGAAAGGTAAGACATAGGCCTATAACTTTCATGTGGAATCCAAGATTTAAAAAGGCCAGTTTTAATTCGAAATTATAGCAACAATAGAGAAATCCAAATCTGTCCTGCTGCCTAGACATTGTTTAGTGTTCAGCCCATATCTCGAGTTCTAGTAATCCAAGTGACCTCAATTTGTTTTCCTAGAATGATGAGACAATTTCCTATAACTTTCATGAGTACAAATGGTTATAGTTCTAATGCTAGCAATGACGTTTTGTTCATACAAGAAGATATGGATTTTCACCAAGTCAAGAGTTGGTCACCCACTCAACAATTAGTCATCAAATCAATAGTTCCAAATTTTGGCCTATAAAAGAAGGCATTTGCCATGCATTTAGGAGCTTGGTTGTTCAGATCAAGAACTTGCTCTTGTTCTCTCTCTTTATATTTTTTGTAATTCTTAAGTTTTGTTTTCATTAATATCTTGTTTATGCTTTTCATTTCCTTTCCTTTACTTAGTTAACTTGTATCTTATTTATGTTCTTATTTTGTTTATTTATGTTTCTCTTCTTTATTATGTTTAGCTAAGTTTATCATGTCAAGGTGAAAAGGTTACACTAATGGTGTAAGAATAAGTATAGTGGAAACTCAACATGGACCTTAATATTTAATTTTAACATCTCTTATCTTTTTATCTTACTAATTCTTAATACCTTTCTTGTTAAATGGTTAATCTATATTTGTGTTGTATAGCACTTGGTACAACAAATGTTTGGTACTCTCATAGCCCAACCGTATGGTATTACCTACACATGTGCTATGAAAGGAACTTGATTTGTTGTTAACATCAGTTAACATCATGAATTTCTGCTAATATTTAAAAGTTTGGTATTACTTAAATAAGATAATTAATATGATCATGTTAACAACTTATAATGAGCTATTAATGACAAATCATCCGATTGGAACCTCCTTTGTGTGTGGTTTCCAGTTGAATCATAAGAGTTTATACTATACTTGTTTGAAATACCATTAGTGGATCCTTTAACCTTGACATTTGTTTTTATCATTGTTTAATCCTTACATTGATCTTCCATCTCAAAGTTCTCATCAACTTCTTCTTCTTCTTCTTGTTTTTTTTTATTACTACTACTACTACTATTATTAATATTATTATTACTATTATTGTTGTTGTTGTATTATTGTTGTCTATAATTTATACAATTAACCTCCCTATGGTTCGACCCCGGTCTTGCCAGGTTATTTATTACTTTGACACTCCTGCACTTGGGAGAAAACATCAATCTTTTGATCATGTCAGTTAACCTAAGATCCCATCAGGCGATCTCCTTTAACCAGTTACTATACAAAGATGTGTGTGTGGTCTTATTATGATGGGTGACCTACCAAAGTGAAAGATGATGGTCTCATTATAATAGGTGACCTACCTATATAGAAGATGATGGTCTCATTATGATGGGTGACCCACCCAAAGAAAAAAAAATGAAAAGCGGTCTCTTTATAATAGGTGACCTACCTAGGTAAAAACATGGAGAATGGTCTCATTGTAATGGGTGACCTACCCAAAACAAATATGGTGGTCTCATTATGATGGGTGACCTAGCCAAGTAAAGACATGAAGGATGGTCTCATTATAATGGGTGACCTACCTAGATGAAAAATAAAAAATGATCTTATTATAATGGGTGACCTACCCAAATAAAAAACATGAAGAATGGTCTCATTGTAATGGGTAACCTACCCAGAGAGAAAAAAATGATGGTCTCATTGTGATGGGTGACCTACCCATATGTGAGGTGGTCTCATTCTGATGGATGACCTATATAGAAAAAAAATGATGGTCTTATTATGATAGGTGACCTACCTAGATGGAAAAAAATGATGGTCTCATTATGATGGGTGGCCTACCCACATGCGAGGTGGTCTCATTCTAATGGGTGACCTACCCAGAAAAAATGATGGTCTCATTGTGATGGGTTACCTACCCAAATGGAAAAAATGATGGTCTTATTATGATGTGTGACCTACCCAGATGCAAGATGATCAAAATGTGAATTGGTCTCATTGTTATAGGTGATCTACCCACGTGGAAGATGGTCTTATTATGATGGGTGACCTACCCAAATAGAAGATCAAAATATGAATTGGTCTCATTGTTATGGGTGACCTACCCAAATGGAAGATGGTCTCATTATGATGGGTGACCTATCCAGAAAAAATAATGATGGTCTCATTATGATGGGTGACCTACCCAAATGAAATATGAAAGGTGGTCTGATTATAATGGGCGACCTACCCAAATGAAAGAATGTGACTTACCTGGCAAAAGAACTTAGCTAGAGAAGTCATGGCAGGATAAGGCTAACAAACTTGGCACTTTCTAATTGCAGGGTTGACTTGAGGACTCCTCTTGATGACAGGGTTGATCTCCTTGTTTCTTTGAGATTTTCCTACCTGCTAGGTTCATCTCATTCTAGGGTCTAAACCGATGATTCTTTGGTTTTATTGACTTAATGATTCTTTCTGTCCATAATCTTGCTGGACTTCATTGAGGATTTTCTTGAAACAATTCAAAAATCTATGCAAATGTTTTTTTGAGGTTAGATGATATGAATGCATCTTTGATGCTCCATCGTCATAGGGTGCCTTTGTTTGCATTCCAAAGCATTCTTTGTACTTTCCATGCAATGGCTCATTCATATGACAACCATCACTCAACTGTAAAAGCAGTGCCCATCCTAGGCTGTCCACGGCGATTACTGCTCTTGCTGTTTATCAAGCTTGACAATGCCCCCAAGTGTGGTGTTGCTTGATTCATCATGAAGGATTTTCTCTCCTGGATTCTTCTAAAAATTATCCTATGATTGATTGTATGCATCATGCCAACACCCATCAAGATTGTCAATCAGTCATGAACTTGCTTTCGGTTGAAACATACCATTCAAGTATATATGGTCACCAGCCTTCATGGAACTGCCAAGTCATCCATACATTGATCTCATGCTTTACAGTATAAAGCTCATCATTGTAAGTTCAATGTTCTTCTCTATGGATTCCTCTTAGCTTCTCAAATCAGATCATGAAAAGAAATGCATTGGCATCATCAATGACGTTCATTTTATAACCCATATTCTTGCGGTGAAATGTGCATTTGAGCTTCAGAATAGATGGTCCCACAGTTAGTCTTGATGGTATGCATTCGTTCGGTGTTCATTCAAGTGAACTCGCACGATAACATATGTCAGGAGTCATAGCCATGTTTTAAAGGGTAACCCAAGCTAATGGTAATAAAATGCCCTTCAAGTGTAGCGTTGCTCATCAATTATTGCTGAAGTTCACTAAATCATATATTGTCTTTGAACAACATTGCCCCCCATATAATCTGAATGTGCTCGTTCATTGCATATCTTTCTTTGAACACCATTGTGCTCAGCTCACTGATTCATCCTTTAATCATCTTTCATTTCCCCCTAGCCGATCTGAATACTGCTTGTTTTCCTTCTCAGGGTCCACTGTATTGCTCCTAGGTGGTCAACTTTTCAAGGAATGTCGAGAAATGTTGATGTCATTTTGTAAAGGATTTTGCCAATTTGATCGATATTCTTCTTGTTTGGCAATCTTTTTTATTCTAGAATCAAATCTCATATTTCAAAGATCATGTCTATTCAAAGTCTAGTTATTGAAATGAAATCAGAGATGTTGGTTTTTTTAAACTATTTTCATAAATCAAGCTTCTTTGATCAAAGACCCAACACATATCACTCAATGCATGCAGTCCTTTGATTGTCTTGTATTTTGAAAATAGAAATGACCCATTGTAAGATTAAAATGACTTTTTTCATGGTTCTTTGTGTCAGTTTTAATCTTTGATCTTGGGTATATCTTTTGATGGTCTGCAATGAGATGACCTTCTATGAATTTCAAAAAACAAAAGGCTCAAAGTCAAAATTTAAGGATTAATCAAGAAATATTGTTTTCTTTTTTAGCACCAATTTTATCAACATGCATAATAACAAGTAGCTTAATCCATGAAGTCATGACTTTTATGGAAAAGCTCTTCAAGTTTTGAGAGTGCCATTTATCGGTTCAAATTGCTTACTTGATCAAAAAGGGCTTTTAAAAGCATGTAATGCAGGCTATGGTTCATGGCTTATGAAAGAAAGGAAATTCATAGGCTCAAAAGGTGTTTGAGGGTTTCATAGACCTAGGATGAACATCAACTATTCATCAACTTTTTTCTCTCTTATTTTCTTTGTAGAGAAAGTGACATACAACCTTGTTAATTTTAGAGATCAGAATTCTCTTAACATGGGTCATAATGTAAATCCAACTTTTTCTTTGAAGAATAACCAATCTAATTTTTTTGAAGACACTAGGACACCGTTTGGCATTGCGTTCCAAACGGTGTTTCATCAAATTTCAATTTTTTTTTTGCTAAAATTGAGTGCGATTTGTACTTTTTAGATCGTTTTGAGGTGCTAATGTCAAAAATGATTTTTTAAAAATAAAAAAAATATCATTGGCATGCTTTTCGGCACAAAAAGTTATTTGAAAAGCAATCGCTACCACACTACCAAACACGCTCTAAAGCCTTTATCCTAGATACACCAAAAGATATGAAGCTTGATTTTTTTTTTTTTTTTTTGCATTTGATGTTTCGTTCTTCAATTGAAACCTCTTTTGCCCCTCTTAGAATTGATAGACATTCTCCTTCCATTCCACTTTGACTTTCCATTAAGTGAAGGTAATTTGCACTTTTTTTCTCATAGCCTTCCTTAAAGTTTTCTCACATGCCTTAAGTCTATGGTTTATTTTTGCCCTCTCTCACACATTGGACTTTCATTCTTAACATTCCTTTTTACCATTGATTCTATTAGTGTCTTCTTCCTTCCCAATAACATATCTCTCATTGCCCCTAGTGTGGGGTGTGATCCTAGTCAGGGTTTTTTGGAAAAGAATATTCTAACCAGCTTAAAATGGGACTACAAGGGATATAATCTTTAGAAAGTGAAGGGAATACAAAAATCTCATTTCAAGCAAGGTCGGTTAGAACCGATAAATTTTGACCTCATCTAGTTTAATGAGTTGGACTTGTAAGAATCATGATTCACGTGTCCATAACTACCAAATCCACTACATGTCATTATGCATATTGCTAAAACATAGCTACAGGGTGTCTGGTTCGGTTTCATGTGTGAGTTCAAAATTGTTCGATCACCTTGTCATTTTCAAGCATCGAGTCATGTTTGCAATAAAAACACTTTTTAATTTTGCATGTTGGAGTTTAATCAAAAATATTTTATCAAAATACCCTTCGAAAGAAGCAACCCTTGATTTCAGAACAACAAGAAGACAAAGAAAAGACATGTTTCGTTCAAGGATGAGATGTGACCCCAAAACAAAATGCAAAATGGCAAAAATCCATAACAAAGATGATTGACAATTTAACCCCTTCTTAGATTAGCTTCTCTGGCAATATCTGTGTTTTGTCAAGCAATTTCGATCACTTGTTTTCTGAAAATGATCGATGACATCATCTTTCACAAACTAAGCTCGATTCTTGAAACTCTTGCATCTGTTCAACTAAAATGGTCGAGGACCCCACCATGACAACACATCTCTTGTCTGGATTGAACCACCTAAAAAACGGTGGTTACATGGGATTTGTCGGAGTCAGGAAAAATTTTGGAAGCTGGCCAATGTTGGTCGACAAACTTAAGTGGCAAAAGGATGTCAATCTTGGCAAAGACATTTGAGCAATCAATGCTATAGTGAGACCTAGCTAAACCACATGAATAAGGTTTTCCATGTTCAGAGTTATCTTCTTATTCAACTCTCATCATTGTTCTGCAATCCTTGACAGAACCTTCAATCTTTCCCATCCTTGTAGCTTGTTCAATTTTTTCCAACAATCTCACAACATCATATCAATCTTTCAATATTGTTGTGGTTGTTTGAGGATTGTTAGAAACCTTCCACCAACTAGGTAATCTTGGCAGCGCACAAAAACATGCAGTGCTGCCACTAACAATGCAGCAAACAAACACCTGTAAAGGAAGTTTTGCTATGTTGAAGTTTCAGTCTTCTTCTATTTTCTAGCTTAGGTCTGGCTCTTCTGCCTAATACAGTGTTTCGGTGCTAAAACTGATGGGGGAAATTTTCATAGCATATGAAACTATTACATTCTCTCTTGCATTCCCCACTAGCAGATCCATAAACAAATCTCTACAGAGAGAGCTCTGCCATATAGAAGTTCAATGTCTAATCATGTTTTTTTGTTTTTTTTTCAACATTATGTGCTGCTAAACTGGAATTGAGCTCACAGTGGGGGTAACTTCAAAGAAGACTAATGCACCATGCATAGAAGACTAGCAGTTATTTGGTGCCATTTGAAGATGGGGAGGCAATGAACAATTAACAACACAACTGAACAAGAACAAATGTTGTCATTAGTTGATGACTGACGACATTGCTGCTTTTGTTCGTGACTGAAAAGGAGAGGTGCAACTTCAATGGAACGTGGACAAGCAGTGTTCCCACAAAAGACTGTGCAGACATTCCCTTTCCATTTGATGCTCTACACTTGTTCGGGCAAATCCGAGTCTAGCTACTCCACCTTTAATGCTCTCAACTTCCTTTTGACAATGATTCTCTCTCTAACCCCTTTCTTCATTTCCTATTTTTTCAGTCTAGTATAGTAGACCTTAGGTAGGGGAACTTACATTTTCATCCCTATACATGTATGATAAATGTATGACATGTAATATATATGATGAACTTGCCCTTCGAGGGTGACATATGGTCATGACTCTTGAGTGATGACCATTATATCCCCTATAAGTCTTGAATTCAAGATGCTTCAAAAAGGGTTTGCTTAGATGCAAAACAATGTGTACGGAGCATAAATCCTAAAAGCAGGTTCTAATCTTTTTACGTGAGACAAAGGGTAGGTTTACTACTTAGTCTCTACAAATGGTCTCTTGTTGTCCCAATGATCACCCTCGTAAAGGCAATATGGGGACCCAGTAGGTAATGGTTGGTACATGTACCAAATTAGTCTAGCACACAATGAAGAGTTGGGGTTTACACAAACTTAAACCTTGACTAAAAGTCGTAGGATAAGCTACTAGTCCCCCACTTAACCTGAAGCTTGTGTGTGCTTCCAAAAATCAAAACATGTGATGCATGAGAGAATTCTATACAATGCATGAATAAAACAAAAATAAAATAAAACAAAACGCAAAAAACTTTAACACATCAAAATATAAAGATTAGTTTGATAATGTTGAAAACAATACCTCTCCCTAGTGGAGTCACCATTTTGTCGCACGCCACCCGCGCGGCGTTGGTTGGTGATTTTTGTTCGTTTGCTTGATAGGTTATTTAGGAGTCGCCACTTAGTATTTAATTGAGGTTTACTAGGAAACATAGATGTACTAGTCTTTGTCAGACATTTGAGGGTAAGGGACTGGTTGTGGTCAGGGAAGGTATTAGCACTCCTAGCGCACCCTACCTGAGATAAGCTGCTTTGTGGCTTGATGTGATTTGAAAATTTAAAGTATTGGTCAAATTCTAAGGCTTTAATAAATCAGTTATTAAATTCCAAAATATATGTAAAAAAATGTTCTTACATTTTCATGGAAAATACAACATGATTTTATTTGTCCTTGAGATATTTAATCATATTCAAATTAAACACTTAATTCTTTATCTTTTTTTATTTTTATAATTCAATAACATAAATAAAAGTACAAAAACACACACACATCTATTTTTATTATGATTTTCTCATACACCATCTTTTACATGTAAATAAAAATAAAAATTCAAAAAAATCAAATACAATTTAAAAATTACAAAATAAACCCCAAAATCTACTAGAATTGCAGGGAAGGCCTTCTGCAACTACAGGAACAGTAGCTGGAAGGTTTTTGGGCATTGGAACAATGGCGGCATGCCACCGTCAAAACAAAACGGCAAACATAGGGTTTGTAATCCCCTCTTCTCTTCCTTGCCGGCGGTCGGAAGCAACGTCACCTGCAAAACCAAGAAAATGCCACAAACAGTCGATTTGTTTTGTGTTTTAGATTTGCTTTCATTTTGTGTTTTGTTTGTTGTTCTGTCTTATTCCCTAGTGGCTAATCTGCTGTGGAGTGTGGAGTGGCTCATAAGTAACTCACGTGGTCAGATACCCGCTGGATCGAGTAGATCGTCAACCCTTTTTTCTTCTTCAGCTGGCGGTGAGGCAAACAAAGATCCAAGGAGGGAGAAGAGACCACATTAAGCTTCGACTCCTTTCTCCTCACTTACTCCTGTGGCTGGCGTTGAGGCAGGCAGAGGACTGCTGGCGATGGAGAGGGATTGAGCTGGGTCGGTTA
Source organism: Populus alba (assembly GCF_005239225.2). Lineage (NCBI taxonomy): Eukaryota > Viridiplantae > Streptophyta > Magnoliopsida > Malpighiales > Salicaceae > Populus > Populus alba. The sequence goes on along the minus strand of NC_133294.1, from coordinate 13,253,373 downwards.
TGGGGAGCAATGATGATGGGTAAGAGAACCGTGAGCTTCTCTCTGGTTTTGGTCCCAAGAGAGGGGAAGGGCAGTGATTGCTTTCAATTGTAGGGAAGGAGGGTGAGCGACTGGTTTGTTTTTGACAAGGGACAAGGGGGATCACGGTCGGCCTCTGGTTCTAGAAGAGCCGAGAGAGGGAGACCGTGGAGGTTGTTGTGCTGGGGAGGTTGGTCTGTGGGGTTGATACAAAGGGAAGACCGGCTGTGAAGGAAAAGCTCTGGTGAGATGAGGGGAGAGGATGGTCGGGGCTAGTTTATAGAGATGGCAGGTCTGATGGGTGCCGAGGAAGAGAGAGGCCTGTTCAGTGCTCTCTGGTTTGTTTAGCAAAAGCCAAGGGAAAAAATGAGTGGCCGGTTGGCTTAGGAGATGGGGTTCTCTGGTTTTTTTGGCCAAGGTCAGGGAGGCGGCAGCCGTCCCTAGAGATAGATGTAGGTTTTGTTTTTTAGGGTTTTAGGGTTTTAGAGTTTTTTCTTCATAATTTCCTCACCTCTCCCCTAAATTTTTTCACCCCCGGTGACTTAAATTTTTCTTCCCCCTTTATAGGTAATAAAATTTGTTATTTTTAATTGCTTGGTCCCCAAGCAACAAAAAAACAAATTGGTCCCTCAACTTTCTTTTTCATATTTGATCCCTTATAAATTTGATTTATTTTTTAATTTTTTTGAAAACAAGCAATATCAACGTCAACTCAACAAGAAAAATCAGTGATTGTAAAATTTACACGTTAAAAGTTGAACGCGTTCAAAATGCATTTGAAAATTTAAATTCTTCTGAGATGATGTTGAAAATGCTAAAAATGATTCAAATATATCAAAAATGCATTTTTTGGGGGTTTCATTGTTTTTTTTTTGCTATTTTTTGTTTTTTCTGAAAATTTATCAAAAACATGGATAAAAAATTAGGTAGCAACAAATGTGGCGGGCTTTTTATATCAATCTGAGTTGTCCTTAGAAATTAGGATAACAAGCAATGTTTTTCCTAGCAACACTCATCTTGTTTCCACTATCAAATTTCTCATCCTTTACTATCATAAATCAACATGCAGCATAAAGAGGTGAGGTGGTAAACACCTAATATTCCTCTTAGCGGTCTCGTTTTGCTAGCTTGAGGTTCCACAATCGATGCCTCTCCTGCTCCACACAAGACCAATATTTAATATCATTCATTACCCTTTTCAGTGTTTTCTTATCATCTAGCAAGCATCATTATATGATTTCATGCAAGATTTTCATATCTAAATTAGATCATTATTTCATGTTCACATAGTTATCCGTTAACCCGAACCATGCAAACTTTTCCAAGCTAATTTTTTAAACCTAAACTTACCTCACTGTAATCACTTTATATGAGACTCTAATTTCCCATAAGTTTTTGTTCTTAGGGTTGTCCAAATCAGCCCCTTAACACCCATTAGTAGGGCTATCACAGTACCCTTGCTTTAGTTTCTTAGAGATATTAAAAAAAAATTTGGAGAGGTATTTAGCCCCCCCCTCCAAACATAGATGTTTAGGGCTCTCACAACAGCCCTAAAGACTCCTAAAAATTAAGTCTCTCTTGTGCTCCATTTCCTTTTAATTTTGGGATTGTTTTAGCTCACACAAAACTAATTTTGGCAACAGTTTCAATCACCCATAAATAAAAAATGAATAATATTACAACCAAGGTTGTCAATTCCGTTCCGTTTCGTCCGGAATGGCCGAAAAATTTTATACCAATTAAAAAACAGAATAAAACGAAACAATTTTCATTTCATATCAAATCTTGGTCAATTCCAGATTTTTTAGCTAAATTCCATCCAGAATGTTCCCAAAATTTTCCCAGAAATTTCCCTCATGCGATATCTCTCACATGGAAACTGATATAGATGATCCCTCCAATGAAAATGTACAAGACATGGAGGATAACAACATATCCATATATTATTCTGATCCAACGATAAAGTTATAGCTGTCGGAATTTTTGTTATCCATGTCTTCTCTTTGTCTCCTATGTTCCATTGTTTCTTCTTTTCTCTCTTGTGTTTCTTGTTGATTTCTAGCTAAAAACACTTTTCCTAACATAATTGTTGGGTTCCTCCTTGCCTTTTTCTCTCTTTCGATTCCAAGCTCTCTTTTCTTTGTATTTTTTTCCTCCTATTTTTCTGTCTAGCCATGGTTTAATGAAGAAAAGAGCTACTTGAATTTTCCAGCTGATCAAGCATATTTACAAAACTACCATTAATGATTTTCATGCTATTTTTCAGTCTAATTCTCGACATTATTTGACAACCTTACCGAACTCTGATCACTCTAAAATTTTAATTGTATATGAAACTATATGTGAAGGAGGCTTTCATAAATGTTCAGTTCTATCTGACGGTTGGATTGAGCATTATGCTTAATAGCGCTAAATTGATCAATAGGTGATTTTTTTGCAAGAAAAATCTAAATTTTCTTGTTTAACCCTTTTATAAAACATATACATTAATCCTGTAAACCCTAGGGGTCATTTTATCATTTGTACATAAACCCCTAATCTTCTGTTATTTGAACATTGACGCCTCTTGGTCTTATGTATTTATTTTTTCACCATAAATTTTCTCTCTAACAATTTAGCACTATATTCACTTTGAATTTCATTAATTTCACCATTTTTATCTTGAGATAGGTTTCTTTAATTTAATTTAATCCATTTTACTATCGATTAAATTTCTCATATTTTAATAACCTAGAAAAATTATAACCGGGGGTTTACATATGAACCTGTAATCAATCAATTGGTTATATGTGGTATTGACTTTGTTCATGTATATATATTTAATTTATTAATAAAGGCTTATTTATCTTTAATATTCATCAAATATTTGATTAATGAATCTAGAATAAAGATAAAGTCCTGAGAAAAAAAATGTCTTGCAAAGAAAATTATACGATTATTATAATTATGAGATTCTTATTGCATCAAACCATTATTCCTAGTCAATGTTATATTAAGACTGGACATTAATTAGAGCTGTTGAGACTGATACATATGATGTTCTTTTCCTTATAAAAGGAAACAATTGTTATTATAAACTGAAGTATGAGAGATACTTAGAACTAATATGTAGGTGCTTGTTAGATAACTTATATATTGAATTGACTAGACTAATATACAACAAATTACAATTCTAGACTTAAAAAAAATAAAGTAGGACTTAATTGAATAAATTTCTAAAAAATAGCCTAAAATAATATATATATATATAATATATATATATATATATATATATATATATATATATATATTATTTTTAGGGGCAAATTGATATTTTATCATTTATAAGGTTTTTAGGTTTCTTTATAAATAAAAAGCTATGTATCTTATTTCACGTTGATGGTGAAAAAGGTGAGTAGAGTGCAATATTGAAATACCTACAACACATTAAAAAAAAAAAAAAAAAGATCTTTTACTTTAAGGTATAAACAATCCCTTTCTTCTAAAAAGGTTTATGAGATTTTTTACAAGTGATTCGTGTGGACTACCTTTAGAGGCCAAACAATTGAAAAACTTATTGTTTACGACAACCCAACCTTGAAACATATATTCAAAGTCGAAATAAAGTTCAAATCTTAAGGTAATATTTGCATAAATCTTAAACAACTCTAAATCGTTCTAAGAAGATTCTCGGGACTCCTGAAAAAAATTAAAATTTACTATTTTCACTGCATGTTTGTATTTGTTAGAGAGTAATATAAATCATATATTGGGACCTCACCTAATAGTTTATACTTTTAGGTCGAATTGGTTCTTTGACATGATATCAAAGGGTTGATGACCAAGCGGTCACAAATTCGAATTTCACCATCCCTATTTATTTGATTAAAATTAAGCACAAGGTAATGTGAATATATTCAAGTTTTAAGCTTCAAGAACTTTCACTTGATGGGGTGTGTTAGAGAATAATATAAATCATATCTTGAAAGCTCACCTAATAGCCTAAGCTTTTAAGTTGAATTGGTTTTTTGACAGTGTTTTACGAAACCCAACAAGAATGACTTTTGTTTTCTCTTTCTTTGTAATACACACACGGTTTTGGACTCGAAATGGGATGGAAGTAAACCCAACATTTTTGGGCCATCCAATAATTTGAAAACTATTTATCAACTAATAACATATGACATGGACTCAGATTAAATAGTTCTTCCATTTATGTTATGAGATAGAGCTTTTATATTCTCGAATTTTTTTACGATTTTAGGGATTGATTGATATTTTTCTCTAGATTGTTTAGTTACCAATTTTACAAAGATAGATGTATGCACAGTTCCTGTTTAAAAGTGTTATAGATGTTGTTTTTTAAATTTTTTTTTACTTGGAAATATATCAAAAAAATAATATATATTTTTTAAAATTTGTTTTTGACATCATCATATCAAAACAAAATAAAAATAAATAAAAATATTATAATTCAAAACTAAAAAAAAAAATTCAGAATTTTTGGAAGACAAACTGCAATTTCAAATACTTTATAATATTGACAAGTATCGAAATCGAATCCTGACAAAATAATAAACATAGCTAGAAACGAGTGATGAAATATGAATAGCTTTGAAAATAATAAACATAATTGAGGTGGCCCATCCTAGAAATTCAAAGCACCAAGTCTAGTAATATGAATAGCTTTGAAAATAATAAACATAATTGAGGTGCCCAATTCAGACAAGTCCAAGGTGGAAATATGTATAGCTTTGTCTAGTTTTACCATTTTGATTAATCTTTTAATAAACACCGTGTGCAAGGGGTTCCTAGATCATTATGGTCCAGTCAATATTGATGGAATTAAATACTGGACCAACGTAACCATTTTTCAAGTAAAAAACTTAGTGTTCAAGTCTATGCTACTCAAATACTGGACCTACATTACTTTACTATCCATGAATATCAAGTCAAGTTGCGTTGTATTTGGAGAGAAGACCAGGGAAAGCCATACCGACAAGACTTCCACCTTCCAATCATCTGGGTGGCCAAATATTTTTTTCTGGTTAAGTATAAATTCAAAAATCTCATTTAAAAAAAAAAAAAAACCAAGTCTTCCACCTTTTGTAAGAAAATCCAATGAAAAACAGAAACAAAATAAAATCTGAGACGTATACGAAGAATGTCCTTAAGAAAAATTTTCTCTATACAAGGTCATTTTTCATGATTCAACAAATTTCTCCTCTAAAACAAGGGTTACATAAATAATTAGATCAAAATAAAAAAAAAAATACCAGCAAGCTTTGCAAACACAAAAAAAAATACTATGGTGTTTTTAGCATACCTTGATTGTAAAAGTGCATGGTATATATAGGCTGCTAGCATGTACCAGTTAATCAAGAAATAAATTAGAAAATTAAAAAGTTGTTATAATAATTTAAAAAATAAAAGAGATATTAGGAAATCAAAAAGTTAAAACTCTTAAAAAAAGTTTTAAAAATAAAAGAGTGGTAGGATTTTGTGATTGTTTAGAAATTAATTTCAAGTATTTAAAAAATTACATTTTCAATTTAAGGGCAAAAAAAATTTATTGTTAGAAATAAAAGGTTTATAAAGTACATGTATTGCCTCGCGCGTGGGAGAGGTAATTGGATTACAGTTTTAATTTAAGGGCCAAAAAAATTTATTGTTGGAATTAAAGGTTCAGAAAGTACATGTATTATCTCAGGAGTAGAGGCAATCAGCTCAGCCTCATTTATTGGTATAAAACCTTATGTTCAGTGCAGGTCTTTATTGAGATACAAAAAATCATGTATATAATATAATTTAAATTTAGAATAATGACTTAGCATATCTAATATAGAAGTGTTATATTTTACGCGACAAAATGAATATCCATTTCACTGTTCAACAACAAAAACAGGGACTTAATTTTAAGAATTTTCAAATTGCTATTTATGAATTTATTATTTATTTATTTGTTTTTTTTTTCTTTAATCCAAATATTGTAGTTTCCGAATAACGATGGCAACTTATCAGTGCAAACTTTGTTGGCCAGTCTATTTTTGCTATTGGTTTCCGATACTGCAACCTTTCAAATTCCATTTCGTTTTTAGTCTGTTTTGCAGCAGTGAACGAATTTGCTTTCAATTTTATTCTGGCTAGACTTTTGTTCTCCCATCAGTATTTTGATGATATATTTATATGATTTCTTTTTTAAATAATTTTAGAAACAACGAGGACAGGGGAAATTATGCATTCCGGAAGTCTCTATATATAGACTACATTCTAATAGAAGTCTCCCATCAATCTAAGTTAACTGTCCACGTTTTAATCTCCAAAAAGAGCACTTTTAGGGAATGATGGGATCTTCATTGTTGCTCGCTCAATTTCTCTGCCTTCTTTTCTTCCATTCGCACTCCCAATTTCGCCTCTTCAGTACAATTATGCCCCGGTGATGTCTTCATTGGAGCCTGGCTTTGCTCCAATTCAAAAATTCCTTTTCCATGATGTCTTCTTCTCCATATGGATTTTCATGTTATCCAGTACCCAAGAAAGTGCTGTGGAAAGAGGGTACAGATTGCTGCTCTTGGGATGGCGTGACATGCAACATGCAAACTGGCCATGTAATTGGCCTAGACCTTGGTTGCAGCATGCTTTATGGCACCCTCCACTCTAACAGCACTCTCTTCTCCCTTCAACATCTTCAGAAGCTCGATCTCTCTTCCAATGACTTCAATCGCTCTGTCATTTCATCTTCCTTTGGTCAGTTCTTGCATTTGACGCATTTAAATCTAACTTCATCGAATTTTGCAGGCCAAGTTCCCCCAGAAATCTCCCATTTATCCAGATTGGTGTCGCTTGATCTCTCTTCCAACTCTGAGGAGCTGATGCTGGAACCGATTTCTTTCGACAAGCTTGCTCAGAACCTTACCCAGCTGAGAGAACTCTACTTGGGTGGAGTGAACATGTCTTTGGTGGTACCCAGTTCCTTGATGAACTTGTCTTCTTCTTTGTCATCTCTCCAACTCTGGTATTCTGGATTGAAAGGGGAACTCCCTGATAATTTCTTTCGCCGATCAAACCTTCAATCGCTCTATTTAAGGAGTAACGAAGAACTCACTGGGTCTTTTCCGCCATACAATTTGAGCAATGCTCTTTCGCATTGGATCTGTCACATACGCGGATCTCAATACATTTGGAACCACAGTCAATCAGTCATCTGAAGTCTGTGAAAGTGATGTATCTTGATGGGTCCAATTTTGTTGGCTCGAATCTGAAGTCTACTTGGTAACCTCACGCAACTCATTGAGTTGGGCCTTGCAGATAGCCAGTTGGTTGGTCAAATCCCTTTCTCGTTTGGAAAACTTAAGCAACTCGAGTACCTGGATCTTGGATACAATAATTTTATTGGTCCAATTCCTGATGTTTTTATTAATCAAACGCAATTGGCGTGGTTGGACCTCTCAGGTAACAGTTTTCTAGGTCATCTCCCAGTCTCACTTAGAAACCTTAAGCAGCTCAGTCACTTGTTTCTCACAACCAATAATTTTACTGGCGAAATTCTGAATGAGTTTTCTAACCTCACTCAACTCACCGCGTTGGATCTTTTATTTAATAGATTTTACGGCTAGATTCCATTCTCACTTATAAACATTAAATAGCTAGATTCCTTGATAATTTCTTTGAATAATTTTTCCAGTCAAATTCTAGATTGTTTCTTTAACCTCACACAACTTACTCAGTTGGACTTCTCAAACAACAGGTTTGATGGTCAAATTTCTTTCTCATTTAAAAATCTTAAAAAGCTAGATTAGTTAAAACTTTTTCTGAATAATTTTTCTGGTAAAATTCTGAAAGGTTTCTTTAATCCACACAACTCATTTAGTTGGACCTTTCAAACAACAGGTTTGATGGTCAAATTCCTTCTCATTTAGAAACCTTAAGAAGCTAGATTCCTGGACACTTTCTTTCAATAATTTTTCAGGTAAAATTCTGAATGCTTTTTTTAACCTCGCACAGCTCACTTCGTTGGACCTCACAAACAACAGGTTTGATGGTCAAATTCCAGATAGTTTTTCTAACCTCACACAACTCACTTTGTTGGACCTCTCAAACAACAGGTTTGATGGTCAAATTTCATTCTCATTTAGAAACCTTAAGAAGCTAGATATCTTGAGACTTTCTTTTAATAATTTTTGTGATAAAATTTCAGATGGTTTTTTTAACCTTAAACAACTCAGTTGGTTTGACCTCTCAAACAACAGGTTTGATGGTCAAATTCCGAATGGTTTTTTTAACCTCATCCAACTCATTTTCTTAGACCTCTCACACAATATACTGATAGGACGCATCCCATCACAAATAAGTAGGCTTTCAGGTTTAAACTCTCTCTTATTATCTAATAATCAGCTGATAGGAAGCATCCCATCACAAATAAGTAGGCTTTCAGGTTTAAACTCTCTCGACTTATCTCATAACTTGCTCAATGGAACAATTCGATCCACCTTGTTTTCTATGCCTTCTTTGCAGGCTCTTTTTCTTCACAATAACCTACTGTATGGCCAGATAAGTCCGTTCCATTGTAATTCATTACAATATATCGATTTCAGTCACAACAGGTTGTATGGCCAGATTCCACCTTCAGTTTTCAAGCTTGAGCAATTGAGAGCTCTTATGCTTTCCTCCAATGATAAACTGACTGGGAACATCTCCTCTGTCATTTGTGAGCTGAAGTTCCTAGAGATTCTAGACTTGTCCAACAATGGCTTTAGTGGTTTCATCCCGCAATGCTTGGGAAACTTCAGTGATGGACTCTTAGTGTTGCATCTTGGTGCCAACAATCTCCACGGCAATATCCCTTCAATCTATTCAGAGGAGAACAGTTTGAGATATCTCAACTTCAATGGCAACCAATTGAAAGGGGTGATACCACCATCCATCATCAATTGTGTGAATTTAGAATTTCTGGACCTCGGTAACAACATGATTGATGACACATTCCCTTCCTTTTTAGAAACGCTTCCACAGTTGGAGGTTGTTGTTCTAAGGTCAAATAAACTCCATGGTTCTTTGAAGGGTCCAACTGTCAAGGACTCTTTTTCTAAATTACAGATATTTGACCTCTCCAACAACAGCTTGAGTGGTCCTTTGCCAACAGAGTATTTCAACAACTTCAAAGCCATGATGAGCGTTGATGAGGATATGGATTACATGAGGACAAACAATTTATCTACTTCTTATGTTTATTCTGTAACGTTGGCATGGAAAGGTTTGGAGATTGAGTTTTCTCAATTTCAAATTGCCCTCACAACACTTGATTTATCCTGCAATAAATTCACGGGAAAGATTCCAGAGTCCCTCGGGAAGCTTAAATCTCTGATACAGCTCAACCTTTCTCACAACAGCCTCATCTGTTATATCCAGCCATCACTGGGGAATTTAACTAATCTGGAATCGCTGGATCTCACTTCAAATCTGATTGCTGGAAGGATTCCTCCGCAATTGGTAGATTTAACATTTCTTCAAGTCCTGAACCTTTTGTATAACCAACTTTTTTTTTTGAAAGATGCGTATATTATTTAAACGCCGAAGTCTGGCGGTAGTAGTACAGAAGCTACACAATGTATAGGATAAAGTGCAGTCTAAGATAAACAAAAGCAGAAAAGACTATAGAATATCCATCCGAATGAGCTCAAGCTAAACATTCCTCAACAATACAAAATAGAAATAACTCAAAGACATAATGGGAGAAGACACAATAGCAAGGCCATAGAAAAATGGTGGAGTCAAAGCCAGACAACAAATTCACTTGATCTCCGCACTCCTTGTTTAGCCATGCAATCTGCCATGCAATTACTTTCACGAAAGATATGGGAGAAGGTGATTGAACCAAAATATGCTTTCAGTCTATTAACAAAGGAGAACAAATTATGATGCTTCCAGGGACGACTGTGAGGCTTATTCATCCAGCTAATAACATTGACAGAGTCAGATTCGATGATGAGATGTTGATGGTGTAAGAGGCAATTAGATGTTGATAGTTCAATGGCTTTGACAATAGCCCATAACTAAGCAATATTAGAGTCTAAAATACCAACTGAAACAGAAAACATACCGAGAAGATGGCCATGATGATTTCGCAACACACCACCTATTCCAGAGGGGCTTGGCTTACCAAGAGAAGAGCCATCCACATTCCATTTGAGGCTATTAATTATAGGAGGAGACCATATATTATTAATCCTGAAAGAGTGAGCATTGGACCACTGAAGCAAGCCATCTGCCGATCTGATCAGATCTGTAGGGGAGTATGGAAAATCTGAATGGATAGCTTTTAGCCATAGACATAGACGGGTGATAATAAGAAAGAATATTGAATCATAGTCAGGAGTCTTCTGATGGAAAATCAGATCATTTTGAAGGAGCCAAAGAGACCATGCCACTGAGAAGAACAACATCAACCATGCCTTCCTCTGAAAATGGCCATGCACCATGGAAGTCCATTGAGACCACATATCTGAGAAGCTCTTTGGGCAACACCAAACTAAACCCCACCACTTAATGATTTTGGATCAGATCAGCCAATGCTTATAGCAGTGCAGCAGAATATGGTCCACTGATTCTGCTTCTACTAGGCAGATAGGGCAATTTGATTCCGAGCTACCCAATATACCTCTTCGAACCAACATACTTCGGGTGTTGATTCTGTTAGTGATAGCCATCCAGCAAAAGATCTCTGCCTTAGGAGGGACAATACCTTTCCAAATTTCAGCAAACGAGAAGGCATTGTTTATGGAAGGCTTCTGACTTAACAATCCACAAAGAGATTTCATTGAAAAATCTTCCTGAATTATTGTCCTTCCATATTAGTCTATCCTCTCCATCTTTGTCCATGTGTATTGTCGAAAGGATTGCATAGAGTTGATCAAGTAAGCCAATGTTGTGCCCCTGTAGTGGACGTATCTAGGAAAAAAACCAAATCCACTCATATACCCTTCCCACATTCCCATCTTAGCAATGTTGGCAGCTTTGTCATTGGATAATTGGAATAGAGTAGGGAAATGTTCTGCTAAAACAAAGGTTATTAAGCCAGCAATCAAGCCATAACATAGTTTTCTTGCCATTTCCGATAAGAACCAAAGATTGCTCATTCACAATATCCTGCAACTTACTATTTCTCACACAATGATTGACAATCCGGGACCATGTAGTTGCCGCTCCTGGAATAGGAGCTTGCAGCAGTTTAGAGCAATTGGTGTTGTGGATGCTTTCGTATAACCAACTTGAGGGACCCATACCTCAAGGTAAGCAGTTCAACACATTTGAAAATGGTTCATACGAAGGGAACTTAGGATTATGTGGATTTCCCTTGCAAGCAAAATGCAACAAAGGTGAAGGGAAACAACAGCCACCATCAAACTTCAAGAAAGAAGATTCAATGTTTGAAGAGGGATTTGGATGGAAAGCAGTGGCAATGGGTTATGGATGTGGATTTGTATTTGGAGTCTCTATAGGATACGTTTGTATTTAGAGCAAGAAAACCTGCATGGTTTTTTGAAGATGGTTGAAGACAGTGCACATCAAAATGCAAAAAGGCTTAGAAGGAAGAATGCTCCCAGAAATGGTGGAAGACGATACTAGCTACTCAGGGCGGTGTGAGAAGGTAAGTCTTGATAATACTTTTTAACTAATTAAATAGCGCAAACATTTTATTCAATGATTCATCACCAGTTTAGTTAATTAACTTGCTTTGTGAACTAGGTCTATATTGGCAGCAGTCAAGAAGAGGGGATCATCTTCCAGGCTAGTGAAGCTGCTGTTTTTTTTTTACGTCGTGTGTTTGTAATTTTTTTTTAATCGATAGATTTATGTCATTGTAAGTTAATAATTTTTACCAGAATCATAATAATATAATAAAATTTAAAGCACTGACGAGGTGTCATTTAGGTGATGGCATTTAAGTGAAAGAAATAATCATTAAGCAAATGATGACATAATCCGAGACATCGTCCGGCGAGTCAAACTCTTGAACATGCAGAAGATCACGAAAATAACATTGCAAAGAATTGCCGAAGCCATACAAGAATATTACGAGTATTATTGTTGTCGCTCGTAGACATTCAAGCGAATGCAGAAAACCTAATATATAAAATATATTGAAGTCGCTACTCTATTTTATTAAAGAGTTAAAACTAAGAAAACCTTAATCCTAGAGGACAGTACATTTTAAAGAAAGACCAAAGTCACCTTAAAAATGTCTAACAACGAGTTATTACAGCTCCTTGAAAATGGCCCAATAGAATTTCCACCACTCCACAAAACTAGTTCAATTCTAAAAGGTATAACTCAACTAATCAGGTCTTAAATTTGCTTACAAGATGTCACAAGTTTGAAGTCTATAAACCTCAGGACCACTGGAGGCTTATATGGTCATTAATTTTAGGGCCCATGAGATTAGTCGAGATACGCACAAGCTGACCCAAACACTCGTATTTATATAATATATATATATATATAAAGGATTAAAGTTAGTTCAGTCTAAACTGTAAGAAAAATCCCTATATTTTTGGCCAAAAATAATGATCTTGCTCCCTAGATTAATGTCTTGTATAAAAAATGGCCTCTACCATGTTACAAGATAATAGACTTGTCAATACATCAATATCTTATGTTCTAGCATAGCTCACAAAAATAATTTAACTGCAGTTATATGCAATCTTTAGAGTGAACAAAACTAGAAAAGTGTATCTAATGAAACAAATGGTCTAAAAAGCAATTCTCGGAACGTGTGAAAGCTAGCACCCTTCGACTATGAGGCTTCACATATAAAATCCAAACTCAAGAATTAATAGATGATAAAATAACATTCTATCAACACCAAACAAAACTCAAATTCACTTATAAGAAAACCAAATCATTTAAGAAAAAATTGGAGTAGCAAAGGACTTGAAACTAAAAAAAAAATAAGTTCAAGATTATCAGTTATCTGCTGTAAATAAGCATGCTCACCCATAAGGGTCAAAAGAAGACTTATAATATAAAGTCTTTATGAATTTTGATTTTACACATATTTTATACTTGTAACTTTTTATTAAAAAAAATTATAGTTCATAATAATTTAAGATTAATTAATCTTTCTATAGAATTATAAGTTAAATGTCTCAACCTCTCATATCATATATGACAAGGTTTGTCGCAACTGACATCGCAGCGGCATTAAAAAACTCTAAGAAAAGAATAGATTTATGGTGTCTGGTTCTTTGATAGGGAAAGATCTAATTTAAAGAGTCGCTACCTAGTATTATGGTAATTAGAAACCCTAACTAGTCAATAGAGATTCTATGGTACGAGACTAGTTGTGGCTAGGGAAGGTATTAGCACCTCTAGCGCACCATACCTGAGGTAAGCTGCATTGCTAGTTTTGTCTTAAGTTGCTAAGAGTTTGTTGATTTATGCTATGATTGTTTGTTTGTAATATTCCTGACTCTGGCGTTAATGAATGAATAACTACGGATATTTTCCAACTCTGGCATTGATAAATATTATGTAGTAAAAAAAAAAGCATATGGTGTTCTTGACTCTGGCGTCAATGAATTAACCAGTAAAATGATTTTAAAATCAATGCATGCATATTTTTATTTTTTTTATTTGTAAAAAAATATCGCACCCTAAATCAAGTCGCGCAGTGGAGTATAGAGAAGGGTTCCATTTAAGACTGTTATTACAGGGAGTAATGGTAACGGTCGACGATGGCAGGGGTGTCCATTTTTTTGGTTAATAGTTCTAATATGTCCAAGATTGCTTATAAGGTATTTTGAAATGTTAGATGCCATTGTGGAGAGGATTGGGGAGAAAACTTTTGTCCAAGTAGTCATCGATAATGCTGCAAATTATAAGGCAAGAAGGACAATTATTGATGGAAAAAAAAAAAAACAAGAGTTTGTTTTGGACACCATGTGCTGCCCATTGTATTGACTTGATATTAGAAGATTTTGAGAAGAAGTTAGAGGTTTATTAAGTAACTATTGCTAAGGGAAGGAGAATAATCTCATATATTTATTCAAGAATTATTCTTATTTTCATGGTAAGGCACTTTACGAAAGGAAGGGATTTGATTAGGCCTGATGCCATTCGATTTGCTACTGCATATTTGATTCTGAGATGTTTGAATGATCATAAAAAGCAGCTGATAACTATTTTACTTCCAAACAGTGGAGTTCATGTAGGTTTTGTAAGAATAGAAGAAGGGAAAACAAATTCAAAATTATGTTTTAGATAGCAGGTTTTTGGCATGATATCACTATATGTATTCAGATAGTGTATCCTCTAATTAAAGCTCTTTGATTAGTTGATTCAGATGAGAAACCAGCTATAGTTTTTTTATATATAAATCAATGGATGAAGTAAAAAAGAAAATACAAGTGAATTTTGGTTCTGTGAAAAAAAAGTATATATCTTGCTAATTTTTATTTGAAATGTTGTCATTTATTAATATGAATGTCTTTAGAGATACTTCCAATTGAGATATTTCTAGATTGTAATGATATTTTTATTGTGTTTTTTATATAGTTATATACCTATATGGAATATTGATGATGCAAGAAGGGAAATAAATCAATGGATGAAGCAAAAAAGAAAATACAAGTGAATTTTGGTTCTGTGAAAAAAAAGTATATATCTTGCTAATTTTTATTTGAAATGTTGTCATTTATTAATATGAATGTCTTTAGAGATACTTCCAATTGAGATATTTCTAGATTGTAATGATATTTTTATTGTGTTTTTTTATATAGTTATATACCTATATAGAATATTGATGATGCAAGAAAGGAACTTCAACTCCACATGCCCTTACATGTAGTAGCTTATTATTTGAATCCTCATTATCATTATAATCTCAATTTTAAGGTTAATGCCAACATTAAAATTAGATTATATCAATGCTTAGAAAAGATGGTGCCTAATGCAAGTGAAAGGTACAAAATTGACTTGCAACTTGAATCATTCAAGGATGCAAAAGGGTTATTTGGCATTGAGGCTGCCAAGACAGCAAGAGATTAAAAAACTCCAACTCAATGGTGTGATTGCTATGGCGATGAATGTCCAGAATTACAAAGGTTTGCAATCCGAGTTTCTAACTTCATCTGGATGTGAGCGTAACTGGAGTGCATTTGAAATGATGAGTTTTTTTATTTTTTTTATTTTAAATGTTGAAATATTTTATAAAAATCTTATAAATTTGAATTGTTTATTTAGGTTCATACAAAAACAAAGAAATCATTTGCACTAGAGAAAAATGTTAAATAACAATGGTATTTGTAATGTGCAATCTGAAATTGAATAATAATCAAGTTAAAAAGCAAGCTGATGATTTTGGTGTAAAAGATGATCTTTCATCTAATGATGATTGGAAAACGAGGAAAAAAAGATTCGAACATTGATTTGTTTGGTGCTATTGATAGTGCAACACGAAGAAAAAATGGTAATGAAGATGAAAGTGATGAAGAAGAAATTCCTAATGATACTGAATGGAGAGTCATGGTACTGAAGATGATTTGGAGATTCAAATTGATGATATTGTTGATGGTAATAGTAGTAGCACTAATGTTCATAATATTGGTGGTTGGTTTACTAGTAGTGCCACTAATAATCCTCTTGATGCTAATGAATATTGAATGAAATGTCTAAGGAATAATGAGGAAGATAAAGGCAATGAAACTGGTTTTAGTTTACATAACAATCAGCAGATTGTTTGTTTTAAGTTTGTTAATTATTAGCTAATTAAAAAGTTATTTAAATTATGTAAATGAATTTTTATTTGAACCGATGTATTTTAAGATGCTTGAATCATGAATTTTTTTATTTTAAGTATATACTTTAAGGTGCTTGAACTATGTATGAATTTTTATTTGAAACATATATTTTCAGGTGCTTGAACTATGTATGAATTTTTTATTTGAAGCATGAATTTTATGTTAATGTATTTTTTAAAATTCCTTACGATTTTACGATTTTACGATCTAAGTTTGTTTTTGCATTTTTGTAAACCGTGTCAAAATTGCGATTTTAAACAACCTTGCTCTAAAAGGTATAAAAATCTCTCTCTTTCTAAAAGAGTTTAAGAGATTTCTCATGAATGATTTGTGTGGATTAACTTTAGAGGCCTAAACAACTTGAAAAGCTTGTGATTTTGCGACAACCCAACCTTAAAGCATATATTCCAAGTTGAAAGAAATTCAGATCTTCAGGTAATCTCCGCATAAACTTTAAAACAACTCTAAATTTTTTCTAACGAGATTTTTTGGGACTTCCCAAAAAAAATTTATTATTTACTATTTTCTCTATATGTATATGTTTTCAAAACCAACAAGAATAACATACTAAAAGTTTTTATTCTATTTAGATCTTCAATCACTGCAGAAAAGGTTAAGATTTTAAACTTTCATCTCGTAGACCAAACTTCTCTCTTTTCTTGAGGTTTTATAGCTTGCCATTTACTAAAAAAAAGTTAAGGTTGGTTTTTTAACAAGTCATTAAGAGACTTTCGTTTTTCTCTTTCTTTGTAATATCCACAGACATGGTTTTTGGACTCAAAAATGGGATGGACGTAGACCCAACACTTTTGGGCCATCCACTAATTTGAAAAACATTTATCAAGGATTAGTGGTTGCGTGGATCTTATTTTAACTAATTGATGCATTTCCTTGAGTACTTTAAAAACATATGATATGGACTTGGATTATAAGGTTCTTCCATTTTAAGTGTCGAGATAGAGCTTTTATAATCTCGAATCTCTTTACGATTAATATGGATTGATTGATACTTTTCTCTGGATTGAATAGTCACCAAATTTTACAAGATAGATGCAGTAGATGTTATTATTTTTTTTAATGTATTTTTTGTTTGAAAAAACATTAAAATAATATATTTTTTAATTTTTAAAATTTATATTTGGCATCAATATATCAAAATAATAAAAAAACAAAAATTATAATAATTCAAAACTAAAAAAATCAGGATTTTTCTAAAAACAAATTCAAGCACTTCAGAAATATTAGCAAGTCTCAAATCTAATCCTGGGAAAATAAATAAACAATAGCTAGAAACGAGTGAATGAAACATGTCAAAACTTTTTTTAAAGTCGGCAATAATTGAGGTGGCCCTGGTTTCAACGAGAGATGCGCACAAAATTAACATCTCCATCCTGGAAATTAAACGCACCAAGTCTAGATGATAATCGAGAAATTGTGGCGAAGTCTTTGGCAACAAAAAAGTCCAGCTTATGGGTCTGGCATGTATTAATTTTCCATCTGGACAAAAAATGAAAGTTTTAGTTTAATAAAATGTGATGAGGCCTGCATAAATAAATGCTCTTAAAGTTGTTCATTCATTTCCATATGAATTCCATTACAATGGCTATACATAGTCTAAGAGATTATTTATTTTTGCATAAAATATTTTAAAAAAATTTATTTTATATTTTTTTATAAAATATTCTGCAAGAAAATTATTCAACCTAAAAATATTTTAGATGAAATATCTTAATTCACTCCATCTATTAAAAAACATTTTTAGCTCGTGCTATTAAATCCAGTATAAGTTAAGCATTAATTTCATTCTTGAAAATATCACGTCCTACAAATTTATTTAATTAAATGTGGGCAGTAAATTAAGGCATTCGTTCATTTGCAAAGGACTATTTACCAAAAGGAATCTTTTCGATAGCAAGTTAATGATAATTTAAAAACAAAATATTTTTGTAGCCTCAAGTATCCAGTTAAAAAAATTTAGGTTGGGTTAGAGTTTGAAGCAAAAACTTATTAAAAACTTAGATTTTTTTTATGAAGTTTAATGAACTACTTAAGTTTAAATTTGTAATAAATAACGAATCATCCAAGTTATTTGTTTTTTAACAATAATTTTTACATGAATTATTAATAAAAAAATATCTTTAAAGCATGATAAGAAGTTAATTTGTTGCAAGTCAAAATTTAAAAAAATAAAAAAATATATAAATGTAAATTTTTTTTTGAAATATTTAAATTTTTTTTTTCTATCTATCCATTCTCAAATAATATAAAAATAATTTATAATACTAGGTTGGACCATCAAATCAGATCGGATTCAATGACCATTTTTTCCAGTAAAAAACTTACTGTTTCAATTAGAGTTAGCATCATCACTTGATATGCATGATAGATGGGAAACAAGCATTTGGATAAATCTTTCAAGTCAATACGGAACAAAGCTATCATCCATGAAAAGCCAAATATTGTTCCTAACGTCACTCTCAGTACTATCCTTCAGGAGAGAAGAACAGGGAAAGCCAGATAAAATAATTATATATTAAAAAAATCTAAATTTATTATATAACACAAATTATAATATTTATTTATATTAATACTCAGAATTATAAAATAATATATTTATAACACAAATAATATATTTTTTATATGAATACTTTGAATTATTTTTTTTTTAATCTTTTAAAAAAAATGTATGGTTTTTTTTTCAATAGTAATAATAGTAATTTTTAAATTCAATAAGATAATAATAATAGTTTTTTTCAAATTTATTAATTATTTTTATTAATAATATTAATTATAAGAAAAATAATAATATGTATAACACAAATAATAATATTTTTTAATTATAATATTATTATTATAATAAAAATTAATAATATTTATAAACACAAATAATTATATTAAGAATTACCAACAATATTTATAACACAAAATAATAATATTTTTTATATGGATATTTGAATTATAATAAAAAATAATAATATTTATAACATAAATAAATTAATAATATATTTTTATATTAATACTACAGAATTATAATAAAAATAATAATATTTATAACATAAATAATAATATTTTTTATAAAAGAATACTTTTAATTATAAGAAAAATAATAATATTTACAATATAAATAATTTTTTTAATATAAATAATAAAATCAAAGATAATTGAATTATGACAAAGAACCCAAAAAGACTTGGTTCTGATGTAGGATCCAGTGAAATTGGATCCTAGTATTGTGACCCTAATGGCATGGGATTTTTATGTTAGGATCCAAGCGAAAATAGGTCATGACATATGAATTCATGAGGATGGGTTCATGACACACTGGACATAACAAATGGAGTCTTTATGCAGGATCAAGGCTATGTTCTAGGAAGCCCCAACACATGTATTTGTAGTCTGGAAGCCTGTAAACCCCCAACTTGAACACGAGACGGATCTCAGGACTTGCTAGTCCCGCACTAATGTCTGTAGCCCTATGAAAACTGAAAC